>NW_027182323.1:9035904-9755494 GCF_040938575.1 Ambystoma mexicanum
TTTCACCTCTCTGCCTAGCCGGATATGCAAGTGTGGTTTGGTGAGTGATTTGATTTTGAACTCCAGACTTCTGGCAAATATCCTTCCTTGAGGTATTATTTTGGATGCGAAATTGAGGCTGCCTGCCAAGGATTGTATTTCCTTTACGGTCCCCTTTTCTCTCCTTATCAGGTTTTGTATTTTTGCCAGGAGTTCTGATATTTTTGTTTTGGGGATTCTGTAGAGTCCCTTTGCTGAATCTATTTCGATGCCCAGAAAAATTATGTTTGTGTCTGGTTTGGTGTTTTTTTCCCTCGCTGGGGGAACTCCCCACTGTGCGGCCATGTGCTCGAGTTTTGCTAAAGCCCGGCCACATTCCTTGGAGTTTGGTGGCCCTATGACCATGAAATCGTCAAGGAAGTGCACTATTTCTGTCCCTGGTCTCTGTTTTAGGAAAACCCATTGAAAAAAGATACTGAATTGTTCAAATAGTGCACAGGATACTGCGCACCGCTTGGGGAGGCATCTATCTACGTAGAATTTGTTGTTAAAGGTGAAACCTAACCACTGCTGTGACTCTGGATGGACTTGCAAGAGTCTGAAAGCAGATTCGATGTCCAGTTTGGCCATCAGCACGTTTCTGCCGCAGTCTTGGATGAGCCTTACCGCCTCTTGAAAATGCGTGTAAGATACTGCGGATTCTGTGTGTGGGATGCCGTCGTTTAAAGACTGGCCTTTGGGGTAGGAGAGGTGATGAATTAGTCTCATTTTTCCGGGTTCTTTTTTGGGGACCAGGCCAAGAGGAGATATTAAATAGTCTTTTAAAGGCATGAAATCCCAGGGACCTGCTACCCTTCCAAGTTGCAGTTCTTTCTTGATATTGGTTTCTACTATCCAGGGGTTGTCCCTGGCTGACTTTAGGTTCATCGGGATGTGTTGTGACCCAGTGCCCTTAAATGGGATGAAAAACCCTTCGGTGAAACCTTGCGATATTATCCTGCTGGTTTCCTTGTCAGGGTAGCTGTTTAGGGCGTCCCTAAAATTGCCCGGGTTGATGGGCGTTAGTCCTGGTTTTAAAACTGGGATATCATTCTTTCTTGGCTATTAGTCTGGTGCAGTTGTTTGCTGCGTGGTCGCCGTTGCAGTTTGTGCAGGCGTGTTTGTACCAGCATTCTTTGCCCCATGTACACTGATTTTTCCCAAAATGTCTGCATGGGATGTTGGATTTGACAGTCTGCTGTTTGTTCTGTTTGTGGGCATTATTTTTAGCCGCCCAAGGCTGGTTCCTCCGAAAGGGCTGCTCCCCTTTTTTGGATTTATCATTGTCATGGGATTTGCATACTTGGGAATTTTTGCTATTTTTGGAAGAAGACTGCATGGTATCTTATTCCTGGGGAGGTTTGGCGTTGAGGGTATAATAATCATTCTGGACTTCATCCCACTCAATGGCCGGCCTTTCTGACATGCTCCTCCTAAATCTGATGTCGTATGCAAGCCATGTCTTGCCCCTCTGTGTTACTTTTACTTCCCTTATTTTATCAACCTATGCCCCGAACTTCCTGCCATCCAAAGGGAATTTTTCTTTGTATATTGTTGCTAAGATGGCAAAAGCCTGTAACCAGTTGTCCCAGTTTTGTTCAACCTGGGCGTTTCTGGCAATAGCTTTTTCTTCTATTTTTTTGGGGTCTCTGAAAGCGTCTTTCCCTTTGCGCTGGACTACTATTAGGGAAAATATTGCTATACATTCTTTGGCCCATATGGCTTCTTTGATTGTGGTATCAATGTTCCATGCCAGGCATCTTTTGTATCTATTCAATATCTCTGTTTGGAAGGATTTCATTTTCTGGTCTAATTGTGCATTACAAATTGTTACAATGTCAGTTGTATTGCTGCCGGGTGCCCCTGTCACGCCCGTGTTGTCTGTGCCTGGGGTTGTCCAAGCTTTTAGGGCACCTGCTGGTTCAGTTGCCGGGGTTGTGGGGGCTGTTGCATTTATAGCTGTAGGGGCTATTGGCAACTGCTGTGCTTGTTGTCGCTGTTATGCCTGCTGGACATATCTCTGGTCCAGGAACGACCTCTCCATACAAAATGAGTTACGCCCATAGAACCGCCAGACCATTCTATTAGAAATGGAGGTTGTTTGATGCATTGCCCGGTAAACGATGTCTGCATTCTTCACGTCGTTAAATTCACGTGATTTAGTTCCATCACGTGTATCACGGCAGTACGTACATAAGCAGCGTGGAAACGCTGATCGCTGCTTCTGATTAACTCTTTGCTGGCGTTTTGTTGTTGAACTCCGGACCTGCGTCCTCGCATTCCCTTCAGCAACTTCTTTGGCCTTTTGGAGCGTGTTTTCCTCCACACGCTAATTCCTGAGCTGCGTGTATCCTGTTCGCATGCCACATCTCCACGCGGACATTGTCTGCAAGTGTGGCTGTCCTGAGCTGCGTGTATCCTGTTCGCGTGCCAAATCTCCACGCGGACGCTGTCTGCAAGCACAGCTGTCCTGAGCTGCGTGTATCCTGTTCGTGTGCCAAATCTCCACGTGGACGTTGTCTGCAAGCGCGGCTGTCCTGAGCTGCGTGTATCCTGTTCGCGTGCCAAATCTCCACGCGGAAGCTGTCTGCAAGCGCGGCTGTCCTGTGCTGCGTGTATCCTGTTCGCGTGCCAAATCTCCACGCGGACGCTGTCTGCAAGCGCGGCTGTCCTGAGCTGCGTGTATACTGTTCGCGTGCCAAATCTCCACGCGGACGCTGTCTGCAAGCGCGGCTGTCCTGAGCTGCGTGTATCCTCTTCAGGTGCCAAATCTCCACGCGGACGCTGTCTACAAGTGCGGCTGTTCTGAGCTGCGTGTATCCTGTTTGCGTGCTAAATCTCTACACGCGGATGCTGTTTTCAAGCGTGGCTGTCCTGGGCTGCGTGTATCCTGTTCGCGTGCCAAATCTCCACAAGCGGACGCTGTTTTCAAGCGCGGCTGTCCTGGGCTGTGTGTATCCAGTTCGCGTGCTAAATCTCCACGTGGAAACGCTGTCTCCAAGCGCAGCTGGCCTGGCTGCGTGTATGCTATCGCGTGCAATCCTGCACGTGGTTTTCTGAACTACTTTGAACCTTTGGTACCTGTGACAGTTAACAGGTGAAATTCTAATTTTTGTTCTTCGTGGGAAAAGAAGTATTTCATGAACTATTGGAAGGTGATTGTGCACAGTACTTTGGACGCTATCCTGTGGTGCACCAACCCGGTATCTAGCGAGAGCCTCGTGCCGTTCGGGATAAGTCTCCCTTACTAATCTTCCCTTCCTTTGTCGTTTGTTCAACGACTGGTTTTCTTCAAGAGACTGTCGTGGATTACTTCAGTTTTGCCATAAGGTCAGCGTCTGAATTAATGCTAATACTGTGTTATCTTAGTAATTCGAGTTTGGGACAGTTTCTTATGATACTTTATCTATCCTAGGCATACTTCCTACACAATTCCCACGCCCTTTCCAGTGATCCATCTCTCTGCCTGTTTCATTCAGTCAGAGAGTTGTATCATTTGGAAGGTCTAATTTGACCTACCTACAATCAAGTCGTGTGAAAATAGGATCCGGAAGAGCCCTATCAATTGTATCCTTTTTTGGTTACCGTATCCTTTTCAATCAATACATTGGTGATTTATGACAGAATCAGAAGCCATGGAGGGTACGGATCCTTTAACTATTTTGACTCAGTTAATCACTGACTTGAGAAATGAAATGATTACGGCACAGGATATGCTACGGCATCGCATGGATGTTATGCAAGATGCCATGCATGCCACTCCTCAGGGAGCACAGGTTCCAGTAGCCACTGCATCTGGATCTGGGACTACGACATCATCATTATCACAGGAAACTCTTAAAGTGGTTATGCCAACACAGTTTCCCTTGGCTCCCCCGGAAAGGTTCACAGGTGATTCTAAAACCTATAGAACTTTTGTTAATCAGTGCCGACTTCATTTTCTTTGTCGACCTAATTTGTTTCCCGATCTAACTACTAAAGCAGCATTGGTGCTTTCCCATTTGGGGGGTACACGTCTGCTTCGGCTAATCCTTTATTGGAATCAAATAGCCCCTTGTTGTACGATTTCGATGATCTGTTGGCTGCTAGGAACAAAGTCTTTGATATGCGCTACTCTACTCAAGCCACAGATCTGGAGTTGCTGAATCTACAACAAGGCACTCAACCTCTGTTGGCTTACATCGCCCGATTCAACCAATTAACAGCAGAAACCCAATGGCCGGAAGACAAGAAGACGGCTGGTTTCTACAAGGGACTTTCAGAAGAACTCAAAGATGCCTTGTCCACGGTCCCAGTGGTTCCTACAGGTTTCTCAGAATTTCTTGATTTGATTTTACAAATTGATGCTCGAAGAAATGCCCGCAAAGGAGAGAGAAAACCTTTCCTTCATGCACCGGTTCACTCTGATACACCGGCAGCTTCTTTGAATGATCCTGAACCAATGCAAATTGGTGCGGTGAGAGGCCGGTTGTCTAGAGCAGAAAGAAAGAACCGAAGAAAAAATAATTTATGTTTGTATTGCGGTTCATCTGAGCATTTACTGGCGGCATGTCCTAAAAGACCAATTAAGCCTTTGGGAAACGCCAAAACTCGACAGTAGCAGGAGTCCCTGTATCGAGTGTTACATCGGACTCCATTACATTTCCAGCGCACGCACCTATAGCTGTTGAGATGACTTTACGTTTTGATGATCAAGAATTGGTTTCCAAAGCTATGGTTGATTCTGGAGCCACTAATAATTACATCGATATCACATATGCCAAGAAATGTTCTATACCCCTTGTAAACAAGAACAAACCTGAAACTGTTAATACTGTGGATGGATCGGTCTTGATTTCCGGTATGGTAACTCAGGAGACTGTACCTATTCAGATCACTTTATTAAATGGTCATTCGGAGGAAATAGTCTTAGATGTCATTGCGGCTCCTCAGTACAAAATAATACTTGGACTTACTTGGTTGACTCTTCATAATCCCGCCATTGACTGGGTTACGGGATTGATCCAATATCCTTCCATTTTTTTAAATGAACATTGCTTTACCAGTCAGGTGGTGTCAAATAAATCACATATTTTGGCCTCTATGGAGGGAATTTCCACTATTAGTGTGGTACATCAGAGCGGTACACATATACCAAGTGAATATACAGATTTTGCTGATGTGTTTGACAAAGGCCAGGCAGAACAGCTGCCTCCACATAGGCAGTATGATTGTCCAATTGAACTATTTCCTGGAGCTAAAATCCCTACTGGTCGAGTCTATTCTTTAACTCCCAAAGAAGATGTTGTCTTGAAAGAATACATCGAAAAAGCTCTTGATATGGGATTTATACGGCCATCACAATCGCCGGCTGCCTCTCTTTATTCTTTGTTCAAAAGAAAGAAGGAGATTTAAGGCCTTGCATTGATTACAGGGCTCTTTACGACATCATCATAAAAAATCAGTACCCTTTACCACTGATTAATGTTCTGTTAGATCAATTAGGAACTTCCAAGTACTTCTCTAAATTGGACTTGCGCAGTGCTTACAATCTGGTTCGCATTCGCAAAGGAGACAAATGGAAGACCGCTTTTAAGATGCGCTACGGCCTTTATGAATATTTAGTGATGCCTTTTGGTCTTTGTAACGCTCCCGCCACATTTTAGTTCTTCATGAACGATATCTTCAGAGATATGATGGACCAATTTGTGGTGATTTACCTGGATGACATTTTGATATATTCATCGTCTTTTCCAGAACATGTTAAACACGTGTTAGCTGTCTTACAAAGACTGAGAGAGAACAAGCTTTTTGTTAAAGCCGAGATATCTGTCTTTCATACACAAGAAGTGGAATTTCTGGGTTACGACATTACCAATCAAGGTGTTCGAATGAGTCATTCCAAAGTGAAGGCCATATTGAATTGGCCCGTTCCACACATTGTCAAGTCATTACAGTCATTCCTAGGGTTTGCGAATTTTTATCGCAGATTTATTCGTTCTTTCTCCAAAACAGTGGCCCCATTGACAGCTTTAACTAGTTCCAAAGTTCCCTTCTGTTGGAACCAGAATGCCCAAGCATCTTTTGAGATGTTAAAGGAAGCATTTATCACTGCACCTGTACTTCAACATCCTGATCCGGATTGTCAGTTTATCATTGAAGCAGATGCTTCCAGTGTCGCTACAGGAGCTGTACTTTCGCAAGTTTGTGCAGAAACCAAGGAGGAGCATCCAGTAGCTTTCTTCTCACTTAAGCTTACCTCATATGAACAAAACTATACTGTCACTGAGCGTGAATTACTTGCAATCAAGGATGCTTTCCGAGAATGGTGACATCATCTTTTTGGGGCCAAACATCAGGTGCTGGTGTACTCGGATCATAGAAATCTTCAGGCATTCAAAACTATGAAATGTCTTACAGCTAGACAGGCCAGATGGCATGTCTTTTTTGCTCAATACGATTTCCGAATTACTTATCGCCCTGCCAGACAACATGTCAAGTCGGATGCTTTGTCTCGCATCGGTGAAGAGGTGAAGGAAGAACCATCGGTGCAAAATAAGTTGTTGGCAGATCACGTGATATGTAGTTGTTCTGCACAATCTTCCCTAAAAAACGAGTTACAGGAGTGGGTGAAACTAAATCCACAATTGATTCAGGAATTGAATATTGATATATACAATGGTTTGCCTTTCAAACAAGGAGTACTCTATCTACCAACTTCTACCACCAACTTCTACCACTCGGAACAAGGCCCTCAGTTGGGGTCATGATTCTTTGATTGCAGCCCATCCTGGACAGAAGAAGACCCTAGAGTTGCTGAAAAGATGGTGTTGGTGGCCATCTATAACACAAGATGTTATAAATTATGTTTCCACATGTTCTGTATGCAGTCAATGCAAGAACACTCCTGGCAAACCAGTAGGTTTACTCCAGTCCCTACCTGTTCCTAAAAAACCATGGGACATGATATCAATGGATTTTGTGGTAGAACTTCCAAGAAACAAAGGCTACGATACCATATGGTTGTGGTGGACTACTTTACAAAATTGGCACTTTTTATTCCCTGTATTGGTTTACCAACAGCTGCTGGTCTGGCTGATCTATTCATCCGGCATATATTCCGGTTTTTTGGCCTACCTTCAGTGATAATCACTGACAGGGGCTCACAATTTGCGTCACGTTTTTGGAGAGCACTAAATTCGGCATTACTAATTGATGACAGGTTGTCTAGTGCTTATCACCCTCAAACGGATAGACAGACTGAGAGAGTCAATAGCACTATGGAACAATATCTGCAATGTTTGTGCCTGCAGTTTCAGTCAGACTGGCTCAATGTCTTGCTGGCAGCGGAGTTCGCCTACAATAATTCCTACCATAGTGCCATAGGTACTTCTCCTTTCTATGCTCTGTATGGGAAACACCCCCGATCCATTCCTTTGGATTCCAGTTTGTCTTTGGATACTCCTGCAGCAGGACATAATATTAGACATCTAAAGAGGCTACAGACGAGAGTTAAGCAGCAATCGGAGCAAACTAAAAAACGAGATAAGACCTATGCCGATGCACATAGAATCCCTGCACCTGTCTACAAAGCAGGTATGAAGGTATGGATGTCCACTAAAAACTTGAGGATACCCGGAAAAAAGAAATTATTGCCTAAATACATCGGGCCATATGAAGTGCTCCACGTTATAAATCCGGCTGATGTCCGTCTGGCATTGCCACAACGGTGGCGAGTGCACCCTGTATTCCACGTGTCACTCATCAAACTGTGCTCTGATGCTACTAGATTGCCTATACGGCCTGTTGCTATTTCTGTGAAAGGGTCAGACGAATATGAAGTACAGGACATACTGGATATGAGGCTACGTTCTGGGAAGCCGTATTATCTGGTGGATTGGAAAGGTTATGGTCCCGAGGATAAATCCTGGGAACCTCTGTCTAACATTCATGCTCCTGTTTTGTTAAGGCGATTCCACTCGAAAAGGGGAGAGGCTGCTCCTTTGGGGGGTGGCACTGTCATGCCTGCTGGACATATCTCTGGACCAGGAACGACCTCTCCATACAAAATGAGTTACGCCAATAGAACCGCCAGACCATTCTATTTGAAATGGAGGTTGTTCGATGCATTGCCCGGTAAACAACATCTGCATTCTTTACGTCGTTAAATTCACATGATTTAGTTCCATCACGTGTATTACGGCAGTACGTAAATAAGCAGCGTGGAAACGCTGATCACTGCTTCTGATTAACTCTTTGTTTGCGTTTTGTTGCTGAACTCAGGACCTGCGTCCTCGCATTCCCTTCAGCAACTTCTTTGGCCTTTTGGAGCGTGTTTTCCTCCACACGCTAATTCCTGAGCTGCGTGTATCCTGTTCGTGTGCCACATCTCCACGCGGACGTTGTCTGCAAGCGCGGCTGTCCTGAGCTGCGTGTATCCTGTTTGCGTGCCAAATCTCCATGCGGACGCTGTCTGCAAGCGCGGCTGTCCTGAGCTGCGTGTATCCTGTTCGCGTGCCAAATCTCCACGCGGACGTTGTCTGCAAGCGTGGCTGTCCTGAGCTGCGTGTATCCTGTTCGCGTGCCAAATCTCCACGCGGACGCTGTCTGCAAGCGCGGCTGTCCTGAGCTGCGTGTATCCTGTTCGCGTGCCAAATCTCCACGCAGACGCTGTCTGCAAGCGCGGTTGTCCTGAGCTGCGTGTATCCTGTTTGCGTGCCAAATCTCCACGCGGATGCTGTCTACAAGCGCGGCTGTTCTGAGCTGCATGTATCCTGTTTGCGTGCTAAATCTCTACACGCGGACGCTGTTTTCAAGCGTGGCTGTCCTGGGCTGCGTGTATCCTGTTCGTGTGCCAAATCTCCACACGCGGACGCTGTTCAAGCGCGGCTGTCCTGGGCTGCGTGTATCCAGTTTGCGTGCTAAATCTCCACGCGGAAACGCTGTCTCCAAGCGCGGCTGGCCTGGCTGCGTGTATGCTATCGCGTGCAATTCTGCACGTGATTTTCTGAACTACTTTGAACCTTTGGTACCTGTGACAGTTAACAAGTGAAATTCTAATTTTTGTTCTTCGTGGGAAAGGAAGTATTTCATGAACTATTGGAAGGTGATTGTGCACAGTACTTTGGACGCTATCCTGTGGTGCACCAACCCGGTATCTAGCGAGAGCCTCGTGCCGTTCGGGATAAGTCTCCCTTACTAATCTTCCCTTCCTTTGTCGTTTGTTCAACTCCTGGTTTTCTTCAAGAGACTTTCGTGGATTACTTCAGTTTTGCCATAAGGTCAGTGTCTGAATTAATGCTAATACTGTGTTATCTTAGTAATTCGAGTTTGGGACAGTTTCTTATGATACTTTATCTATCCTAGGCATACTTCCTACACAATTCCCACGCCCTTTCCAGTGATCCATCTCTCTACCTGTTTCATTCAGTCAGAGAGTTGTATCATTTGGAAGGTCTAATTTGACCTACCTACAATCAAGTCGTGTGAAAATAGGATCCGGAAGAGCACTATCAATTGTATCCTTTTTTGGTGACCGTATCCTTTTCAATCGATACATTGGTGATTTATTACAGTGGCGGGATTGCTATAGGTGGTGTTACGGGTGGGTTGACAACCGTTATTGTAGGTTCTATTGCAATGGTGGGGTTTGAGGCCCCAGGTTCTCTTGTGGGCGGTGTCTGCTTCCACCTTATTTCTACCATTAGATGCTGTAATTCCGCTACATTCTCGCATAGTTCCGACAATTTTGTGGTACCTTTTCTGGCGCCTTCGGATATTTTTCTCCTTTTAATGGTGCAGAAACCTCGTCCTGGCTGGGTGGGCTGGTAATGCCTTCCCTGGGTAGGCCGTACATGTTTTCCCTAACCCCTGCCCATCCGTAGTGCTCTGCCGCTTCAATGGCTGCTAGCAGTTGTGGAGATTTGGGTTTCTGCGCTGGTGTTGGGGGTGCCGTGTTTTCCGTTTGGGCCCCATGTTTTTCTATGCCTGCTATAGGAAAAAGAAAAAAGGGGTTTTATCAAGGAGTTAAACCGTTGCTATCGGCGAGTTCTTTGCGCCTGTTCTATTTGTTGCCTGTGCTGGGTAACTGTTGACTGGTGCCTTCTTGCCCGGTTCCGAAAATTGGGCAGCCCCAGGTTTGATTTAAATTGGTTTCGTTGTGAGGTCGCCCTGCAAAATTACAGAAATTATTTTAAATCTGCAGTCTTTGGGCCCGCCGCGCTTGGAACTGTGTTTGTTAGCTCTCTGTGGTTGTAAAGCAAAGATGAGGTCCCAAGCTGGCTTGTGACTCTGCCCGAGTTTAAAACTGTCTTGTGTTATCTTGCCCCGTCTGCCTTATAACGCGGGGGTTCCGGTCTACTGTAATCAAAACTTCCGGACATAAATGTCTATTTATCCTCCCTCATAGCCCCAGCGCGGTGGCTCACCTTAAAAGTGTTGAATCGTACGCCGTCTGCACCGTGCTTGTTCGTGTGCAGCTTCCCCGCCGCTCGCTTTTCGTTTCTATGCCGAAAATGTTGAAATTGACAGCGCCAGCGCTGGCCGTTCGGTTGCCACTTCTTCCTTCGTTAAAGCTGTATTGCAAATGCTTTGAACAGTACAATGTTCGGGAAGGAAAAAGACACTGCGATGTGCAGCGAACTTCAAGGATTGCTAAAGAAGCAAGAAGATTTGGAAGACACTGAGTAAACAGTGAACCTCCTGTTTGCTTGGGTCCCCGTTCAGGGTTCACAAACAGATTGTGTTTACTCTGAGCATGCTGCTCTCATTTATAGGACCAGGGAGGCCCTGGGTCTTTGTTGTGTGTGTGATGGGGGCCGCTGTTGTCGCAGCCCCCGGCCGGATAGCCGACTGTCTGACCCCCTTTTGGGGGCAGATCTTTGAACCTGGGCCCTGCCTGATGGTTGTTTCCTTGTGGCGCTTTAGCACCTTGCTGTTTGGAGGAAGAGTGTGATGACTGTTCGCACCTTACCGTTCTGTGGCTTTTGTGCTGCCGAGACTGAGTGTCTCCGAAGCTGGGGGGGAGGAGAGGAGCAGGCGCGGGGGGTTGGGGCTGCCCCTCTCCCAGCTGCCGATGGTAACAGCAGTTACCCTGCCTCGCTTGTGGGATGCCCATGCAGCATTGCCCAGACTCGTCTGACAGCACACTAACTCACACGCCTATCAGCACTGTGGAAAGCGACTTGCTAGAGCCACAGCGTGAGCCCCCACCTTTGCGACTCTCGAGCCGGGGATAAAAGTAAACAAACACTCCACGACCACAAAGAAGCCGATACAAAGTTACAATGAATAAAGCATTACATTGTTCCCAGATACAACGTTTACATCCATTTCTTTAAGCACGAAAAACGTGTTGCAGCAGAAAATACTTATCTACTGTGACGAGCAGCAAAGAAGAGGACAAGGGACTATGTTCATGCGAATTTATAGAGCGACAAGGACTCCTGTTGGTGGAGAAGGTTGTGTCTGCTATTTTGGAACGGGGTCCAATTCAAGTGTTTAATGTTACCAAATGGTTACATTTGTTTCATGTTTTAAATAAGTGTGATGTTTAAAACCATGATGTTTTCTTTGCTGCTGTATGTGTTGAGTAAAGAAAAATAAGCGTAATACGAAGCCTCGATTCTCGACATTGAAACTTAGTTCATCGTCACTAAACTGTGCTATAGGCCTCTGATCACTGTATAAAGTGCCATTAAAAACAGAGAGATCTGTTTGGTTTGTCAGTGTTTTCGAAGCGTTTCCTTGCGACCTAGCAAAATCACATAAATCTTTTTTAAACTTTTTAAAATGTGAGTTTAAATATGTTTTGCAAATGAGAGTTTTCAAATACATTTATTCACCTATGAAAACGTATCAACCAAAAAATGCGTTCGATACCTATATCATTTCTTAATGGTCACCTACGTAAGTAAAATAAAAGGAGTGTAAAAAATACATTGTGTTATCAGATTTTTTTCCTTCAGAGAATGAACATGAATAATAGGTGATTACAAAACATTCTGCCCAATTGCCGTGACATTGCCTCACCGCAATGCCGTGACTCGGATTCGAACCGAGGTTGCTGCGGCCACAACGCAGAATACTAACCACTATACATCACGGCGAGCTACTTGGGCTCTCGAGCTGCAGTTAGTATATAACCTTTATAACCTGAACATAGTGGCTGTTGCCCATGTTCGTATGTTTTATGGCTGTGTTCAGTAAGGAAACAAATAGATGAAGTGTTGTGACACACTATTCACCTACTGTTTCCTGGAAGACTCATTACCAGCCCAAAACAAACAGTGACTGGGAGGATACATTGACTATATGCAAACGAACAGTATCGATATTAGAGAGACCACTAAACCCATTGCCACAAAAGGTGTACAGGGTGCTGCCAAACAGGGTCGGTGTGGCAGAAAGGGGATGCCACCTGAAGGAAGCAATGCAGCATGAGACCCCGCAAGCATGTGCTTATCTCCCGGAGCACCTGCGCGAGGAGGGAAGCGCGCGCTTTTTGTTGATACTCGGCTGCTACTTTGTCAGTGTGGGAACAGGGAGGCCGCCATCTGACAGCTGATACTTGCTAGAAAATATTCGCTGGTGCGCCTGACAGGACTGGTTGGTTGATGGGTGGGTAATTTACAGTCTTTCCCCATTGTTAGCATGATACTTTTTAATACTTTGACATTTATTTATAGTACAGCTGAAATTATCTTCATAGCAGAGAAAGGATACAAATTAAACTAAGCAGTACACTTTTCAGTACAACTGTCGAGGCCACTCTAACAGCGCTATTTTCTGCGATCAGAGGACGCTTCAGACTGGGCCGTTGCCGCCAATTTAATCAGGTGTTTCTGCAGGCGAGTCATTTCTGTTTTAGAGGCACGAGGATCGGATGGCTCGAGAGATCACGACAACCTTCACTATTTAGAAGATCGCCTCTAAAGTTATGTCCAGAAAAAAAGCTGCGTTTGTCAATTTTCTCTTGACTTTCTACATGCTGATCGTATGTTAGGCCGAACGCAATTTTAGCTAAATTAATTCTTCCTCTCGAGTGTCCCCAAATGTTGGCTTGTATGCAGGAGTCTCTTTTCTGAAGAGAAAGTGAATAAAGCACTGGAGTATAGTGAGGGCACACACAGCAGGATACAATGTCATGAATTCTGCATTGTGGGACTTGGAACAATTTTGTGGCTAGTGATTTTGATAAATGAATATACAAATTGCTGAATATCATTCTCCATCGCATGATAATAGCTGAAGGAGAATGATATAGATACAATGAAAGTGCTTCTCATAAGGCATCCGTTCTCTTTCCCAAACACACAAAAGGAATGTGTAAACATTTGGAAAGTGTTAGTGCGCAGTGCACCTTTAAGTGATCAAAAGCCAATGAATGACCAGCCTGCAGCGTGGAGAGCTGTGAGGTTGGGTTACACAGCACTCCCAAAGGAAAGCCGCAAAGCTTCTAGCTGCTCCCTCCATCCATCCATCCATCCTTTTTGACACATTTATGACACAAGGAATGCACCTACAGGTAATTCTGAAAAGGGTTTTAGTGAAGTCACAAATTGTGATCCATGAATGTGGGCCACGTTTTTGTGACTGAGCCTCCCTGGCTCCAAGAGAAGGTAGCTAAGTAAAGGGAAGTGCCGGAGGGAACAATGCTTGTCTTCAAGGCACTAGCATAGAGGTGGTTATCCATCATCTGCTTCTGAATTCGAAGAAGGGTGTCTTCAGGGGCCCTTGAATCAGAAGACAATTTGAGTGTCACCTGCTTATGTCTGTAAAATGGCTGAATGGGGAGAGATGATGTCAAAGAGGGATTTAAGGAAAGCATTAAGAAGCCAGGGGAAAAGGTGGAGCCTTGTAGTACCCTACAAACTCTACAATGCAAAGTGGTCATAATAGAGGAAGGGGACTGATATGAGTAGGGGTCGCAGAGTCCAAACAAAGTGGTGGAAATATGTTCCCTGCTGCTCCCACATTACCTCTGTTCCCCACTGACCCCAATACCCAAGCTCAGTGTTATCATTAAGACCGAAGTTGTGGCTCTCTCTGCTATCATGGCTGTGGGTTTGCTCCGCCCACGGCTCATGCAAATAAAGTGCTGTTGGCTTCGACTTAGCTAACATCTTTATATGGATTTCCTTTCCAGCGCACAGACCTTTCCTTAATGGACTCACTCAGAAGCTGATCTTTAACTGGCAATCACAGAATGAAGGTGAACATGTGTCTAGGTGGCGACTCCGGAGGAGGCTTTTCTCCCTATTGTATGACCTGCCTCTATTTCTGGGCAGGTGGGTAGAATAGGCTATGTTATCTTATTTGTGTATAGCGCCGCCTGCCATATGCAATGGTGTTGAAGCACTGTAGGAAGCAGCACACCTTACACGGCAGCCACTTTAGGTAACATGCCCACTAGTAAAATAATATCTATTTCCATTTTCCTATTTCAGCGGTTTACCCAAATGTATGGACATAGATTTTCTTTGGATATCCCCGGCCTCTCTGCCTTTAGGAGGGCCCTCATTCAACACAGTTTCTCCTCACTAATGCATCCAGTAGTCACCCTGTGGCCTTGTAAATGCCTTGCCTCTCCATCCACTCAACTCTGTTACTTGATGGCCTTAACTAGACATGTAGGTTGGCCGTGGTTGTGCAGACCTCACTTCAAGGAGAATCTTTGTGCCAACAGTTTACTCTCAACGATGTTCCAATTCGCTGCCTGGCATCAGAAGTCTGGAATCAGCTTCTTAGAGTTGATGGACTGATCCGCTTTTTCTCTTTGTAAGGATTGCCATGTCTGGGCATTGCAACCAGTACATCTAAATTGAGTTGTGAGGATAAAGGGCAATCAACCTCCAGAGTCAGGAGCTTCGAGCTCAGGCATCTGCCTGCAACAACAGTCACTTCTACAATCCAACCTTGTTTAATCTTAGATGTCATCAGCATCCAAATCTTTAGGGGCGTTCCATTCAATATAAGCATTCATGGGGATTCGTTAATTTCAGAATTGTATCCTTGCACTTTAGATATGAAAGGTTGTGCCCATTATGAAGTCCATTATGGATTTGTTGTAACAGCAGATATTACTTCTAATTGTTGTAGAAAGTGCCCTGAAGGGATCAGGTGAGTCTACTGTTGATACATTTTAACAGGCGCCATGGTACCTTGGAAGGAGTTGGGAAAGATGGCTGCCACCAGTCGCCAACTGAATGGCTCATTTTCTATAGCCAATTTGACATATTTTTACTAGCCTCTTACATTCCACTGGTTATTATTTCGATGCATTAAAAGAAAATATGCCATGACAGCTCCCCTTTAACCTTGGTTGGCTTTTGCTCTGCAAAATGCACCAGTTTAATATCAAAGTTACAGAGGAAATGAAACAGCTCTTGACATCCCTAATATTGTTCATTTGAATGTTGTTTGTGAGTAATGAAGAATCAATGTGCACACTCAAATAAGAGCAATAAGGAGTAAGTGTAGGTGTCTTATAATAGTGGGTGCCCTGGTTTGTTGTTGTTAGGCAAGATTGTGTGCGGTACCCTTTGGGATACTACAGCAACCATGACCTGCTGGCAATAGGAACACAACCTTTGGTATAAGTATATACTAAACCGATTGGTAGTGTGGCTGAGCAGCCAGGCTTATCTCAAGAGGGGTCTATGTGAGCAGTAGGGTTTTTACACAGAGATTCACAGGGACAAATATTCAAATAAACTCTTATACTCAAGGTTTCTTGATTAAACTATTATTAATTTATTTAACAGTCAGTTCAATACGCCTTCTTCAGAAGGAAGCAATATATAAGTAACACAAAAATACACATCAAAATAAACACTCTTAGTTTCTCTAAATCAGCAAGTACCCATTTGGGATGGCACACAGAATTGTCCTACGCCCTGAGGTGACTTAAATAACCAGGACACTGTGGACATTAATATATCACTGGTACATTAGAGCAATACTGAGTTTGGTGTCAAAGAAAAGGGTTTGGGAATAAAACAAAGGTTAAACAAATATTCTGAAGCAGGTAAGTACGTGTTAACACGCCAATGCAAAGTAAATTAACCCTTTCCTGGGGGAAAGGTAAAACACAAAGTCAGAGGTAAGAAGGGTCTTTCAGGGAGCCAGGCTAGCCAAAGTTAATTGAGCAAAAGTCTAGGTGAGCTGAAGCACTTCTTTGCAGTTAAGTAAACGTCTTGCACAATGTTTTAGAAGTCTTTGTAGAAATAAAGAATAACTGTAGGGCCACAGGCTGGGAGGCTTGTGAGGGGTAAAGCTGCAGGCAACTCTGCAAAAGCAACCAAGACAAGTCTCAACTGAGAGCAAGCAAGGCAACACAACAAGAGGTAAGTCCCCTTAGTTTTACAGTACCTTTGGTTAGAAGAAATTGGTTCCAGCTGGCTTCTGTTCCTGTGTAGGTCTGCAGATCCTGTTGTTCCTGGGGGACAAGAGGGAGGATGTCTGGGGACTCCTGCAAAATTGAAGGTCAGAAGCAGCAATGGGCAAACTTCAAATCAGCGGCACTTTGTGTTTCAGCTCCTTGCGTCTCTAGCAAATAGCAACACTGCGGTTCTCGGATACCACTTCAGACTATCCTCGCATCTGGGGTCCAGCACTCTGTCAAGGTGGCTCAGGCTTGGTCGGTCCTGCTTCCTGCAAGTCCAGAGGATCTTCCTGGTGCTCGGGTCCGACTTAAAGACACTCACTCGATTCTGGTGTTCGTCTCCCTGGCACTTCGGTTCCAGCAGCAGCAAAGGAAGTATAGCCAGTTCTGAGAGGATTTCCAGATGAGCTCGTCTTGGGGTCAGTTGGTCCCACCAACCCAATGGCAGAAGTCGTCCTTTGCAGGTCTTGTCTAGTCGAGGCGAATTCGGAGCTTCAGCAAAGCAGCAGGGCTTCACCGGGCAAACCAACAGTCCAGGAGATGCAGCAGGCATCTCTTCCAAGTTCTTTTTCGGATTCCTTCATCCAGTGGTTGACTCTGCCTTGCAAGCAAAAAGCCTTGCCTTTTATGCAGATTTCTCCCATTCATTCGCAGCATAGCTGTCATTCACACGCCAGAGTACCTGTCCTCTGAGGACAGCCCTCCAGCCAATCAACCGTGGGTGCATTCCTGTAACCAAGGATACTAAGCACAGGGAGTTTCAGGCACCTCCCTCACTTTCTGCCCCTGCCAGACACGCTGGAGCCAGAGGCGGGCTTCACTCTTGAATCCCGCCAAAGACGAAATGAACAAAGGGACCAAACCTGCTTTGGCGCGCAGAGTAAATCGAAAGAAGGACCTTTCCAACAAGAAAAGGTGAAAAAAATGAGACTGGACCATTTTGACAAAATGGGCACCCATGGGTGTCTTACTGCAGCTGCAATGGCAGCCATGGTAAAAACACTCAATGGTAGTACAAAGTAAACCACTCCCACCAGCCATTTATTGTAGAAAGGATAACATGAAAATGTTTAATGAGAAACTAGACACAGGGGATGCTAAGTAACCCCTCCAGCACCCTATTGTAAGATAGTGTGTGCTTGGTCTAGAAAGTTGCAAAATGTAAGTAAAGTCAATTTCACTTCACTGGTCTTGGAAACAGTAGTTTCGCCAAGAGAAGATATTTAAACCTTTGGGAAATCTAAGAGACTTCCCTGTGTCACTGCACTGAAGGTGCTGTGTGTCACAATGTAAAGATGATGCCTATAGAGTTTGTCGGACTCCAGAGTCAAAAGAAACACAGAGGCCCAAATCACAGAAAAATACATGAGAATGGGAAAAAAGGTCTCACTCTCTCCAGGTTAGAAATCAAAGTCCTAAAGTCCATCAAAAAGAGCTGGGGGTCTCTAAGGTACAAGGGAATTAGCACATTTCTGAGAATTCGCCCTAACACTCGTCCCCGCCAGACTAAGGGACAGGAGGATTTAATCCACTCCTGGATGAATCTCCTTACTCCAGTCGGTCATACGTTCTGGAGAGACCTTCAGCATTTTGGTGATTACACCCTGACCTGTGTTCTATGGTGAAATCAAACCCCTGTAAGCTGATTGACCATCTTAACAATTTAGGATTCTCCCCTTTCATCTGCATTAACCATCTCAAGGGTTGGTGGTGTGTTTGAATTACAAAAGTAGATCCATACAAGTATGGTCTAAACTTCTTCAAAGACCACACAATAGCAAAACATTCACGTTTGGAACACATAGTCAGTGACTCTCACTGGTTTGAGGGAAGGAGCACTCTCCAACCCTTCCTTGATTAGTGCCAATGGACCTCTAATCGGATGACCACAGAGGAGCTCAAAGGGGCTGAAGCAACCTCTTCCTGAGGGACTTCTCTATAAGCAAAGAGAGGGCACTGCAGTAGAAGGTCCCACTTTCTTCTAAGGGGTTCTTCTAAAGCACCTATCATGCTTTTCATAGTTCTATTAAACCTCTCCACCAACTCATTGGTTTGGGGATGGTAGGGTGTTGAGAACGTGTAGGTCACTCCACAGTTTTTCCACAATACTTGCTTGTAGTGGGACATACAATTGGTCCCCCTGTCTGAGATTACCTCCTTAGGAAAACCAACCCTGGGAAAAATACCAAGGAGGGCCTTAGCCACTGCCTGAGCAGTAACAGTTCTCATTGGTATGGCTTCAGGATACCTGGTAGCATGGTCTACCACAACCAATATAAATCAGTTGCCTGAAGATGTGGGAGGGTCTAGGGGACCAGCAATGTCAATCCCAACCCTCTCAAAAGGAACTCCCACCACTGGGAGGGGCAGCAAGGGTGCCACATTCTTGACTCCACTCTTGCCAGAAGTCTGACAAGTGTGACAGCTTCTACACAATGTATCTACACCAGACCCCATGTTGGGCCAGTAGAAATATAGATAAATCCTTTCCTTGGTCTTCTTAAAGCTTAAGTGACCAGCTAAAGGAATCTCATGGGCTAACTGTAGAAACTGGGGTCTCACCCCCTGAGACACTACAAGTCTTCTGTAGTCCCCTGGGGTAGACTCACTGTAAAGGAGGCCATCCTCCCAGTACAGCCTGTGCTTCTCTGGTGTGATGCTGGAGATGCAGTGGAGGGACAGAGCCTCCATATCCTTGTCCTTTATTGCTTTATCATGTATGTTCTGTCTTGTTTTCCGCACTGGAGTTCATGTGGGACTCCTAGCGGTGCAGCTCTTCCTCTTTTTGATTTGTTGAACAGACCCCTGGGATACCCTTATGGCACCCATGGGTGGGAGCGCAACCCTGTACTCCTAGTGTATGTTTCTGGGCACCTATGTGTAGCCCATAGAGCAGGGTATAGGTTGGTGGCAGCTCCATGCTGAAATTTACAGGTGCTCTGATTATCTTCCATTTTGGGATACCCAGGCCCTGTCATTGGAATCAGTTGATTCCTGTTAGGAAACAAGGTGGCCTCTGTGGCCTCTTGCTTTCTATTACCTGTTACTTTGTATTCCCGAAGTCCCGAGAAGCCTTGACTCTGTCCCTTCCCCCTGACTGGCTGTTGGGTGGAAGTTCCATATATGGTAGTGTGGAGAAGTTCAGGCCAGACTGGCTGGAGCCTTCCCAATGACTGTATGTCGTGGGTACGTCCATGAGGTGGGACCTAGGTGAATGGAGTGTGTGACGAATACACATTACATGTTACGGGTGTCTAGTATCTGGTGGTTGACACAATCACTGAGACAGCCCTGCCCGAAACTGGTATGAATGCAGTGTGGAGTGCTGAATGGCAGAGTGCTTGTCCGAATCCACATTCTGTGTTGTTAGTGTCTGGATGGAGAAGAATTGCCTGAATGCACTGTGAGCCTGATTGGCTGCCTGACTGCCTGAATGCCCTTCTGAATGATTGGTTGCCTGAGTGTGACCCAGCAGAGTGAATGGGAGATCAACATTACATCTGGGGGCCTCTCACTGATGGAAATCGTTCAGAAGCTGAAGTTGATACTTGACGCTTGACCTTGAAACCCACTGGAAGAAGAAGAATTGCTGCTGCTGTCCTTTGCCCATCTGAAAGCTGCTGTGCCTTCAAGGAACTGATCCAGGAGAGGGCCTAGCTAGGAGACCTCTTCCCGAGCTACGAGGGACCATTGTACACCAGCTGATCTTTGCAAAACTCCCTGGATGTCAGACCCTAGAAAGGCTGCCGACCGGAGACGAGGACCGCCGCAGAATCACAAAGTGAAGCGCCCAGACATTGAAGTCCATGACCGTCGACGATCTCCATCTGGAGCCGCAGTGCACCTTTGCCTAAGACATTTGATCCAAGGACTCCCTTGCTCACCATCATCGACCGTTTTCGTCCTGCCGGAGAAAGTCAAGGCCGCCGGCGACCGACGAGAATCTGCTGGTGGGTTTCCCAAAGACCACAGAAACGGCGAGGACCCGATGCCCTTGCTGGGCCAAAGTTCTTCATTACCTCTCTGCAGCAACGAACACTTGTCGTCGAGGTGCACCGCACGCCTCAGCTTGCAGGAAATTTTCGACCGATCATCAATGAGCACCGCAAAAACTGAAGCTGCTGCCGCCACAACAGTGTTCACCCTTTTTCTTCACCACCTCTCAGTGAACCGTGGCTCCTGCCTTAAATGGAGTGCACTCAAGAAGGGCCAGTCTACGACTCACTGAAGAACTCTGCAAACCCAGGTACTTTGGGGTCATAGAACCTTTAAAAGGAATCAAGACTATATTAAGCATAATTGGGCTGGGCTTGTCAATACGCTTTATTTACAGGTTGCCCAGGTGGGGGGATCATCACGCAGAACTGTCTCTAGGTAGACGGGCCACTGTTCTGCCATTGCTTGATTTAACATGCTTTCTTTCTTTGTCTATCGTTGATTCATCTGACAATGTAATTCATATGATATTGTGGGGCTGTTAGCCGTGGACGCATTTGAAAGGAATCGATTGAAAGAGTGGTACCACATACACCTGTATATATTTGCCATTATAGTATTGCCAGAGTACAAAGTGTGTTATTGTAATTGTGTATATAACCTTGAACATTATTTATATGAAGACTGTGTTTTCACTAACAAAGTGTGTGGACATTCCTTTGTGGTTGCTTAGGGACTACACTGTACTTAAGAACCAGCCTGCATCACCTCCTGAGAGCTTAAGCCTTGATTTCCCGTCCATAGCTGCTACCCTATAGAAAATCTTGGCCGGGATGCTTTGTGATTCGACTCTGTCATACAGAGAGCAGGAGTACAGATACCCCCTCGTGTGCTTTAAACTGGTGGCAGAGGTGGGATGCTTATGGTTTTAATAATCAGTGTGTAACCTTGTCACTTACAAAATATTGACACTTTGTTAAATTGAGGTTTTAGTTGTGTACAAAATAACCACATTACAAGCAATGGAATCTATTGCAAATGGTAAATTAACTAGGATGAGCTTAGAGGCTCTCCAGAGTGCTTGTGAAGCCAGGGAGTTAGACTTTGAAGATAAGTCTAGGGCTAAGCTGATCGCTGCCCTGGTGAACTACTAGACTGATTGTGAAGCTCTTGATGAAGGGGGGGATGCAACCAATGAGGACCCTGCCCCTCGGGCTGTTGTTGAATCAGATTCTGGGAACGGCACCATTCCTGTTGCCTCTGTTCCGACCTCCAGCAATGTTTCTTCAGGGAATTTCTTGGAACTTGAATTAAGGATGAAATTGGCCTTTGAATATACAAAATTGGAAATAGAAGCTGAGTTTAAGAAAGAGGAGTTGGCACATCAAGTGATCCTTAAAGCCAGGGACCTGGAACTAAAGAATAGGGATCTTGAACTTAAGAAAAAGGACACTGACAGGCCGATTCATGGAATAAATGTGCGCCGAAAATTCCGGCGCAGAGGGGCCTATACGTGCGCTGCGCCGAAAAATAGCGAAAAGCGCAGGGAAACCAGCGCACGTCGATTCATGGAAGTCCGTGCGTAAGAAAAGCATAGGACGTGCGCTGAAAAAGTGCGCGGCGCACGCCGGCGCACAGGTCAACCAACGGCGTGCGCCACGGCCACTGCGCTATCACTCCGAGCGCAGCGCACAGCTCTAAAGTAGGCGGAACACAGGGCGGGACACTCGGAATGGGGAATAAAATGGGGCACAACACTCGGAATGGGGAAGAATGTGGGCGGCACGGGGAAGTACAGGAGGCAAGTGCGCGGAACGCCCACACGCTCTCCGGCAACACGTATTCATGGATTCGAACAGGGCAAAACAGCGCTCGATCAAACCAGCGCACAGGCCCAAAAACGTACGCCACAAGTAAGCAGGCGGTAGCGTCCCGACGCACTCAACGAAAGTGCGCCAAAACCTGCGCCAACAAATACCACCCACATACAGCAATGGGCCATACCGTGACCCCAAAGGACTAATGATGTGCAAAGGTGTACGCCATTTACACGGACACCCACTGTTCAAAAATTCGCGCGTGTGTGTACAACGGGTTGCGCGAGAAGTCACTCGCGCGATTGCCCTGGGTACGTGTATCCCGGGGTGCGGGGAAGTCCCACACGCGATTGCCCTGGCCACGTCGATACCAGGGGTGCGTGTGAAGTTCCACACGCGAAAAGCCAGGGTACGTCATTTACAGGGGTGCGCGGGAAGTTTCACACGCGAAAAGCTAGGCTACGGGAATTCCAGGGGTGCGCGTGAAATCCTACACGCGAAAAACTAGGGTACGTCATTTACAGGGGTGCGCGGGAAGTCCCACACGCGATTACAGCAGGGCAGGGTACGTGTATTTCAGGGGTGCGCGGGAAGTTCCACACGCGAATAGCCTGGCCGCATGTATTTCAGGGGTGCGCGGGAAGTTCCACACGCGAATAGCCTGGGCGCGTGTATTTCAGGGGTGCGCGGGAATTTCCACACACGAATAGGCTGGGCGCGTGCATTACAGGGGTGCGCGGGAAGTCCCACACGCGATTACAGCAGGGTACGTGTATTTCAGGGGTGCGCGGGAATTTCCACACGCGAATAGCCTGGGCACGTGTATTTCAGGGGTGCGCGGGAATTATCACACGCGATTTGGCTTGGTACGTGTATTACAGGGGTGCGCGCGAAGTCCCACACGCGATTACAGCAGGGTACGTGTATTTCAGGGGTGCGCGGGAAGTTCCACACGCGAATAGCCTGGCCGCGTGTATTTCAGGGGTGCGCGGGAAGTTCCACACGCAAATAGCCTGGGCGCGTGTATTTCAGGGGTGCGCGGGAATTTCCACACGCGAATAGGCTGGGCGCGTGTATTTCAGGGGTGCGCGGGAATTTCCACACGCGAATAGGCTGGGCGCGTGTATTTCAGGGGTGCGCGGGAAGTTCCACACGCGAAAAGCCTGGGCGCGTGTATTTCAGGGGTGCGCGGGAAGTTCCACACGCGAATAGCCTGGGCGCGTGTATTTCAGGGGTGCGCGGGAATTTCCACACGCGAATAGGCTGGGCGCGTGTATTTCAGGGGTGCGCGGGAATTTCCACACGCGAATAGGCTGGGCGCGTGTATTTCAGGGGTGCGCGGGAAGTTCCACACGCGAATAGCCTGGGCGCGTGTATTTCAGGGGTGCGCGGGAAGTTCCACACGCGAATAGCCTGGCCGCGTGTATTTCAGGGGTGCGCGGGAAGTTCCACACGCGAATAGGCTGGGCGCGTGTATTTCAGGGGTGCGCGGGAATTTCCACACGCGAATAGGCTGGGCGCGTGTATTTCAGGGGTGCGCGGGAATTATCACACGCGATTTGGCTTGGTACGTGTATTACAGGGGTGCGTGCGAAGTTACACACGCGATTAGGCTGGGTGGGTCCTGTCACCCTCGACGGCCCCTGCAGGCAGCCCACAAAACAGGGGACTACCCTGCACACCTGCTCATGTCTCCCACCACCCCCACCCCCCCAGTCACCAGGGGTACCCTCCACCAGGCCCCCACTCATGTCTCCCACCACCTCCACCCCCCCAGTCACCAGGGGCACCCTCCACCAGGCCCCCAACCATGTCTCCCACCACCCACACCCCCCCAGTCACCAGGGGCACCCTCCACCAGGCCCCCAACCATGTCTCCCACCACCCCCACCCCCCACCATCCAGGGGCACCCTCCACCAGGCCCCCACTCATGTCTCCCACCACCCCCACCCCCCACCATCCAGGGGCACCCTCCACCAGGCCCCCACTCATGTCACCCACCACCCCCACCCCCCCAGTCACCAGGGGCACCCTCCACCAGGCCCCCACTCATGTCACCCACCACCCCCACCCCCCCAGTCACCAGGGGCACCCTCCACCAGGCCCCCACTCATGTCCCCTATCACCCCCACCCCCCACCATCCAGGGGCACCCTCCACCAGGCCCCCACTCCTGTCACCCACCACCCCCACCCCCCCAGTCACCAGGGGCACCCTCCACCAGGCCCCCACTCATGTCACCCACCACCCCCACCCCCCCAGTCACCAGGGGCACCCTCCACCAGGCCCCCACTCATGTCACCCACCACCCCCACCCCCCCAGTCACCAGGGGCACCCTCCACCAGGCCCCCACTCATGTCTCCCACCACCCCCACCCCCCAGCAGTGCAGGGGCAGCCTCCACCAGGCCCACACTCATGTCTCCCACCACCCCCACCCCCCACCATCCAGGGGCACCCTCCACCAGGCCCCCACTCATGTCACCCACCACCCCCACCCCCCCAGTCACCAGGGGCACCCTCCACCAGGCCCCCACTCATGTCTCCCACCACCCCCACCCCCCAGCAGTGCAGGGGCAGCCTCCACCAGGCCCACACTCATGTCTCCCACCACCCCCACCCCCCACCATCCAGGGGCACCCTCCACCAGGCCCCCACTCATGTCTCCCACCACCCCCACCCCCCAGCACTGTGGGGAACCTGCCAGCAGGCCATCCAAAGAGGGCATCATACTGCCCCAGGACATGCTCCACCAGGACACCAACTTCGGTGGCAGTGAAGCTGGTGCCCCTCTGCCCCTCTGGCCTGGGGTTGCCACTGGTGCCAGATGTGGAAGTGCCCGACATGGCAACCCCAGAGGCAGGTGTGGGTGGGCAACTGGGTCCTGGGGCTGGGCTGTGGAGCGATGTAATCCCAGTTGGGAGTCTTCAGTTCCAGCAGGGGTGGACACAGCAACTGGACCCCTGCAGATGGCTGATGTGCAGGCACCAAATGGCAGGGCACGGTGGCAGCAGGCAGGCAGGCAGCAGCAGATAGCACGTGGGAGGCTGCTCGGGGCACTGGGGGGCAGTAACTCGGCCTTCTGGGCAGGAGCGTGGTGTTCCGTGTGTTTTCGGGTGGCCAGCTTGATACGGAGTGATTTGGCACGTGAAAATCCTGCACGTCAGCGTGAAATCCGAGGAAAGGCCCTTAGCGCGTAAGCGCGTCAGCACGCATAAGCGATTCTATTGGACCAGAGTCCCTCAGCGCGTAAGCGCGTCTGACGTGACCCGCACGGGCGTTCCCCACTCAGCACGTGATGACGGGACACACGTGGAAATACTGCACGTCAGAGTGTCATCGCGTGATTGGCCTATGTACGTGTATTTCATTGCGTGTAATTGGACAAAAGTGCGCGTACACGCGATTGGCCTATGTACGTGTATTTAATGGGTGCGCGGCCACTTACACACGCAAGTACGTCAGCGAACCTGTATCCCGTGGTGCGTGTGAATTTCCACACGCTATTGGACTGGGAACTGGATTCCAGGGGTGCGCGGGTCACACGCTGTATCCCGTGGTGCGTGTGAATTTCCACACGCTATTGGACTGGGAACTGGATTCCAGGGGTGCGCGGGTCACACGCTGTATCCCGTGGTGCGTGTGAATTTCCACACGCTATTGGACTGGGAACTGGATTCCAGGGGTGCGCGGGTCACACGCTCGCCTAGAACACGCGCAAAGCATAAAATTGCGGACTTTAACAATAACAAGCTCAGACGCCAGGATGAACATACCGTTCCTAGCAGCAGTGGCAGTGGGCTACCAAAGGAGGAGGAGGAGGATAGTCAGGGCCAGAATATTCACACCCAGAACCAGCCTTTTCGGGATGCCTGATGACCAGGTGTATGGGAGGTACAGGTTTCCACCACACATCATACTGGACCTGGTGACTGAGTGGGAGGATGACCTCACATCACCCACCCTGTGCTCCCAAGCACTCAGCCCCCTGGAGAAGGTCCTCAATGTACTGCACTTCTTAGCCACTGGATCATTTCAGCGGACAAGTGCCATAGTGGGTGGGGTGTCACAGGCCACCCAGTCACGCTGCCTACACCAGGTCTTGAACATCATGACTGCACGCCCATCAGTCCGCAGGCACATATACCTGCCCAGAACACCTGCAGAAAGGCATGCTGCCGCCCTGGATTTTTACGGAGTGGCACGATTCCCCAAAGTGCTAGGTGCCATCGACTGCACCCATGTGGCTCTACGTCCCCCCAGGGCATCAGAGCACATCTATAGGAACCGCAAGCACTGGCATTCCATCAACGTGCAGGTAGTATGTAATGCCAAGGGAATCATCACCTCAGTATATGCCAACTATCCCGGGTCCACCCACGACAGCTTCATTTACCGAATGTCCACCCTATGCCGGGACATAGATGCTGGGCGGCATGGCGATACATGGCTGCTTGGTGAGTATGTATGCCACTGCACATGCATGCATGTTGGATACTGAGCAAGGTCACAACCCCACCAATGATACCAATCACCACCTCCATAGGGGACAGTGCCTACCCTCTCAGCCCCCACATGATGACGCCAATTCGGAACCCCACCACGCCACCCCAGGTAAGATATAACACAGCCCACATTACAACCAGGGGCATAGTGGAGCGCACATTCGGAGTGCTAAAGTCACGCTTTCGCTCCCTTGACCGTTCTGGCGGGCAGCTGTTATACGCTCCCCCAGTAGTGTGCAGGATCATAGTGGCAGCATGTGTCCTGCACAACGTTGCAACACGCCGGGGCCTGGCCGTGGACATGGTGGTGGCCCCACATCCCCAACCACATGCACAGCCGCTGCGCATGGGAGGGGAAAGGGCACGGGGGGAGGCAGCCCCTGGTGGCGGGGGGGTGGGGGTGGTGGGAGACATGGGTGGGGGCGTGGTGGAGGCTGCCCCTGCACTGCTGGGGGTTGGGGGTGGTGGGAGGCATGGGTGGGGGCCTGGTGGAGGCTGCCCCTGCACTGCTGGGGGTTGGGGGTGGTGGGAGGCATGGGTGGGGGCCTGGTGGAGGCTGCCCCTGGTGGCGGGAGGGTGGGGGTGGTGGGAGACATGGGTGGGGGCCTGGTGGAGAGTGCCCCTGGTGGCGGGGGGGTGGGGGTGGTGGGAGACATGGGTGGGGGCCTGGTGGAGGCTGCCCCTGCACTGCTGGGGGTTGGGGGTGGTGGGAGGCATGGGTGGGGGCCTGGTGGAGGCTGCCCCTGGTGGCGGGGGGGTGGGGGTGGTGGGAGACATGGGTGGGGGCCTGGTGGAGGCTGCCCCTGGTGGCGGAGGGGTGGGGGTGGTTGTAGACATGGGTGGGGGCCTGGTGGAGGCTGCCCCTGCACTGCTGGGGGTTGGGGGTGGTGGGAGGCATGGGTGGGGGCCTGGTGGAGGCTGCCCCTGGTGGCGGGGGGGTGGGGGTGGTGGGAGACATGGGTGGGGGCCTGGTGGAGGCTGCCCCTGCACTGCTGGGGGTTGGGGGTGGTGGGAGGCATGGGTGGGGGCCTGGTGGAGGCTGCCCCTGCACTGCTGGGGGTTGGGGGTGGTGGGAGGCATGGGTGGGGGCCTGGTGGAGGCTGCCCCTGGTGGCGGGAGGGTGGGGGTGGTGGGAGACATGGGTGGGGGCCTGGTGGAGAGTGCCCCTGGTGGCGGGGTGTGGGGGTGGTGGGAGACATGGGTGGGGGCCTGGTGGAGGCTGCCCCTGCACTGCTGGGGGTTGGGGGTGGTGGGAGGCATGGGTGGGGGCCTGGTGGAGGCTGCCCCTGCACTGCTGGGGGTTGGGGGTGGTGGGAGGCATGGGTGGGGGCCTGGTGGAGGCTGCCCCTGGTGGCGGGGGGGTGGGGGTGGTGGGAGACATGGGTGGGGGCCTGGTGGAGGCTGCCCCTGGTGGCGGAGGGGTGGGGGTGGTTGTAGACATGGGTGGGGGCGTGGTGGAGGCTGCCCCTGCACTGCTGGGGGTTGGGGGTGGTGGGAGGCATGGGTGGGGGCCTGGTGGAGGCTGCCCCTGCACTGCTGGGGGTTGGGGGTGGTGGGAGGCATGGGTGGGGGCCTGGTGGAGGCTGCCCCTGCACTGCTGGGGGGTGGGGGTGCAGGGGGACATGAGCAGGTGTGCAGGGTAGTCCCCTGTTTTGTAGGCTGCCTGCAGGGGCCGTGGAGGGTGTACAGGGAACACCTGTGAGGACCCACCCAGCCTAATCGCGTGTGACTTCCCACGCACCCCTGTAATACACGTACCCAGCCAAATCGCGTGTGATGATTCCCACGCACCCCTGTAATACACGTACCCAGCCAAATCGCGTGTGATAATTCCTGCGCACCCCTGTAATACACGTACCCTGGCTAATCGCGTGTTAAACTTCCCGCATACCCCTGTAATACACGTACCCTGGCTAATCGCATGTTGAACTTCCCGCATACCCCTGTAATACACGTCCCCTGGCTAATCGCGTGTTGAACTTCCCGCGTACCCCTGTAATACACGTACCCTGGCTAATCGCATGTTAAACTTACCGCATACCCCTGTAATACACGTACCCTGGCTAATCGCGTGTTATACTTCCCGCGTACCCCTGTAATACACGTACCCTGGCTAATCGCGTGTATAACTTCACGCGTACCCCTGATATGCACGTTACCCGCTTTGCGTTCCTTGTTTGGCAGCCCTGTAAACTGGTCCAGGGTTAGCGCAGCCCTTTGCGATGATTTAGCGATTTTGATGGCTTTTCCTTGCGCAAGGGCGTTCTTGGGGGCGTTACTGGCGCTGCTGCAGGGTCGCTGCGATACTCTGCGCCACGGCTGGTTTGGGAGCCTAAAATCCATGAATACGCTGTGCGCCGGATTCGGTTTTGGCGCACGCGGCTGGCGCAGACTATCGCACGCGCACGCTGTGCGCCAGCCGCGTGCGCTACTTGTGCGCTGAATTCTATGAATTACCCTGTGAATGTCTGCAAATCCAGCTAGAGAAAGCTAGAGTGGAAACATCAGCAAAACCAGTTGAGAGTTTCAGGTCCGCAATGGATTGACGCATTTTAGATGGCTTGTGGAATCCATGATCTTGATAAAAGAGATTGGGCTAAGTGTCTGTTAAGCAGAGTGCCTCAGACTGGGGATGACTGTATTCTGAAAGTGAGTGTGGAGGAAAGGGGTCAGTATGAGTGCATGAAGTCTGCTTTGATTGCCAAGTTTGGCAAAACACCTATCCAATACCTTAAAAGATTCAAGGAATTTAAGAAAAGAGAGAATGTGTCTTGGTTTGACTGGGTGAGTGCTGCACATATGAGCCTGATGTCAGAAACTAGACAAAGGGGATGCTAAGTAACCCCTCCAGCACCCTATTGTAAGATAGTGTGTCCTGGGTCTAGAAAGTTGCAAAATGTAAGTAAAGTCAATTTCACTTCACTAAGCGTGGAAACAGTAGTTTCCCCAAGAGAAGGTATTTAAACTTTTGGGAAATCTAAGAGACATCCTGTGTCACTGCACTGAAGGTGCTGTGTGTCACAATGTAAATATGATGCCTATGGAGTTTGTCAGACTCCAAAGTCAAAAGAAACACAGAGGCCCAAATCACAGATAAATACATGAAAGAGTGGGAAAAAGGTCTCAGTCTCTCCACGTTGGAAACAAGCCCTAAAGTCCAGCAAAAAGAGCTGGGGGTCTCTAAGGTAGAAAGGAATTAGCACATTTCTGAGAATTATCCCTAACAGCGGTGGAAAGGTCATTCACTGCTGTCTGTGTGATTGAGATTAATACATTTGTTTACATTTATTTTTTTATTTTTATTTAGGCACAATTATTTTCTTCTTTACTTCTAGTGGGTCTAGTAAATAAGTTAATACCTACACCTGATCACTGCGTTTTTAATGGAATGTAAAACCTGTCTCAAGTTAGTGAATACGATTAGGCATGGCGATCAAAATTAAAACAAAGCTGATAACAGAAAGGTCTAGTGTTCTTCCGTTTGTATTTCAAGGTTTTCGATGTAGGTTTTGGTTAGAGGGCTGGAGCACTGCTCTTCACAGTTCACGGGGCTAAACGCATAAATGTTAAGACACATTAGCAAACACCTTTTTATTCATATTCTCACTATATCCAACTCTCTCTGCCAAAATACCTCCCATCTAGAACCCTTCTCTCAGCTACGTCTAACTCTCTGAGGGACAGATGCTTTTCCAAGCAGAGAGTGTGGGTAGATCTCCCTCCTCTGCAGGTGCCCCCCTATTGAATGGCCTCCCTGCTCCTTTCTGAGTCGAACCCGACCGCCTGATGGTCCGGAAGCAGCTCAAGACCTTCCTTGTCTCCTCTGCCTTCACTCTGGTTGCTTGGTACCCTCAGAGTCTCACTGGGTACCAGGCTCCTCCATGACCAGTTGTCCTTGCACTGCTTCCTGGCCTACTGCACACTTAGAGGCAGTAACTGTAACCCTTACAGCACCCATGCTTCCTTGCACTTACCCAGAGCCTTGTTGCCCTGAGCGCACTTCCCCCTACCCTATCCCCTGCACTTCCACCTCTCCTTTGCCCCTGCACTTCTCGTTTCGCACTTGCACAATCCAAATGTCACAAGGCCTTCTGTCTCCCCTCACTTGTCTTGTGGCACTAGGAACACTGGAGTACAGGCACGTTATGAATATCATATCATATATCATATCATATCATAGCAGATGTCACTTTCTTTGCAAACACATGCATTTGATCCCATGATCTTAAAGGGCCCGTGGCCAGAAGAGGTGCGTACTGTGCATGGTCCCAGCAATATCTAGGGATCCCTCTGATTTCACAACACAGAATCCTCGTGGCTGATGCTGCAAATGGGTTTTCGGTGTGTCTGCATTAACCCCACTTCCCTTCTTCCTCGTCCCAGTCCTTACATCACTTGAAGGACATTGGTCTGCCCTAGTCCCTTCCCACATATGCACTTGATACTTTTCCGCTTCTACTTACCCCGCCCCGGAGGGGTACAAAGCCGCACCAGAAGCAGCTAACCTCCCTGGACAACAACCTCAACTGGCAAAGCCATATCAAGAAGACTTAGAAGAAGGCACTAGGAAAGCTGGGGGCGCTGTACCCACTCCTGCAGACCAAGTCCATTCTCCTCTTGACAAAGATCAATGTCTACAAGGTGATCATCAGACCAACTCTGACATATGCCTCCCGAGCAAGGATGACCTGCCAGTAGCGACACCAGACGAGTCTTCAGATAGTTCAGAACAAGGCCCTGTGGATATCATCTGGGCTCCGTTCTTCACAAGGATAGCTGGCCTTCAAAGAGAACTGGACATCGAGATGTTGGATGATCATCTAGCGAAGGTGAGCAATATCTTCTTCCAAGGACTGGATCAGAACCCAAGCTCTCTGATCAGAAGACTCAATGCCACCACTGCAAACCCTTTTGACCGCTACCTGTGGCCCATCACAGGACCCTGTGAAACCTACCTTACTGTGACAAGTCCACACAGACCAAGGAGAAATCCAACCCACGACTGAATACTCAACCCGAGGGGATGGAGTAAAGAGGCTCAAGCCTCGGTATCCAATAATCACTGCTGATGGATAAAATCTGTCAGCAAGAAGAAGAAAGAAGCCAACCTCCTGTTTCATTGGCTGCTCGCCAGCCCTTTCTAGATGCTGGACCTGCTGGGTTACATGCATGCCCCTATGCAACTCGTTATCTCCCGTTCCCTTTGCCAGGCTTGGGGGATGGTGGAGCATGCTGGCCATCACATTCCCTGGTGAGTAGGGCCCCGGAGACTGCAAGCTGTGCTGGAGGGTCCAGGGCTCAGGTAATGTGACACCAAGCCTGGGACAGCTAGCTGGGCAGGGCAGCCCGGTGGTGCAACGTGATTGCGCTGAGGGTTACGTCTTTCCTCAGCAACTGGCTTCTTATGACCTCTGAAGCAGCGAGGTTCCGTTGACTTCCCAGTCGTGGGAGGTCATTTATGGCACATAAATTGATCTCTCAAGAGTGTGTGTGAGTCAGCCATTTGTGGTCTCACAAACGGGCAAAGCGAAGACGTGAGGATTCTCCCTCTTCCACATCCTCCTCTTCCTCAGAATCTCCCAGATGGAAAGAATGCTCCAAGTCAAAAGTGAAAGCGTTAACTCATAAGGCATTGCTTTAAGAGCAGAAAAGCGCTGTCAGGAAAGTGGTCAGGAGGAAGAGCCCTTCTTTTTCCTCCAGATCCTCAGATTCCTCTGCCTCAGTCCAATCTGGGCCATAGTACAAGGACCTAAAGCAGAAGTGTTAAAAAAATGATAAGTCAGGATGCTTAGGCCATTGGCCTCCTTTCCCCACATTTCTAGCATGGGACAAGGCGGGTCACTCGAGCATAGCAAACTCTCGGGCTTCAGAGGGCCTGATGCACCAAAAAGATGAAGAAAAGTTCTTTCCAAATATTGAAGTCAGGCCCTTTACTTGTCACTCGGGATCCCCTCCAAATATTCAAGTCAGCTGGGCTCAGATCCTTCTTTCACAATTAGCCTCCCTCAGTCGGGATTAAACCAACTTTAATTTGCAGGCATCCCTCCATCGAGTTCAGATTTGCCACTACAATATCTTCATGAGTGAGTTTTACTGTTCACGCCGGGTCCTCCTCTTCTGGGCTTAGATCCCCTTTTAAACAATGATTCACCCTCTTCTGGGATCAGACCAATTTCAGTTTGTTTCCAATCGTAGTCTTTCGAATGTGCACAGGATTTAACTTAACCCGATGCAGGACCACTTTGATTTCACAGTTCAATATTTACACTCTCTGGGGGTACCAAACAGAGACCTTTGAGTGGGCACACACATGGCGCCGGACCACTCTGTGGGCCTCATTACGAGTCCGGCAGTAACCATGCCTGAAATTCTGCCAGGTTACAGACGGACTCATATTTCCATTCCGCCTCGGTGATTCCCGGAATTACCAGGGCATTACGACCCCGGGGACCCGGGAATTTCCGGAGGTGGAATTTGGTAAATCCCCATTCACATTGAGCACATAGGACTCAATGGGAATGGGGAAGTGGAAACACCGGCACCATCTCGTGATGGTGCCGGTGTTTCCACGTCCGCCTGCAGGCGGGTGGTGTTAAACCTGCCAGGTCAGACCTGGCGGGAATGACACCTCCCGCCTGCAGAACTCGAGATCACCCGGTCCGTAAACAACGCTGGAGGCGGGTTTACCACCACCGTTATTTTCAGACCGGGTGACTCGTAATGAGGCCCTGTATCTGGTACCTAACTGGATTACATAAAGTTCAATTGCACACAAGTTCTTTGTTCATACAATGTTGCCGCTTGCAACCTTGAGCAAAACAAGTCCAGTCTGCAATCAGTTTCTCCTGACTCACTGGCTGGGCTGAACTCGTTGGCGTTGCTTTGCTGTCAAAGTCAAGGACAGTACCACAGTGGCAATCGCTTCTCCCCGCATTGGCTATCAATGCGGGAGAGCCTTGTGTACCTTTGACACACACTACACTTTTTGTCAGCTGTAATTCCTGGTCTTATGTTTCTTTTCCTTGAGGCTTCTTGAAAGTTGTGATTCCTTAGTGAAAAGGGCAAGGGTAACTCCCTGCTTGTCGTCTTCTCTGGTCTCGCCGCCTTTCTCCTCAGTTTAAACTGCCACCGTGGAATAGCGGTTTCCTCATGCGTTTGCCCTTGCTCAGAGTGTGCCTTTGTGTTCTGCCTTTTATCCGTGTGGGGAAGTGCCATGGAAATCAGGTGTGTGCAATTATCAGTAATTGCCTGAATCTGCCTCACCCTTGTGTTGTGACATGTCAGGTATACATCTCTGACATTAGTCCATTGCCGCTCACGATGAATTGCTTGTGAGAAGGTGTTCATCTCGCAAAAAGGGGAGGAGGGTGCGAGTTTCTAGATATCCTACCATTAGGATGGGGAAAAGGTGTTATAAGGAAGGGGATACTGCATCCCACCCTTCGGTGTCCCACTTCCACTCCTCGAAGACCCTTCATCCAGGTGATCCGCCTGCACTGTTCCACCTCCAGGAAGTGGATCCAATAGCGATGGGACACCTTCAGGTTTCTCACACACTGCACACTAAAATGTCATCCACGTATTGAATGATGGCGCTTTCAAGCTGAACATTTCCCAAGTCCATTTGAAGTACTCTATTAAAAATTGAAGGGGAAAACTAGTATGTTTCAGGTGAATCATTTTATATGTGAACAAAGTCAAATCCTGTGAGTCTTCATGTAGGGGAATTGAGATTGAAATTGAATTGGGAATTGAAATGCATTTTTCAAATCAATAACATTAAAATACCCAGCTTTTGACAGGATTTTGCACAATATTGTCACAGGATTTGGAACTAAAGGAAACTCTCCTCCGACTATATTGTTTAGTGGGCGAAGATCCTGTATAAATCTCCAGGATCCACCCGTTCATTTTCTTTCAGGGTACACAGCTGTGTTACATGGAGAATCTGATGGTACTCGAATGCCTTGTTTCATTAAAGTGGATCTAGTTTTGAATATTCTCTGGGCATTGGGTACTATTTTGCAAGTTTCACTACTCCCACTTCTTTCAATAGGCCTACGTCATATAGCCCATGACTTGTGGACCATAAAATGGTGGTTTCTTTTTTACCAATGCCATTCTCTTTGATATCTCAATGTTCTCAACTTTAATCCAGTAAGTGAGACTTATAAAGAATACCAACTCATCATCTGAATAATCATCCCTTAACAGTTATTCATCTGTCAAGTTTGTCAGTCTATATCCCACATTGAGGGCTATCACTGTTCTCCAATCCCTTCCCTCATCGTCTGTCCCATGAAGCATAACCGTTTGTTCTCTTATTTATTTATTGGACATTTATATAGCACCTATACACTTAACAAGCATTTCAAAGTGCTCCAATGCAGGGAACGGGAGTAGATAAGAAACAGAATTGACATTCTTAATAGACATTGGAACATTCAGAATGGGCAAGTGCTATGTATTTGGAGGTACAACATAGAACAAAGAGGAGTACAAACTGATTACAACATATGACATAATTATTGTATGTGCCTGGTGGTTGTTTCAATAATGCAGAGCTATACATTAAAAAGAGGGGATTGGGGAAGGGAAGGGTAAGACGAACAAGGCAGTGAGTCCATTGTACATGCCTGACAGCGTTTCTGATAGTGAGACGTGTATGAGACATGTAGTAGGAGTGGAGGTGGGGGTTGGCAGGGAGAGGCACACTAGGAACAGAGAACGAAAGTGACTGCAGATGTAAAGAGGAAGTAGAAAAGGGGGGGCTGCACTTCACATCTCTAGGACGCCAAGTAGATAAGGAGGGCACAACTTCAGACCAATAGGGGGGGGGGGAAGGAAAGTATTCAAAAAGGATCACACTAAGCGATTTGGCGTAAAGCGCTCTATACATTTAATAAATACAAATGAGTTCAGTGCATAAAAAGGGTGCAAGATGTAAAAAGCACACCGTCAAAAACGATTTTAAACAGTGCACAACGCAAAGCAAAATGGATGCATTGATGTAAAAGGCACAAACCACCTAGATTCGAATTTAAACAGAGCACACTGCGATGCAAAATGGATGCAGTGATGAAAAAGGCACAAACCACCTAGATTCAAATTTAAACAGATCACAATGCAATGCAAAATGGATGCAGTGATGTAAAAGGCAAACCTACGAAGAAAGCATTAGCTTTTTTTTTCAAAAGAACACACGTGCAGTGTGAAAAGTAGAGTAGGAAGGAGCGGTAGAGAGGTGAAGTGATATAGCCAACAGATAAGGTTCAGGTGTCAGAGGAGGAGGTGGTAGTAGGAGGTTCAGCCATCACTCACACAATCCACAAGACTGCACAGAGGTGCAGGAGCCAAGTTCATTCGGGAGAAGGTTGTACCAATCGGCCACCGCATTGTTTGATGGAGCACAGAGGATGGGGGGCCCTCTGGCCCATCCAGGCCCAGACAGGTATAGACAGTGCATTAGGAGTGGGCCTTTGGAAGGGGGGCTGGAATTTGCCTGCCGGCTCCCTGATTGGCTGAATTGAGTGGGTCACGAGCCAATCATAGAAGAATTAGGCTGTATTGAGGAGAGGGCTGAGCTGCTTTCTTGTAGGGCTTTTCTTTTTAAGGTGGTAGATAACATTTAAAGTACAGCCCAGATGGTAATAATGATTTAAAACAGCAGCAAGTTCACAGAATTTCAAATCTACTGCTATTCAGTCGTGATGTTGCAGTGCAGGTGTTCTAAGCCATCAATATTAGCATCCCATACCTTTGCAGCCCACGTAAGGCCTACCTGATGGAACAACAATGCTGCCGGGCGCAAAAGCCCCCAGGCGTCTCGTGGTGAATGGGGGAGGCTCTCTCTGAGCCAGCTGTCGATCCGTTGAATGTCGAGGGGTAAGAGAGAAGGATACCTTAACACTGCTGCTTCTAATTCCAAAGGAATAATTTGCCCTTCCTCATCATCTGTAGGAATTGCTGGCCTGAACAAACATTTATCAGGGATCCTTAATAATTTACCTGTCGTAACCATGATAATAAAACAGGCAGTCCATATAAAAATACCTCCTCGTCTAGAGGGACTCCCCGTAAGGCTTTGTTTCCTGTAAAGGCTAATATAAATCCCCTCACATTCATATAATGTATACCCGGGGTTGAACACACTATGCCTTTGTCAGTAAAAGATATCGTCCTGTTAAGCTTTGTCATTAAATCACATCCTAGTATGTTTACTGGTGTCTGTTTAGAGTATAGCAATGGCATAGAAATGTCGTGTTCCCCTATAGAAATGGGTAATTTGTCTGTAAATAGAACAAAATTTGTTACCCCAGAAAATACCTGAGCATACATGGCAATGCCTGACATTGGATATTTTTCTCCATGGACACAGACACGAGTCGCTCCAGTGTTTACAAGAAATGAAATAGTCTTGCCTCCCATCATCACTTTGACCCTTGGTTCCTCTTGGGGGTCTGGTGTTACAGATAGTACTGAACACATCAGGTTGTCCTGTGGGCTGTTCTATTGTGGGTATAAATTAATCCCTGTGCCCGTGAAAGGATTCCCTCCCACCACAATCACACTCCCTAATTTGGGTTTCACTACTTGTGTAGCTCCTGTGTCCATTTGCCATTGTGAAGCACCTGTCTGTTGCATTGGGATGTATTGTATTCGTTCAGTGGGTGCCTGTTGCATTTGCATGGGTGTTTGCTGTTGCTGCCCCTGTAAGGACTGTGTCTGCATTGGTGCTTGTTGAAATTGTTGGGGTTGTGGCAATTGTGTCTGTTCTGGCACTTGCTGAAACTGCTCTGGTTGTGGTGCATATGCCTGACTTTGTGTGTGATCTTGGGCATAACATCCTTGTGAATCAGTATCATATTGTATAGCATATCCCACCCCCATCTCTCTTGGAGATTGCCATTTCTGTTTGTGCAAGCCTCCTCTGCTTCTACATGTTCTAACCATGTGTCCTATTTTTCAACAATTTCACCATATAAGTGGCTGTGTGCCATTAGAATGTCCCCTTTCTTGAGGGTTTTGAAATCCTCCTCATCCTCCTCCTCGAGGCCCATTCCCTCTGCCTCTTGGCATAAATTATACCCATTCTGGTCTTGGGCATTGACTATATTATTTTTCTGTGGGAACTGCACTACTTGCACCATGCTTCCCTCATTACTTGTCAATACCACTCCCTCTATGGCGAACTTTGATAATATCCTATATAAAAGCAATGGGGACTTCATCCTCCCTCATCTTCCTAGTCATTATTGACCCAATATCCGATATTTCCCGGGTATTGTACTCTAAGCGCTCGCCATATGTCTGCTCTACAATTGCTGAATGGTGCTCTATCATGCATTGTGTTTAGCGCAGTGACTCTTGGATACACAGCTCTTTTCAAAATGTCATCAGCTCTCTCTCCCCTAGGATAGCTGATAATAGGCCTTTCACATTGCCTATAGCTAGCATCATTCCTGGCGTAAATTTCTCTTATTCTTTGATCTGTTTTCTCACGCCAAACGTTAAACTCGGCATTGTGCACTACATTTTCTGTATCCATCTGCGGCCAGGGTATATATTGTGGTCGACCCCCTACTTTCTCTAATAATGGAAACTGTGAAACCCCTGGTCCTTGGTCATACCTACCAACACTTCTTGTTCTCCAGTCAGCATTATCATCGCCTGCTTGTATTCCTCCTGGCAATGCCCTTAGTCTGCTCACATAAGGCGGGGATACATCCCCTGTACTGTGCGATTGTACTTGCAGTCTTTCAGTATATGGAATTGGTTCTGGTGTTTCTTCCTATAGGGTCCCCTTAATCTGACAATTTTACACCTTTATCCCCTTATCTATGCTTGATTCTCTTGAAAATCCATATGCATCCTCTTTTTGCATCCTCTCATTTTGTTTCCTTTCTTCGTCTGACATTATTACACTCCAACTCGTATGACTATTGTCCTGTTCTGCGTCATCAAGATCTAACCTACTTAAAGATCATGTGCTATGATCGTCTGTTTTGACGTCATATAAGCTTCCTCCTGTTTCTTTAAAAGAAGCTTCTTGTTCACCCTCTTCAGTTCTAAATCCATCCTTATCCCTTAAGCCTCTATATAATTTCCCAATCCTTGTCCCTGTGGTTTCTGTGTCTTCTACTCTTCATGTTGGTATGTGTAATAATCCTCGCAACCTTCCAAGGAGCGGTTGTGACCCTCTCTCCTCTTTGGTTTGCTCTTGCATTTCTATGCGTATCATGCTTCTATGGCATAGATATTCAATCTCATCATCTTTTAATCCCCTACTTCTATTCATTCCTTCCTCTCTTCTCCTTATTTCCCTCTATTCCTCTACCTCTCGCCTTCTTTGCAACCTACGTACTTTCAATATTTGGGCTTCTGCTTCTTCTCGATTCTCTTCTTCTAGTCTCTCTTCTTCTCTTTTTGCCTCCTGCTTTCTTTGTTCTTCTCTTCGCTTACATTCTTTGTCCCTTTCTTGTTTGTATAGTCTCTCTTCTTCCTTCTTTCTCTTTTTTATCTCAGTCTTCCCCTTCCTCTCTTTCTCGAACTCCATCAATACCTTTATCATCTAGTTTAAGCAAAATGTGTCCTCCCATCCATTCATTCTGTACTATTGTCGTACCTTTAACTGAATCTTTTATTCTTTTTTGTTTCTCTGCCTCTTCCTCCATCTCTATCTATCCTTTTTCTCATCACGCTATTTACTTTCATTGCGTGTCTGAATATATTTGCATTCTCTGCTTTTACTCTATTCCTCTATCTCTTCACTAGTATAGGCAGGGGGTTTGTATAGTGGATTAACATACCCCACTGCTGCTTTTAATTCCTTTAGAGGGTAACATTCCTTCTCTTTTTCCTCTACTTCTTATTTCTCGGCAGGGAAAAGAGGAGCTGAGGGCGTTTCATCTTCCTCTTTATGCTGGTTAAGCATCCACTCCCTATAGTCTGGGTCTTCTTTCTCAGTCTGGTATATTTTCCAAAGCTCTAATACTGCCAATCTTTACTATGGCTTCTTTACCTTGGGCCTCATTACGAGGGGGGCGGTAAGGAATCCCTTACCGCCCTACTACGAGTTCCCTTTGCGGGTCCTTCCTTAACGCCTGGTTTTACCAGGCGTAAAGGACGGGACCTGCAAAGGGACTTTGGTGCTAATAATGGTACCGCAATTTGCGGTGCTGTTATTAGCGCCTTCCCCATTCTCATTGAGCCCTATAGGGGCTCAAATGGGATCGGGGAAGGGCCCTGGTGAATGGGGAATTACCGCCCCGCCAACCTTGGAATGGGGCTGTAATAGCTGCATTCACCAGGGCGGAGTCAGTAAGGATTTGGAGGCAGCCATGGCGCTAATAGCGCCATGGTTACCTCCAAACTCCTAATGAGGCCCCTTATGTGTGGCATGTAAATATTTTGGGCGATTACGTAATACCATATTTGACAACGAACCTCCTGGAGGCCAGAGCATAAATGTGTTATTGGTCGTGACCTTAATGCATTCGGAATGATACTGCCTAATTTTGGCTGTATATCTTCAGAATGTTCTGCATAAATGTGTGAGAGGTGTTTCTTCCATGATGACAAGTCAATTCAGACTGCAAATACTTACCCAATGTTTTTCCTCTTCGTTCCAAGTTTATTAAATATATCGATTTTAATATATTTGAGCAGGCACCATCAATCGCCACTCATATTCCAGACAATCAGAACATTTTCACTACCTTTGTTTATTATTTTTTGTAAAAAATCTATTGACACTGTACTTCTTGCTCCTTCGTTTACACTTTTCGTAATTTTCTTTATATCAATCTTTGTTTTCTAGTATCTTTATGCTGTGTTCTTTATTTATATTTTGGTTTTGTCTAATTCTGGCTATTTGATTGACGTCAATCCTTTGTCCAAAAATGTACAGAAAAAATGTTTTGTATTTATTTATGTGTGCTATCATTTCTTACGGTTTGTCGTTCATTTTAAACATGTTATCCTTAATACAAACATATTATACCCATTACATATGTGCACTTCAATATATATATAAATATATATCCCCTTACGTACGTCTTCCTTTACAGTTTTAGTAAATGTAACTAGTGTGTCACCTTTCCGTCCCTCTCGGGCCTGTGAATTTGAGGTATTCTTATCTCTCTTTCTTTAATAATCCCCAAAATACAGTTACTCTTTGGGCCTCATTACACGGTAGGGGGTAAACCATGGTGCTATTAGCACCATGGTTGTCGCCGGTACCATACCGGTACCACCATGGAGGAAAGGGGAATTTCCACCCCATTCCAAGGTTGGCGAGGCGGTAATTCCCCCTTTCTTCATGGCCCTTTGACATTCCCGTTTTTGCCCCATAGGGCATAATGGGAATGGGAAAGAAGCTAATTACGGTACCGCAAATTGCAGTACCGTAATTAGCACCAAGGTCCCTTTGCGGGTCCCAACTTTAACGGCTGGTTTACACCAGCCGTTAAGGTCGGGTCCCGCAAAGGGACCTCGTAGTAAGGCGGTAAGGGTTAACGGTCACCGGTACCCTTACCGGTGACCGTTAACCCTTACTGCCTTCCGTGTAATGAGGCCCTTTGTCTCCTATATATATAACAACATAACACAATCACAGTCCCTACCCCTCTATATTTTTACCAGCTGCAATGGTCTACTTACATCCATCACTCAGCTCGAGTCCCTCTGCGTCGACTCTCCCACAATCGACCAGTTCGCCCTTCGTCCGTGGTGCAACTGCAGGGACCGGACAGGAATTTCATCAAAGGGGGACCATCCAACCGTATGTTGATCACGTAATTCTTTAAATGTCGCTCGCCACAGGAAACTCTGAGGTCGTCTGGCTCGTGGCGGAAGCCGTCGAAAGTCTGGAGGTCTGCGTCTGGGCTCTAGGCCGATTAGACCTGAACCATCCTCACTGCTACCACATGTGATCTAGCACCTTAAAGTATCTTTTTGCTAAACGGAATTACCAATAAAATGTCTCAGATCAAATAACCGGACAAACTCAAAGAAGATGGTAAAATACTGCTTTTATCTCAATGAAGGAAAGCAGGGGTAATCATCGTTCATCAAATTGATTTATGCAGGATCACAACGTCTTCTTGATTATACTTAGTTTATATAAGGCTAGATGCGTCATCTATGATGTAATCCTACGTGACATATTACAAAAACCTATTGATGGATGGGATTGAATTTGGGGAACATGTCTACATATAGAATACATGAATGTTAGTCTCTCATTGGCGGTCCTTTGTCTGTAGAACACACCCTGAGCTACTTCTACATACATAGTATACTGATTACAGCAGAGAATATGGCAGCCAAATAGAAATTTGCAACATTGTATGTAAAAATGAATGGCAGGCTTTTGTGATTGGTTGGCAACCCAAATCCATCCTTGGACATTCGGTTCCCTAGCAGTAGGTACATAGAAACGAAACCCAGGTGCTTTGAGAAAAGTCAGCTCTCCCCTTGTTTTCCCAATTAGTCTACCCTCTCTCATCAATTGGCCTCATGCCAGTGTCCTCTGTGTGAAGATTGACTTTGCCAGTCTGCACTGTCTTGGAACATTCAAGGGAGTATAGGCACACCATTATGTTAGTTTCAAGCCTAATGAATAGCTCTTGTTTGTGAGTTCTTCGTCACATGTTAAGGGAACACGTATTTATCCATTTCAACAATGTATTTAAAATTATTTGATCAATTATACTGGTTGCAGTTGCTCTTTTGGGCCTTTAGAGACATGCTCACTCTATCCGATATAAACTGTATGCACTTTTAATTGTCCAATACTTGGCATCTGTAAAAGTTCTTGATCTTCCTAATCTTAAGCAATATGTCCTTCGCACATGATCTGCTCATTGGACTTGCTTTGTACTTTGCCTTCATCTCTCGAAATAGCATCCTTGGTCCCAGGCCAATGTACTCCTTTATTTTCCAAAGGAAAAACAACCTCGACACCTCGGCAAGGGGCATCCTTCTTGATAGCATTCCTCCACTATGTTGTCAGTCTAGAAATCTAATTTGAGACCGCAAATGCATTTTGGTGGCCGTGGGCCAACCGTCTCATGCACGATACGACAGAATATAGGTTTTCGAGTTTTCCAATGAACGACCATTTTGATGTAACAAGAATCGCCATTTTGTTTTCTAACCATTGCTCATTGCTTTCTGTTCCTATTGCTTCGCAGTATATTTTCCGCTTACACTGCTCGACTGTGGAACATTGTTGTCTGTATATGAAAAGGACAAGGCCACAGGGCCGAGAGGATAACAAGAGTTTCGCTGAAACACAAACATAGGCCTCGCCAGGAAGAATGCCAGGCTCCCTCCTTAATGTAGCCTTGAAGCAGAGCCGCAGGGCATTTAATCATTTCACAGCTGCCAGCCAGTCTTGTTATATGGTAGAATATGTTAGAATAATACCCCTAAAGGCTTGAATTATGCTTTTCTAACGCCCCCCCCTTTTGCTGAGCCCGCTAAGAGCATGTCGGCTCGCAGGACACGAATAGCACCTGATAGATAGCAAGGTCTGGAATGCAACTCCCTCTGTATGTATTTCGCTTTCAAGAACAGAAGCGCCATGTTCTATTCAATAAACGAAAGATGCCTACGCACTCACAAATCGCAAATTGTTACTAGAATAGATGTTTGAAGGTGTCATAGTAGTCGGAGATGTCCATCATCACACCAAGTTCAAAGAAACCCAATGAAGAGGGGTGTTAACCATGTCATAGCGGATTGTTTGATATGCATTTTGTATATATGTAACTGATGTACGTAATTCGCTCTCTTGCGTCCCTCGAGGTCTAGAGATACACGTCGCGGGGCGTTAGACCGAGTTGGCCAACTGAGACTTTTGCTTTGCAATAAAACCCTAGCTTTGGGAATACAACCTCGTGTCTGGCGTCTCTATCGTGTGTGGTGACCCGCCTTGTTTCCATAGACGTTAGGGTCCCCTAGGGGCCCCTTTCAATGTCAGCTTGTGGGTACTTTCTTATTGGTTGTCTGAGTGCATATCATCTCTCATTAGTCGACGTGGTACAGGAATATTGCAAGGATTCATGCACGGGTTCCCAATTATGGCTCTTCATCTTTCATTCCAATGGGATGGTGCTAAGGGGGCAGAGACCAGGGAGAAGGTGTCCACCTGCTCCTCTACAAACGCGCACTCAATAAATCACTGCTGCATGCACCTGGCTTAGATAAACACTTCTCTAGAATGCCCTGGGGACTAGCCTGACAGCGCACAAACTCACACACCTATCAGCACTGTGGAAAGCGACTAGCACGAGCCGCAGCGTGAGGCCCTCCTTTGCGACGCTTCACTGGGGATAAAAGTAAACAAATACTCCCTGGCAACAGCCAGGGACCACAAAGAAGCTGATACAACGTTACAATGAATAAAACATTACATTGTTCCCAGATACAACGTTAACATGCATTATTTTAAGCACGAAAAACTCGCTGCAGTAGAAAGTACTTATTGGCTGTGATGAGCAGCAAAGGAGAGGACAAGGGATTATATTCGTGCGAATGTATAGAGCGACACAGACTCCTTTTGGTGGAGAAAGTTGTGTCAGCCATTTTGGAACGGGGTCCTATTCAAGTGTTTAATGTTACCAAATAATCGTTGCATTTTTTTCATGTTTTAAATAAGTTTAATGTTTAAAACCATGATGTTTTCTTTGCTGCTGTATGTGTTGAGTAAAGAAGACTGAGCATAATATGAAGCCTCCATTCTCGACATTGAATACACAATCCCCCACACTAGCGTGAGATGGGGGTTTAGATTCTATTAAAGACAAGGAGGTGAATATTATGCATAACAATCTTTACTCTGACATCACAGCAGCAAAGATGAAAAACTTTTGTATAAAAACGTTTTGTAAAAAGAACTCAACACAGTTCCAATAATGCCATATAAAACATCCCAATCCAAAATGGAGAACAGGTCATGACCCCAGTGTAACCAATGGGCATAGAGCCAGTTCCATAAATGTCCAACTCCAACTCCAACACCAACTCCTCTTTCTGATGCTGCTCTTTCTTGGAAGTTCACTGTAGAAATCATCCGCGTAGCACGAGGAGTGATGATCCCAATGGAAACGGGCGAAACTTGAACTCTCCCGCCAACCGAACATGGACTGATCTCCTTTCAACCAGGACCTCTCACCCGAAATCTGAAATACCCAAAACAACAAGTCAGGGTGGGCGGGTGTTATAATATCCGCCTCCTTGTCTTTAATAGAACCTAAACCCCCATCTCACGCTAGTGTGGGGGATTTTGTATTCTATGGCAAGACAGGAGGCTCCTATTATGCAAGTTCAAAGCCCTTGCAGAACATCCACAGCTACATGAGCAATGCGTTTATGATAAAAACGTTTTGAAAGTTGACTCTCTTGACCAATCAGCTGCTTTAAGAATCTGTTCTAGGCTGCCGCCCAAGAAAGCGGCTTTTGAGGCCATATCACCCCTAACCGAATGGGGACCAAAAGAGGAAGTGTCAACCCCCGCCTCCCGCAAATCAGCAGCTGAGAGGTATTTGGAGGTCGCAGACTTTCAGTTTTTAACTCAAAACATTTCAAACATGCGATAACTCATAATTTATTGTCTTCTGGAAAGTCTGGATAGGATATTGAAGAAGTCATACACTTAGTCCTCTGTGAAACAAAAAAGGTAACCCCTTGAGGAGTAAACATTTTATTGTCCACATCTAAAGCTCTGATATCAGAGGAGTAAACATTTTATTGTCCACATCTAAAGCTCTGATATCAGACACTCTCTTAATAGATATCAGGCACAACAACATTGCTAACTTGGAAAATAACTGTTGCAATGACAGATCTTCATTAGGGGCCCAGACTCGGAATAGATCTAATACCATATTAACATCCCAAAGGACTGAATACTTGGGCTTTGAAGGGACTTTCATACAAATAGATTTAAGTGCTCTTCACACTAAAAAATGTCTGCTTACCGGTTCCCCCTTTACCAAAAGATGTCCCACTGATATAGCAGATCGGAAGCCATTACTGGTTCTATAAGCTTTGCCTTCTTTAAATAACTCCACCAGAAAATTAACCACCTCTATAGGAGGGGCAGAAATGGGATTGAGGTGCCTAACCACACACCAGTGTCGGGGTGATTATCCCGGGGGCGGGCAGAGCTGTCCACGGACCTCCGGGCTGGGGAGGCCCGAACTCCTCCCGTGTCCGCAAAAGAAGTATGAGACACACACAAGGACCAAGGTGGTTCTGCTGTTTATTATAACAACGGCAGGGACGGGTCTCAGATCATACGCGTCCGATGAAGCTCTCACTCTTAGTGGGGCTCGCAGGCCCTTTTTACAGCAGTGTGACGCGCTATCCGCGTCACCTGGGAAAGTTAGCAAAAAACCTATCGCCACTCTGGATTGGTTCCCCGAGTGGTAGGGTTAGTATAGGTAGCATATGGAGAAGAATATTAGTGGGTAAGGATGGGTCAGGTGGTACACTTGGGTTGTCCCTAATAGTTGTTACTTTAGAATCGTTACAAGGGGACCCCTGGTGATTGGCTAACACTAACGGTGTCAGTGATGAGCCCCCCTGTGTTCTGATTGGTTCTCCCACGAGCCCCCAAGCCTGGGACCATCGTCGTTCCCAGCTCGCGGTGTACCTGTCATTAGCAACAATGTGCAACTATGTGTTTGTGCAGGCAATGGACAGGTCTGCTCATAGGCTTGTGAGCGGGTCGTTCCCATCGCTGTAGGTGTCCATCTTGCCACTTCGTTGTTGCAACCTGTGTCCCAGACGTGGGACCCAGGCGGCTTCCTGCCTCGTGAGCCTGGCACCTTGTCAGTTTGGCTTGGTAACGTGTGGAGGGACCGTAGCTGGAGCATAATTATGAGCATTAGATTTGTATTTCGCTTCTGTGGGCTTGGCATTTTACAGGTATAACCTTGGTGCTGGGCTCGCGGCATGCCAGTTGCAACATCGTGGCCTTGGCTGTGAGCTCTTGCTGGGGGCTCGTTCTGCATGGTCAGCACTTGTACTCTTGTTCTGAGAGGATTTTCATGGCGAGGCTCTTGCCTGGGTGACTCTTGCTTGCGGCATACCTGGGCCTAGTACATGGGTGGCAGTACATAATCCATGGTATGGGGGTCTCGGGTTGAAAGGGCACCACAAGCAGTATTAGATATACATGATGGTTTCGTCATATGGGTGGGTGGCGGGAGAAGCGTCAGCAAGCATATACACAAGCTCTTCAGACGTCTTGCGTTTCTGCGGTATTGTGAAAAGGCCCATGTGAAAAATAATAACAATGCACGTCAGTGGGTGTGTCAGTCACCTATGTCATAGCACTGTGTATGTTCTTCGTGTAGGTTGGTGTGTGAGTAACCAGTGTGCATGGTGGCACGTGTGTTCTTGGCAGTTGCTATGTCGTTATGGCATCTCTAACGATGTGGATACTTGTGGCTGTTGTTCTTAGTTGAGCTCATCCATGTCATAGGCGTCGGCTTGAGCCGGGCGGGCTGGTGCGGGGCGTGCTGCTGGGCATACTCCTCTTATGTGTAAGTTTCTGAACCAGGGTATTTTGTCATCTGGTAAATAGATGAACTCGTCTCGTGGGAGTGTCTGGGCCATGATCTTGATGAGATTGAGATTGATGGAAGGTGTTGTCCCATTCTCCCACTTCAGTCCCCCCTCTGGTCGACTTGTCGACCACAAACTCATCCTTTTTCTTATCTCCTTTCACTCTCCATACTTAAGTTATTCCGGCCAAGTGTCCATAGTGGTTGACATGATCTTCGAACGACCAGTACATGTAAACGCAGCTGCCGCTGGGTTTGCAGTGTACCCATCTTCCGACATAGCTCCTAGGGTTTCTTGGGTTCTCTACCTTCACAGATGGTGGATCCATGTGGTTATCAAGAATCTGTTTGCGCAACCTCTCTCTTTCCTTTATTATCATGTCCGTGTGCTTGACATCATCAGCCGGTAGAAAGGCGTGCATGCCGACCATCTCCATCATTTCGTCTCTTGTACGTGCTTTTCTAGCTTTCCAGAACTTTATCACAATCAACATAGCTGTACCCAATATTATCACTCCTACTATTAATTTCAATCCATCTGACAGCCATGAAGGCATCCATGACCATAGAAATGAAAACCAGCTGTTATCTTTCTCTACTCCTTTACTCTCTTCCATCATTTTGGAGTGCATCAGGGCCAGTTGTGATACCTCTTCAGTAATTGTTCCATTATCTGCGTCGTTAACATGGTTAAATGTGCAGCATGATTGTCCAATTTTTGCATAAACTCTTCCTTCCATCGCCGTGAGAAGATCCAGCACATACCTGTTTTGCAGTGCTACCATTCTCACTGATCGTAGCTCTTCTTTTATGGCGTTGAATCCATTGACAGTCGAATTTATTGTCATCATCAGCTCCCACTGGGTGATCTGAAGCCATTTTGCATTTGCATATGCTTGTAGTCCTGGGTGTATCATTGTTGAAAAGAACATTGCTGCTCTGCTAAATAGTCTGTGTTCTGGTGGGATGGAGGTGAGCGCTGTTTCTGACCTTCCCCACAGGTAGTTTCCCGTTAGTGCTTCCCCTTGTCTTTTCGCTCTTGACAAGACGTTATTGTTGTTCTCGTCACCTTCTGCAATCTTCACTGATCTCTTCTTCCTTTTATTCCCTTCGTCCATCTTGGGGAAATTGGCCATGTTGACATGTTTCTGAGCGACAACCAGGGATGGTACGTTGATGTGTACCATGGTGCATACTCCATTCCATAATGGAGGCAAGGTGTGGTACGCCTTATCACCGCAGGCCCAATAGTGGTCCATTAGAACTGCCGTGCCAGCACCCCCCTCAGGTAACTCTACCGTACTTCCACAGTTGGTGTTGTATCCCACATCCACATCACTTTTGTGTTGGTAGCACAGTGTGGGTGCAGTCAGTTGTAGTATGGTTATTGGATCTACATCCTTCTCCATCCACGTCAGCATCGGTACATATTTACCCCACGTCGTCCAACATCTGTCGTTGTACTCCTGTATGGTGGTAATATTTTCTCTTTTTATCATGTTACTCCCAACCACTCCTATTTCCCATTCATTGTTCATATATATTTTCCCAGTTATTGTTATTAGAGGTCTTTCCCAGTACCCTTGTTCACCAGGGACTTCAGTTGCATACCAATCACACAGCAGATATTCTAGCGTTACTTTATTTGTTTCTCCTTTGTCGGGCTATGTAAAACGCAAGGGACTGTTTTGGGTATTCCGACTGTGGGTTGCCCAATACTCTGTTCGTAGGGATGGATACATCTCCATCACTGAACTCCAAATGCAAGTAAGTACACTCTATCGTGCTAAAAAACACATAAAGCCGATCCCGACTATATGTGTGTCTGCCATTTTCCGGATGAAATTCTAAAATCTTTAATGAGCTTTCTCCGTTAGGCAGGTGCAGAATGTCTATTAAAAAGACTGGAGAGTGTGCATTATATTCTCCAGTGGGTTCCTCTTTTGCATCTGAGTATTGAAGAATCTTGTAGGGTCCTTGATATTTGTTTTTCAGGATCCTAATAGGGAAGACCCTGCCTGTGCTGTTTACTGGAGCACTAGGTCAGGTCTCCCAATAGCCGACCGGTTTCTGTGGTATGAAAGTAGTTACACCACATTCCTCAGGGCTTGAGGAGGCACACAGTTGGGTTCCTCCTAGTTTTCCGTGGCAGCTTTGTCTTTGTCTGCATTATTTAAGGCCCTCTCCCCTTTCCATGTGGTAAATGGTTCTGTGCACGGATGGGTGAGGCAGCCTGAGACCTGCTGCTTTTGTCTGTAAAGAGGTCTGGCGGCCAGGGCCTTAAATAATGCAGACAAAGCTGCCACTGAAAACTAGGAGGAACCCAACTGTGTGCCTCCTCAAGCCCTGAGGAATGTGGTGTAACCACTTTCATACCACAGAAACCGGTCGGCTATTGGGAGACCTGACCTAGTGCTCCAGTAAACAGCACAGGCAGGGTCTTCCCTATTAGGATCCAGCAAAAACAAATATCAAGGACCCTACAAGATTCTTCAATGCTCAGATGCAAAAGAGGAACCCACTGGAGAATATAATGCACACTTTCCAGTCTTTTTAATAGACATTCCTGCACTCTCCTTTGTCGGGGCCATCCGTCATGTATCTGAAGGCTTCAGCATTTAGGCTGCTTTTATGGTACCTCAAATATGTTTTAAGGAAATTGTTTTCGTATGGATATGTGTCTCTTGTTTTCCATTGAAGTCTCACCACTGCCCCTTGGAATCGTCCTTTCGTTTGGAATAGTGCCCGATATATTATACATTTTACTGTTTTCGCTGGTACTTCAGTGGCTACGAATGTTCTTGATGCGCTCATGGAGTATGGGGTCAATGAGCACACATAGCAGTTGTCCTCAGTTGTCTGCTTACCAATTTTGGTCATGTGCTGGTACCACATGTTGTTTGAGACGTGTGCTTAATCTGTTATGTAATTATCGATACCTTTATCTTCTGCATATGTGCTGCGTTTAACTCTATTTCCCTTATTTGTATGGCTACTTGTACCACCTGACACCGTGCCTGTTGCAACCGTGGGAGGGGGTGGGTTAGTTTTGGGTACAGCCATAATATTCAAAGCATAGTTTTTCTGCCAGACAGAGGCAGACAATAGACCAGTGATCACCAACACGCCTACCAATTTTCTTACAAGAGCTAGTCTCACTGGCATTTTTGCTCTTACCTTTCTGCGGTCCTGCAGCTTATTCTTGAGACGTTAAAGGTGCCCACCTGAAAATTCTGAAGAGGTGCGTTATTGTTGTTAGTATTGTTTAATTAAGCTCTTCCTATCAAGTAATCGTTCAGTGCCCAGGCGAAAAGCTGTTCCCATGCTAATCTTAGTGACCTATCTCTTAGAGCCGCCAGGTGCTCGTGGAGATGAGGAAATGATTGTTCTATGGCCAGAACAAATGCGGTGTAATATACGCGTACCCTTCTCCTTTTCAGATACTTTGGTCTTCTTATATGATATACAAATTGGTGTGATAGGGCCTCGGGGGTGTTATCATCTGTGGCCAGCATTTACTCCTGGGCAGAACACGATGTTAGTTACTTTACTTTCTAAACAATACAATAATATGCGGTACCTGCATGTGCGAGACAAAAAGAAAAGAAGAACATACAAGTGTTTTATATGTGTGTGCGTAATCATTCAAGTTTGTTATACAACATCCTTCATTCGGTGGTGGCCTGGGCGGGGTTGGGCTGGGCAGAGGTTTTTTTGCTTTGTGATCTTGTGACCATGGGGTGAGCTATGGACGATTGTCCAAAGTCTATGTTGGTGTTTGTGGCTGGGGAGGGGTCAGGGGCAGTGTCACAATTGTCCTTTGTAGTAGTTGCTGTGTCTTTATATTTCTCTGACGTTACTGATGTTGCTGGTTTTGCGATGGCCCTGTCGTCAACGCAAGGGTGGGTCTGATGGTTGTAGGGCTTTATGTCGTGAAGGTGATTCCAAGCTCGTTTATCATGTAGATTAACGGCTCTAGGAGCCACTGCTTCTACCAAGTGGGGCCCGGTGAAACATGGGCCGTTCCACTTTGTATTGAAATTGCGGAGGAGTACGTGATCTCCTTCCGCGACAGTGCACAGTTCTTGCTGTGCTTGTTCCTCTTTTGAGTCTTCTTATTGGGTGCTCTTCGACCCGCCCCGCGTGCGCTCGAGCTGTTGAGAGATAAAGGCGACACTAGTAATCAAGGAAGAGACATATTGATACATTTCGTCACCAAAAACATTTGCAGTACTTTCATAGTCATTGAAGGCTCTTGATGTTGGTGTTAATGGAAGGCGCATCTGACGTCCAGTCACCACCACGTGCGGAGTGAGATGGTGATCAGATCCTGGCCTGTTCCTCAGCTCAAATAGAGCCAGGGGAAGGCAGTACAACCAACTCTTCTTAGTTGTCTGCTGGATTTTGGCTATCTCCTCCATTAACAGGCCATTCAGGTGTTCACAGACGCCGTTAGCCTGTGGATGATATGCACATGCAAACTTGTGTTTGATGCCCAGCAGAGCTGTGATGTGCTCAAACATTTCGTTTGCAAAGTGTGGGCCATTGTCCGACTGCAGCACTTCGCAAACACCCCCACCTGGGGAAGACCTCTCTCACTAAAAATGTAGCTGCTCTGAACGCATCCGCGTGTGAGCAAGGTCCAGCCTCAATCCACCTGGAGAAAGGACATACCACTACAATCATGTACCCATGTCCTTGACATACATTGATCATATCAATGTAGTCAATATGAAGGTGTAGGAAGGGTCCTTCTGGCCGGGGTATAGTACCCTTTATCACATGCAGCGTGTGACTGACCGTAAACTGTTGGCATGTGAGGCATTTGCTGATGAAATTTGCAACATGAGAATTTAATTCGGGACAGACCCACGCTTCCTTAATTTGTGCTGCAATCACTTCCTTTCCTCTATGTGCCGGATGGTGAAGCTGAGTCAGGGCTGTGTTCAACAGTGCCAGTGGCATAACCACCTTTCCAGTATTATTTTGACACCACAGTGCGTCTGTGGGGGACATTGTACACCCTCTTCTCACCCATAGCTCCTTTTCTGCCATTGGTGCAGCTGCCTACAACTCCATTATCTGGGTTGTAGGGAGATGGGTGTACCCATCCTTCATCAACATCTGTCTTGCCATCAACCTCCCTCTGCCTCTCTCTGATTCTGGGGGAGTCCACATTTCGCCAAAATATGCAGCATGTTTGGCATGTGCGTCTGTTGTTTCATTACCTTTCATCTCCATTAGTGTGGGCCTGACATTTAACCAAAGCTACTTCTTGGGGATTGTTAATTACTTCAATCAATTTGGCTAGTAAGAGGGCATGTTGTACCGGGGTGCCATCAGCTCTTCTAAATCCCCTTCTCTGCGACTTTATTAATTCTGAGTGCACCATTGATGTTACATATGCACTGTCAGAGTATATGGTCACTCTTTTGTCAAAACTTTCTTTTAGTGCCAAAATCAGTGCGACCAATTCTGCTGCCTGAGCCGAATAATGCTGAGGTAATTGGACACATTTCACTGGGACATACATCAAATCTTCCGCATTCTAACTACTGCTGCCCCTGTCCTCCTTACCCCATTGCTCTGATCAATAGTTGATTACCCATCAATGTACATTATTTCACCCCCCTTAAGGTAGGGTGACCAGACGTCCCGGTTTTCCCGGGACAGGTCCGGGGAAATCACCCCCTGTCCCGGGGTTTTTTTTTTTTTCCAAACCCCGTCCGGGGTTTTGCTGCGCGGGTGTCTGGTGTCCCGATTTTCGGACGACACCCCTCCGACGCTGCAGTATGAGCCTGCGCTGCAGTGCGCAGGCTCATACTTTCACTTTCTCTGCGCCCAAGCCCCCGCCCAAGCCGGAAACACAGCCACACAGCCTATAGACGCCCTCCAGGACCTGGAGACTTCCTGCAACGTCAGCTTGTGACGTTGCAGGAAGCGCGACTTGCGACGTGTTTGGGGGAAGTTATGGGACCCCTGGCTGGCAACACATAAAAGCCTCGACCACGGGCACGAACGGTTCATTCTTTTTCTTCCGTGGCTGTCGCAGCATCATTCTTCCATCTTCTTCCGTGAGTGGGGCTTGGAGTTTCTAGCAGCATTCGTTTTCTTTTCCTTCGTGACTGCTGCTGCTGTCTGGATTCCATCGCCTGAGCGTTCGAAGAGCATTATTCTCGTGGACCTGCTTCCTGCTCCAGCCTGCAGCGCATCCCTTCACGCCACCAGCTTGACATCAGTCGATCCTCTTGCATACAGCTCGTTTGTGACCCTCATCCCTGTTGCAGCACACCCACATCGTCCTGCAATATCCAACAGGTAAGGAAATGAAATGTGACTTGCAGGTTACTCATTTTGCATCCATCTGGTAGCGGAGCAGTTCCTCTGTACATGTTCTTTAAGAATACTTGCCAACCCTACTTATTTATTTGTATGATTTATTTTTACATTTGTACAGCGCGCAGACAGGCCTTGGCCATTGCAGCGCTGTTACTTGCACACCAATTCAACGAATATGTGTACTCTTTTTATGACTGCTGTGTAAAGTACCTAGAAGAATGGGGCGCTCACTTCACAGAACTGAACGTTTTTTCCTGGGTCCTCCTAAACAGTGTCCCTGTTTGGGGAGATGTAGAGGGCTCCCTACAATTTGTGCAGTCTACATCAGGAAGGCTCAAACTCGATGACACAGAGCTTTTTGATGAGCTGAGCTGTGTGCGTAATTACACAGCTTGCAGGCTGGTCCAGTGGAACAAGCAAAAAAAGTCTGCAGATGAACGGTGGGTGGAGGTTTTCACCTATTTTTCACAGCAGAATATAACAATGAAAAACATGAGCATGATGGTCCAGTTTGTCTTGTGCTTGCCCGGCACAAATGCGCCAGTGGAAAGAATCTTTTCAATTATGAACAATACATGGACCGATGTACGAAACCGAATGGACATTGAGACTTTGAAATCCATATTGGTTACTAGGGTTAATTTCAGCCTGAGCTGCTCTGTGTTCCATAGCAGGCTACAGAAAGACAAATCGGTGCTACAAAGAATACATTCATCAGCAAAGTACTCATAATAGTAATAAAACGTGTACAGCAATTCTCTTGCTTTTTATCTTCACTGTTTTCAATCTTCACTGTTTTCATTCTTTGCAATAAAGGCATAGTTCTTTTCATCACCAAAAACCTTTTCGGGTGAAATAATTCCACAATAAAGTTTGCCATACGCATGTGGGGTGCATTACTTTTGTGCCATTCTATGATGCAAGGGGGCCAGCAGTCTTCATAAAGTGTGTACAATTGTGAAAATGCTTGCTTTAATCTCACAGCGAAATATTGGGTTGACAATAACCCCAGTCCACTGCAGTGCTCTACCTGTACAGGTGGATCCCCAAGAATTCACTCTAAAAACAGAAAACCGTGCCACATAGTGGCTTCACAGGTATGTGTACATTAATCCAGCATTTGATCTGCTGTGGCTGCCCCCAAACTTCACTGTCATAAGTGCTATGTTTGTAGTCCCTTTTTTGTCTTTATCAGTGCTACGATATGTAGTCCTACTTTTGTGTCGGTGACCCGCGAAATTGTAGTCCTACTTCTATGTCGGTGGCCTGTCCTGTCCTGGGTTTTTATTTTGAAAATCTGGTCACCCTACCTTAAGGGCATCCTCCTCGACCTTCCTTGTGCTGGAGTACTTTTCAATAGTCTGTGTGCAATCGTGGGCATAACCACCTTCCTCAACAACTTCTGCTATGAACCTGGCTGGGTTTACATTACTGCATCTGACAATTGTCATTTCAGGTCTGGATAAGATGATCTCATAACCTGATGCCCTCTGTGTGGTCAGTGTGGACTTGGGCTTGTTTAAAATTGCGAACAGTGCATGTTCCACAAATAATGTGGAGGGGCACCCCATTGTAATTGATGAGGATTTTTCCACCGCAAATGCTGCAGCTGCGAGGCCCTGTTCACAAGGGAAATTACCTAACATCACAGGGTCCAAGTGACCGCTGTAGAAAGCTATTGGCTTGTGTCCCATGCTTGTTTTCTGAGTTAGTACTGCCTATATTACTGCTGAGTCGCAATGGGAAAAAAAGAAAAATTGATGCTCATAATTTGGCGTGGCTAGTACGGGCGCTGTGGATATGGCGTGTTTTAACTCATGAAATGCCTCTTTCATTTCCCTTGTCCACCCCAAACTTTTGTCCCTTTTTTGTGCTTCTCTCAGTGCTTAGAACAGGGGTCCTATGTATGAACTGTAATCAAAAACCCAAGCCCTGGAGTAGTTGCATAGGCCCAGGAACTGCTGCAGTTCCCGCACAGTTTGTGGTTGTGGTGTGTTGGTTATGACTTGTGCTCTTTGTGGTGCAAAGTTTCTTCCATGCTGGGAAATAGGTTGGCCAATGTATAGTACCCATTCCTGACAGTACTGTAACTTTTCCTTGTCCACCTTGTATCCCTTCTCAGCCAACACTGTCACCATTTTTACTGAGTCTTCCCTGCACCTCTCTTCAGTGGTGCTGCAGATTATTATGTCATCAACATATTGCAGCACTGTGCTCTCCATTTCAATGTTTCCCAAATCCATCTGTATTACCCTGTTGAAAATTGAGGGTGACTCGCAGTACCCTTGTGGTAACCAGGTATGTTTCCATTTTGTATTCCTGTATGTGAAGCTTGTCAAATCTTGTGAATCTGGGTGCAGAGGTATCGAGAAAAATGCATTTTCGAGGTCAATCACGGTGAACCGTGATGCCTCTGCTGGTATTCCACATAGTATTGTGGCTGGGTTTGCTGCTATGGGGTACTCTGCCTCTACAATGTAATTCAAGGGCCTAAGGTCCTGGATGAAACGCCAAGACCCTCCTTTAGCTTTGCGCACTGGGTACACGGCCGTGTTACATGTTGATTCTGATGGTACCAATATGCCATTGTTTATCAGGGCTTTTATAGTTTTGTATATGCCCTCATCTGCCTCTTTTGATAGTGGGTACTGCTTCACCCTAGGTAATATTGCTCCCTTTCTCAACTTTATTTTGACTCCTCCAATGCTCTTTATGCAGCCCACGTCATAGGGACTGGTGGTCCACAGTGATGCTGGAACTTTAGCCATGTCTTCCTCATAAAATGGTACTGGGGTAGATGCAGGTGCCTCTAGTGCCACTGCCATTTTTAGTGCCACTTGCTTGTATGTTACTCTCAACCAGATGTCAACACTCATCATAAACACCATCTCTCCTTCTCCTTTGCTTTCTAAGAAGAGCTCTTCGTCAGACACCTGTGTGAGCCTACACCCCCAGCCAGTGCTATTACTGCTCTCCAAGCCCTCCCCTCCCTGTCTTGGGCATGCACTTTGATGTAATCTGCAGTTGCCATGATGCTCTCGATGCTCACTGAAATCATCTTCCCCTCTGGTTCATTTGCTGGCGTCTCTGGCCTGAACAAATATGCTGCTGGCCTCCTCCAAATCTTGCCCTCTATTCCTGGCATCCATGCAAATGCCATATCTGTTCCATATTGGAACATTTCTCCATTTACTGGCTCAGCCCGAGCTACTGTTTGGCCACAGTAGGCTTGCAGTATTTGTTGTGCGGTGAGCATGTTTATTCCTGGTGCGGAGCAAATTATGCCATTCTCCGTGAAGGAGATTGTCATATTCAATCTGCTCATTATGTCCCTCCCAAGTATGTTAACTGGCGACTCCTTCGAGTACAGGAGCGGGACAGACATATCATTATCTCCTATAGATAAGGAGATGTTATCAGTAAAGGGAACCAACCCTCGAGCCCCAGAGAATCCTTGAATGTGCATGGCATCGCCTGACATTTTAAATTTACCCTCCCTTATGCAAGACCTAGTGGCCCCGGTGTCAACAAGGAAGGAACATTTTTTGTCACCTATCGTTACCTGTAAGCGTGGTTCCTCTGCACTGTTAGGTGTTATCGACAGGATGGGACACATCAAAGACGTCTGTGGGCTGTCATATTGTGGGTCGAGTGACTGACCGCCTCCAGTGTAAGGGTTGTGCCCCAATATGTTCCCCCTCCCTAACTGTGTTTGTGGTAGTGGTGTATCAGTAGTTGACACTTTATTGTCCTGTATTTGGGTGAGCTGCTGTGCTGGTCGCACTTGGTGTTGTTGTGTTACTACCACCTGTTGCTGTGGTGATGTGTATGTCTGTACCTGTTGTTGTGGTGCGGCGTAGTATTATACCTGTTGCTGTGGTTGTTGTGGTGGCGTGTGTTGCTGTGTGTTGTTATGTTGCGTTCCTTGCTGTTGCTGGTAAACCTGTTGCTCCCCCATATGTCCTTGTGGCCCCTGTTCCCCCCAGGCCGGTGGGGTGGGCCTCATTCTACATGTGCGACATATGTCCCACCAATCCACAAATCCAACATACTGGTGGTTCCCTGGCCTGCCATGGGAAATTCCCTGTATTGTCTTGGTACCCTTGCTGCCCGTTAGGGTAGTAACTTCGGAACCCTCCCCCTTGCTGCTGCGCGTGTTAGCCATACCCTCTCCCTCTCATCATGCCGCCCCTCCCCCGGATGTTGTTATAATATCCATTTCCTGATGACATGTACCCCCCCCCCCCTGCGGGAGCCGTGTATGGTGGGGTGGTGGCATTTGCTGTGTTATAAGTTGTGCTGGCTGTGGTAATGGTGCTACTTGTTGCTGTGTGGTGTCTCGTGAAACCACTACTTGTGTGGGGGTGGGTGCCATTACTACTGGTGTAGTTATTAGTGCTCCTTCCATGGTATATTTAGTTAGTATTTTCTGCACTGATTTTGCCTCTTCTGTCTTCCTATCTTCTTGGTTTTGCTTCATCTTTTCTTGCCACATTCTACAGTGATGTATTATGTTAGTTGTATTTCCGGCCAGGCTTTAGCTTCTATACCCACTATTTTCTTTAGCTGTCTTTGTACTGTCTCCGGGAGCCCTTGTACTAATATGTGGTAAAAAAATGGCTGGTGTTTTATCCCATTGATCCCTAGTTTTAAAGCGCCACTTCTCCTGAATCTCCTGGATGTAATCAACAGGATCTTCATTCTCACGCATCTTGTGTGACGTAATAGCTCCTATGTCTGATGTGTCTGGGTACTGGACCCTCAGGGCCTGCCATAGTGCATGCCTGCAGTTGGCAAATGGGGCCCCGTCATGTGACGTGTCTGTGATTGTAACCCCGGGGAAGCCTGCCCTCTTCCAAATGTCATCTGCCGCATCCCCCAATATTGATAATAATAGTCCCTTCACATCCCCTACTGCTAGTTTCTGTCCCGCAGTGTGTTTCTCCATCTCGTATATCCACTTCCCTGCTCCTCCGCTTAGGGATGGGAGCCTACATTTTATATTCTCCTTATCAGCATGCTTCCAGGGGACATATTGCGGTCTGGCCCCTCCCCTTTCCAGAAGTGGCATTAAATTGTAAGCCCTTGGTCCCCCCGTGACCGTGGGTTAATGTTAGTATACTCGTCCTCTTCCTCTGTGTCGGGTAACTCTGTTGTCATATTTATATTACCGTTGCTTGTCATATCTTCTCCTTCGTTCCTCCTCCCTCTCCTATTAGCCTCTTGTTTCACCGCAGGCGTGGCTGTTCCTCCTGCCTGCGTCCTGTGAGATCTCTGAGCCTGCCAACGTATGGTCTGTGTTCAGGTGTAGGTGTGAGTGGGCGTGGTGGGCGTGATAGCGTGGATGTTACTGTGTGCGTCGTTCCTCCGGCCACCTCGCTTACCTGTTCTTCACCTGTCTTCTCCTCTTCCTTCCTCCTGCATGCCCATGGTGATTTATTTTGCATTTGTAAAGTGCATTCACCGTTAGCATGTGTGAGGTACAATTTATCTAAACTCTCCCTACTGCCACTTCTTCCTCTTTTCCCCACACCCTCTTCTTCTTCGCTGCAGAATCCGTCCAGGAGCGACAACCCCCATTCTGTTCTTTTCCCCCCCACTGTTAACGTTTTTAAGTCTATTAAATCCATTCCTCTCTGTTGACCTCCACTAGTTGCTGCCCCCTGCGTTGATGTTGTAGCCACTTCCACGTCCTGGCGTGCGTATGTTCTTACTCCGTGCTCCACTCTCTTACCTCAACTCTCCTCTTCCTTCCTCGCCATTATCTCGCCGCCTATTTCCTCTCTCTTCTTTTTCAGTTCCTCCATCACCTCACTACTTACCCTTGCTAATATCCTTTCTTCCTCTTTGTTCCTATCCCATTTCTCTTTTTCCCTTTTTAATATACTTTCTATTACTTTACCCTCTTCATATGTCCTGGTGCTTTCAGAGAGTATTTTCTTCTTCCATAGTTCCATTTCCTTTTCCTTCTCTTCCTCCCTCCTCTTCATGTCACGTTGCTCTGCTCGGGACACCCTCTCCGCTATTGCTTTCACCCTCTCGGCTTCCCTCTTCCTCTCTTCTGTACGCTCCTTCATCCTTTCCTACTCATCCCTACTCTCCTTCCTTTCCTTCCTCCTTCCTCGTGTCTCCTGCTCGAACTGTCTAATCAGTGCACTCCGCGCATCCCTTAATTCAGCCAATCTTTCCTCCAACATCTCCTCCTCTTCCTGTGACAGTTCCCCTTCTCTTGTGTTACTCACCTCACCCCCTGTCTGAGTGCTACCTTTGTCGTCCTTAGGCACTCTCCGCACCACATCTTCTTCTTCTCCTGTTAAGGTCCCTCGCAGCTTTAAGAGCACCTGCGCTGCTATCCATTCGTCTTGTCCCATTTTTGCGATGCGCTCCTCACCTCTCTTCCCTCCTTTTGCGCGCGCCTGCGTGCAACTTGAACCCACTGTGCTCATCACCTCCTCCCCCCTCTGGTAGCTACCTGTAGCGGTATATGGTGGAGGGCTGTATGTGGGGTTTGAGTACCCCTCAGCTGCCGTCAATTGTTGCCTCACTGCTTCTCGTAACTCTGTCACTGGATACAACCCACCTTCCTCCTTCTTCACTACTTTCGCTAGGGGCATATCTTCTGTCCCTTCTTTCTTTACTTCTACTTCATGTGCGGTACCAGACCTTTCGTCCTCCCTTTTGTCCTTCTCAGTGCATTGTGCGTTACTAGTCGCCGTTCCCATGTTCCCTTCTCCTTCCTTAATCCCTTTGCCCTCCTTTGTTTCCTTGCTCCCCTTCTCTTCTGTCATCCCTTCCATGGTGAACATTCCTGTTGCTCCTGACCGGGACCCCTGGAACATCCTCCATAAATTAAATACCTCCACGTGATGAGCTAATTTCTTCCCCTTGTACGTGTTGTGTATGTGTGTCAGCAGCGAGTGTTGGACGTATGGTTCAAACCTGCCGTTAGGCGGCCATGGTGTCGTCATTTTGTTGTCTGTTCCTTGTGTCCATTCTATACTATATTTGATAAGTTTCTCCCTGTGAGGTGATAGCGTCTTGCAAATATGTTGGAGGGGGGTAGTTAGAGTGTTCCCCCACCCTCCAGACCCCGACCCATATGACATTGCTATATTATACTGTTAACTCTCCTCAGCAACAACCTTCTTTACCTGGCCCCGTAGATTGGGGACTTCCGACCGTCCGCTGAAAGGTGATGTAGTTTCAGATATACGGTTCTTTTCCTCCCCCTGCTTGTACAGCCGCCCTACCTTTTCCACTCCCCTTTTTCCTTTTTTTTTTTACCCACCTTCCTCAGTGTTACCGGCGTTCTCTGTGCTCGGTCACTTCCCCCTTTTCACCCTCCCTGTATTTTGGGGGTAGCCGGCGTTCTCCGTGCGCGGCCTCCCCACCTCTGTTATACCGCCCTTACCGTCTAATTACTCCCCTATGACCCCTCGAACAACGCGATGTGGTCGAGGTGTCCTATGGAGGCCCTAAGGGTGACGTCACCGACTTCTTCAAACTATTACCGGTAAGACTTTTATAACATTAAAAGAGTGCGCAATATGTTTTAACTCCTTGTCCCCGTCAACCCCACAGCTCTCCTCTTGTTATGCCCAGAACAAGGTAACCAACAATAAACTCTTATAATCGGACTGCGCACGCTGCATCGCCTCACGTGTGATATGCCCCTCGCCAGGGGAGCTTAACCAGCCAATTATCTTCCACACTCGGCAACAATCTAGCTACCTCCTACGGGAAAACGTCATCTATCTATCGAGCTTTAACACTCGATCAATAGGAATCCACATCTATTCATTGATCAAAAACGCCAATTCATAGGAAAGCCACACACCCCCTCTACGGGTACCCACGATCTAGACCAATCCGTGCCTACGAACAACCACACGTGGTGCCTTCTGGCTCCACCCACCCTGCTTCTGTGACGCGGTAGAAGATGGCCCTCCGCCTGTCCCGCTACTGCTCACCCATCTGTCAACACTTATTAATGAAATCTTTGCAACACACTGTAATAACACCTCCCGACGCCCTTATTACAATTCCTCCCCCCTCCCTCACAATGTCACATTGCTTGTTGGGTGTGCCATACTCACCAAGTTCCCTTGATGCGGGGCCGTTCGACTGCGTGCACCCCTCCAAGCGGCTCGCCACTTCCCCTTGTCTGGACCACGTCTGGACACTCGGCAACCGCGATCGGGATACTTCTCAACCGGCACCCGAGGGCCAATATCCGGATTGTGCTGTCCGGTCTTCTCGCACTTCCGCGATGGTCCTGTAGTCCTCAAAAGGGGGCAGCTGCAGAGGGGGCCGCGCTGCCGGGTCATCTCGCTGCAAGGGCCTTGGAATGAAGTTTCAAGGAGATACAACTCAAACAGATCTCAGCAGTGCCTCCAACCTGTCAGGGTGATTATCCCGGGGCCCGGCAGAGCCGTCCGCGGACCTCTGGGCTGGGGAGGACCCAACTCCTCCCGTGTCCGCAAAAGGAGTATGAGACACACACAAGGAGCAAGGTGGTTCTGCTGTTTATTATAACAACGGCAGGGACGGGTCTCGGATCGTACGCGTCCGATGAGACTCTCACTCTTAGTGGGGCTCGCAGGCCCTTTTTACAGCAGTGTGACGCGCTATCCGCGTCACCTGGGAAAGTTAGCAAAAAACCTATCGCCACTCTGGATTGGTCCCCGAGTGGTAGGGTTAGTATAGGTAGCATATGGAGAAGGATATTAGTGGGTAAGGATGGGTCAGGTGGTACACTTGGGTTGTCCCTAATAGTTGTTACTTTAGAATCGTTACAAGGGGACCCCTGGTGATTGGCTAACACTAATGGCGTCAGTGATGAGACCCCCTGTGTTCTGATTGGTTCTCCCGCGAGCCCCCAAGCCTGGGACCATCATCGTTCCCAGCTTGCGGTGTACCTGTCATTAGCAACAATGTGCAACTATGTGTTTGTGCAGGCAACGGACAGGTCTGCTCATAGGCTTGTGAGCGGGTCGTTCCCATCGCTGTAGGTGTCCATCTTGCTGCTTTGTTGTTGCAACCTGTGTCCCAGATGTGGGACCCAGGCGGCTTCCTGCCTCGTGAGCCTGGCACCTTGTCAGTTCGGCTTGGTCACGTGTGGAGAGACCGTAGCTGGAGCAGAATTATGAGCATTAGATTTGTATTTCGCTTCTGTGGGCTTGGCATTTTACAGGTATAACCTTGGCGCTGGGCTCGCGGCATGCCAGTTGCAACATCGTGGCCTTGGCTGTGAACTCTTGCTGGGGGCTCGTTCTGCATGGTCAGCACTTGTACTCTTGTTCTGAGAGGATTTTCATGGCGAGGCTCTTGCCTGGGTGACTCTTGCTTGCGGTCTACCTGGGCCTAGTACATGGGTGGCGGTACATAATCCATGGTATGGGGGTCTCGGGTTGACAGGGCGTCACAAGCAGTATTAGATATACATGATGGTGTCGTCATATGGGTGGGTGGTGGGAGAAGCGACAGCAAGCATATACACGAGCTCTTCAGGCCTCTTGCGTTTCTGCGGTATTGTGAAAAGGCCTATGTGAAAAATAACAACGATGCACGTCAGTGGGTGTGTCAGTCACCTACGTCATAGCACTGTGTATGTTCTTCGTGTATGTTGGTGTGTGAGTAACCAGTGTGCATGGTGGCACGTGTGTTCTTGGCAGTTGGCTATGTCGTTATGGCATCTCTAACGATGTGGATACTTGTGGCTGTTGTTCTTAGTCGAGCTCATCCATGTCGCAGGCATCGGCTTGAGCCGGGCGGGCTGGTGCGGGGCGTGCTGGTGGGCATACTCCTCTTACGTGTAAGTTTCTGAACCAGGGTATTTTGTCATCTGGTAAATAGACAAACTCGTCTTGTGGGGGGTGTCTGGGGCGTGATCCCATTGGCCATGGTCTGGATGAGATTGAGAATGGGGGGAGGGTGTTGTCCCATTCTCCCACTTCACCAGCTAACCCAGCGGTTCCCAGCTGAAGAGTATCCCACAAGAGTCCTTGATGACTGACACAGAGTCTTGCGAAAGCCCTCGGAAGCACCAGGAAGAGCTGAAATCTTCCAAGCCATAAGGGATAGGTGCCCCTGAAGGACCAGCTCGTGAGGCAAACCTCCCGGGTTCGTTAACAACTGTGGATGAAGGGGAAGAAGACGAGGAATGTCTACTGACAACACTAGGAGAGCTGGGAACCAAATTTGGGAAGGCCAAAAGGGGGTTAGTATCACTAGTGTGGCTTCCTGCCTGCGAACCTGAACCAATACCCTGGCTATAATTGCAAAAGGAGGGAAGGCATACAACCTCTGACCTGACCAATCCTGTAGGAACGCATTGGTAGCTAGAGCGTCAGGATCTGGTCTCCAACTCTAGAACCTGGGCACCTGACAGTTTAGCCTCGAGGCAAACAGATCCACTGCAAACAGATCCCACAGAAATTCTATCTTGGCAAAGAGACCTCTGTCTAACATCCAGTCGCTCCTGTCTAGAAGGTGTCTGGAGTTCCAATCCGCCACCTCGTTGCTGATCCCCGGAAGGTATTCTGCCTTTATCACAATATTACGATCGAGGCAAAAATGGCAAAAGTCCTTTGCCAGATCCGCTAGGACCTTGGACCTGGTCCCTCCCAAATGATTGACATATCTCACTGCCTAAACATTGTCCATGCGGAGGAGAACACAACAATTCCCTTGATCCTTGAGAAAACTGCGTACTGCAAAGGACCCCGCTAACAATTCCAGACAATTGATATGGAGCTCTTTCTCCTGTTCGGACCATTTTCCCCCTGTGGAAACCTGACCCAGCCTGGCTCCCCAACCCGCTCTGCTGGCATCGGATTCCAGCACTACATCCGGAGAGGGACCAAAAATTGATTTCCCATTCCATGCATCCAGGTGTCTGAGCCACCAAAGGAGCTCCAACCTGACTTCTGGGGACAGCACCACCATATGAGAGTAAGAAAGACATCTGCGCAGATGTCGAGCCTTCAGACATTGCAACGCTCTGTAGTGAAGGGGGGCTGGGAAAATAGCTTGGATGGATGCTGACAACATCCCTACTATTCTGGCCAACAATCTTAGAGAAATGTGTTCTTTCTTGAGGATAACCCGAATCTCTTTCCTTATCTTGGTTAACCTGTATTCTGGGAGGAGAAGGATGGAACGCTTTGAATCTATATCGAAGCCCAGAAACTGGAAACATTGCGTAGGCTTCAATATGGACTTTTTGGCATTTAAAACAAACCCCAGGCTCTGAAGAAGATTCACCGTAAATTCTAGGTGAGAGCACATATTCTGAGAGTTCTGGGCTAATGGGAGCATGTCGTCGACATATATAACGATTCGAATCCCCTTGGACCTGAGAAGAGCCATCACAGGCTTCATCAACTTGGTGAAGCACCATGGGGCTGAAGACAGGTCAAACGGGAGGGAGGAAAATTGCCAAACCTGACCCCCCCCCTACTCAAACTGGAGAAACTCTTGGTGTGGAGGAAACACACGAACCACTAGGTAAGCATCCTCGAGATCCAACTTGACCATCCAGTCTGCTGGGAGAAGGGTGTTCCTGAGAAGATGGATTCCCTCCATCTTGAAGTGGTGGTATACTACAAAGGAATTGAGGGCCTTTAAGTTTATTACTGGGCGAAACCCCTGATCTGGTTTCGGAACTAGGAATTTGGTACTCAGAAACTGAGAGGCCCTGTAAGAGGCCAGGACTACCGCTCCCTTAGAGATGAGGTCCTTGACCTCCACATCTATTAGAGAATGTTTTATCTCATCTAAAACCAATGGGTGGGGAGCGGAGAGCTGGCAAGGAGGGGAATAAAACTCTATGCGATAACCTTGGACTGTCTGTAACACCCAGGGGTCTGATGTGAGGGACTCCGACTGTGGGAGGAAGCTGGTTAGTCTGCCCCCTAGATTTCTGTGGGAAAAAACTCTTAACACTTGAGAAAGTACCTGATGCTGCTCTGGACCTCCTGGCACCTCTTCCACAACGTCCTCTCCAACCCGTATTGTGCTGAGGGAAAAATTGGTTATTCACTCCTCGAGCAGAGGAGGAATTATGTGCACCTCGGGAGGCAAACTGACGGGGACGGGAATGGTCCTGGGAGAAGCGGCCAGAAAAGCAAACTCTACCTCGCCTGGCCTTGGGGAAAACCTTATGCGAAAACACCGTTCTAATATTGGCCTGAGCTTTATCCAAAGCTATAAATGTATGTACATATGCCGAAAGGTCTTTCAAGAAACTATCCCCAAACAAGTTTCCTTGGGCAGAAGGTCCCGCTTCTCTCCATGACACATCAGCTAATTTGGAATCTAGTCTCATTAGCAAGGACTTGCACCTCTCTTTGGAGATTGAGGCATTCGCATTGCCGAGCAGGCAGACAGTCCTCTGGATCCAACCCCTTAAAACATTTACATCAAGAGGGGAATTGGAGGACGCAGCCTCCTCAGTCATTTCAAAGATTTGTGTTACAGGGCCCAAAACATCCAACAGCTTATCCTGACAGTTATGCCAGGCCTTGTCAACCCCTTTTTTGGGGTCTTTGCCCTTCTGAGAAAGAAACACTGCCATAGGCTGGTATATCTTGGGGGTACAATCTACTTTGTCCTGAAGGACTGGCCTCGGGCATTCAGACCTCAACTTGCTCGTGTCCCCTTTAGGTAATGGACGCCTGATCCAATATTCTAGGAATGAAGAAACCTCTTGAGAAGGTTGGCGCTCTGCCGATCTAGGGTGTAATATGAGGGCAGGGTCAAAAAATAGAACACAATTAACATCTAGTACAGGACCCTTTTGTGCAGGGATTGGGGCCACCTTCCTTTTACGCATTTTAGGAGGCGAAGCTGAATCCTCAGAGGTATCTGAGGTGGAAATAGGTATGGGGATACTGCTGCAGGGAGCTGTGCGTACGATGGCCAAGGGGTAGAGGCGAGGGGTTGCTGGGACTCATCCCGCCCGCGCTTCTAACCTCTGCTAGGGGAAGACTCAGGGGACATGACAGGGCAAGGACTGAGTTGTCCTGAAATATGTTTAGTTTTCATGGTACATTTTTCAGGGGGCTGAGGCTTGACAGAGGGTCCAGCACCCTGAGAGGGGTGAAAATCAGCAATGCGGTTGATCAGCCTATCAAACGCTGAAGCTGGAGTATCATTGAGACCAGACAAGGCTGAATCCAGGGAAGACTAGATAGCTTGCGCTACAGACGGATGCTGACTAGACTGGTCTACCACTTTATCTGTTTTCTTTGAAGGGCGCACTTGTGTGCTGGCATCCGCTGAAGCTGGAACCATATTTTTCTCCATGACAGTCTTATGAAATATCGTGCCACCACAGAAGTGTGAACTTCCACAACCCAAAAGAAGCCGAGCAGGCTATTCAATCGGTGCACCTGAACCAAATCAGCCGAGTAGGCCAATAAATATCTGTAAACACCCGATCAGGGTGACAGAAACTGGTGGCAGCCGAGCAGGCTATTTATTCAAACTCACCCTAGCAGGGTGACAGGACTGGAGGCAGCTATGCAAATTCATAAAACAAATATATGTATATTCACTCTAGCAGGGTGATAATGTTGAAAATTGGTCGTGCTGGTGTATGCACACAACACCCCAACAGGGTGACCACCTTCCACTCAGTACAGGCCTAGCCTGTGTGCACCATAACGTATGGGCGAACAGCGTATAACTAGAAAACACACGAGTCGCGTGTGAAATAAACCTAAACACAAAGAAATGCTAATGTCCTTTAGGAACGCACGTCGGTAAGAAGCTAAGCTTCTTTATCAAACCGCGCACGTGACTAACCAATGTGAGGAAAAGCGCGCCGGCTCCGGAGACTGGAGGCAGCCGCGTAAAGAAAAACAAACTTCCCCTGAGGGGAAAAGAATTTCACGTGTCTCCACCTGAGGTTATATGAGGCAGGCGACGCAAAGCACAAAGAACACGTCGAGCAAGCCGCTCATGCAGGGAGATAAAGAAACACTTAACAAGCGGAACGTTCCAAGCGGAGCGCCGCTACAAAGTATCACTGTGACCTGGAGGTCAGCATTCGAACGCGAACACAGCACTTAGCAAATTACCCAAGTCATTGTCACAGTGCAATAAATCACCAAAACTCATTAAAAATGACCCAAAGTAACACTCTAAACTCCATATGACCAACAGTAAGGCAAGAACTAGGAGGAGGGAACTTAGCTGTGGTGTCAGCAGCAAAGAAAGAGGAGTTGGTGTTAGAGAAAGGGACATTTATGGAACTGGCTCTATGCCCATTGGTTACACTTGGGCCATGACCTGTCCTCCATTTTGGATTGGGATATTTTATATGGCATTATTGGAACTGTGTTGAGTGCTTTGTTCAAAAAGTTTTTATACAAAAGTTTTTTTTCTTTGCTGCTGTGATGTCGGAGTAAAGATTGTTATGCATAATAGGAGCCTCCTGTCTTGCCATAGAATCTTAGTTCATCATCACTAAACTGTGGTTTCGGCCTCTGATCACATTATAAAGTTGCAAGTGCCATTAAAACAGAGAGATCTGTTTGGTTTGTCAGTGTTTTTGAAGCGTGTCCCTGCGACCTGGAAAAGCACATAAATCTTTTTAAAACTTTTTAAAAAGTGAGTTTAAATATGTTTTGCAATGAGAGTTTTCAAATACATGTATTCACCTATGAAAACGTAGTAACCAATAAATGCGTAGGATAGCTATATCATTTCTTAATGGTCACCTAGTAAGTAATAGAAAGGAGTGAAAAATACATTGTCTTATCAAATTGTTTCCTTTGGAGAATTAACATGATAACAAAAAGTTCTGCCCATTTGCCGTGACATTGCCTCACCGCAATGCCGTGACTCGGATTCGAACCGAAGTTGCTGCGGCCACAACGCAGAGTACTAGCCACTATACGATCACGGAGAGCTACTTGGGCTCTGGAGCTGCCATTCTTGGTATGTAGCCTTTACAAGATGGCCATATCCATAGTTCCGTTTTATGGTTGTGTCCCATATGGAAATAAATAGATGCAGTGTTGTGACACATTATTCACCTAGTGTTGCCTGGAAGACTCATTACCAGCCCAAAACAAACAGTGACTGGGAGGATACATTGACTATATGCAAACGAACAGTATCGATATTAGAGACCACTAAACCCATTGCCACAAAAGGTGTAAAGGGTGCTGCCAAACAGGGTCGGTGTGGCAGAAAGGGGATGCCACCTGAAGGAAGCAATGCAGCATGAGACCCCGCAAGCATGTGCTTATCTCCCGGAGCACCTGCGCGAGGAGGGAAGCGCGCTCTTTTTGTTGATACTCGGCTGCTACTTTGTCAGTGTGGGAACAGGGAGGCCGCCATCGACAGCTGATTCTTGCTAGAAAATATTCTCTGGTGCGCTCGACAGGACTGGTTGGTTGATGGGTGGATAATTTACAGTCTTTCCCCATTGTTAGCATGATACTTTTTCTTTTAAAATACTTTGACATTTATTTACAGAACAGCTGAAGCTATCGTTCATAGCAGAGAAAGGATAAAAGTTAAACTAAGCAGTACACTTTTCACCACAACTGTCGAGACCACTCTAACAGCGCTATTTTCTGCGATCAGAGGACGCTTCAGACTGGGCCGTTGCCGCCAATTTAATCAGGTGTTTCTGCAGTCGAGTCATTTATGTTTTAGGGGCACGAGGATCTGATGGCTCGAGAGATCACGACATCCTTCACTATTTAGAAGATCGCATCTAAAGTTATGTCCAGAAAACATGCTACGTCTATCAAATTTGTCTTGACTTTCTACATCCTGATCGTATGTTAGCTCGAACGCAATTTTAGCTAAACGAATTCTTCATCTCTAGTGTTCCCAAATGTTGGCTTGTATGCAGAAGTTTCTTTTCTGAAGAGAAAGTGAATAAAGAACTGGAGTATAGTGAGGGCACACACAGCAGGATACAATGTCATGAATTCTGCATTGTGGGACTTGGAACAATTTTGTGGCTAGTGATTTTTATAAATGAATATACAAATTGCTGAATATCATTCTCCATCGCATGATAATAGCTGAAGGAGAATGATATAGATAAAATGAAAGTGCTTCTCATAAGGCATCCGTTCTCTTTCCCAAACACACAAAAGGAATGTGCAAACATTTGGAAAGTGTTAGTGTGAGGTGCAGCTTCAAATGATCATTAGCCAATGACCAGCCTGCAGCGTGCAGAGCTGTGAGGTTGGGTTACACAGCACCATACTTGCCAACCCTACTAATTTAGGCAGTAGGCTACTGCTTTTTAAGCAGTCCTACCGCCTACAGATTTGGGTGACAGATCCTACTGCTTTTTACAGTGGCAGGTAATTTATGTGACTCTAAGGTAATTAATCTGTCTGTGTGGTGGGTGGATAAGTGATACATTTGAGTGAAGGGCTCAGATCAATCCAGTGACCTGACAGCTAAATGACTCTGCCCTGCACTCTTGCCGGGACAACCCTTTGGTGAACCACTAGTGAAAGCAAGTGTCAGAGTGTAACACCATCACAGAGCATCTGCCTATCAGACTGAGGGGGGTAATCAGTCTCCATGTTGTTCAGTGTTCAACTTGCACTGCAGGAATAAATATGTACTGCCCGGGCTGCTGCTACAGAGCAGTGGCAAACGTTGCTTACCAGCTATGTGTAATTATTTTCTGTGAAGTTAGTTAATTGAATTTGGTGTTAACTTACCACTCACAATTATACATTTTAAACATTTGATCATCTTTCGATGTTGTGCTGTTTGATGGGTTGTGCATTTCAGAATTCTCCAGTGCTGCCAACAATGTATGTTGTGTAATTTCCTGTTTTGTCATTGTTATGCTAAGTATTATTTTTGAAACTTGAAAAATCCTACATCTTTTTGGTCACAGAAAGTTGGCAAGTATGCAGCACGCCCAAAAAAAAGCCGCAAGGCTTCGAGCTCCTCCCTCCATCCATCAATCCCCTCCATCCATCAATCCTTTTTCACAAATTTGCGACAAAAGGAAAGCATCTCCAGGTACTTCTCAAAGGGGTTTAGTGAAAAGTCACAAATTCTATGGCAAGACAGGAGGCTCCTATTATGCATTTCTATCTTTACTCTGAAACCACAGCAGCAAAGAAAAAACGTTTACCATCAAAAAAGTTTGAAACACAGAACTAAATAGAGTTCATGACAATGTAAGGGGGAACTGCCGAATCCATCATGGAGGACAGGTCATGCCCTGCAGGAGACCAATGGGCAGAGACCCTCCTCTATATAAGTCCTTTACTCCAATCCCAACTCCTCTTTCTTTGCTGCTGACACCACAGCATAGTCACTCCTTTTAGTTGTGCCTTGCATGTTAGTCAGTAGTAGGCCTTCATAGTACATTAGGGCCTTAAATTGTGTAAATTAAATATATATGTATTTGTTAATATATATGGTACTGCTTTGACATTGTATCTGGAAGGCAACGTGCAGCCATTGCTTTTGTTAATGTGTTTTTGTAAACTATGGCAACACGCGTTTGTATACTTGTAGCTATTAAGGCATGTGAGGCTCCAGTACTGTGTTGTGAACACTCTTGAATAATGGGTTGAGCTCCAGTATTGCCTAACTCTTCTTTACGCGTTTTATATATTTACCAATTTCCTGACTAGGAAGTGTTTAATCCCGCGCGCTCCGGTCTAATGGAAGCTTTTGTTTCAGACACGGCGCGCACAGACCTTGTTGTGATAAGAAAGTCTGTACATTAATGGGCTTGCCTGCCCTGTGTCTGCTCAGGCCTCTTTGCTGGTGCCTGTCAGCCTCCTTGATTTAGGAGACATTGGGGAATTGAAGGCTGTTATAAGCCCTTTGCGTGCTGGTCTGAAAGAAACTGTTGCTTCTGACACGGCACGCTCAAGCTTCACTGATGAAGAATTTGTTGTTTTTCAAAGTCATCAGGTGGTGTAATTTAATGGGCTTGTCTGCCCTGTGTGGTCCCATGCTCGGGCCTCTGGCCTTGTTTCAGCAAGTACTCTGTAGCTCAGGGATTCCTGTATTTACCAATTACATCAAGGAACACTTGGGATTACCAGGTTGCAATGGGCCATCTGTTTCTTGTCATTGACTGTGTGTACAGAAATATAGTAAAAGCTTCTGCTTCAGTATAGAAGCAGGATAGCTCATTGAGAGAGCTGCATGTTTACTATGCAGGGAAACTTGGGTTAGATTCCTACGTGGTCCAGTTTATTCATATTTATTTCGTTATTTATATATATTTTTAAAATTGTATTTTTTATTTTGTTATTTAAGTAAGGATATTTAGCAAATGTATTGTGGCGATGTCCCGCCCGCTCAAGAGCCTGATGCGCTGCCAATCTGCAACTTTGTTTAAGCGCTGCATATGGCTTAGGTGACTGCTTTCTTTGTAAGCGTGCCATAACCTGCTCGGTGGCAGGCTTTGCCTGCTTTCTGGTGCGAGGTTACCCCTCGTGTACTGCTGGTTCCACACCCTGCTAGGGTGAGCAGTTGAGGTGCACTTGCTCATTGTATTCCTCTCTTAAACAATATTTTAAGTTATGTGTAAAGCACATTAGCGTTTCCTGTTGGTAGTAGCCGAATGGCTCAGTAAGCATCAACCTTTTTATAGGGACCCAGGGTTGGGTCCCTGTTCGGGCATAAACCCACTTCCTAGACAAGGATTACTTTGTATTATTTATTTATTATTTATGTATTTAATACTTCAAAGAAAAGAGTGTTTGGTGAGGTCGTTAACAGACCTTAGGGGGCCCTACCTTCCTTTGTAGCCATCACTCAGGCGCTAACCTTAGTCTTTTAGTAGATCCTATACATTAGGTAGTTTCAGGACAACTCAGTCCTTTCGCTTCCTTAGGCAGTTCAGTCCCTTTTTTCTTATACAAATGATTGGAGATCTATAATATACGGGCTGAAGAGGTAAATTACCCCTAATATCCCTATTGAAGAGTTGCAGAGCTTGATGTGCACATGGGTTCGCCTGCTCGGAAACTCCAATTCCATTCCATCAAGGGTGGCGTGATTCCCTTACTATGGTCCCGACAGTGTTATCCCTATTGATGGGTAGGAGCTACAAAGCAAAGCTTGATGTGCAGATGGGTTCGCCTGCTCGGCAACACCAATTCCACTCCTTAAAGGGTGGTGTGATTTCCCTTACTATTGTCCCAATAGTGTTATTCCTATTGACGGCCAGGAGCTGCAGAACTTGATGTGCAGATGGGTTTGCCTGCTCGGCAACACCAATTCCACTCCTTAAAGGGTGGCGTGATTTCCCTTACTATTGTCCCGATGGTGTTATCCCTATGGATGGGGGAAGAGCTGTACAGCTCGATGTGCAGATCGGTTTGTCTGCTCCGCAACACCAATTTCACTCCTTAAAGGGTGGCAATACAGTTTTATCTATTTGCGGGGACAAGCTTTGCTCAAAGGTAACTGCTTCGTCTTGTTAGCAAGACAACATTGAGCTCCTGGGTTCTGACCCTGTTGCAGTGTTTAGGAAACACTGGCTGGTATCAGAGGGAAAGGTTACCAGATGATAACATTTTGAAGCACGCCCCCATACCTTTCCTCCTAAGGCTTTGTCGGTTCCCGCTAATACGTCTAGCGGTGTATACAATTACTCCTCTGCTCAAGGAGTACAAGCCCAGTTTTACCCTCATGGGAGTAGTTTCTCGTTGCAGTTTATAAGTGGCTATTTATTTTCACTCTTTTTATCCTTCAGCGCAGCGAATAGAGCGCTTGCTTTGGCATCTGTGCAGAGCCTGCTGACTCAGGTGTCGAATCCTGGAAGGGTCCGAATAAACGTTTCATCCTTCCGAGGTCAATAAATAAACACCACACCACACACACTGTGGACAATAATAAGCAGTGCTTAGATGTCTGAGGGTTTGTAACACTGTATAAGCGCTATTTTATTTTATTCTATTATGTGCAATGTGCTTCTTTTTTTCCTTTTCCCTGATCTCCGGAGAGGCCAGTCAGCCTTGCATGCAAGCAGAGGTCCAAGCCTCAATGTTCAATGGACGGTGGCCCCAGTATTCCTTCGCAGCCTTTACATTATTGAGCATGATAATTATCCCTAAGTCAGCACCTCAGCCCCTCTCCCCCCCTTTTTTTCCCCGACACCATTTGGGGGGGTTGCACCATAAAGTTACACCTCTGGGAGGTACACCTGAGGTTTTTTCCTGTGTTTTCCTTTAACAGGAGTTTCTTGCTCTTGACCAGAACACAGCTCGCATTGGCCATTTGACAATATCCCTCGGTAGGATGGAAGGGTTCTGGGAGTGGTGCTCATGTTCCATCCAAGTTATTACAGCCTCTCTATCACAGGACATTTCAGCGACTCAGCCTTAGCCACCCCCGAAAGTGTCTGTCAGTACGATTGCTCAAGGGCAGGGAGACACTTCATTACTGACTGGGTTCACTTAGCTGTTTGCATGGCAGGTAGACCTTTTGGTTCCCTCTTGAGATTATTCTGCAATAAAGTGCCAGCATGGTGTGCTGGGGGTGTCTAGAGGGCTCAGATTTAATAAGACGAAGGTTAGTCCTCCATAAACTAGCTTCATATTAATTGTTTGGTGACCAGTTTCTCATTGCAATCTGCAATACTTCTCAGGACTATGGAATTTAGGGGTCCTCCTTCAGTTTCTTTATGTTTCTTTAGGGGTTTATCAATCGTGGGTGGACGGGATAGGTCCAAGCACCTGGCGCTTCTAGCAGGGAGATTAGGCATCGTTATGGGAGCGTTGGGATGTAAGATAAGTTTCTCTTTACCAAGTTTGTGTCTTATGAGTCAGGTTTATGCAAGTATCTCCCTATGGTTATGGTAGCAGAGTACCCTTTTTTCGGGAGTTCAGGAGGTCGTAGGGTCTCCGGCTTTACGGCTTGGTGAAGTTAACTCTTCCTGAGGTTTTCAAGAATATATCTCTTTGTCATCAGTGTCCCCTGGTTGGGCTCTCTCTTTTTAGTCAGGTTGTTATTTAGCACCTTTCTGCTGGGTTTCAGGTGTGGCCCCACTCTTTCATCCGACTTATGCCTCCAGAAGATATAATACTTTTCTGGGTTTAGAAGGTTTTCTGGTATCAGGTGGTACATATGACTGGAGACAATGGTGTACTTAGGGATAGGACTTGGGATACATTTTTCTGGGTGCACAAGGTCTATTGCATTTTAGCTGCATCTAAGCAGGTTGTCCCATAACATGTTAATAAGGAGTCCTTTTGACTCCCGCTTGGGCCTTCTAAGGAAGGTTTGCTTTTCCAACTCTGTTTCTCCAGGGTGGCCATGTGATATGTCTTGTTTCTAATGAGATTCCTTTCATCAACACATGGGGTGGACCCAACAAAGCTTTCACCCCTTGGTGGGGGCGGGGAGGGTAATTGTTTCTTTATCTCCAGGAGAACTAAAGTGTTTAATTTCTTACTTTTACTATCTAGGTTACCATAAGATGGTATGACTTTAAGTGTTTTAAATGTTCTGATGTTGAAAACAGAGGAGCTTATTACTCCTATGCTTTTTCCTGCCTATTACTATAGGAAGACTTTTGTCTGGTGTTCCACCCCGCCCCTCTTTTTTAACCAGTTGGTTTTGGTGGCCGGTGAGGAACGCTGGAATTGGCACATTTTCCTAGTTCTTTGCAGTTAAGACTGCTATGCCTTATAAGACAGTTATTGGGGCAGCTTAGCCTGGGGGAATACTTTTGCAATCAGTTGGTTGGTCAAAATAGAAACATTTAAAACACTTCTTCTCCTATTATTATTATTATGGTTTTGTCACTATTGTATTGATCATGTTGTAATTAATATGATACAAGGGCTTCAAACTTGCATAATAGGAGCCTCTGTCTTGCCATAGAATGACTAATCCCCCTCACTAGCGTGAGAAGGGGTTTAGATTCTATTAAATACAAGGGGCCTTATTACGAGGTGGGCGGTAAGGGATTACCGGCACCAGTAAGGGCGCCAGTAATCCCTTACCGCCCTACTACGAGTTCCCTTTGCGGGTCCTCCCTTAACGCCTGGTTTTTCCTGGCGTTAAGGACGGGACCAGCAAAGGGACTCTGGAGCTTATAACGGTACCGTTATTAGCGCCTTCCCCATTCCCATTGAGCCCTGTTGGGCTCAATGGGAATGGGGAAGGGCCCTGGTGAATGGGGAATTACCAGTCCCCCAACCTTGGAATGGACCGGTAATTGCTCCATTCACCAGGGCAGAGTTGATACGAGTTTGGAGGCAGCCATGGTGCTAATAGCGCCATGGCTGCCTCCAACCTCATAATGAGGCCCAAGGAGGCGAGTATTATCCCACCCACCCTTGATATGATATGGCATTTATAGCGCGCCTATACATAGGTGTTTCAAGAGAGAACATTCTTTAGTTTGTGGTTCTTACAGCTTCGGGCTGAGATGTTCTGTTGAGGAACGTCAGTAACAGTTACAAGATGTGGAGAGTGCGTGATCCGAGAGCTCTGCTGGATTGTGTTATCATCTGCTCTGTGCAGTGGGCGTCTGGTTCAAGACAGCTACAGAAAGAGGAGTTGGGATTGGAGTAAAGGATTTATATAGAGGAGGGTCCCTGCCCATTGGTCTCCTGCAGGGCATGACCTGTCCTCCATAATGGATTGGGGAGTTCCCCCTTATATTGTCATGAACTCTATTTAGTTCTGTGTTTCAAACTTTGTTGATGGTAAAAGTTTTTCTTTGCTGCTGTGGTTTCAGAGTAAAGATGGAAATGCATAATACTCGCCTCCTTGTCTTTAAGAGAATCTAAACCCCCTTCTCACGCTAGTGAGGGGGATTAGTCATTGTGATCCATGAATGTGGGCCACGTTTTTGTGACTGAGCCTCCCTGGTGCCAAGAGAAGGTGGCTAAGGAAAGGGAAGTGCTGGAGGGATATTATTGCCAAAGTGAACGATGCTTGTCTTCAAGGCACTAGCATAGAGGTGGTTATCCATCATCCGCTTCTGATTTCGAAGAAGCGTGTCTTCAGGGGCCCTTGAATCAGAAGACAATTTGAGTGCTACCTGCTTATGTCTGTAAAATGACTGAATGGGGAGTGATGATGTCAAAGAGGGATTTAAGAAAAGCATTACAAGCCAGTGGATAAGGTGTAGCCTTGTAGTACCGTACACACCCTACAATGCAAAGTGGTCGTAATTGAGAAAAGGGACTGATATGAATATGGGTCGCAGAGTACAAAAAAAGTGGTGGAACTATGTTCCCTGCTGCCCCCACCTTACCTCTGTTCCCCAGTGACCCCAATACCCAAGCTCAGTGTTATCATTAAGACCCAAGTTGTGGCTCTCTCTGCTATCATGGCTGTGGGTTTGCTCCGCCCACGGCTCATGCAAATAAAGTGCTGTTGGCTTCGACTTAGCTAACATCTTTATATGGATTTCCTTTCCAGCGCACAGACCTTTCCTTAATGGACTCACTCAGAAGCTGATCTTTAACTGGCAATCACAGAATGAAGGTGAACATGTGTCTAGGTGGCGACTCCGGAGGAGGCTTTTCTCCCTATTGTATGACCTGCCTCTATTTCTGGGCAGGTGGGTAGAATAGGCTATGTTATCTTATTTGTGTATAGCGCCGCCTGCCATATGCAATGGTGTTGAAGCACTGTAGGAAGCAGCACACCTTACACGGCAGCCACTTTAGGTAACATGCCCACAAGTAAAATAATATCTATTTCCATTTTCCTATTTCAGCGGTTTACCCAAATGTATGGACATAGATTTGATTTGGATATCCCCGGTCTCTCTGCCTTTAGGAGGGCCCTCAGTCAACACAGTTTCTCCTCACTAATGCATCCAATAGTCACCCTGTGGCCTTGTAAATGTCTTGCCTCTCCATCCAATCAACTCTGTTACTTGATGGCCTTAACCAAACACCTAGGTTGCCGTGGTTGGGCAGACCTCACTTCAAGGAGAATATTTTCCTGTCTGAGTCGCTTCCTGCAATCGGGAGTCTGGAATCAGCTTCTTAGCGTTGATGGACTGATCCTCCTTTGCTCTTTGGAAGGGTTGCCATTTCCGGGTGTTACAACTAGTACATCTAAGTTAAGTTGTGAGGATAAAGGGCAGTCAACCTCCAGAGTCAGGAGCTTCGAGCTCAGGCATCTGCCTGCAACAACAGTCACTTCTACAATCCAACCTTGTTTAATCTTAGATGTCATCAGCATCCAAATCTTTAGGGGTGTTCCATTCAATATAAGCATTCATGGGGATTCGTTCAGAATTGTATCCTTGCACTTTAGATATGAAAGGTTGTATCCATAATGAAGTCCGATATGGATTTGTTGTAACAGCAGATATTACTTCTAATTGTTGTAGAAAGTGCCCTGAAGGGATCAGGTGAGTCTACTGTTGATACATTTTAACAGGCGCCATGGTACCTTGGGAGGAGTTGGGAAAGATGGCTGCCACCAGTCGCCAACTGAATGGCTCATTTTCTATAGCCAATTTGACATATTTTTACTAGCCTCTTACATTCCACTGGTTATTATTTCGATGCATTAAAAGAAAATATGCCATGACAGCTCCCCTTTAACCTTGGTTGGCTTTTGCTCTGCAAAATGCACCAGTTTATTATCAAAGTTACAGAGGAAATGAAACAGCTCTTGACATCCCTAATATTGTTCATTTGAATGTTGTTTGTGAGTAATGAAGAATCAATGTGCACACTCAAATAAGAGCAATAAGGACTTAGTGTAGGTGTCTTATAATAGTGGGTGCCCTGTTTTTTTGGTTTTAGGCAAGATTGTGTGCGGTACCCTTTGGGATACTACAGCAACCATGACCTCCTGGCAATATGAACACAACGTTTGGTATAAATCTGTACTAAACAGGTTGGCAGTGTGGCTGAGCAGCCAGGCGTATCTCAAGAGGGGTCAATGTGAGCAGTAGGGATTTTGCAGAGAGATTCACTGTGACAAGTATTCAAATAAACTCTTATACTCAAGGTTTCTTGATTAAACAATTATTAATTTATTTAACAGTCAGTTCAATAAGCCTTCTTCAGAAGGGAGCAATATATAAGTAACACAAAAATACACGTCAAAATACACACTTTTAGTTTCTCTAAATCAGCAGGTACCCATTTGGGATGGCACACAGATATTTCCTACACCCGGTGGTGACTTAAATAACTATGACACTGTGGACATTAATATATCACTGGTACATTAGAGCAATACTGAGTTTGGTGTCAAAAAAAGGGGTTGGGAATAAAACAAAGGTTAAACAAATATTCTGAAGCAGGTAAGTACTGTTTATCCCTCCAATGCAAAGTAAATGAACCCTTTCCTGGGGAAAGGTAAAACACAAAGTCAGAGGTAAGAAGGGTCCTTCAGGGAGACAGGCCAGCCAATGTTAATTGAGCAAAAGTCTAGGTGAGCTGAAGCACTTCTTTGCAGTCAAGTAAAAGTCTTGCACAATGTTTTAGAAGTGTTTGTAGAAATAAAGAATCACTGTAGGGCCGCAAGCTGGGAGGCTTGTGAGGGGCAAAGCTGCAGGCAACTCTGCAAAAGAAACCAAGAAAAGTCTCAACTGAGAGCAAGCAAGGCTACACAACAAGAGGTAAGTCCACTTAGTTTTACAGTACCTTTGGTTAGAAGAAATTGGTTCCAGCTGTCTTCTGTTATTGTGTAGGTCTGCAGATCCTGTTGTTCCTGGGGGACAAGAGGGAGGATGTCCGGGGACTCCTGCACTACATAATGAAGGTCAGAGGCAGCAATATGCAAACTTCAAATCATTGGCACTTCGCGTTTCAGCTCCTTGCATCTCTAGCAAATAGCAACACTGCGGTTCTCGGATACCACTTCAGACTTTCCTCGCATCTGGGATCCAGCACTCTGTCAAGGTGGCTCAGGCTTGGTCAGTCCTGCTTCCTGCAAGTCCAGAGGATCTTCCTGGAGCTCGGGTCCGACTTAAAGACACTCACTCGATTCTGGTGTTCATCTCCCTGGCACTTCGGTTCCAGCAGCAGCAAAGGAAGAACAGCCAGTTCTGAGAGGATTTCCAGATGAGCTCATCTTGGGGTCGATTGGTCTAACAAACCCAATGGGAGAAGTCATCCTTTGCAGGTCTTCTCTAGTCGAGGCGAATTCGGAGCATCTGCAGAGCAGCAGGGCTTCACCGGGCAAACCAACGGTCCAGGAGTTGCAGCAGGCATCTCTTCCAAGTTCTTTTTCGGATTCCTTCATCCAGTGGTTGACTCTGCCTTGCAAGCAAAGAGCCTTGCCTTTTATGCAGGTTTCTCCCATTCATTCGCAGCCCAGCTGTCACTCACACGGCAGGGTGGCTGTCCTCTGAGGACAGCCCTCCAGCCAATCACCTGTGGGTGCATTCCTGTAACCAAGGAGACTAAGCACAGGGAGTTTCGGGCACCTCCCTCACCTCCTGCCCCTGCAAGACACGCTGGAGCCAGAGGCGGGCTTTACTCGTGAATCCCGCCCAAGACAAAATGAACAAAGGGACCAGACCTGGTTTGGCGCACAGACCTTTCCAAGTAGAAAAGGCAAAAAAAATTAGACCGGGCCATTTTGACCAAATGGCCACCCATGGGTGTATTAGTGCAGCTGCAATTGCATCCGCGGTAAAAACACACAATGGTAGTACAAAGTAAACCACTGCCACCAGCCAGTAATTGTAGAAAGGTTAACATGAAAATGTTACATGTGAAACTAGACAAAGGGGATACTAAGTAACCCCTCCAGCACCCTATTGTAAGATAGTGTGTGCTTGGTCTAGAAAGTTGCAAAATGTAAGTAAAATCAATTTCACTTCACTGCTCTTGGAAACAGTAGTTTCACCAAGAGAAGATATTTAAACCTTTGGGAAATCAAGAGTCTTCCCTGTGTCACTGCACTGAAGGTGCTGTGTGTCACAATGTAAAGATGATGCCTATGGAGTTTGTCAGACTCCAAAGTCAAAAGACACACAGAGGCCCAAATCACAGAAAAAAACATGAGAGTGGGAAAAAGGTCTCACTCTCTCCAGGTTAGAAATCAAAAGTCCTAAAGTCCAGCAAAAAGAGCTGGGGGTCCCTAAGGTACAAGGGAATTAGCACATTTCTGAGAATTCATCCTAACACTCTCCCCCACCAGACTAAGGGACAGGAGGATTTAATCCACTCCTGGATGAATCGCCTTACTCCAGTCGGTCATACGTTCTGGAGGGACCATCATCATTTTGGTGATTACACCCTGACCTGTGTTCCATGGTAAAATCAAACCCCTGTAGGCTGATTGACCATCTTAACAATTTAGGATTTTCCCCCTTCCTCTGCATTAACCATCTCAAGGGTTGGTGGTCTGTTTGAATTACAAAAGTAGATCCATACAAGTATGGTCTAAACTTCTTCAAAGACCACACAATGGCAAAACATTAATGTTCTTTGGTGCCCACCTTGTTTCTCGGTCCTTCAGTTTCCTACTGATGAAGCAGATAGGGTGCTCCCTCCCTTTCTCATCTAGCTGACTCTTATTTGCACCTATCCCTGCATTGGAAGCATCTGTTTGTACAATAAAGAACATGAGGTCGCTGTGCAGCGCTTTCTATGCTGCCTTCACACAGCACAAGGCAGTCCCAGGAGTCCCCCCACTGGCCGGCCTCCCGGCGTCTGTGCCTACGGTCTGATTAGGGAGCCTCCCATGCAGCAGTGCACGCAGTTGCTTACTGTGGCACTGGTTCGTCTCCAGCAGAGTCTCAGGTGGGCTTTTACTGCATGCTTCTTCCTCCTTAGACGTCCGAATGCTCTCCGCTTCCTAGCACCAATTCCGCCGCCAGCTTCCTCACTTCATATGGCAGGCGGGGACTCCCACAGCACAAACGCTGGGCCTCCTCTATAACACGCCGACAGGGCGGGGGCCACCGCAGCTCTGTATCGCGGCAGGAGCCGATATTTTCAATTTCTGTTCAGGGCATAATGAGCCCACACCCATGCAATAGCTGGTCACAAGTTTATGTGTCAGACATACTGCCTATCACTCCCCAGTTCTGCAGGGAATCTCCACGCATCCACTGAGCTTACGCGAAGGCCCCCATTTTGGCTGTCATGCAACAGCACCCCTCTTCAGTGTTATTTTCTTTTGGTGTCACACAATGACGTTAACTGCAATCTCTTGCACATACGACTTCCTCTTCCCAACTATTGATGTACAGCAAATAGTCTCCTGTAAACACAAACCAACAGTATTGTTTACATTTTTGTATATATTAATATTCAGTGAAAAAACTTTGTTAAAGGGACGTTATGGTTAAGTTGCGCTACTAAAAACCTATGAAATTCAGTGAAAAAACGTTGTCAAATGGACGTTATGGTTCCAAGTAAAACCGGAAAAACCCTTGAAATTCGCCAGTTATGGTAAGCTAAGCAACCATAACTCGCGCCACCCCCGTGCACTGCTAAGACTAACACCCAGGACATCAAAGATGACATCACAAATGTCAATGATGACATCACATGTGTATGTACTTGTCATGAAATATGTGTACAAGGGATTCTTATTATAATGTTGCGAAACAAGTGTCAAGGATCATTGCAATAAATATCATACCCTTATTAGTGCATTGAACGATGCATTGATATAAATAGCATTCTATTATGGGGTTCTATCTAGTATACTAAGCTACTCATACAGAAACATAACATTGTGTGCAGCGTATAAGATGAAGGTATAATATTCGTAATGTTAATATGTTGAATAATGAAATGATAATTGTTTTCTTAATAGATTTTTGTGTACTGTGAAATATGTAATAAGTAGCTAATAAAACACATGTATTACATAATTGCATTACTATAGACAAAACAAGAGAGACAAGAACACGTACCAATATGGGTATATACAGGGAAAGTGAAGTTAGCAAAAAAGCTCAAGTAGTAGCAGAAACAATTCATACCTTAACCGATTATTTTCATGCAAATAAATGATTGCTCTGTTTCAAAGCTGCAATTTACCCTATGTATATGTATCACTTGATGTGATTGGACCCTAAGGAAAGTAGTGTGAGTACAATGTATACAAATATGTCCATATACAGGGAAAGTACAGCCATAAAAAAAAAACAGAACTATCAGAAAATGCTCACAAGTCTATTGATTATCTTTATGCACAAAAAGGATTGCTGTCTTTCAAGCTTGTGTCTTCCCGTATGTATATGTTTCATATGATGTGACATGACTCTAAGGGAATTACTGTAAGAACCTACTTGAAGGATACGTCTACAAATAAAATACAATTTTTAGTTTCTGACTGTTACTGAAGAAAACCATGTGGCCTAGATATGTCAGCAAAAGAAAAAAGAGTGAGCCAGACATGTGATGTCATCAGTGATGTCATCAGTGATGTCATCAATTACATTTGTGATGTCATCTTTGATGTCCTGGGTGTTAGTCTTAGCAGTGCACGGTTGTGGCGCGAGTTATGGTTGCTTAGCTTACCATAACTGGCGAATTTCAAGGGTTTTTCGGTTTTACTTGGAACCATAACGTCCCTTTGACAACGTTTTTTCACTGAATTTCATAGGTTTTTAGTAGCGCAACTTAACCATAACGTCAATTTAACAAAGTTTTTTCATTGAATTTCATAGGTTTTTAGTAGTGCAACTTAACCATAACGTCCCTGTAACACATTTTTTTTAACTGAATTTTATAGGTTTTTATTAGTGCAACGTCACCATGACATCCTTTTCAATAGATGAAGACCACTAGCATCTTAGGTCCTCAAAGTGGGAACCCCGGGTGGTAAAAAAAAAAAAAGATTTTCCTTCCTACACCGGGACGCCACAGGCGTCCCGGTGTAGGAAGGAAAATCTTTTACCAAGATGGCCACCATGGAAAGGGAAGGCGGGGTGTATAAAGAGAACACAACAGGGCATGAGCGGGGGATGGGGGGGAACAGGGGAGACACATGGTCATGAGCGGGGGGTGAGAGGGAACAGGGCACAAACAGGGCATGAGCAGGGGGTGGGGGGGAAGGAAGGAAACACGGGGCATGAGCGGGGGTGGGGGGAACACGAGAGAGACACAGGGCATGAGCAGCGGGTGGGGGGAACAGGGGAGACACGGGGCATGAGCGGGGGTGGGGAGGAACACGAGGGAGACACAGGGTATGAGCGGGGGTGGGGAGGAACACGAGGGAGACACGGGGCATGAGCGGGGGGGTGGGGAGAAACACGAGGGAGACACAGGGCATGAGCGGGGGGTGGGGGGGAACAGGGGAGACACGGGGCATGAGCGGGGGGTGGGGGAAACAGGACACACACGGGGCATGAGCAGGGGGTGGGGGAATAGGGCACACACGGGGCATGAGCGGGGGTGGGGGGGAAAGGAGAGAGACAAGGGGCATGAGCGGGGGGTGGGGGAACACGAGGGAGACACGGGGCATGAGCGGGGGCTGGGGGTAACATGAGGGAAACACGGGGCATGAGCGGGGGCTGGGGGGAACACGGGGGAGACACGGGGCATGAGCGGGGGGTGGGGGCAACAGGAGACACACGGGGCATGAGCGGGGGGTGAGGGGGTACACAATGGAGACACAGGGCGTGAGTGGGGGGTGGGGGAAACACGAGGGAGGCACAGGGCATGAGCAGGGGGTGGGGGGAACAGGAGACATGGGGCATGAGCGGGGGTGGAGGTGTACACGAGGGAGATACGGGGCATGAGCGGGGGGTGGGGGGTACACGAGGGAGACACGGGGCATGAGCGGGGGGTGGGGGGAACAGGGGAGACACATGGGCATGAGCGGGGGGTGAGAGGGAACAGGGCACAAACGGGGCATGAGCAGGGGTTGGGAGGGAAGGAAGGAAACACGGGGCATGAGCGGGGGTGGGGGGAAAACGAGAGAGACACGGGGCATGAGCAGTGGGTGGGGGGAACAGGGGAGACACGGGGCATGAGCGGGGGTGGGGAGGAACACGAGGGAGACACAGGGTATGAGCGGGGGGTGGGGAGGAACACGAGGGAGACACGGGGCATGAGCGGGGGGTGGGGAGAAACACGAGGGAGACACAGGGCATGAGCGCGGGGGTTGGGGGGCAACAGGGGAGACACGGGGCATGAGCGGGGTGTGGGGGAAACAGGACACACACGGGGCATGAGCAGGGGGTGGGGGAATAGGGCACACACGGGGCATGAGCGGGGGTGGGGGGAAAGGAGAGACAAGGGGCATGAGCGGGGGGTGGGGGAACACGAGAGAGACACGGGGCATGAGCGGGGGTTGGGGGTAACACGAGGGAAACACGGGCATGAGCAGGGGCTGGGGAAACACGGGGGAGACACGGGGCATGAGCGGGGGGTGGGGGCAACAGGAGACACACGGGGCATGAGTGGGGGGTGAGGGGGTACACGATGGAGACACAGGGTGTGAGTGGGGGGTGGGGGAAACACGAGGGAGACACAGGGCATGAGCGGGGGGTGGGGGGAACAGGAGACACGGGGCATGAGCGGGGGTGGAGGGGTACACGAGGGAGATACGGGGCATGAGCGGGGGTGGTGGGTACACGAGGGAGACACGGGGCATGAGTGGGGGGTGGGGGGAACAGGGGAGACACATGGGCATGAGCGGGGGTGAGAGGGAACAGGGCACAAATGGGGCATGAGCAGGGGTTGGGGGGGAAGGAAGGAAACACGGGGCATGAGTGGGGGTGGGGGGAACACGAGAGAGACACGGGGCATGAGCAGCGGGTGGGGGGAACAGGGGAGACACGGGGCATGAGCGGGGGTGGGGAGGAACACGAGGGAGACACAGGGTATGAGCGGGGGGTGGGGAGGAACACGAGGGAGACACGGGGCAAGAGCTGGGGGTGGGGAGAAACACGAGGGAGACACAGGGCATGAGCGCGGGGGTTGGGGGGCAACAGGGGAGACACGGGGCATGAGCGGGGGGTGGGGGAATAGGGCACACACGGGGCATGAGCGGGGGTGGGGGGAAAGGAGAGAGACAAGGAGCATGAGCGGGGGGTGGGGGAACACGAGGGAGACACAGGGCATGAGCGGGGGTTGGGGGTAACACGAGGGAAACACGGGCATGAGCGGGGGTGGGGGGAACACGAGGGAGACACGAGGCATGAGCGGGGGTGTGGGGGGTAACACGAGGGAAACATGGGGCATGAGCGGGTGGTGGGGGGAACACGAGGGAGACACGGGGCATGAGCGGGGGTGGGGGCAACAGGAGACACACGGGGCATGAGCGGGGGGTGAGGGGGTACACGATGGAGACACAGGGCATGAGTGGGGGGTGGGGGGAACATGAGGGAGACACGGGGCATGAGCAGGGGGTGGGGCAACAGGAGACACACATGGCATGAGCGGGGGGTGAGGGAGTACACGAGGGAGACACGGGGCATGAGCGGGGGTGGGGGAAAAACGAGGGAGACACGGGGCATGAGCAGCGGGTGGGGGGAACAGGGGAGACACGGGGCATGAGCGGGGGTGGGGAGGAACACGAGGGAGACACAGGGTATGAGCGGGGGGTGGGGAGGAACACGAGGGAGACACGGGGCAAGAGCTGGGGGTGGGGAGAAACACGAGGGAGACACAGGGCATGAGCGCGGGGGTTGGGGGGCAACAGGGGAGACACGGGGCATGAGCGGGGGGTGGGGGAATAGGGCACACACGGGGCATGAGCGGGGGTGGGGGGAAAGGAGAGAGACAAGGAGCATGAGCGGGGGGTGGGGGAACACGAGGGAGACACAGGGCATGAGCGGGGGTTGGGGGTAACACGAGGGAAACACGGGCATGAGCGGGGGTGGGGGGAACACGAGGGAGACACGAGGCATGAGCGGGCGTGTGGGGGGTAACACGAGGGAAACATGGGGCATGAGCGGGTGGTGGGGGGAACACGAGGGAGACACGGGGCATGAGCGGGGGTGGGGGCAACAGGAGACACACGGGGCATGAGCGGGGGGTGAGGGGGTACACGATGGAGACACAGGGCATGAGTGGGGGGTGGGGGGAACATGAGGGAGACACGGGGCATGAGCAGGGGGTGGGGCAACAGGAGACACACATGGCATGAGCGGGGGGTGAGGGAGTACACGAGGGAGACACGGGGCATGAGCGGGGGTGGGGGAAAAACGAGGGAGACACAGGGCATGAGCAGGGGTGGGGGGAACAGGGCACACACGGGGCATGAGCGGGGGTCGGGGGAACAGGGCACACACGGGGCATGAGCTGGGGAGGGGGAACAGGGCACACACGGGGCATGAGCGGGGGTGGGGGAACAGGGCACACACACAGGGCATGAGCGGGGGGTGGGGGCAAGGAGAGAGACTCAGGGCATGAGCGGGAGGGGATGGGGTAACATGAGGGAAACGCGAGGCATAAGCAGGGGTGGGGGGAACACGAGGAAGACACGGGGCATGAGCGGGGGGTGGGGGCAACAGGAGACACGGGGCATGAGCAGGGTGTGGGGGGAACATGAGGGAGACACGGTGCATGAGCGGGGGGTGGGGGCAACAGGAGACACGGGGCATGAGCGGGGGTGGAGGGGTACACAAGGGAGACACGGGGCATGAGCGGGGGGTGGGGGGTAACAGGGGAGACAGGGCATGAATGGGGGGTGGGGGAACACGAGGGAGACACGAGGCATGAGCGAGCGGGTGGGGGGTAACACGAGGGAAACACAGGGCATGAGCGGGGGGTGGGGGGAACACGAGGGAGACACGGGGCATGAGCGGGGGGACAACAGGAGACACACGGGGCATGGGCGGGGGGGTACACGATGGAGACACAGGGCATGAGTGGGGGGTGGGGGGAACACGAGGGAGACACGGGGCATGAGTGGGGGGTGGGGGCAACAGGAGACACACAGGGCATGAGCGGGGGGTGAGGGGGTACACGAGAGAGACACGGGGCATGAGCGGTGGGTGGGGGGAACACGAGGGAGACACGGGGCATGAGCGGGGGTGGGGGGAACAGGGCACACACGGGGCATGAGTGGGGGTGGGGGGAACAGGGCACACACGGGGAATGAGCGGGGGTGGGGGGACAGGGCACACATGGGGCATGAGCAGGGGTGGGGGAACAGGGCACACACGGGGCATGAGCGGGGGTGGGGGAACAGGGCGCACACACAGGGCATGAGCGGGGGTGGGGGAAAGGAGAGAGACACGGGGCATGAGCGGGAGGGGGTGGGGGTAACACGAGGGAAACACGAGGCATGAGCGGAGGGTGGGGGCAACAGGAGACACGGGGCATGAGCGGGGTGTGGGGGGAACATGAGGGAGACATGGGGCATGAGCGGGGGGTAACACGAGGGAGACACGGGACATGAGCGGGGGGTGGGGGTACAGGAGGGAAAAACGGGGCATGAGCGGGGGTGGGGGGAAAGGAGGGAGACACGGGGCATGAGCGGGGGTGGGGGCACAGGAGAGACACGAGGCATGAGTGGGGGTGGGGGTAACACAAGGGAGACACGGGGCATGAGCGGGGGTGGGGGGTAACAGGGGAGACAGGGCATTAGCGGGGGGTGAGGGGGTAACACAAGGGAGACAGGGCATGAGCAGGGGGTGGTGGGGTAACACAAGGGAGACAAGGGGCATGAGCGGGGGGTGGGGGTGTAACACACGGGGCATGAGCTGGGGGTGGGGGGTAACACAAGGGATACACGGGGCATGAGCAGGGGGTGGGGGGTAACAGGGGAGACAGGTCATGAGTGGGGGTGGGGGGAACAGGGGAGACACAGGGCATGAGCGGGGGGTGGGGGGGAAGTAGAGAGAGACACTGGGGCATGAGCGGGGTTGGGGGAAAGGGGAGAGACACACGGGGCATGAGCGGGTGGTGGGGGGAGGGGAGAGACACATGGGGCGTGAGCGGGGGGTGGGGGGGAAGGGGAGAGACACACGGGGCATGAGCGGGGGGTGGGGGAAAGGGGAGAGACACACGGGGCATGAGCAGGGTGTGGGGGCAAAGAAGGGAGACACGGGGCATGAGCGGGGCGTGGGGGAAAGGAGGGAGACACGGGGCATGAGCGGGGCGTGGGGGAAAGGAGGGAGACACAGGACATGAGTGGGCGGTGGGGGAACATGAGGGAGACACGGGGCATGAGCGGGGGGGTGGGGGGTAACACGAGGGAAACACGGGGCATGAGCGGGGGGTAGGGGCAACAGGAGACACGCGGGGGGTGAGGGGGTACACGATGGAGACACAGGGCATGAGTGGGGGGTGGGGGAACATGAGGGAGACACGGGGCATGAGCGGGGCGTGGGGGAAAGGAGGGAGACACGGGGCATGAGCGGGGGGTGGGGTGGAAGGGGAGAGACACACGGGGCATGAGCGGGGGGTTGGGGGGTAACACGAGGGAAACATGGGGCATGAGCGGGTGGTGGGGGGAACACGAGGGAGACACGGGGCATGAGCAGGGGTGGGGGCAACAGGAGACACACAGGGCATGAGCGGGGGGTGAGGGGGTACACGATGGAGACACAGGGCATGAGTGGGGGGAACATGAGGGAGACACGGGGCATGAGCAGGGGGTGGGGGCAACAGGAGACACAAATGGCATGAGCGGGGGGTGAGGGAGTACACGAGGGAGACACGGGGCATGAGCGGGGGTGGGGGGAAAACGAGGGAGACACAGGGCCTGAGCAGGGGTGGGGGGAACAGGGCACACACGGGGCATGAGCTGGGGAGGGGGAACAGGGCACACACGGGGCATGAGCGGGGGTGGGGGAACAGGGCACACACACGGGGCATGAGCGGGGGGTGGGGGCAAGGAGAGAAACTCAGGGCATAAGCGGGAGGGGATGGGGGTAACATGAGGGAAACACGAGGCATAAGCGGGGGTGGGGGGAACACGAGGAAGACACGGGGCATGAGCGGGGGGTGGGGGCAACAGGAGACACGGGGCATGAGCAGGGTGTGGGGGGAACATGAGGGAGACATGGTGCATGAGCGGGGGGTGGGGGCAACAGGAGACACGGGGCATGAGCGGGGGGTGGAGGGGTACACAAGGGAGACACGGGGCATGAGCGGGGGCTGGAGGGAACACGAGGGAGACACAGGCATGAGCGGGGGTGGGGGGAACAGGGCACACACAGGGCATGAGCAGGGGGTAGGGGGAACACGAGGGGGACACGGGGCATGAGCGGGGGTGGGGGAAACAAGGCACACACGGGGCATGAGCTGGGGTGGGGGGAACAGGGCACACACGGGGCATGAGCGGGGGTGGGGAACAGGGCACACATGGGGCATGAGCGGGGTGAGGGATCAGGGCGCACACATGGGCATGAGCAGCGGTGGCGGAACAGGGCGCACACACGGGGCATGAGCGGGGGGTGGGGAGAAAGGAGGGAGACACGGGGCATGATCGGGAGGGGGTGGGGGTAACACGAGGGAAACACGAGGCATGAGCGGGGGTGGGGGGAACACGAGGGAGACACAGGGCATGAGCCGGGGGTGGGGGCAACAAGAGACACCGGGCGTGAGCGGGGTGTGGGGGGAACACGAGGGAGACGCGGGGCATGAGCGGGGGTGGGGGTAACACGAGGGAGACATGGGGCATGAGCGGGGGGTGGGGGCACCAGGAGACACACGGGGCATGAGCAGGGGTGAGGGGGTACACGAGGGAGACACGGGGCATGAGCGGGGGTGGGGGGAACAGGGCACACACGGGGCATGAGTGGGGTGGGGGGAACAGGGCACACACGGGGCATGAGCGGGGGTGGGGGGAACAGGGCACACATGGGGCATGAGCAGGAGTGGGGGAACAGGGCACACACAGGGCATGAGGGGGGTTGGGGGAACAGGGCGCACACACGGGGCATGAGCAGGGGGTGGGGGAAAGGAGAGAGACACGGGGCATGAGCGGGAGGGGGTGGGGGGTAACACGAGGGAAACACGAGGCATGAGCGGGGCTGGGGGGAACACGAGGGAGACACGGGGCATGAGCAGGAGGTGGGGGCAACAGGAGACACGGGGCATGAGCGGGGTGTGGGGGGAACATGAGAGAGACATGGGCATGAGCGAGCGGGGGGGTTACACGAGGGAGACACGGGGCATGAGCGGGGGTACAGGAGGGAAACACGGGGCATGAGCGGTGTGTGGGGGTACAGGAGGAGGAGGGAGACACGGGACCGGCCCGGAGGGTGGGGGGACAACAGGAGACACGGGGCATGAGCGGGGGTTGGGGGGTACACGAGGGAAACACAGGGCATGAGCGGGGGGTGGGGGGGAACAGGGGTGACACAGGGCATGAGTGGGAGGTGGGGGGACAGGGGAGACACGGGGCATGAGCGGGGGTGGGGGGAATAGGAGAGAGACACGGGGCATGAGCGGGGGTGGGGGAACAGGGGAGACACGGGGCATGAGCGGAGGGTGGGGGTAACACAAGGGAGACACGGGGCATGAGCGGGGGTGGGGGAACAGGGGAGACACGGAACATGAGCAGGGGGTGGGGGTAACACAAGGGAGACACGGGGCATGAGCGGGGGGTGGGGGGTAACAGGGGAGACAGGGCATGAACGGGGGGTGGGGGGAACACGAGGGAGACACGAGGCATGAGCGGGGGTGTGGGGGGTAACACGAGGGAGACACGGGGCATGAGCGGGGGGTGGGGGCAACAGGAGACACACAGGGCATGAGCGGGCAGTGAGGGGTACACAAGGGAGACACGGGGCATGAGCGGTGGGTGGGGGGAACACGAGGGAGACACTGGGCATGAGCGGGGGTGGGGAGAACAGGGCACACACGGGGCATGAGCGGGGGTGGGAGTACAGGGCACACAAGGGGCATGAGCGGGGGTGGGGGAACACGAGGGAGACACGGGGCATGAGCAGGGGGTGGGGTCAACAGGAGACACACAGGGCATGAGCGGGGGATGAGGGGTACACAAGGGAGACACGGGACATGAGCGGGGGGTGGGGGGGAAAGGAGGGAGACACGGGGCATGAGCCGGGGGTGGGGGCAACAAGAGACACCGGGCGTGAGCGGGGTGTGGGGGGAACACGAGGGAGACGCGGGGCATGAGCGGGGGTGGGGGTAACACGAGGGAGACATGGGGCATAAGTGGGGGGTGGGGGCAACAGGAGACACACGGGGCATGAGCGGGGGTGAGGGGGTACACGAGGGAGACACGGGGCATGAGCGGGGGTGGGGGGAACAGGGCACACACGGGGCATGAGTGGGGTGGGGGGAACAGGGCACACACGGGGCATGAGCGGGGGTGGGGGGAACAGGGCACACATGGGGCATGAGCAGGAGTGGGGGAACAGGGCACACACAGGGCATGAGGGGGGTTGGGGGAACAGGGCGCACACACGGGGCATGAGCAGGGGGTTGGGGAAAGGAGAGAGACACGGGGCATGAGCGGGAGGGGGTGGGGGGTAACACGAGGGAAACACGAGGCATGAGCGGGGCTGGGGGGAACACGAGGGAGACACGGGGCATGAGCGGGAGGTGGGGGCAACAGGAGACACGGGGCATGAGCGGGGTGTGGGGGGAACATGAGAGAGACATGGGGCATGAGTGGGGGGGTTACACGGGGCATGAGCGGGGGTACAGGAGGGAAACACGGGGCATGAGAGGTGTGTGGGGGTACAGGAGGAGGAGGGAGACACGGGACAGGACCGGAGGGTGGGGGGGCAACAGGAGACATGGGGCATGAGCGGGGGGTGGGGGGTACACGAGGGAAACACAGGGCATGAGCGGGGGGTGGGGGGGAACAGGGGTGACACAGGGCATGAGTGGGAGGTGGGGGGGACAGGGGAGACACGGGGCATGAGCGGGGGTGGGGGGAATAGGAGAGAGACACGGGGCATGAGCGGGGGTGGGGGAACAGGGGAGACACGGGACATGAGCAGGGGGTGGGGGTAACACAAGGGAGACACGGGGCATGAGCGGGGGGTGGGGGGTAACAGGGGAGACAGGGCATGAACGGGGGGTGGGGGGAACACGAGGGAGACACGAGGCATGAGCGGAGGTGTGGGGGGTAACACGAGGGAGACACGGGGCATGAGCGGGGGGTGGGGGCAACAGGAGACACACAGGGCATGAGCGGGCAGTGAGGGGTACACAAGGGAGACACAGGGCATGAGCGGTGAGTGGGGAGAACAGGGCACACACGGGGCATGACCGGGGGTGGGAGTACGGGGCACACAAGGGGCATGAGCGGGGGTGGGGGAACACGAGGGAGACACGGGGCATGAGCAGGGGGTGGGGTCAACAGGAGACACACAGGGCATGAGCGGGGGATGAGGGGTACACAAGGGAGACACGGGACATGAGCGGGGGGTGGGGGGGAAAGGAGGGAGACACGGGGCATGAGCGGAGGGGGTAACACGAGTGAGACACGGGGCATGAGCGGGGGGTGGGGGTACAGGAGGGAAACACAAGGCATGAGCGGGGTGTGGGGGTACAGGAGGGAAACACGGGGCATGAGCGGGGGGTGGGGGTACAGGAGGGAGACACGGGACATGACCGGAGGGTGGGGGGGCAACAGGAGACACGGGGCATGAGCGGGGGGTAGGGGGTAAACGAGGGAAACACGGGGCATGAGCGGGGGTGGGGGGAATAGGAGAGAGACACGTGGCATGAGAGGGGCGTGGAGGGAACTGGGGAGACATGGGGCATGAGCAGGGGGGTGGGGGGTAACACAAGGGAGACACGGGGCATGAGCGGGGTGTGGGGGGAAAGGAGGGAGACACGGGGCATGAGCGGGGTGGGGGGAACAGGGGAGACACGGGGCATGAGCGGGGGTGGGGGGTAACACAAGGGAGACACGGGGCATGAGCTGGGGTTGGGGGTAACAGGGGAGACAGGGCATGAGCTGGGGGTGGGGGGTAACACAAGGGAGACAGGGCATGAGCGGGGGATGGAGGGGTAACACAAGGGAGACATGGGACAAGAGCAGGGGGTGGGGGGTAACACAAGGGAGACACGGGGCATGAGCTGGAGGTGGGGGGTAACACAAGGGAGACACGGGCATGAGCGGGGATGGGGGAGAACAGGGGAGACGGGGCATGAGCGGGGGTGGGGGGAAGTGGAGAGAGACACGGGGCATGAGCGGGGGGTGAGAGGGAAGGGGAGAGAAACGCGGGGGTAGGGGGAAGGGGAGAGACACACGGGGCATGAGCGGGGGATGGGGGGGAAGGGGAGAGACACACAGGGCATGAGCGGGGGGTCGGGGGGAAAGGGAGAGACACATGGGGCATGAGCAGGGGGTGGGGGGAAGGAGGGAGACACGGGGCATGAGCGGGGTGGGGGGAAAGGAGGGAGACACGGGGCATGAGCGGGGGGTGGGGGGAAGGGGAGAGACACACGGGGCATGAGCGGGGGGGTGGAGGGAACAGTAGGGAGAAACGGGGCATGAGCGGGGGTGGGGGGTAACACAAGGGATACACGGGGCATGCGTGGGGGCTGGGGGTAACACAAGGGAGACACGGGGCATGAGCTGGGGGTGGGGGGTAACACCAGGGAGACGGGTCATGAGCGGGGGGTGGGGGGAACAGGGGAGACATGGGGCATCATGAACGGGGGGTGGGGGAAAGTGAAGAGAAGAGAGACACGGGGCATGAGCAGGGGTGGGGGGAACAGTAGGGAGACACGGGGCATGAGCGGGGGTGGGGGGAAGGGGAGAGACACACGGGGCATGACGGGGGTGGGGGGAAGGGGAGAGACACATGAGGCATGAGCGGGAGGGGAGCGACACATGGGACATGAGCTGGGCGTGGGGGGAAAGGAGGGAGACACGGGGCATGAGCGGGGGGTGGGAGGAACAGTAGGGAGACATGGGGCATGAGCAGGGGATGGGGGAAGGGGAGAGACACACGGGGCATGAGCGTGGGGGAAGGGGAGAGAGACACGGGCATGAGCGGGGGGTGGGGGGAAGGGGAGAGAAACATGGGGCATGAGTGGGAGGGTGGGGGGAACAGTAGGGAGACACAGGGCATGAGCGGGGGTGGGGGGAACAGTAGGGAGACACAGGGCATGAGCGGGGGTGGGGGGTAACACAAGGGAGACACGGGGCATGATTGGGGGGTGGGGGGAAAGGAGGGAGACACGGGGCATGAGCGGGGGTGGGGGAACAGGGGAGACACGAGGCATGAGCGGGGGGTGGGGGGTAACACAAGGGAGACACAGGGCATGAGCAGGGGTGGGGGGTAACAGGGGAGACAGGGCATGAGCGGTGGGGGGTAACACAAGGGAGACAGGGCATGAGCAGGGGGTGGTGGGGTAACACAAGGGAGACACGGGGCATGAGCGGGGTGGGGGGAAGTGGAGAGAGACACGGGGCATGAGCTGGGGATGGGGGGAATAGAAGAGAGACACAGGGCATGAGTGGGGGTGGAGGGAACAGGGGAGACATGGGGCATGAGCGGGGTGTGGGGGGAAAGGAGGGAGACATGGGGCATGAGCGGGGGTGGGGGGAACAGGGGAGACATGGGGCATAAGCGGGGGTGGGGGGTAACACAAGGGAGACAGGGGGCATGAGCTGGGGTTGGGGGGTAACAGGGGAGACAGGGCATGAGCGGGGGGTGGGGGGGTAACACAAGGGAAACAGGGCATGAGCGGGGGGTGGAGGGGTAACACAAGGGAGACACGGGGCATGAGCAGGGGGTGGGGGGTAACACAAGGGAGACACGGGGCATGAGCTGGGGGTGGGGGGTAATACAAGGGAGACACGGGGCATGAGCGGGCAGTGGGGGGGTAACAGGGGAGACAGGTCATGAGCGGGGGTGGGGGGAACAGGGGAGACAGGTCATGAGCAGGGGGTGGGGGGAACAGGGGAGACATGGGGCATGAGCGGGGGGCGGGGGGGAAGTGGAGAGAGATACGGGGCATGAACGGGGGTGGGGAGGAAGGGGAGAGACACGCAGGGGGTGGGGGGGAGGGGAGAGACACACGGGGCATGAGCGGGGGCTGGGGGGGAAGGGGAGAGACACACGGGGCATGAGCGGGTGGTGGGGGTTCAGGGGAGAGACACACGGGGCATGAGCGGGGGGTGGGGGGAAGGGGAGAGACACACGGGGCAAGAGCGGGGGGTGGGGGGAAAGGAGGGAGACACGGGACATGAGCGGGAGTGGGGGGAAAGGAGGGAGACACGGGGCATGAGCGGGGAGTGGGGGAAGGGGAGAGACACACGTGGCATGAGCGGAGGGTTGGGGGGAACAGTAGTGAGACACGGGGCATGAGCGGGGGGTGGGGGGGTAACACAAGGGAGACACGGAGCATGAGTGGTGGGTGGGGGGGTAACACAAGGGAGACACGGGCATGAGCTGGGGGTAACACAAAGGAGACACAGGGCATGAGCTGGGGGTGGGGGGTAACACCAGGGAGACAGGTCATGAGCGGGGGGTGGGGGGGAACAGGGGAGACATGGGGCATCATGAGCGTGGGGGTGGGGGGGAAGTGGAGAAAGACACGGGGCATGAGCGGGGGGTGGGGGGAACAGTAGGGAGACACAGCGCATGAGCGGGGGTGGGGGGGAAGGGGAGAGACACACGGGGCATGACCGGGGGTTGGGGGGGAAGGGGAGACACGGGGCATGAGCGGGGGTGGGGGGAGGAGAGAGACACACGGGGCATGAGCGGAGGGTTGGGGGAAAGGAGGGAGACACGGGGCATGAGAGGGGGGTTGGGGGAACAGTAGGGAGACACGGGGCATGAGCGGGGGTGGGGGGAAGGGGAGAGACAGACGGGGCATGAGCGGGGGGTGGGGGGAAGGGGTGAGACACACGGGGCATGAGCGGGGGGTGGAGGGGAAGGGGAGAGACACACGGGGCATGAGCGGGGGGTGGAGGGGAAGGGGAGAGACACACGGGGCATGAGCGGGGGGTGGGAGGGAAGGGGAGAGAGACACGGGCTTGAGCGGGGGGTGGGGGAGGGGAGAGACACGGGGCATGAGCAGGGGGTGGGGGAAGGGAAGAGAAACATGGGGCATGAGCGGGGGGTGGGGGAACAGTAAGGAGACACGGGGCATGAGTGGGGGGTGGGGGGTAACGCAAGGGAGACATGGGGCATGAGCGGGGGTTGGGGGGAAAGGAGGGAGACACGGGACATGAGCGGGGGTGGGGGAACAGGGGAGACACGAGGCATGAGCGTTGGGTGGGGGGTAACAGGGGAGACAGGGCATGAGCGGGGGTGGGGGGTAACAGGGGAGACAGGGCATGAGCGGGTGGTGAGGGGGTAACACAAGGGAAACAGGGCATGAGCAGGGGGTGGTGGGGTAACACAAGGGAGACACGGGGCATGAACGGGGGTGGGGGTGTAACACAAGGGAGACACGGGGCATGAGCTGGGGGTGGGGGCTAACACAAGGGATACACGGGGCATGAGCGATGAGCGGGGGTGTGGGGTAACAGGGGAGACAGGTCATGAGTGGGGGGTGGGGGGTACAGGGGAGACACAGGGCATGAGCGGGGGGTGGGGGGAAGTGGAGAGAGACACTGGGGCATGAGCGGGGGGTGGTGGGGAGGGGAGAGACACACGGGGCATGAGCAGGGGGTGGGGGGAAAGGTGAGAGAAACACGGGGCATGAGCGGGGGGTGGGGGGAAAGGGGAGAGACACACGGGGCATGAGCAGGGGGTGGGGGCAAAGGAGGGAGACACGTGCCATGAGCGGGGCGTGGGGGAAAGGAGGGAGACACGGGGCATGAGCGGGGGGTGGGGGGTAACACGAGGGAAACATGGGGCATGAGCGGGGGGTGGGGGGAACACAAAGGAGACACGGGGCATGAGCGGGGGGTAGGGGCAACAGGAGAAACACGGGGCATGAGCGGGGGGTCAGGGGGTACACGATGGAGACACAGGGCATGAGCGGGGGTGGGGGGTAACACGAGGGAGGCATGGGGCATGAGCGGGGGGTGGGGGGTAACACGGGGCATGAGCGGGGGGGTGCAGGGAACACTAGGGAAACACGGTGGCATGAGCGGGGGATGGGGGTCCAGGAGGGAAACACGGGGCATGACTGGGGGGGTGGGGGTACAGGAGGGAGACACGGGACATGACCAGAGGGTGGGGGGGCAACAGGAGACATGGGGCATGAGCGGGGGGTGCACAAGGGAAACACGGGGCATGAGCGGGGGGTGGGCGGGGAACAGGGGAGAAACCGGTCATGAGCGGGGGTGGGGGGACAGGGGAGACACAGGGCATGAGCAGGGGTGGGGGAAATAGGAGAGAGACATGGGGCATGAGAGGGGGTGGAGGGAACAGGGGAGACACGGGGCATGAGCGGGGGGTTACACAAGGGAGACACGGGACATGAGCGGGCAGTGGGGGGGAAAGGAGGGAGACACGGGGCATGAACAGGGGTGGGGGAACAGGGGAGACGGCATGAGCGGGGGGTGAGGGTAACACAAGGGAGACACGGGGTATGAGCGGGGGTGGGGGGTAACAGGGGAGACAGGGCATGAATGGGGTGTGGGGGAACACGAGGCATGAGCGAGCGGGTGGGGGTAACACGAGGGAAACACAGGGCATGAGCGGGGGGTGAGGGGTACAGGAGGGAAACACAGGGCATGAGCAGGGGGTGGGGGTACAGGAGGGAGACACGGGACATGACCGGAGGGTGGGGGGGCAACAGGAGACATGGGGCATGAGCGGTGGGTACACGAGGGAAACACGGGGCATGAGCGGGGGGTGGGCGGGGAACAGGGGAGGCACGGGGCATGAGCGGGGGTGGGGGGACAGGGGAGACACGGTGCATGAGCGAGGAGTGGGAGGTAACACAAGGGAGACACGGACATGAGCGGGGGATGGGGGGGAAAGGAGGGAGACACAGGGCATGAGCGGGGGTGGGGGAACAGGGGAGACACGGGGCATGAGCGGGGGGACAACAGGAGACACACTGGGCATGGGTGGGGGGTAAGGGGGTACACGGTGGAGACACAGGGCATGAGTGGGGGGTGGGGGGAACACGAGGGAGACACGGGGCATGAGTGGGGGGTGGGGGCAACAGGAGACACACAGGGCATGAGCGGGGGTAAGGGGGTACACGAGAGAGACACGGGGCATGAGCGGTGGGTGGGGGGAACACGAGGGAGACACGGGGCATGAGCGGGGGTGGGGGGAACAGGGCACACACGGGGCCTGAGTGGGGGTGGGGGGAACAGGGCACACACGGGGCATGACTGGGGGTGGGGGGGACAGGGCACACATGGGGCATGAGCAGGGGTGGGGGAACAGGGCACACACGGGGCATGAGCGGGGGTGGGGGAACAGGGCGCAAATACGGGGCATGAGCGGGAGGGGGTGGGGGGTAACACGAGGGAAACACGAGGCATGAGCGGGGGGTGGGGGCAACAGGAGACACGGGGCATGAGCGGGGTGTGGGGGGAACATGAGGGAGACATGGGGCATGAGCGGGGGGGTAACACGAGGGAGACACGGGACATGAGCGGGGGGTGGAGGTACAGGAGGGAAAGACGGGGCATGAGCGGGGGTGGGGGGAAAGGAGGGAGACAGGGGGCATGAGCGGGGGTGGGGGAACAGGGGAGACACGAGGCATGAGCGGGGGGTGGGGATAACACAAGGGAGACACGGGGCATGAGCAGGGGTGGGGGGTAACACAAGGGAGACAGGGCATGAGCAGGAGGTGGTGGGGTAACACAAGGGAGACACGGGGCATGAGCAGGGGGTGGGGGTGTAACACATGGGGCATGAGCTGGGGGTGGGGGGTAACACAAGGGATACACGGGGCATGAGCAGGGGGTGGGGGGTAACAGGGGAGACAGGTCATGAGTTCGGGGTGGGGGGGAACAGGAGAGACACAGGGCATGAGCGGTGGGTGGGGGGAAGTGGAGAGAGACACTGGGGCATGAGCGGGGGTGGGGGGAGGGGAGAGACACACGGGGCATGAGCGGGGGGTGGGGGGGAAGGAGAGAGACACACGGGGCATGAGCGGGGGGTGGGGGGGAGGGGAGAGACACACGGGGCATGAGCAGGGGGTGGGGGCAAAGGAGGGAGACACGGGGCATGAGCAGGGCGTGCAGGAAAGGAGGGAGACACGGGGCATGAGCGGGGGGTGGGGTGGAAGGAGAGAGACACACGGGGCATGAGCGGAGGGGTGGGGGTAACACGAGGGAAACATGGGGCATGAGCGGGGGGTGGGGGGACCACGAAGGAGACACGGGGCATGAGCGGGGGGTGGGGGTAACAGGAGACACACAGGGCATGAGCGGGGGGTGAGGGGGTACACGATGGAGACACAGGGCATGAGTGGGGGGTGGGGGGAACATGAGGGAGACACGGGGCATGAGCGGGGCGTGGGGGAAAGGAGGGAGACACGGGGCATGAGCGGGGGGTGGGGTGGGAGGGGAGAGACACACGGGGCATGAGCGGGGGTTGGGGGGTAACACGAGGGAAACATGGGGCATGAGCGGGTGGTGGGGGGAACACGAGGGAGACACGGGGCATGAGCGGGGGTGGGGGCAACAGGAGACACACGGGGCATGAGCGGGGGTGAGGGGGTACACGATGGAGACACAGGGCATGAGTGGGGGGTGGGGGGAACATGAGGGAGACACGGGGCATGAGCAGGGGGTGGGGGCAACAGGAGACACACATGGCATGAGCGGGGGGTGAGGGAGTACGTGAGGGAGACACGGGGCATGAGCGGGGGTGGGGGGAAAACGAGGGAGACACGGGGTATGAGCAGGGGTGGGGGGAACAGGGCACACACGGGGCATGAGCGGGGGTGGGGGGAACAGGGCACACACGGGGCATGAGCTGGGGAGGGGAACAGGGCACACACAGGGCATGAGCGGGGGTGGGGGAACAGGGCGCACACACGGGGCATGAGCGGGAGGTGGGGGGCAAGGAGAGAGACACAGGGCATGAGCGGGAGGGGATGGGGTAACATGAGGGAAACACGAGGCATAAGCGGGGGTGGGGGGAACACGAGGAAGACACGGTGCATGAGCAGGGGTGGGGGCAACAGGAGACACGGGGCATGAGCAGGGTGTGGGGGGAACATGAGGGAGACACAGGGCATGAGCGGGGGGTGGGGGCAACAGGAGACACAGGGCATGAGCGGGGGGTGGAGGGGTACACAAGGGAGACATGGGGCATGAGCGGGGGGTGGGGGGAACACGAGGGAGACACGGGCATGAGCGGGGGTGGGGGGAACAGGGCATGAGCGGGGGGTGAGGGGAACACGAGGGAGACACGGGGCATGAGCTGGGGTGGGGGAAACAAGGCACACACGGGGCATGAGCTGGAGTGGGGGAACAGGGCACACATGGGGCATGAGCGGGGGTGAGGGATCAGGGCGCACACATGGGCATGAGCAGCGGTGGGGGAACAGGGCGCACACACGGGGCATGAGCCGGGGGTGGGGGGAAAGGAGGGAGACACGGGGCATGATCGGGAGGGGGTGGGGGTAACACGAGGGAAACACGAGGCATGAGCGGGGGTGGGGGGAACACGAGGGAGACACAGGGCATGAGCGGGAGGTGGGGGGCAACAGGAGACACGGGGCATGAGCGGGGTGTGGGGGGAACACGAGGGAGACACGGGGCATGTGCAGGGTGGGGGTAACACGAGGGAGACATGGGGCATGAGCGGGGGGTGGGGGCAACAGGAGACACACGGGGCATGAGCGGTGGGTGAGGGGGTACACGATGGAGACAGGGCATGAGTGGGGGGTGGGGGAACATGAGGGAGACACGGGGCATGAGCGGGGGGTGGGGGGTAACACGGGTCATGAGCGGGGGGTACAGGGAACACAAGGGAAACACGGGGCATGAGCGGGGGGTGGGGGTACAGGACGGAAACACGGGGCATGAGCAGGGGGTGGGGGTACAGGAGGGAGACACGGGACATGACCGGAGGGTGGGGGGGCAACAGGAGACATGGGGCATGAGCGGGGGGTACACGAGGGAAACACGGGGCATGAGCGGGGGGTGGGCGGGGAACAGGGGAGACACGGGGCATGAGCGGGGGTGGGGGGACAGGGGAGACACGGGGCATGAGCGGGGGGTGGGAGGTAACACAAGGGAGACACGGACATGAGCGGGGGGTGGGGGGTAAAGGAGGGAGACACAGGACATGAGCGGGGGTGGGGGAACAGGGGAGACACGGGGCATGAGCGGGGGGTGGGGGTAACACAAGGAAGAAACGGGGCATGAGCGGGGGGTGGGGGGTAACAGGGGAGACAGGGCATGAACGGGGGGTGGGGGGAACACGAGGGAGACACAAGGCATGAGCGAGGGGGTGGGGGGTAACACGAGGGAAACACAGGGCATGAGCGGGGGGTGGGGGGAACACGAGGGAGACACGGGGCATGAGCGGGGGGTGGGGACAACAGGAGACACACGGGGCATGGGCGGGGGGTGAGGGGGTATACAATGGAGACACAGGGCTTGAGTGGGGGGTGGGGGGAACACGAGGGAGACACAGGGCATGAGTGGGGTGTGGGGGCAACAGGAGACACACAGGGCATGAGCGGGGGTGAGGGGGTACACGAGGGAGACACGGGGCATGAGTGGGGGTGGGGGGAACAGGGCACACACGGGGCATGAGTGGGGGTGGGGGGAACAGGGCACACACGGGGCATGAGCGGGGGTGGGGGGAACAGGGCACACACGGGGCATGAGCGGGGGTGGGGGAACAGGGCACACATGGGGCATGAGCGGGGGTGAGGGATCAGGGCGCACACATGGGCATGAGCAGCGGTGGGGGAACAGGGCGCACACACGGGGCATGAGCCGGGGGTGGGGGGACAGGAGGGAGACAAGGGGCATGATTGGGAGGGGGTGGGGGTAAAACGAGGGAAACACGAGGCATGAGCGGGGGTGGGGGGAACACGAGGGAGACACAGGGCATGAGCGGGGGGTGGGGGGCAACAGGAGACACGGGGCATGAGTGGGGTGTGGGGGGAACACGAGGGAGACACGGGGCATGTGCGGGGTGGGGGTAACACGAGGGAGACATGGGGCATGAGCGGGGGGTGGGGGCAACAGGAGACACACGGGGCATGAGCGGTGGGTGAGGGGGTACACGATGGAGACAGGGCATGAGTGGGGGGTGGGGGAACATGAGGGAGACACGGGGCATGAGCGGGGGGTGGGGGCAACAGGAGACACACATGGCATGAGCAGGGGGTGAGCGAGTACACGAGAGAGACACGGGGCATGAGCGGTGGTGGGGGGTAACACGGGGCATGAGCGGGGGGGTACAGGGAACACGAGGGAAACACGGGGCATGAGCGGGGGGTGGGGGTACAGGACGGAAACACGGGGCATGAGCAGGGGGTGGGGGTACAGGAGGGAGACACGGGACATGACCGGAGGGTGGGGGGGCAACAGGAGACATGGGGCATGAGCGGGGGGTACACGAGGGAAACACGGGGCATGAGCGGGGGGTGGGCGGGGAACAGGGGAGACACGGGGCATGAGCGGGGGTGGGGGGACAGGGGAGACACAGGGCATGAGCGGGGGGTGGGAGGTAACACAAGGGAGACACGGACATGAGCGGGGGGTGGGGGGGAAAGGAGGGAGACACAGGGCATGAGCGGGGGTGGGGGAACAGGGGAGACACGGGGCATGAGCGGGGGGTGGGGGTAACACAAGGAAGAAACGGGGCATGAGCGGGGGGTGGGGGGAAAGGAGGGAGACACGGGGCATGATCGGGAGGGGGTGGGGGTAACACGAGGGAAACACGAGGCATGAGCGGGGGTGGGGGGAACACGAGGGAGACACAGGGCATGAGCGGGGGGTGGGGGGCAACAGGAGACACGGGGCATGAGCGGGGTGTGGGGGGAACACGAGGGAGACACGGGCCATGTGCAGGGTGGGGGTAACACGAGGGAGACATGGGGCATGAGCGGGGGGTGGGGGCAACAGGAGACACACGGGGCATGAGCGGTGGGTGAGGGGGTACACGATGGAGACAGGGCATGAGTGGGGGGTGGGGGAACATGAGGGAGACACGGGGCATGAGCGGGGGGTGGGGGCAACAGGAGACACACATGGCATGAGCAGGGGGTGAGCGAGTACATGAGAGAGACACGGGGCATGAGCGGGGGTGGGGGGTAACACGGGGCATGAGCGGGGGGTACAGGGAACACAAGGGAAACACGGGGCATGAGCGGGGGGTGGGGGAACAGGACGGAAACACGGGGCATGAGCAGGGGGTGGGGGTACAGGAGGGAGACACGGGACATGACCGGAGGGTGGGGGGGCAACAGGAGACATGGGGCATGAGCGGGGGGTACACGAGGGAAACACGGGGCATGAGCGGGGGGTGGGCGGGGAACAGGGGAGACACGGGGCATGAGCGGGGGTGTGGGGACAGGGGAGACACGGGGCATGAGCGGGGGGTGGGAGGTAACACAAGGTAGACACGGACATGAGCGGGGGGTGGGGGGGAAAGGAGGGAGACACAGGGCATGAGCGGGGGTGGGGGGAACACGAGGGAGACACAAGGCATGAGCGAGGGGGTGGGGGGTAACACGAGGGAAACACAGGGCATGAGCGGGGGTGGGGGGAACACGAGGGAGACACGGGGCATGAGCGGGGGGTGGGGACAACAGGAGACACACGGGGCATGGGCGGGGGGTGAGGGGGTATACAATGGAGACACAGGGCATGAGTGGGGGGTGGGGGGAACACGAGGGAGACACGGGGCATGAGTGGGGTGTGGGGGCAACAGGAGACACACAGGGCATGAGCGGGGGTGAGGGGGTACACGAGGGAGACACGGGGCATGAGTGGGGGTGGGGGGAACAGGGCACACACGGGGCATGAGCGGGGGTGGGGGGAACAGGGCACACACGGGGCATGAGTGGGGGTGGGGGAACAGGGCACACATGGGGCATGAGCGGGGGTGAGGGATCAGGGCGCACACATGGGCATGAGCAGCGGTGGGGGAACAGGGCGCACACACGGGGCATGAGCCGGGGGTGGGGGGACAGGAGGGAGACACGGGGCATGATTGGGAGGGGGTGTGGGTAAAACGAGGGAAACACGAGGCATGAGCGGGGGTGGGGGGAACACGAGGGAGACACAGGGCATGAGCGGGGGGTGGGGGGCAACAGGAGACACGGGGCATGAGCGGGGTGTGGGGGGAACACGAGGGAGACACGGGGCATGTGCGGGGTGGGGGTAACACGAGGGAGACATGGGGCATGAGCGGGGGGTGGGGGCAACAGGAGACACACGGGGCATGAGCGGTGGGTGAGGGGGTACACGATGGAGACAGGGCATGAGTGGGGGGTGGGGGAACATGAGGGAGACACGGGGCATGAGCGGGGGGTGGGGGCAACAGGAGACACACATGGCATGAGCAGGGGGTGAGCGAGTACACGAGAGAGACACGGGGCATGAGCGGTGGTGGGGGGTAACACGGGGCATGAGCGGGGGGGTACAGGGAACACGAGGGAAACACGGGGCATGAGCGGGGGGTGGGGGTACAGGACGGAAACACGGGGCATGAGCAGGGGGTGGGGGTACAGGAGGGAGACACGGGACATGACCGGAGGGTGGGGGGCAACAGGAGACATGGGGCATGAGCGGGGGGTACACGAGGGAAACACGGGGCATGAGCGGGGGGTGGGCGGGAACAGGGGAGACACGGGGCATGAGCGGGGGTGGGGGGACAGGGGAGACACAGGGCATGAGCGGGGGGTGGGAGGTAACACAAGGGAGACACGGACATGAGCGGGGGGTGGGGGGGAAAGGAGGGAGACACAGGGCATGAGCGGGGGTGGGGGAACAGGGGAGACACGGGGCATGAGCGGGGGGTGCGGGTAACACAAGGAAGAAACGGGGCATGAGCGGGGGGTGGGGGGTAACAGGGGAGACAGGGCATGAACGGGGGGTGGGGGGAACACGAGGGAGACACAAGGCATGAGCGAGGGGGTGGGGGGTAACACGAGGGAAACACAGGGCATGAGCGGGGGGTGGGGGGAACACGAGGGAGACACGGGGCATGAGCGGGGGGTGGGGACAACAGGAGACACACGGGGCATGGGCGGGGGGTGAGGGGGTATACAATGGAGACACAGGGCATGAGTGGGGGGTGGGGGGAACACGAGGGAGACACGGGGCATGAGTGGGGTGTGGGGGCAACAGGAGACACACAGGGCATGAGCGGGGGTGAGGGGGTACACGAGGGAGACACGGGGCATGAGTGGGGGTGGGGGGAACAGGGCACACACGGGGCATGAGTGGGGGTGGGGGAACAGGGCACACACGGGGCATGAGCGGGGGTGGGTGGAACAGGGCACACACGGGGCATGAGCGGGGGTGGGGGAACAGGGCACACATGGGGCATGAGCGGGGGTGAGGGATCAGGGCGCACACATGGGCATGAGCAGCGGTAGGGGAACAGGGCGCACACACGGGGCATGAGCCGGGGGTGGGGGGACAGGAGGGAGACACGGGGCATGATTGGGAGGGGGTGGGGGTAAAACGAGGGAAACACGAGGCATGAGCGGGGGTGGGGGGAACACGAGGGAGACACAGGGCATGAGCGGGGGGTGGGGGGCAACAGGAGACACGGGGCATGAGCGGGGTGTGGGGGGAACACAAGGGAGACACGGGGCATGTGCGGGGTGGGGGTAACACGAGGGAGACATGGGGCATGAGCGGGGGGTGGGGGCAACAGGAGACACACGGGGCATGAGCGGTGGGTGAGGGGGTACACGATGGAGACAGGGCATGAGTGGGGGGTGGGGGAACATGAGGGAGACACGGGGCATGAGCGGGGGGTGGGGGCAACAGGAGACACACATGGCATGAGCAGGGGGTGAGCGAGTACACGAGAGAGACACGGGGCATGAGCGGTGGTGGGGGGTAACACGGGGCATGAGCGGGGGGTACAGGGAACACGAGGGAAACACGGGGCATGAGCGGGGGGTGGGGGTACAGGACGGAAACACGGGGCATGAGCAGGGGGTGGGGGTACAGGAGGGAGACACAGGACATGACCGGAGGGTGGGCGGGCAACAGGAGACATGGGGCATGAGCGGGGGGTACACGAGGGAAACACGGGGCATGAGCGGGGGGTGGGCGGGGAACAGGGGAGACACGGGGCATGAGCGGGGGGTGGGAGGTAACACAAGGGAGACACGGACATGAGCGGGGGGTGGGGGGAAAGGAGGGAGACACAGGGCATGAGCGGGGGTGGGGGAACAGGGGAGACACGGGGCATGAGCGGGGGGTGGGGGTAACACGAGGAAGAAACGGGGCATGAGCGGGGGGTGGGGAGTAACAGGGGAGACAGGGCATGAACGGGGGGTGGGGGGAACACGAGGGAGACACAAGGCATGAGCGAGGGGGTGGGGGGTAACACGAGGGAAACACAGGGCATGAGCGGGGGGTGGGGGGAACACGAGGGAGACACGGGGCATGAGCGGGGGGTGGGGACAACAGGAGACACACGGGGCATGGGCGGGGGGTGAGGGGGTGTACAATGGAGACACAGGGCATGAGTGGGGGTGGGGGGAACACGAGGGAGACACGGGGCATGAGTGGGGTGTGGGGGCAACAGGAGACACACAGGGCATGAGCGGGGGGTGAGGGGGTACACGAGGGAGACACGGGGCATGAGTGGGGGTGGGGGGAACAGGGCACACAAGGGGCATGAGTGGGGGTGGGGGGAACAGGGCACACACGGGGCATGAGCGGGGGTGGGGGGAACAGGGCACACATGGGGCATGAGCAGGGGTGGGGGAACAGGGCACACACAGGGCATGAGCGGGGTTGGGGGAACAGGGGAGACACGGGGCATGAGCAGGGGGTGGGGGTAACACAAGGAAGAAACGGGGCATGAGCGGGGGGTGGGGGGTAACAGGGGAGACAGGGCATGAACAGGGGGTGGGGGGAACACGAGGGAGACACAAGGCATGAGCGAGGGGGTGGGGGGTAACACGAGGGAAACAGGGCATGAGCGGGGGATGGGGGGAACACGAGGGAGACACGGGGCATGAGCGGGGGGTGGAGACAACAGGAGACACACGGGGCATGGGCGGGGGGTGAGGGGGTATACGATGGAGACACAGGGCATGAGTGGGGGGTGGGGGGAACACGAGGGAGACACGGGGCATGAGTGGGGTGGGGGAACAGGGGAGACACGGGGCATGAGCGGGGGTGGGGGGAACAGGGCACACATGGGGCATGAGCAGGGGTGGGGGAACAGGGCACACACGGGGCATGAGCGGGGTTGGGGGAACAGGGTGCACACACGGGGCATGAGCGGGGGGTGGGGGGAAAGGAGAGAGACACAGGGCATGAGCGGGAGGGGGTGGGGGGTAACACGAGGGAACACGAGGCATGAGCGGGGCTGGGGTGAACACGAGGGAGACACGGGGCATGAGCAGGGGGTGGGGGCAACAGGAGACACGGGGCGTGAGCGGGGTGTGGGTTGAACATGAGGGAGACATGGGGCATGAGCGGGGTGGTAACACGAGGGAGACACGGGGCATGAGCGGGGAGCGGGGGTACAGGAGGGAAACACGGGGCATGAGCGGTGTGTGGGGGTACAGGAGGAGAAGGGAGACACGGGACATGACCGGAGGGTGGGAGGACAACAGGATACACGGGGCATGAGCAGGGGGTGGGGGGTACACGAGGGAAACACGGGGCATGAGCGGGGGGTGGGGTGGACAGGGGAGACACGGGGCATGAGCGGGGGTGGGGGGAATAGGAGAGAGACACGGGGCATGAGCGGGGGTGGGGGAACAGGGGAGACAGGGGGCATGAGCGGAGGGTGGGGTAACACAAGGGAGACACGGGGCATGAGCGGGGGTAACAGGGGAGACAGGGCATGAACGGGGGGTGGGGGGAACACGAGGGAGACACGAGGCATGAGCGAGGGGGTGGGGGGTAACACGAGGGAAACACAGGGCATGAGCGGGGGGTGGGGGGAACACGAGGGAGACACGGGGCATGAGCGGGGGGTGGGGACAACAGGAGACACACGGGGCATGGGCGGGGGTGAGGGGTACACGAGGGAAACACGGGGCATGAGCAGGGGTTGGGGGAGAACAGGGGTGAGACGGGGCATGAGCGGGCGATGGGTGGGACAGGGGAGACACAGGGCATGAGCGGGGGTGGGGGGAATAGGAGAGAGACACGGGGCATGAGCGGGGGTGGAGGGAACAGGGGAGAAACGGGGCATGAGCGGGGGGTGGGGGTAACACAAGGGAGACACAGGGCATGAGTGGGGTGTGGGGGGAAAGGAGAAAGGAGGGAGACACGGGGCATGAGCAGGGGGTTGGGGGCAACAGGAGACACACGGGGCATGAGCGGGGGGGTGAGGGGGTACACGATGGAGACACAGAGCATGAGCGGGGGTGGGGGGTAACACGAGGGAGGCATGGGGCATGAGTGGGGGGTGGGGGGTAGCACGGGGCATGAGCGGGGGGGTGCAGGGAACACTAGGGAAACACGGGGCATGAGCGGGGGATGGGGGTACAGGAGGGAAACACGGGGCATGAGCGGGGGGGTGGGGGTACAGGAGGGAGACACGGACATGACCGGAGGGTGGGGGGGCAACATGAGACACGGGGCATGAGCGGGGTTGGAGGGAACAGGGGAGACACGGGGCATGAGCAGGGGGTGGGGGTAACACAAGGGAGACACAGGGCATGAGTGGGGTGTGGGGGGAAGGAGGGAGACACGGGGCATGAGCAGGGGGTTGGGGGCAACAGGAGACACACGGGGCATGAGCGGGGGGTGAGGGGGTACACGATGGAGACACAGGGCATGAGCGGGGGTGGGGGGTAACACGAGGGAGGCATGGGGCATGAGCGGGGGGTGGGGGGTAACACGGGGCATGAGGGGGGGTGCAGGGAACACTAGGGAAACACGGGGCATGAGCGGGGGATGGGGGTACAGGAGGGAAACATGGGGCATGAGCGGGGGGGTGGGGGTACAGGAGGGAGACACAGGACATGACCGGAGGGTGGGGGTGCAACAGGAGACATGGGGCATGAGCGGGGGGTGCACGAGGGAAACACAGGGCATGAGCGGGGGGTGGGCGGGGAACAGGGGAGACACGGGTCATGAGTGGGGGTGGGGAGCCAGGGGAGACACAGGGCATGAGCAGGGGTGGGGGAAATAGGAGAGAGACATGGGGCATGAGAGGGGGTGGAGGGAACAGGGGAGACACGGGCATGAGCGGGGGGGTGGGGGGTAACACAAGGGAGACACGGGGCATGAGCAGGGGGTGGGGGTAACACAAGGGAGACACGGGGCATGAGCGGGGGGTGGGGGGTAACAGGGGAGACAGGGCATGAATGGGGGGTGGGGGAACACGAGGGAGACACGAGGCATGAGCGAGCGGGTGGGGGGTAACACGAGGGAAACACAGGGCATCGGCGGGGGGTGGGGGGAACACGAGGGAGACACGGGGCATGAGCGGGGGGGACAACAGGAGACACACGGGGCATGGGCGGGGGGTGAGGGGGTACACGATGGAGACACAGGGCATGAGTGGGGGGTGGGGGGAACACGAGGGAGACACGGGGCATGAGTGGGGGGTGGGGGCAACAGGAGACACACAGGGCATGAGCGGGGGGTGAGGGGGTACACGAGAGAGGCACGGGGCATGAGCGGTGGGTGGGGGGAAACAAGAGGGAGACACGGGGCATGAGCGGGGGTGGGGGGAACAGGGCACACACGGGGCATGAGTGGGGGTGGGGGGAACAGGGCACACAAGGGGAATGAGCGGGGGTGGGGGGGACAGGGCACACATGGGGCATGAGCAGGGGTGGGGGAACAGGGCACACACGGGCCATGAGCGGGGGTGGGGGAACAGGGCGCACACACAGGGCATGAGCGGGGGGTGGGGGAAGGAGAGAGACACGGGGCATGAGCGGGAGGGGGTGGGGGGTAATACGAGGGAAACACGAGGCATGAGCGGAGAGTGGGGGCAACAGGAGACACGGGGCATGAGCGGGGTGTGGGGGGAACATGAGGGAGACATGGGGCATGAGCGGTGGGGTAACACGAGGGAGACACGGGACATGAGCGGGGGGTGGGGGTACAGGAGGGAAAAACGGGGCATGAGCGGGGGTGGGGGGAAAGGAGGGAGACACGGGGCATGAGCAGGGGTGGGGGGTAACAGGGGAGACAGGGCATGAGCGGGGGTGAGGGGGTAACACAAGGGAGACAGGGCATGAGCAGGGGGTGGTGGGGTAACACAAGGGAGACACGGGGCATGAGCGGGGGGTGGGGGTGTAACACACGGGGCATGAGCTGGGGGTGGGGGTTAACACAAGGGATACACGGGGCATGAGCAGGGGGTGGGGGGTAACAGGGGAGACAGGTCATGAGTGGGGGGTGGGGGGAACAGGGGAGACACAGGGCATGAGCGGGGGGTGGGGGGGAAGTAGAGAGAGACACAGGGGCATGAGCGGGGGTGTGGGGGGAGGGGAGAGACACACGGGGCATGAGCGGCGGGTGTGGGGGAGGGGAGAGACACATAGGGCATGAGCGGGGGGTGGGGGGGAAGGGGAGAGACACACGGGGCATGAGCGGGGGGTGGGGGAAAGGGGAGAGACACACGGGGCATGAGCAGGGTGTGGGGGCAAAGGAGGGAGACACGGGGCATGAGCGGGGCGTGGGGGAAAGGAGGGAGACACGGGGCATGAGCGGGGGGTGGGGTGGAAGGAGAGAGACACACGGGGCATGAGCGGGGGGGGTGGGGGGTAACAAGAGGGAAACATGGGGCATGAGCGGGAGGTGGGGGCAACAGGAGACACGGGGCATGAGCGGGGGGTCGAGGGGAACACGAAGGAGACACGGGGCATGAGCGGGGGTAGGGGCAACAGGAGACACACGGGGCATGAGCGGGGGGTGAGGGGGTACACGATGGAGACACAGGGCATGAGTGGGGGGTGGGGGAACATGAGGGAGACACGGGGCATGAGCGGGGCGTGGGGGAAGGAGGGAGACACGGGGCATGAGCGGGGGGTGGGGTGGAAGGAGAGAGACACACGGGGCATGAGCGGGGGGTGGGGGGTGACACGAGGGAAACACGGGGCATGAGCGTGGGGTAGGGGCAACAGGAGACACACGGGGCATGAGCGGGGGGTGAGGGGGTACACGATGGAGACACAGGGCATGAGTGGGGGGTGGGGGAACATGAGGGAGACACGGAGCATGAGCGGGGGGTTGGGGGGTAACACGAGGGAAACATGGGGCATGAGCGGGTGGTGGGGGGAACACGAGGGAGACACAGGGCATGAGCGGGGGTGGGGGCAACAGGAGACACACGGGGCATGAGCGGGAGGTGAGGGGGTACACGATGGAGACACAGGGCATGAGTGGGGGGAACATGAGGGAGACACGGGGCATGAGCAGGGGGTGGGGGCAACAGGAGACACACATGGCATGAGCGGGGGTGAGGGAGTACACGAGGGAGACACGGGGCATGAGCGGGGGTGGGGGAAAACGAGGGAGACATGGGGCATGAGCGGGGGTGGGGGGAACAGGGCACACACGGGGCATGAGCGGGGGTGGGGGGAACAGGGCACACACGGGGCATGAGCTGGGGAGGGGGAACAGGGCACACACGGGGCATGAGCAGGGGTGGGGGAACAGGGCACACACACCGGGCATGAGCGGGGGGTGGGGGCAAGGAGAGGGACTCAGGGCATGAGCGGGAGGGGATGGGGGTAACATGAGGGAAACACGAGGCATAAGCGGGGGTGGGGGGAACACGAGGAAGACACGGGGCATGAGCGGGGGGTGGGGGCAACAGGAGACACGGGGCATGAGCAGGGTGTGGGGGGAACATGAGGGAGACACAGGGCATGAGCGGGAGGTGGGGGCAACAGGAGACACGGGGCATGAGCGGGGGGTCGAGGGGTACACAAGGGAGACACGGGGCATGAGCGGGGGCTGGGGGGAACACGAGGGAGACACGGGCATGAGCGGGGGTGGGGGGAACAGGGCACACACAGGGCATGAGCGGGGGGTGGGGGGAACACGAGGGAGACACGGGGCATGAGCGGGGGTGGGGGAACAGGGCACACATGGGGCATGAGCGGGGGTGAGGTATCAGGGCGCACACATGGGCATGAGCAGCGGTAGGGGAACAGGGCGCAGACACGGGGCATGAGCGGGGGGTGTGGGGAAAGGAGGGAGACACGGGGCATGATCGGGAAGGGGTGGGGGTAACACGAGGGAAACACGAGGCATGAGCGGGGGTGGGGGGAACACGAGGGAGACACAGGGCATGAGCCAGGGGTGGGGGCAACAAGAGACACGGGGCATGAGCGGGGTGTGGGGGGAACACGAGGGAGACACGGGGCATGAGCGGGGGTGGGGGTAACACGAGGGAGACATGGGGCATGAGCGGGGGGTGGGGCCAACAGGAGACACACGGGGCATGAGCGGGGGTGAGGGGGTACACGAGGGAGACACGGGGCATGAGCGGGGGTGGGGGGAACAGGGCACACACGGGGCATGAGTGGGGTGGGGGAACAGGGCACACACGGGGCATGAGCGGGGGTGGGGGGAACAGGGCACACATGGGGCATGAGCAGGGGTGGGGGAACAGGGCACACACAGGGCATGAGGGGGGTTGGGGGAACAGGGCGCACACACGGGGCATGAGCAGGGGGTGGGGGAAAGGAGAGAGACACGGGGCATGAGCGGGAGGGGGTGGGGGGTAACACGAGGGAAACACAAGGCATGAGCGGGGCTGGGGGGAACACGAGGGAGACACGGGGCATGAGCGGGGGGTGGGGGCAACAGGAGACACGGGGCATGAGCGGGGTGTGGGGGGAACATGAGGGAGACATGGGGCATGAGCGGGGGGGTAACACGAGGGAGACACGGGGCATGAGCGGGGAGCGGGGGTACAGGAGGGAAACACGGGGCATGAGCGGTGTGTGGGGGTACAGGAGGAGGAGGGAGACACGGGACATGACCGGAGGGTGGGGGGACAACAGGAGACACGGGGCATGAGCGGGGGTGGGGGGTACACGAGGGAAACACAGGGCATGAGCGGGGGGTGGGGGGGAACAGGGGTGACACAGGGCATGAGTGGGAGGTGGGGACAGGGGAGACATGGGGCATGAGCGGGGGTGGGGGGAATAGGAGAGAGACACGGTCCATGAGCGGGGGTGGGGGAACAGGGGAGACACGGGGCATGAGCGGAGGGTGGGGGTAACACAAGGGAGACACGGGGCATGAGCGGGGGGTGGGGGGTAACAGGGGAGACAGGGCATGAACGGGGGGTGGGGGGAACACGAGGGAGACACGAGGCATGAGCGAGGGGGTGGGGGTAACACGAGGGAAACACAGGGCATGAGCGGGGGTGGGGGGAACACGAGGGAGACACGGGCATGAGTGGGGGGTGGGGACAACAGGAGACACACGGGGCATGGGCAGGGGGTGAGGGGGTACACGAGGGAGACACGGGGCATGAGCGGGGGTGGGGGGAACAGGGCACACACGGGGCATGAGTGGGGTGGGGGAACAGGGCACACACGGGGCATGAGCGGGGGTGGGGGGAACAGGGCACACATGGGGCAGGGGTGGGGGAACAGGGCACACACAGGGCATGAGGGGGGTTGGGGGAACAGGGCGCACACACGGGGCATGAGCAGGGTGTGGGGGAAAGGAGAGAGACACGGGGCATGAGCGGGAGGGGGTGGGGGGTAACACGAGGGAAACACAAGGCATGAGCGGGGCTGGGGGAACACGAGGGAGACACGGGGCATGAGCGGGGGGTGGGGGCAACAGGAGACACGGGGCATGAGCGGGGTGTGGGGGGAACATGAGGGAGACATGGGGCATGAGCGGGGGGGTAACACGAGGGAGACACGGGGCATGAGCGGGGAGCGGGGGTACAGGAGGGAAACACGGGGCATGAGCGGTGTGTGGGGGTACAGGAGGAGGAGGGAGACACGGGACATGACCGGAGGGTGGGGGGACAACAGGAGACACGGGGCATGAGCGGGGGTGGGGGGTACACGAGGGAAACACAGGGCATGAGCGGGGGGTGGGGGGGAACAGGGGTGACACAGGGCATGAGTGGGAGGTGGGGACAGGGGAGACATGGGGCATGAGCGGGGGTGGGGGGAATAGGAGAGAGACACGGTCCATGAGCGGGGGTGGGGGAACAGGGGAGACACGGGGCATGAGCGGAGGGTGGGGGTAACACAAGGGAGACACGGGGCATGAGCGGGGGTGGGGGGAACACGAGGGAGACACGGGCATGAGCGGGGGGTGGGGACAACAGGAGACACACGGGGCATGGGCAGGGGGTGAGGGGGTACACGAGGGAAACACGGGGCATGAGCGGGGGTGGGGGGAACAGGGGTGACACGGGGCATGAGCGGGGGATGGGGGGACAGGGGAGACACGGGGCATGAGCGGGGGTGGGGGGAATAGGAGAGAGACACGGGGCATGAGCGGGGGTGGAGGGAACAGGGGAGACACGGGGCATGAGCAGGGGGTGGGGGGTAACACAAGGGAGACACAGGGCATGAGTGGGGTGTGGGGGGAAAGGAGGGAGACACGGGGCATGAGCAGGGGTGGGGGGAACAGGGGAGACACGGGGCATGAGCGGGGGTGGGGGGTAACACAAGGGAGACACGGGGCATGAGCTGGGGTTGGGGGGTAACAGGGGAGACAGGGCATGAGCGGGGGGTGGGGGGTAATACAAGGGAGACAGGGCATGAGCGGGGGGTGGAGGGGTAACACAAGGGAGACACGGGGCATGAGCAGGGGGTGGGGGGTAACACAAGGGAGACACGGGGCATGAGCTGGGGGTGAGAGGTAACACAAGGGAGACACAGGGCATGAGCGGGGGATGGGGAGTAACAGGGGAGACAGGTCATGAGTGGGGGGTGAAGGGGAACAGGGGAGACACGGGGCATGAGCGGGGGTGGGGGGGAATGGGAGAGACACGCGGGGGGTGGAGGGGAAGGGGAGAGACACACGGGGCATGAGCGGGGGGTGGGGGGGAGGGGAGAGCCACACAGGGCATGAGCGGGGGGTGTGGTGGGAATAGTAGGGAGACACGGGGCATTAGCAGGGATGGGGGGTAACACAAGGGGGACACGGGGCATGAGCGGGGGGTGGGGGGTAACACAAGGGGGACACAGGGCATGAGCTGGGGGGTAACACAAGGGAGACACGGGGCATGAGCTGGGGGTGGGGGTAACACCAGGGAGACAGGTCATGAGCGGGGGTGGGGGCAACAGGAGACACACGGGGCATGGGCGGGGGATGAGGGGGTACACGATGGAGGCACAGGGCATGAGTGGGGGCTGGGGGAACACGAGGGAGACACGGGGCATGAGTGGGGGTGGGGGCAAAATGAGACACACAGGGCATGAGCGGGGGGTGAGGGGGTACATGAGGGAGACACGGGGCATGAGCGGTGGGTGGGGGGAACACGAGGGAGACACGGGGCATGAGCGGGGGTGGGGGGAACAGGGCACACACGGGGTATGAGCAGGGGTTGGGGGCACAGGGCACACACAGGGCATGAGCGCGGGTGGGGGGAACAGGGCACACACGGGGCATGAGCAGGGTTGGGGGAACAGGCACACACGGGGCATGAGCAGGGGTGGGGAACAGGGTGCACACACGGGGCATGAGCGGGGGTGGGGGGAAAGGGGAGAGACACGGGGCATGAGCGGGAGGGGGTGGGGGTAACACGAGGGAAACATGAGGCATGAGCGGGGGTGGGGGGAACACGAGGGAGACACGGGGCATGAGCAGAGGGTGGGGGCAAAAGGAGACACGGGGCATGAGCGGGGTGTGGGGGGAACACGAGGGAGACATGGGGCATGAACGGGGGGGTAACACAGAGGGAGACACGGGGCATGAGCGGGGGGTGGGGGTACAGGAGGGAAACACTGGGCATGAGCGGGGTGTGGGGTACAGGAGGGAAACACAGGGCATGAGCAGGGGGTGGGGGTACAGGAGGGAGACACGGGACATGACCGGAGGGTGAGGGGGCAACAGGAGACACGGAGCATGAGCGGGGTGGGGGGTACACGAGGGAAACACGGGGCATGAGCGGGGGTGGGGAGGGAACAGGGGTGACACGGGCATGAGAAGGGGTGGGGGGAATAGGAGAGAGACACGGGGCATGAGCGGGGGTGGAGGGAACAGGGAAGACACGGGGCATGAGCGGGGGGTGGGGGTAACACAAGGGAGACACGGGGCATGAGCGGGGTGTGGGTGGAAAGGAGGGAGACAACGGGCATGAGCGGGGGTGGGGGAACAGGGGAGACACGGGCATGAGCGGGGTGGGGGTAACACAAGGGAGACACGGGGCATGAGCTGGGGTTTGGTGGGTAACAGGGAGGCAGGGCATGAGCAGGGGCTGTGGGGTAACACAGGGAGACAGGGCATGAGTGGGGGGTGGAGGGGTAACACAAGGGAGAACCGGGGCATGAGCAGGGGGTGGGGGGTAACACAAGGAGACACGGGGCATGGGCGGGGGGGTGGGGTGAAGGGGAGAGACACACGGGGCATGAGTGGGGGTGGGGGGAAAGGAGGGGAGACAGGGCATGAGCGGGGGTGGGGGGAAAGGAGGGAGACACGGGGCATGAGCGGGGGGTGGGGGGGAAGGGGAGAGACACACAGGGCATGAGATGGGGTGGGGGAACAGTAGGGAGACACGGGGCATTAGCGGGGGTGGGGGGGTAACACAAGGGGATACGGGGCATGAGCAGGGGTGGGGGGGTAACACAAGGGAGACACGGGGCATGAGCGGGGTGTGGGGGGAAAGGAGGGAGACACGGGGCATGAGCGGGGGTGGGGGGAACAGGGGAGACACGGGGCATGAGCGGGGTGGGGGGGTAAAACAAGGGAGACACGGGGCATTAGCTGGGGTTGGTGGGTAACAGGGGAGACAGGGCATGAGCGGGGGGTGGAGGGGTAACACAAGGGAGACACAGGGCATGGGCGGGGGTGGGGCGAAGGGGAGAGACACACGGGGCATGAGCGGGGGTGGGGGAAAGGAGGGAGACAGGGCATGAGCGGGGGTGGGGGGAACGGAGGGAGACACGGGGCATGAGCGGGGGGGTGGGGGGAAGGGGAGAGACACACAGGGCATGAGGGGGGTGGGGGGAACAGTAGGTAGACACGGGGCATTAGCGGGGGTGGGGGGGTAACACAAGGGGATACGGGGCATGAGCGGGGGTGGGGGGGGTAACACAAGGGAGACACGGGGCATGAGCTGGGGGGGTAACACAAGGGAGACATGGGGCATGAGCTGGGGGGTGGGGGGTAACACCAGGGAGACAGGTCATGAGCGGGGGGTGAGGGCAACAGGAGACACACGGGGGCATGGGTGGGGGTTGAGGGGGTACACGATGGAGACCCAGGGCATGAGTGGGGGGTGAGGGGAACACGAGGAAGACACGGGGCATGAGCAGGGGTTGGGGGCAACAGGAGACACACACAGGGTATGAGCGGGGGGGTGAGGGGGTACACGAGGGAGACACGGGGCATGAGCGGTGGGTGGGGGGAACACGAAGGAGACACGGGGCATGAGCGGTTGTGGGGGGAACAGGGCACACACGGGGCATGAGCGGGGGTGGGGGGAACAGGGCACACATGGGGCATGAGCGGGGGTGTGGGGAACAGGGCACACACGGGGCATGAGCAGGGGTGGGGGAACAGGGCACACACAGGGCATGAGTGGGGGTGGGGGAACAGGGTGCACACACGGGGCATGAGCGGGGGGTGGGGGGAAAGGAGAGAGACACGGGGCATGAGCGGGAGCGGGTGGGGGTAACATGAGGGAAACCTGAGGCATGAGCTGGGGTGGGGGGAATACGAGGGAGACACGGGGCATGAGCGGGGGTGGGGCAACAGGAGACACGCGGCATGAGCGGGGTGTGGGGGGAACACAAGGAGACATGGGGCATGAGCGGGGGGTAACACGAGGGAGACACGGGGCATGAGCGGGGGCATGGGGGTACAGGAGGGAGACACGGGACATGACCGGAGGGTGGGGGGGCAACAGGAGACACGGGGCATGAGCGGGGGGTGGGGGGGTACACGAGGGAAACACGGGGCATGAGCATGGGGTGGGGGGACAGGGGAGACACGGGGCATGAGCGGGGGTGGGGGGAATAGGAGAGAGACACGGGGCATGAGCGGGGGTGGAGGAACAGGGGAGACACGGGGCATGAGCGGGGGTGGGGGTAACACAAGGGAGACACGGGGCATGAGCGGGGTGTGGGTGGAAAGGAGGGAGACACGGGGCATGAGCAGGGGTGGGGGGAACAGGGGAGATACGGGGCATGAGCGGGGGTGGGGGGTAACACAAGGGAGACATGGGGCATGAGCTGGGGTTGGGGGTAATGGGAGACAGGGCATAAGCAGGGGGTGGGGGGTAACACAAGGGAGACAGGGCATGAGCGGGGGGTGGAGGGGTAACACAAGGGAGACACGGGGCATGAGCAGGGGTGGGGGGTAACACAAGGGAGTCACAGGGCATGAGCTGGGTGTGGGGGGTAACACAAGGGAGACACGGGGCATGAGCGGGGGGTGGGGGGTAACAGGGAGACAGGTCATGAGCGGGGGGTGGGGGGAACAGGGGAGACACGGAGCATGAGCGGGGGTGGGGGGAAGTGGTGAGAGACATGGGGCATGAGCGGGGGGTGGGGGGGAGTGGGAGAGACACGCGGGGGGTGGGGGGGAAGGGGAGAAACACACGGGGCATGAGCGGGGGGGTGGGGGGAAGGGGAGAGACACACGTGGTATGAGCGGGGGTGTGGGGGAAAGGAGGGAGACCCAGGGCATGAGTGGGGGTGGGGGGAAAGGAGGGAGACACGGGGAATGAGCCGGGGGTGGGGAGGGAGGGGAGAGACACACGGGGCATGAGCGGGGGGGTGTGGGGAACAGTAGGAGACACGGGGCATTAGCGGGTGGTGGGAGGGTAACCCAAGGGGGACACGGGGTATGAGCGGGAGGTGGGGAGGTAACACAAGGGAGACACGGGCCATGAGCTTGGGGGTAATACAAGGGAGACACGGGGCATGAGCTGGGGGTAACACAAGGGAGACACGGGGCATGAGCTGGGGGTGGGGGTAAACCAGGGAGACAGGTCATGAGCAGAGGGTGGGGGGGAACAGGGGAGACACGGGGCATCATGAGCGGAGGGTGGGGGAAGTGGAGAGAGACACGGGGCATGAGCCGGGGGTGGGGGGAACAGTAGGGAGACACGGGGCATGAGCGGGGGTGGGGGGGAAGGGGAGAGACACACGGGGCATGACCGGGGGATGGGGGGAGGGGAGAGACACACGGGGTATGAGCGGGGGGTGGGGGTTAGGGGAGAGACACACGCACGGGGCATGAGCGGGGGGTGGGGGGAAAGGAGGGAGACACGGGCATGAGCGGCGGGTGGGGGAACAGTAGGGAGACACGGGGCATGAGCGTGGGGTGGGGGGAAGGGGAGAGACATACGGGGCATGAAAGAGGGGTGGGGGGAAGGGGTGAGACACACGGGGCATGAGCGGGGGGTGGGAGGGGAGAGACACACGGGGCATGAGCAGGGTGTGGGGGGAAAGGAGGGAGACACGGGGCATGAGCGGGGGTGGGGGGAGCAGGGAGACACGGGGCATGAGCGGGGTGGGGGGTAACACAAGGGAGACACGGGGCATGAGCTGGGGTTGGGGGGTAACAGGGGAGACAGGGCATGAGCAGGGGCTGTGGGGTAACACAAGGGAGACAGGGCATGAGCGGGGGGTGGAGGGGTAACACAAGGGAGAACCGGGGCATGAGCAGGGGTGGTGGGTAACACAAGGGAGACACGGGGCATGGGCGGGGTGGGGTGAAGGGAGAGAGAAACGGGGCATGAGCGGGGGGGTGTGTCTCTCCCCTTCCCCCCCACTCCCCGCTCATGCCCCGTGTCTCTCTCCTTTCCCCCCACCCCCGCTCATGCCGTCTCCCTCCTTTCCCCCCACCCCCCGCTCATGCCCCGTGTGTCTCTCCCCTTCACCCCGCCCATGCCCCGTGTCTCCCTTGTGTTACCCCCCACCCCCTGCTCATGCCCCGGTTCTCCCTTGTGTTACCCCTCCACCCCCCGCTCATGCCCTGTCTCCCTTTGTGTTACCCCACAGCCCCTGCTCATGCCCTGTCTCCCCTGTGTGGGGGAAAGGAGGGAGTCACGGGGCATGAGCGGGGGTGGGGGAAACAGGGGAGACACGGGGCATGAGCGGGGGTGGGGGGAACAGGGGAGATACGGGGCATGAGCGGGGGTGGGGGGTAACACAAGGGAGACACGGGGCATGAGCTGGGGTTGGGGGGTAACAGGGGAGACAGGGCATAAGCAGGGGGTGGGGGGTAACACAAGGGAGACAGGGCATGAGCGGGGGGTGGAGGGGTAACCCAAGGGAGACACGGGGCATGAGCAGGGGGTGGGGGGGGTAACACAAGGGAGACACGGGGCATGAGCTGGGCGTGGGGGGTAACACAAGGGAGACACGGGGCATGAGCGGGGGGTGGGGGTAACAGGGGAGACAGGTCATGAGCGGGGGTGGGGGGAAGTGGTGAGAGACACGGGGAATGAGCGGGGGTGGGGGGGGAATGGGGAGAGACACGCGGGGGGTGGAGGGGAAGGGGAGAAACACACGGGGCATGAGCGGGGGGGAAGGGGAGAGACACATGTGGTATGAGCGGGGTGTGGGGGAAAGGAGGGAGACACGGGGCATGAGCGGGGGGGTGGGGAGGGAGGGGAGAGACACACGGGGCATGAGCGGGGTGTGTGGGGAACAGTAGGGAGACACGGGGCATTAGCGGGGGGTGGGGGGATAACCCAAGGGGGACACGGGGTATGAGCGTGAGGTGGGGAGGTAACACAAGGGAGACACGGGCCATGAGCTTGGGGGTAATACAAGGGAGACACGGGGCATGAGCTGGGGGGTAACACAAGGGAGACACGGGGCATGAGCTGGGGGTGGGGGGTAACACCAGGGAGACAGGTCATGAGCGGAGGGTGGGGGGGAACAGGGGAGACACGGGGCATCATGAGCGGAGGGTGGGGGGGAAGTGGAGAGAGACACAGGGCATGAGCCGGGGGTGGGGGGAACAGTAGGGAGACACGGGGCATGAGCGGGGGTGGGGAGGAAGGGGAGAGACATACGGGGCATGACCGGGGGATGGGTGGAGGGGAGAGACACACGGGGCATGAGCGTGGGGTGGGGGTTAGGGGAGAGACACACGGGGCATGAGCGGGGGGTGGGGGGAAAGGAGGGAGACACGGGGCATGAGCGGCGGGTGGGGGGAACAGTAGAGAGACACGGGGCATGAGCGGGGGGTGGGGGGGAAGGGGAGAGACACACGGGGCATGAAAGGGGGGTGGGGGGAAGGGGTGAGACACACGGGGCATGAGCGGGGGGTGGGGGAGAAGGGGAGAGACACACTGGGCATGAGCGGGGGGGGAAGGGGAGAGAGACACGGGGCATGAGTGGGGGGTGGGGGGAAGGGGAGAGACATGGGGCATTAGCAGGGGGGGAGGGGAGAGACACACGGGGCATGAGCGGGGGGTGGGGAGAAAGCAGGGAGACACGGGGCATGAGCGGGGGGTGGCGGGAAGGGGAGAGACACACGGGGCATGAGCAGGGGGGTGGGGGGAACAGTAGGGAGACACGGGGCATTAGCGGGGGGTTGGGGGTAACACAAGGGGGACACGGGGCATGAGCGGGGGGTGGGGGGGTAACACAGGGAGACGGGGCATGAGCTGGGGGTAACACAAGGGAGACACGGAGCATGAGCTGGGGGGTAACACAAGGGAGACAATGGGCATGAGCTGGGGGTGGGGGGTAACACCAGGGAGACAGGTCATGAGCGGGGGGTGGGGGGGAACAGGGGAGACACGGGGCATCATGAGCGGAGGGTGGGGGGGAAGTGGAGAGAGACACGGGGCATGAGTGAGGGGGTGGGGGGAAAGGAGAGAGACACGGGGCATGAGCGGGGATGGAGGGAACAGGGAGACACAGGGCATGAGCAGGGGGTAAGGGGGGTAACAAGGGAGACACGGGGCATGAGCAGGGTGTGGGGAGAAAGGAGGGAGACATGGGGCATGAGCGGGGATGGGGGAACAGGGGAGACACGGGGCATGAGCAGGGGTGGGGGGTGACACAAGGGAGACACGGGGCATGAGCTGGGGGTGGGGGGTAACACAAGGGAGACACAGGGCATGAGCGGGGGGTGGGGGGGTAACAGTGGAGACAGGGCATGAGTGGCGGGTGGGGGGGTAACACAAGGGAGACAGGGCATGAGCGGGGGGTGGGGGGTTAACACAAGGGAGACACGGGGCATGAGCAGGGGGTGGGGGGGTAACACGAGGGAGATACGGGGCATGAGCTGGGGGTGGGGGGTAACACAAGGGAGACACGGGGCATGAGCGGGGGGTGGGGGGTAACAGGGGAGACAGGTCATGAGTGGGGGGTGGGGGGGAACAGGGGAGACACGGGGCATGAGCGGGGGTGGGGGAGAAGTGGAGGGAGACACTGGGGCATGAACGGGGGGTGGGGGGGCGGGGAGAGACACACGGGGCATGAGCGGGAGGTGGGGGGAAGGGGAGAGACACACGGGGCATGCGCGGGGAGGGGGAGGGGAGAGACACACAGGGCATGAGCGGGGGGTGGGGGGAAGGGGAGAGACACACGGGGCATGAGCGGGGGGTGGTGGGAAAGGAGGGAGACACGGAGCATGAGCGGGGGTGGGGGGAAGGAGGGAATCACGGGGCATGAGCGGAGGGTTGGGGGGAACAGTAGGGAGACATGGGGCATGAGCGGGGGGTGGGGGGTAACACAAGGGAGACACGGGTCATGAGCGGGGGATGGGGGTAACACGAGGGAGACACGGGACATGAGCTGGGGGGTAACACAAGGGAGACCCACGGCATGAGCTGAGGGTGGGGGGTAACACCAGGGAGACAAGTCATGAGCAGGGGGTTGGGGGGGAACAGGGGAGACACGGGGCATCATGAGCAGGGGGTGGGGGGAAGTGGAGAGAGACACGCGGCATGAGCGGGGCGTGGGGGGAACAGTAGGGAGACACGGGGCATGACCGGGGGTGGGGGGAAGGGGAGAGACACATGGGACATGAGCAGGGGGTTGGGGGGAAGGGGAGAGAAACATGGGGCATGAGCGGGGGGATGGGGGGAACAGTAGGGAGACACGGGGCATGAGCGGGGGGTGGGGGGTAACACAAGGGAGACACGGGGCATGAGCGGGGGGTGGGAGGAAAGGAGGGAGACACGGGGCATGAGCGGGGGTGGGGGCACAGGGGAGACACGAGGCATGAGCGGGGGGTGGGGGTAACACAAGGGAGACACAGGGCATGAGCTGGGGTTGGGGGTAATAGGGGAGACAGGGCATGAGCGGGGGGTGGGGGGTAACACAAGGGAGACAGGGCATGAGTGGGGGGTGGGGGGTTAACACAAGGGAGACACGGGGCATGAGCAGGGGGTGGGGGGTAACACAAGGGAGATACGGGGCATGAGCTGGGGATGGGGGGTAACACAAGGGAGACACGGGGCATGTGCGGGGGTAACATTGGAGACAGGTCATGAGTGGGGGGTGGGGGAGAACAGGGGAGACACGGGGCATGAGCGGGGGTGGGGGAGAAGTGGAGAGAGACACTGGGGCATGAGCGGGGGGTGGGGGGGAGGGGAGAGGCACACGGGGCATGAGCGGGGGGTAGGGGGGAAGGGGAGAGACACACGGGGCATGAGCAGGGGGTGGGAGGGGGAGGGGAGAGACACACAGGGCATGAGCGGGGGGTCGGGGGAAAGGGAGAGAAACACGGGGCATGAGCGGGGGGTGGGGGGAAAGGAGGGAGACACGGGGCATGAGCGGGGGTGGGGGGAACAGTAGGGAGACACGGGGCATGAGCGGGGGTGGGGGGGAAGTGGAGAGAGACACGGGGCATGAGCGGGGGGTGGGGGAAAGGAGGGAGACACGGGGCATGAGCGGGGGGTGGGGGGATCAGTAGGGAGACACGGGGCATGAGTGGATGCTGGAGGGAAGGGGAGAGACACACGGGGAATGAGCGGGGTGGGGGGGAAGGGGTGAGACACACGGGGCATGAGCGGGGGGTGGAGGGGAAGGGGAGAGACACACGGGGCATGAGCAGGGGGTGGGGGGAAGGGGAGAGATCACGGGGCATGAGTGGGGGGTGGGGGGAAGGGGAGAGACACAGGGCATTAGCAAGGGTGGAGGGGGAGGGGAGAGACACACGGGGCATGAGCGAGGGGGTGGGGGAAAGGAGAGAGACACGGGGCATGAGCGGGATGGAGGGAACAGGGGAGACACGGGGCATGAGCAGGGGGTGAGGGGGTAACAAGGGAGACACGGGGTATGAGCAGGGTGTGGGGGAGAAAGGAGGGAGTCACTAGCAATGAGCGGGGATGGGGGAACAGGGGAGACACGGGGCATGAGCAGGGGTGGGGGGTGACACAAGGGAGACACGGGGCATGAGCTGGGGTTGGGGGGTAACAGTGGAGACAGGGCATGAGCGGGGGGTGGGGGGTAACACAAGGGAGACAGGGCATGAGCGGGGGGTGGGGGGGTAACACAAGGGAGACATGGGGCATGAGCAGGGGTGGGGGGTAACACAAGGGAGATACGGGGCATGAGCTGGGGGTGGGAGGTAACACAAGGGAGACACGGGGCATGAGCGGGGGGTGGGGGGTAACAGGGGAGACAGGTCATGAGTGGGGGGTGGGGGGGAACAGTGGAGACACGGGGCATGAGCGGGGGGTGGGGGGAGAAGTGGAGAGAGACACTGGGGCATGAGCGGGGGTGGGGGAGAGACACACTGGGCGTGAGCGGGGGTGGGGGGAAGGGGAGAGACACACGGGGCATGAGCGGGGGGTGGGAGGGGGAGGGGAGAGACACATGGGGCATGAGCGGGGGGGTGGGGGGAAGGGGAGGGACACACGGGGCATGAGCGGGGGGTGGGGGAAAGGAGGGAGACACAGGGCATGAGCAGGCTGGGGGAAAGGAAGGAAACACGGGGCATGAGCGGGGGTGGGGGAGAAGGGGAGAGACACACAGGGCATGAGCGGAGGGTTGGGGGAACAGTAGGGAGACACGGGGCATGAGCGGAGGGTGGGGGGTAACACAAGGGAGACAGGTCATGAGCGGAGGATTGGGGGGAACAGGGGAGACACAGGGCATCATGAGCGGGGGATGGGGAGGAAGTGGAGAGAGACACGGGGCATGAGCAGGGGTGGGGGGAACAGTAGGGAGACACGGGGCATGAGCGGGGGTGGGGGGAAGGGGAGAGACACACAGTTCATGACCGGGGGGTGGGGGGAAGGGGAGAGACACACGGGGCATGAGCGGGGGTGGGGGGAGAGGAGAGACACACGGGGCATGAGCGGGGGGTGGGGGGAAAGGAGGGAGACACGGGGCATGAGCGGGGGTGGGGGGAACAGTAGGGAGACACGGGGCATGAGTGGGGGCTTGGGGGAAGGGGAGAGACACACGGGGCATGAGCGGGGGTGGAGGGGAAGGGGTGAGACACACGGGGCATGAACGGGGGATGGGGGAAAGGGGAGAGACACACGGGGCATGAGCGGGTGGTGGGGGGAAGGGGAGAGAGACACGGGGCATGAGCGGGGGTGCGGGGAAGGGGAGAGACACACGGGGCATGAGCGTGGGGTGGGGGGAAAGGAGGGAGACACGGGGCATGAGCGGGGGGTTGGGGGAAGGGGAGAGAGACACGGGCATGAGCGGGGGTGGGGGGACAGGGAGAGACACACGGGGCATTAGAGGGGGTGGGGGGAAGGGGAGAGAAACATGAGGCATAAGTGGTGGGGTGGGGGAACAGTAGGGAGACACGGGGCATGAGCGGGTGGTGGGGGGGAAAGGAGGGAGACACGGGGCATGAGCAGGGGTGGGGGAACAAGGGAGACACGAGGCATGAGCAGGGGGTGGGGGGTAACACAAGGGTAACACAAAGGAGACACGGGGCATGAGCGGGGGGTGGGGGGGTAACACAAGGGAGACACGGGGCATGAGCAGGGGGTGGTGGGGTAACACAAGGGAGACACGGGGCATGAGCCGGGGGTGGGGGGTAAGGAGGGAGACACGGAGCATGAGCAGGGGTGGGGGAACAAGGGAGACACGAGGCATGAGCGGGGGGTGGGGGGTAACCCAAGGGAGACACGGGGCATGAGCGGGGGTGGGGGGTAACAGGGTATGAGCGGGGGGTGGGGGGCTAACACAAGGGAGACAAGGCATGAGCAGGGGGTGGTGGGGTAACACAAGGGAGACACGGGGCATGAGCGCGGGGTGGGGGGGTAACACAAGGGAGACACGGGGCATGAGCTGGGGGTGGGGGGGAAGGGGTTTGAGGCACACGGGGCATGAGCCGGGGGTGGGGGGGGAGGGGAGAGACACACGAGGCATGAGCGGGGGGTGGGGGCCAAGGGGAGAGAGACACAGGGCATGAGCGGGAGGTGGGGGGAAGGGGAGAGACACGGGGCATTAGTAGGGGGTGGAGGGGGAGGGGAGAGACACACGGGGCATGAGCGGGGGGTGGGGGGAAAGGAGGGAGACACGGGGCATGAGCTGGGGGTGGGGGGAAGGGGAGAGACACACGGGGCATGAGCGGGGGTGGGAGAAGCGGAGAGAGACAAGGGCATGAGCGGGGGGTGGGGGGAAGGGGAGAGACACACGGGGCATGAGCAGGGGGTCGGGGGAAGGGGAGAAAAACATGGGGCATGAGCAGGGGGGTGGGGGGAACAGTAGGGAGACACGGGGCATGAGCAGGGGGTGGGGGGTAACACAAGGGAGACACGGGGCGTGAGCGGGGTGTTGGGGGGAAAGGAGGGAGACACGGGGCATGAGTGGGGGTGGGTGGACAGGGGAGACACGAGGCATGAGCGGGGGGTGGGGGTAACATAAAGGAGACACGGGGCATGAGCAGGGTGGGGGTAACAGGGGAGACAGGGCATGAGCAGGGGGTGGGGGGTAACACAAGGGAGACAGGGCATGAGCGGGGGGAGGGGGGAAGTGGAGAGAGACACGGGGCATGAGCGGGGGATGGGGGAATAGGAGAGAGACACGGGGCATGAGCGGGGATGGAGGGAACAGGGGAGACACATGGCATGAGTGGGCGGTGGGGGGTAACACAAGGGAGACACGGGGCATGAGCAGGGTGTGGGGAGAAAGGAGGGACACACGGGGCATGAGCGGGGGTGGGGGGTAACACAAGGGAGACACGGGGCATGAGCTGGGGTTGGGGGGGTAACACAAGGGAGACAGGGCATGAGCGGGGGGTGGGGGGGAAGGGGAGAGACACACGGGACATGAGCGGGGGGTGGGAGGGGAGAGACACACGGGGCATGAGCGGGGAGTGGGGGGGAAGGGGAGAGACACACGGGGCATGAGCGGGGGGTGGGGGGAAAGGAGGGAGACACGGGGCATGAGCAGGGCTGGGGGGAAAGGAAGGAAACACGGGGCATGAGCGGGGGTGGGGGGAAGGGGAGAGACACACAGGGCATGAGCGGAGGGTTGGGGGAACAGTAGGGAGACACGGGGCATGAGCGGGGGGTGGGGGGTAACACAAGGGAGGAGACACGGGGCATGAGCGGGGGGTGGGGGGTAACACAAGGGAGACAAGGGGCATGAGCTGGGGGGTAACACAAGGGAGACACGGGCATGAGCTGGGGGTGGGGGGTAACACCAGGGAGACAGGTCATGAGCGGGGGATTGGGGGGAACAGGGGAGACACGGGGCATCATGAGCGGGGGGGAAGTGGAGAGAGACACGGGGCATGAGCGGGGGTGGGGGGAACAGTAGGGAGACACGGGGCATGAGCGGGTGTGGGGGGAAGGGGAGAGACACGCGGGTCATGACCGGGGGAAGGGGAGAGACACACGGGGCATGAGCGGGGGTGGGGGGAGAGGAGAGACACACGGGGCATGAGCTGGGGGTGGGGGGGAAAGAAGGGAGACACGGGGCATGAGCGGGGGTGGGGGGAACAGTAGGGAGACACGGGGCATGAGTGGGGGCTGGGGGGAAGGGGAGAGACACACGGGGCATGAGCGGGGGTTGGGGGGGAAGTGGAGAGACACACGGGGCATGAGCGGGGGGTGGGGAGGAAGGGGAGAGAGACACGGGGCATGAGCGGGGGGAAGGGGAGAGAAACGGGGCATTAGCAGGGGGTATAGGGGGGAGAGACACACGGGGCATGAGCGGGGGTGGGGGGACAGGGGAGACACAAGGCATGAGCGGGGGGTGGGGGTAACACAAGGGAGACACGGGGCATGAGCAGGGGTGGGGGTAACAGGGGAGACAGGGCATGAGCAGGGGGTGGGGGGGTAACACAAGGGAGACAGGGCATGAGCAGGTGGTGGTGGAGTAGCACAAGGGAGACACGGGGCATGAGCGGGGGGTGGGGGGGAAGTGGAGAGAGACACGGGGCATGAGCGGGGGATGGGGGAATAGGAGAGAGACACGGGGCATGAGCGGGGATGGAAGGAACAGGGGAGACACGGGGCATGAGTGGGGGGTGGGGGGTAACACAAGGGAGACACGGGGCATGAGCAGTGTGGGGAGAAAGGAGGGACACGCGGGGCATGAGCGGGGCTGGGGATAACACAAGGGAGACACGGGGCATGAGCTGGGGTTGGGGGGTAACAGGGGAGACAGGGCATGAGCAGGGGGTGGGGAGGTAACACAAGGGAGACAGGGCATGAGCGGGGGGTGAGGGGGAAGGGGAGAGACACACGGGGCATGAGCAGGGGGTGGGAGGGGGATGAGAGACACACAGGACATGAGCGAGGGGTGGGGGGGAATGGGAGAGACACACGGGCATGAGCGGGGGGTGGGGGGAAAGGAGGGAGACACGGGGCATGAGCAGGGCTGGGGGGAAAGGAAGGAAACACGGGGCATGAGCGGGGGTGGGGGGGGAAGGGGAGAGACACACAGGGCATGAGCGGAGGGTTGGGGGGAACAGTAGGGAGACACCGGGCATGAGTGGGGGGTGGGGGGTAACACAAGGGAGGAGACACGGGGCATGAGCGGGGGGTGGGCGGGTAACACCAGGGAGACAGGTCATGAGCGGGGGATTGGGGGGAACAGGGGAGACACGAGGCATCATGAGTGGGGGGTGCGGGGGAAGTGGAGAGAGACACGGGGCATGAGCGGGGGTGGGGGGAACAGTAGGGAGACACGGGGCATGAGCGGGGGTGGGGGGAAGGGGAGAGACACACGGGTCATGACTGGGGGTGGGGGGAAGGGGAGAGACACACGGGGCATGAGCAGGGGTGGGGGGAGAGGAGAGACACACGGGGCATGAGCGGGGGGAAAGGAGGGAGACACGGGGCATGAGCAGGGGGTGGGGGGAACAGTAGGGAGACACTGGGCATGAGTGGGGGCTGGGGGGAAGGGGAGAGACACACGGGGCATGAGCGGGGGTGGGGGGGAAGGGGTGAGACACACGAGGCATGAACGGGGTGGGGGGAAGGGGAGAGACACACGGGGCATGAGCAGAGGGTGGGGGGAAGGGGAGAGAGACACGGGGCATGAGCGGGGGTGGGGGGAAGGGGAGAGACACAGGGCATTAGCAGGGGGTGCAGGGGGAGGGGAGAGAACCACGGGGCATGAGCGGGGGGTGGGGGGAAAGGGGGGAGACATGGGGCATGAGCGCGGTGGTTTGGGGGAAGGGGAGAGAGACACGGGCATGAGCAGGGGTGGGGGGACAGGGAGAGACACACGGGGCATTAGAGGGGGTGGGGGGAAGGGGAGAGAAACATGAGGCATAAATGGGGGCGTGGGGGAACAGTAGGGAGACACGGGGCATGAGCGGGGGGTGGGGGGAAGGAGGGAGACACGGGGCATGAGCGGGGGTGGGGGAACAAGAGAGACACGAGGCATGAGCGGGGGGTGGGGGGTAACAGGGGAGACAGGGCATGAGCGGGGGGTGGGGGGTAACACAAGGGAGACAGGGCATGAGCAGGGGGTGGTGGGGTAACACAAGGGAGACACGGGGCATGAGCAGGGGGTGGGGGGGAAGGGGAGAGACACACGGGGCATGAGCGGGGATGGGGGAAAGGAGGGAGACACGGGGCATGAGCAGGGCTGGGGGGAAAGGAAGGAAACACGGGGCATGAGCGGGGGTGGGGGAGAAGGGGAGAGACACACAGGGCATGAGCGGAGGGTTGGGGGGAACAGTAGGGAGACACGGGGCATGAGCGGGGGGTGGGGGGTAACACAGCGGAGGAGACACGGGGCATGAGCGGGGGGTGGCGGGGTAACACAAGGGAGACACGGGGCATGAGCTGGGGGGTAACACAAGGGAGACACGGGGCATGAGCTGGGGGTGGGGGGTAACATCAGGGAGACAGGTCATGAGCAGGGGATTGGGGGGAACAGGGGAGACACAGGGCATCATGAGCGGGGGGTGGGGGGAAGTGGAGAGAGACACGGGGCATGAGCAGGGGTGGGGGGAACAGTAGGGAGACACGGGGCATGAGCGGGGGTGGGGGGAAGGGGAGAGACACACAGGTCATGACCGTGGGTGGGGGGAAGGGGAGAAACACACGGGGCATGAGCGGGGGTGGGGGGAGAGGAGAGACACACGGGGCTTGAGCGGGGGGTGGGGGGAAAGGAGGGAAACACAGGGCATGAGCGGGGGGTGGGGGGAACAGTAGGGAGACACGGGGCATGAGTGGGGCTGGGGGGAAGGGGAGGGACACACGGGGCATGAGCGGGGGTGGGGGGAATGGGTGAGACACACGGGGCATGAGCGGGTGGTGGGGGGAAGGGGAGAGAGACACGGGGCATGAGCGGGGGTGCTGGGAAGGGGAGAGACACGGGGCATTAGCAGGGGGTGGAGGGGGAGGGGAAAGACACACGGGGCATGAGCGTGGGGTGGGGGGAAAGGAGGGAGACACGGGGCATGAGCGGGGGGTTGGGGGAAGGGGAGAGAGACACGGGCATGAGCGGGGCTGGGGGGACAGGGAGAGACACACGGGGCATTAGAGGGGGTGGGGGGGAAGGGGAGAGAAACATGAGGCATAAGTGGGGGGGTGGGGGAACAGTAGGGAGACACGGGGCATGAGCGGGGGGTGGGGGGGAAAGGAGGGAGACACGGGGCATGAGCAGGGGTGGGGGACCAAGGTAGACACGAGGCATGAGCGGGGGGTGGGGGGTAACACAAGGGTAACACAAGGGAGACACGGGGCATGAGCTGGGGGTGGCGGGGAAGGGGTTTGAGGCACACGGGGCATGAGCCGGGGGTGGGGTGGAAGGGGAGAGACACACGAGGCATGAGCCGGGGGTGGGGGGCAAGGGGAGAGAGACACAGGGCATGAGCGGGAGGTGGGGGGGAAGGGGAGAGACACGGGGCATTAGCAGGGGGTGGAGGGGGAGGGGAGAGACACACGGGGCATGAGCGGGGGGTGGGGGGAAGGGGAGAGACACACGGGGCATGAGCGGGGGGTGAGGGAAGCGGAGTGAGGCAAGGGCATGAGCGGGGGGTGGGGGGAAGGCGAGAGACACACGGGGCATGAGCAGGGGGTGGGGGGAAGGGGAGAGAAACATGGGGCATGAGCGGGGGGTGTGGGGAACAGTAGGGAGACACGGGGCATGAGCAGGGGGTGGGGGGGAAAGGAGGGGAGACACGAGGCATGAGCGGGGGGTGGGGGTAACACAAGGGAGACACGGGGCATGAGCAGGGTGGGGGTAACAGGGGAGACAGGGCATGAGCAGGGGGTGGGGGGGTAACACAAGGGAGACAGGGCATGAGCAGGGGGTGGTGGAGTAACACAAGGGAGACACGGGGCATGAGCGGGGGGAGGGGGGAAGTGGAGAGAGACACGGGGCATGAGCGGGGAATGGGGAATAGGAGAGAGACACGGGGCATGAGCAGGGATGGAGGGAACAGGGGAGACACGGGGCATGAGTAGGGGGTGGGGGGTAACACAAGGGAGACACAGGGCATGAGCAGGGTGTGGGGAGAAAGGAGGGACACACGGGGCATGAGGGGGGTGGGGGGTAACACAAGGGAGACACGGGGAATGAGCTGGGGTTGGGGGGTAACACAAGGGAGACAGGGCATGAGCGGGGGGTGGGGGGAAGGGGAGAGACACACGGGGCATGAGCGGGGGGTGGGAGGGGGAGGGGAGAGACACACAGGGCATGAGCGGGGGCTGGGGGGAAGGGGAGAGACACACGGGGCATGAGCGGGGGGTAGGGGGACAGGAGGGAGACACGGGGCATGAGCAGGGCTGGGGGGAAAGGAAGGAAACACGGGGCATGAGCGGGGGTGGGGGGGAAGGGGAGAGACACACAGGGCATGAGCGGAGGGTTGGAGTGAACAGTAGGGAGACACGGGGCATGAGCGGGGGGTGGGGGGTAACACAAGGGAGGAGACACGGGGCATGAGCGGGGGGTGGAGGGGTAACACAAGGGAGACACTGGGCATGAGCTGGGGGTGGGGGGTAACACCAGGGAGACAGGTCATGAGCGGGAGATTGGGGGGAACAGGGGAGACATGGGGCATCATGAGCGGGGGGTGGGGGGAAGTGGAGAGAGACACGGGGCATGAGCGGGGGTGGGGGGAAGGGGAGAGACACACGGGTCATGACCGGGGGGTGGGGGGAAGGGGAGAGACACACGGGGCATGAGCGGGGGTGGGGGGAGAGGAGAGACACACGGGGCATGAGCGGGGGGTGAGGGAAAGAAGGGAGACACAGGGCATGAGCGGGGGGTGGGGGGAACAGTAGGGAGACACGGGGCATGAGTGGGGGCTGGGGGGAAGGGGAGAGACACACGGGGCATGAGCGGGGATGGGGGAAGGGGTGAGACACACGGGGCATGAACGGGGGGTGGGGGGAGGGGAGAGACACACGGGACATGAGCGGGGGGTGGGGGGAAGGGGAGAGAGACACGGGGCATGAGCGGGGGAGGGGGGAACAGGGGAGACAGGGCATGAGCAGGGGGTGGTGGAGTAACACAAGGGAGACACGGGGCATGAGCGGGGGGTGGGGGGGAAGTGGAGAGAGACACGGGGCATGAGCGGGGGATGGGGGAATAGGAGAGAGACACGGGGCATGAGCGGGGATGGAAGGAACAGGGGAGACACGGGGCATGAGTGGGGGGTGGGGGGTAACACAAGGGAGACACGGGGCATGAGCAGTGTGGGGAGAAAGGAGGGACACACGGGGCATGAGCGGGGGTGGGGGGTAACACAAGGGAGACACGGGGCATGAGCTGGGGTTGGGGGGTAACAGGGGAGACAGGGCATGAGCGGGGGGTGGGGAGGTAACACAAGGGAGACAGGGCATGAGCGGGGGGTGGGGGGGAAGGGGAGAGACACACGGGGCATGAGCGGGGGGTGGGGGGAAAGGAGGGAGACACAGGGCATGAGCAGGGCTGGGGGCAAAGGAAGGAAACACGGGGCATGAGCGGGGGTGGGGGGGAAGGGGAGAGACACACAGGGCATGAGCGGAGGGTTGGGGGGAACAGTAGGGAGACACGGGGCATGAGCGGGGGGTGGGGGGTAACACAAGGGAGGAGACACGGGGCATGAGCGGGGGGTGGGGGGGTAACACAAGGGAGACACGGGGCATGAGCTGGGGGTGGGAGGTAACACCAGGGAGACAGGTCATGAGCGGGGGATTGGGGGGAATAGGGGAGACACGGGGCATCATGAGTGGGGGGTGGGGGGGAAGTGGAGAGAGACACGGGGCATGAGCAGGGGGTGGGGGAAAGGAGGGAGACACGGGGCATGAGCGGGGGGTGGGGGGAAAGGAGGGAGACACGGGGCATGAGCGGGGGGTGGGGGGAACAGTAGGGAGACACGGGGCATGAGTGGGGGCTGGGGGGAAGGGGAGAGACACACGGGGCATGAGCGGGGGTGGGGGGGAAGGGGTGAGACACAGGGGGCATGAACGGGGGGTGGGGGGAAGGGGAGAGACACACGGGGCATGAGCAGGGGGTGGGGGGGAAGGGGAGAGAGACACGGGGCATGAGCGGGGGTGGGGGAAGGGGAGAGACACAGGGCATTAGCAGGGGGTGGAGGTGGAGGGGAGAGACACACGTGGCATGAGCGGGGGGTGGGGGAAAGGAGGGAGACTCAGGGCATGAGTGCGGGGGTTTGGGGGAAGGGGGGAGAGACACGGGCATGAGCAGGGGGGGGTACAGGGAGAGACACACGGGGCATTAGAGGGGGTGGGGGGAAGGGGAGAGAAACATGAGGCATAAGTGGGGGGGTGGGGGAACAGTAGGGAGACATGGGGCATGAGCGGGGGATGGGGGAAGGAGGGAGACACGGGGCATGAGCGGGGGTGGGGGAACAAGAGAGACACGAGGCATGAGCGGGGGGTGGGGGGTAACAGGGGAGACAGGGCATGAGCGGGGTGTGGGGGGGGTAACACAAGGGAGACAGGGCATGAGCAGGGGGTGGTGGGGTAACACAAGGGAGACACGGGGCATGAGCGGGGGGTGGGGGGGAAAGGAGGGAGACACGGGGCATGAGCGGGGGTGGGGGTACAAGGAAGACACGAGGCATGAGCGGGGGGTGGGGGGTAACACAAGGGAGACACGGGGCATGAGCGGGGGTGGGGGGTAACAGGGGAGACAGGGCATGAGTGGGGGGTGGGGGGTAACACAAGGGAGACAGGGAATGAGCAGGGAGTGGTTGGGTAACACAAGGGAGACACGGGGCATGAGCGGGGGGTGGGGGGGTAACACAAGGGAGACACAGGGCATGAGCTGGGGGTGGGGGGGAAGGGGTTTGAGGCACACGGGGCATGAGCGGGGGGTGGGGGGAAGGGGAGAGACACACAGTGCATGAGCGGAGGGTGGGGGGGAAGGGGAGAGAGACACAGGGCATGAGCGGGAGGTGGGGGGGAAGGGGAGAGACACGGGGCATTAGCAGGGGGTGGAGGGGGAGGGGAGAGACACACGGGGCATGAGCGGTGGGTGGGGGGAAAGGAGGGAGACACGGGGCATGAGCGGGGGATGGGGGAAGGGGAGAGACACACGGGGCATGAGCGGGGGGTGGGGGAAGCGGAGAGAGACAAGGGCATGAGCGGGGGGTGGGGGGAAGGGGAGAGACACATGGGGCATGAGCAGGGGGTGGGGGGGGAAGGGGATAGAAACATGGGGCATGAGCGGGGGGGTGGGGGGAGCAGTAGGGAGACACGGGGCATGTATGGGGGTGGGGGGTAACACAAGGGAGACACGGGGCATGAGCGGGGGGTGGGGGTAACACAAGGGAGACATGGGGCATGAGCAGGGGTGGGGGTAACAGGGGAGACAGGGCATGAGCAGGGGGTGGGGGGGTAACACACGGGAGACAGGGCATGAGCAGGGGGTGGTGGAGTAGCACAAGGGAGACACAGGGCATGAGCGAGGGGTGGGGGGGAAGTGGGGAGAGACACGGGGCATGAGCGGGGGATGGGGGAATAGGAGAGAGACACGGGGCTTGAGCGGGGATGGAGGGAACAGGGGAGACACGGGGCATGAGTGGGGGTGGGGGGTAACACAAGCGAGACACGGGGCATGAGCAGGGTGTGGGGAGAAAGGAGGGACACACGGGGCATGAGCGGGGGTGGGGGGTAACACAAGGGAGACACGGGGCATGAGCTGGGGTTGGGGGGTAACAGGGGAGACAGGGCATGAGCAGGGGGTGGGGGGTAACACAAGGGAGACAGGGCATGAGCGGGGGGTGGGGGGTTACCACAAGGGAGACACGGGGCATGAGCAGGGTGTGGGGGGTAACACAAGGGAGATACGGGGCATGAGCTGGGGGTGGGGGGTAACACAAGGGAGACACGGGGCATGAGCGGGGGGTGGGGGGTAACAGGGGAGACAGGTCATGAGTGGGGGTGGGGGGAACCGGGGAGTCACGGGGCATGAGCGGGGGGTGGGGGAGAAGTGGAGAGAGACACTGGGGCATGAGCGGGGGGTGGGGGGAGGGGAGAAACACACAGGGCATGAGCGGGGGGTGGGGGGGAAGGGGAGAGACACAAGGGGCATGAGCAGGGGGTGGGGGAAAGGAGGGAGACACTGGGCATGAGCGGGGGTGGGAGGGAAGGGGAGAGACACACGGGGCATGAGCAGGGGGTGGGGGGAAAGGAGGGAGACAAGAAGAGTTAAGCAGTATGTGGAGTATACAAAATAGGGCAATTCTTCACAGTAAGACAAGCAAACACGCAACGAGGCTTCAGTGTAAAGATATTAACGTATTTATTTATAACGGAACATCTATAGAAAACACTATGGCACTATCACGACAAACACTTCAATTACAATTACTCTACGAAGAAGAAACGATCAATCCCCCTAACAATATTTCGACAAGTCTAGGTTCTACCAGCATCACTTATTTGCAGACAGAGGTGTATGCCTCAACCTAGATAGCACTCTAATATTAGTTAGGGCGGGAGAGAAAAATAAGCAGGTTACGAAATCAACACAGTTCAATACTACACGGGAAAAAATGCAAGGCAAGAAGGTAAGAACCACAATAGATCATGAAGTTCAGAGGCCAGGCCCACTCGGAGAGAGGCAAGGCGATAAGTCCCAAAAAAGTCTCTTAGTGGAAATGCGTTCGAGTCTTTGTAGCAAATTGTTATCGGCAGATTGAACCAGTTCAGAACAACACGCTAGAGAAAGCTTGGAGGCGACCCTATGGAGAGGCGAGGATTAAGACACCTCACTCTATCCGGCAACAAGGGAAGCCAGGCGGACACAGTACCTTGCTTGTGGAGAGACAGCGCCGGCGGGGGCAGTTGTTCCTGGTGGTGGATGCACGTCGGGTCTTTGCCAAGAGTAGAGATGATCTCTTCGAAGAAAAGTGAAGTCCGGTGCACCACCAGGGAAGAGACCAGCCGCGGAGTGCTCCGTCACAAGGCACCACCTTTTGGTTGCGGTGCAGGGGTAGTGGCTATCCGGTTGCCGAGGTGCTCTGCACGGGCAATTCGACCACTGCGTCCTGAGGCGAAGAAAAAGCAAAGGGGACTGGTTGTTCCCACCAGTCAGGGGAAGAGACTCTCCGGCAGGGAGATCTCCTCTGTCGTCAGGAAGTGGTGAGTCGGTTCAGCAGGGCTCCACCGGAGGTGTCGTTGTTGCAGGTCGGCTCAGCTTTTCCCTCGTCGGATTCTTAGGTCCTGTGGCGACTTCTGAAGATCCAGTCCCAAAAGCCCTGCTTTTATGCAGAAAACCCCCATTCATTCAGCCTAGCTGTCAATCAACACATGCTAAGTGGTGAGCGGGGAGGCTCACCACTTGGGCCAATCACACCAGAGTGCGACCGGAGTTGGCAAGGCAACTCGGTCCAGGGTGCCTAAACCCCCTCCCACACCCCTGTGGTAACCCAGACAGAATGGCACCACTTTGGAGGGTCTCTGTACAGACGCCCGCCAAAAGTGGAACAAAGGGCTCAACCTTTGGTTTAGGAGTCACAGAGACGAACACAGACGCCATTTTAAAAAAGCCGAGTTCTGGCAGAAAATACCATCCGATAGACTTATTTAAGATCAGTAGACCGGTGGTACGTTAGAGATTAACGAGAAAAAGTATCAATCTCTAACGATGGGAAGAATCCCATAGGGTTATATTCGGGGTCGAACATAACAAGTAGTTTCCACTGCCACCAGCCAAAACTCGACAAAGGGGGACGGGACAGTGCCCCCTCGAATAACAGACCCAGGAGTAATCGAATTACCCCTACTAGTACGTCCACAATAGGATGGTTTGTACTAGTTCTGTTAGTAAATTTTGGTCTAGTAAAGCCAATGGTTTCTTTACATGCCCGGGGAGACAGTAGTCATTCCCCCGGTATGGAGTCTACGATGGAGGTCTGCTAGGACGCCCCTGTGTTACGGCACGTAGGGTGCAGTGTAACACACATAGCAAAACATATGAGACCCTATGGAGTAGAAGACCCCATAGCCCATAGAACACATTGACATTCAAAGGAATTACACACATTCATGTCCAAGAGTGGGAAAAAAAGAGTCTCACTCTTGGCAGGATGGAAAAAAACAAACTCCAGAAATCCAGCAAAGCTGCTGTGGGACTCACTAGGTTAGGAAATTCAGCCTAAACAGAGAATTCTCCCTAACACTCGCCCCCCCCCCCCCCGACTAAGGGACAGGAGGATTTAATCCACTCCTGGATGAATCTCATACCTCTAGTCGATGACATAAATCCTAGAGAGACCATCAGCATTTTGGTGGTGACACCCTGACCTGTGCTCAATGGTGAAATCAAACCCTTGCAGGCAGATCGACCATCTCAATAGTTTTGGGTTTTCCCCTTTCATTTGCATTAACCATCTCAAGGGTTGGTGGTCAGTCTGAATGACAAAAGTAGAACCATACAAGTACGGCCTAAACTTCTTCAGAGCCCACACGATAGCAAAGCACTCTCTTTCGATTGTTGCCCACCTTGTTTCAGGATCCTTCAGCTTGCGGCTGATGAAGCAAACGGGGTGCTCCCTACCTTTCCCATCCAGTTGACTGAGTATGGCACCTATTCCTACATTTGAAGCATCTGTCTGCACAATGAAGTGTTGGCGGTAATCAGGAGCTCTGAGTACTGGGGCTTGGCAAAGAACCTTTTTCAGGTTTTCAAAAGCCTGATTGCACTCCTCGTTCCATCTAACCTTTTTAGGAAATTTGGGCGAGGAGATGACATTCAGTGGAGAAGCTATGGTCCCATAGTTCTCTATGAAATTCCTGTAATACCCAGTGGGGCCTAGGAAGGCTCTCACTTGGGTTTGAGTAGTAGGTGTTGTCCAATTTTGCACAGCTTCAATCTTACTGAGCAAAGGCCTTATTTCTCCACCTCCTACCTCATGTCCAAGATAGACTACCTTACTCTGTCCAATTTGGCCTTTACTCGCCTTGATGGTCAGATTGGCTTGTCCAAGAGCCTGCAAAACATCTCTCAGGTGGGTTACATGTTCTTCCCAGGAACTGCTGAACACTGCAATGTCATCCAAGTATGCCATGCAGAAGTCCTCCATCCCATTCAGAACCTGGTTTACCATCCGTTGAAACGTAGCAGGTGCATTCTTCAATCCGAAAGGCATTACCTTAAACTGGTATAAGCCAACGGGGGTAGAAAATGCAGTTTTCTCCTTGGCATGGTCTGTCAGGGCTATTTGCCAATAGCCTGACGTCAAGTCAAATGTGCTGAGGAACTTGGCGGCGCCAAGTTTATCCACCAACTCATCTGTTCTTGGCAAAGGGTGGGCATCAGTCTTGGTGACTGCATTAAGAGCTCTATAATCCACGCAGAATCTAAGCTCTTTAGATCCGGCATTTGGTACTAACACAACTGGGCTAGACCATGGACTAGTAGAGGGCTCTATTACCCCGAGATCGAGCATCTTGCTGACCTCACCTTTGATGTGGGTTAGTACGTGTTCTGACATTCGGTATCCTCTGCTTTTGACTGGCAGACAGTCACCAGTGAGTATGTCATGCTGGCCCCAAGGGGTCAAGCCTGGTGAAAGCGAGAACAGAGAGGCAAACTGATTTAACATGGATTTGCACTCTTCCTGTTGCTCGGGTGTCAGATTGGAGGAGAGATTTACTCCTTCAATTTTTTCGTCTAAAGGTAAGCCTCTGAGGAGATCCGGAAGAGCTTCACTCTCTTCTTCTTCCTCGGATGATGCTAGAAGCAACGCTCCTACATCGGGTCTTGAGACATACGCTTTGAGTCGGTTGGTGTGAAAGACTGTCGGAGCCTCCTTGGGATTGCCCAAGTCCACCAGATAGTTGACCTCTCCGAGTTTACCCACAACTCTGAAGAGTCCCATCCACTTATCTTGCAAGGCCCTCTGCCTTGTTGGGATCATAACGAGAACGAGCTGGTCTTGAGCGAACTCAACCATGTTAGCCTTTTGATCATGCCAGTGCTTGACCAATGCTTGTCCAGCTTTCAAGTTATCGCTTGCTTCCGTCATCATGTGCGACATTCTCCTCCGGAGACCTATTACGTAGTCAGTCACTCTGACTGGCTTGGGGGAAGGAGCACTCTCCAACCCCTCCTTAATCAGGGCCAATGGACCTCTGACAGGATGACCATAGAGAAGCTCGAAGGGAGAGTAACCTACTCCCTCCTGAGGGACTTCTCTATAAGCAAAGAGAAGGCATGGCAGTAGAAGGTCCCACTTACGCTTAAGGGGTTCTTCTAAAGCACCTATCATGCTCTTCATGGTTCGGTTGAACCGTTCTACCAACCCATTGGTTTGTGGGTGGTAAGATGTTGAGAACTTGTAAGTAACTCCGCAGGTTTTCCACATGGCTTTCATGTAGTGGGACATAAAGTTTGACCCCCTGTCAGAGATTACTTCCTTAGGAAACCCGACCCTAGTAAAAATACCAAGGAGGGCCTTAGCCACAGCCGGAGCTGTAACAGTCCTCATAGGAATTGCCTCAGGATACCTAGTAGCATGGTCTACTACAACAAGTATAAACCTGTTGCCTGAGGAGGTTGGAGGATCAAGGGGAGCAACGATATCAATCCCTACTCTCTCAAACGGGACTCCCACAACTGGGAGAGGCACTAAAGGTGCCACATTCTTGGAGCCAACCTTACCAGAGGTCTGGCAGGTGTGGCAGCTCCTGCAGTGTTTTTCTACTTCGGCCCCATCTTCGGCCAATAGAAGTAGAGAGAGAGCCTTTCCTTAGTCTTCTTGAAACTCAAGTGACCAACCAAAGGAATCTCATGGGCTAACTGCAAGAACTGTGGTCTGTTCTCTTGGGGTACTACAAGTCGTTTGTAGTCTCCAGGTGCAGGCTCGGTCGGTTCCCTGTAGAAGAGGCCATCTTCCCAGTGCAACCTGTATTTCCCAGGCTCTTGCCCTTCAGCCTGAGCTTCTGCCTGGTGCGGAGACCTTCCAGAGTTGGACATTCTCTCTGTCCCTTACTGAAGTCTGCCCTGCTGGGTCCACCTTCTGCCAGTATAGACTGCAGCTCAGGATTGTCAACAGGATCCAGATCTCCAATGAGTTCTTGGCCTTCCATTAGCTCTTCCTCAGAGTCTAATTCTACCACACAGGGTTGTACCTCCCTCTCAGCCTCGGCTGGAGGTGGAGTTACGGGTGTAACTTTGGACAAATGCGGGGAAATCCGTGTTGGCTGCACTGGAATGCTGGCTGCTGGTTTCGGGATAGAAGTCTTAGGTTTCCCTTTCGCTTCTGCTTTCTTGGAGACAGCTGCCGACAATTCCAGTGGAGCAGGAGTGATTTCTTTCTTCATCATCTCCTGGAGAGTGCCGCGCATCGTCCTCTCTCTTGCGGGTCTGGTTAGCTCCTGTAACCGTTTACTAGGAGGTCTGGGAGTATGCGATACAACTCCGAGAGTTTTCAAATCGTTACCCAACAGTACGAGTCCTGGTACCTCACTCTGTATGCTAACAGGTATCTTCACAGTCATGTCGTTACACTGGATGAGAACTGGTAATTGGGGAAGCATCTGCACAGGCCCTCCAGCTAACTTGGTGAGGCGTTTGGGTGCCTTAGCAACATCCTCGGCCTGAAAAAACTATTTATCCACCACAGTTATGCTGGCCCCAGTGTCCCTAATGGCAGGAGTCTCCTGACCGTTCACCTGGACACTGTCCTTATAATACTCTTTAGTATTATCGGGGATAGAATTATAGACATCTAGATTCTGTTGTTCCCACCACCCCAGAGATACTAAAGAAACGCTGGCTGAGACTCCGATGGGTACGTCAGCTAGCAGTAGAAGGTTTCCACTTGCCATCTGGACTTCCTCCTCTGGAGCGAAGGCTAAGAAGACAAGCTGGACCCCTGAAGGTTTACCCTTACATCTGGGATCTCCTTTCACGTGGTCAGTCGAGCCACAAACAAAGCATTTACCGAATGCTTTCTGGAATGGCGGCTTGTTCTGACCTCCTTCCGGTTTGGCACCAGAAAACACACTATTCTGCTGTGGTTTTCCCGGTGGCTTACCCTTCTGGTTTTGTTTGGGGCCCTCTTTGGAATTTGAGTTATTCGAATTCTCTTTTGAGTCTTTTTTAGGCTGTTTTGCCTCATCCTTTTTCTGAGTTGCCCCAGAATCCTTATGAGTAGCCCGGTTGGCAACCCATAAGTCAGCAGCCTTAGCTAGTGTCCGGGAATCCAATTCCTTCGAATCAGCCAAGTGCTGTCTGAGCTCAGGAGAACAGGCATCGTAAATCGACTTCAACATAAAAAGATTCTTCATACCCTCATAAGTGTTCACTTTGTAACCCTTAATCCATCCCTCTAAGTTTTTCAACCCTTCACTCACCCAGGTAGCCCAAGGGGTACCATCATGCTTTTTGAGGGTTCTAAACCTCTTAAGATACTGGGAAGAGGTCTTCCCGAATCTAGCTATCAAAGCTAGTTTCACACTTACGTAATCCATCTTATCCGCCTCCCCCAACTCCATTACCACATCAGTCGCAACCGGAGGGAGCCTAGAGAACAACCAGGGAAGTAAATCATTCCCGGTGATGTCCTGGAGCCCATGATTGTACTCAAACAGTTTTAACCAATCCAACACATCCAATCTCGGTTCATACATACCCACTAATTCCTTCGGCATCCGGGGTCTTTTGGGACTGGAGCTCCTAGAGGAACCAGAGGAGAGAGAAGCATTTTCCATAGACAACTTTTTCATTTCCAACTCGTGATTAAGTTATATTTCTCGGAGTCTTAACTCCGCTTGCTTCTGCTCAGCCTGGGCATTCATCCGTCTGAACTCGAGCTCTTGGTTTCGTTCAGATTGAGCCAAGAACCGTTTGTATTCTAATTCGAGCTTCATTTTTTCAAGTTCAAAATAAGCAGGGTTACTTGTGGGACCTGGTATGGGCCCCGTAGGTACAGCTGGTAAGGCAGGGAGAGGAGCAGGGGAGACAGTTTTGTTAGCCTCTCCGTCCTCGTCAGCCTCTTCATCGCTATCATCAGAATTACGAGTTAGATCAACACCATCACTGTTATCTACATTTGCTGGAGAAATTGGTTCCTCTGAACCAGTACCCAGACTTTGGTTCGCCAGCAATCTCTCTATTAGTTCTAACTTCTTGCCTCTTACAGAAAGATTCTCTTGCCTACAGAGAGCTCGCAAACTCTCAGTATTTTCACCTGACAAGGATTCTTGACTGTAAGTTTCCATCGTAGACATGTTTTTGAAAGTTGCTTTTTAGTGCTAAGCTTTGTGGTTAGTTATCCTAAAGTGTCGAAAAGCACTCTAAACTGTATACTCGATACAAATCCAACCGCTGTACACCAGTGTTAGGCGGAAACCTGTGCAGTTCCCTCTGGGACCACTGCAAAAGATTTAGGACTACAGGTGTTTGGCAGTAAACCCACTTGGTAGCAGTCTGTACCACACAGATTCACTTGGTAGCTGTGGCTGAGCAGTCAGACTTCTCTCAAGAAGAGTTAAGCAGTATGTGGAGTATACAAAATAGGGCAATTCTTCACAGTAAGACAAGCAAACACGCAACGAGGCTTCAGTGTAAAGATATTAAGGTATTTATTTATAACGGAACATCTATAGAAAACACTATGGCACTATCACGGCAAACACTTCAATTACAATTACTCTACGAAGAAAAAACGGTCAATCCCCCTAACAATATTTTGACAAGTCTAGGTTCTACCAGCATCACTTATTTGCAGACAGAGGTGTATGCCTCAACCTAGATGGCACTCTAATATTAGTTAGGACGGGAGAGACAAATAAGCAGGTTACGAAATCAACACAGTTCAATACTTCACGGGAAAAAATGCAAGGCAAGAAGGCAAGAACCACAATAGATCATAAAGTTCAGAGGCCAGGCCCACTCGGAGAGAGGCAAGGCGATAAGTCCCAAAAAAGTCTCTTAGTCGAAATGCGTTCGAGTCTTTGTAGCAAATTGTTATCGGCAGATTGAACCAGTTCAGAACAACTCGCTAGAGAAAGCTTGGAGGCGACCCTATGGAGAGGCGAGGATTAAGACACCTCACTCTATCCGGCAACAAGGGAAGCCAGGCGGACACAGTACCTTGCTTGTGGAGAGACAGATCCGGCGGGGGCAGTTGTTCCTGGTGGTGGATGCACGTCGGGTCTTTGCCAAGAGTAGAGATGATCTCGTCGAAGAAAAGTGAAGTCCGGTGCACCACCAGGGAAGAGACCAGCCGCGGAGTGCTCCGTCACAAGGCACCACCTTTTGGTTGCGGTGCAGGGGTAGTGGCTATCCAGTTGCCGAGGTGCTCTGCACGGGCAATTCGACCACTGCGTCCTGAGGCGAAGAAAAAGCAAAGGGGACTGGTTGTTCCCACCAGTCAGGGGAAGAGACTCTCCGGCAGGGAGATCTCCTCTGTCGTCGGGAAGTGGTGAGTCGGTTCAGCAGGGCTCCACCGGAGGTGTCGTTGTTGCAGGTCGGCTCAGCTTTTCCCTCGTCGGATTCTTAGGTCCTGTGGCGACTTCTGAAGATCCAGTCCCAAAAGCCCTGCTTTTATGCAGAAAACCCCCATTCATTCAGCCTAGCTGTCAATCAACACATGCTAAGTGGTGAGCGGGGAGGCTCACCACTTGGGCCAATCACACCAGAGTGCGACCGGAGTTGGCAAGGCAACTCGGTCCAGGGTGCCTAAACCCCCTCCCACACCCCTGTGGTAACCCAGACAGAATGGCACCACTTTGGAGGGTCTCTGTACAGAAGCCCGCCAAAAGTGGAACAAAGGGCTCAACCTTTGGTTTAGGAGTCACAGAGACGAACACAGACGCCATTTTAAAAAAGCCGAGTTCTGGCAGAAAATACCATCCGATAGACTTATTTAAGATAAGTAGACCGGTGGTACGTTAGAGATTAACGAGAAAAAGTATCAATCTCTAACAATGGGAAGAATCCCATAGGGTTATATTCGGGGTCGAACATAACAAGTAGTTTCCACTGCCACCAGCCAAAACTTGACGAAGGGGTACGGGACAGTGCCCCCTCGAATAACAGACCCAGGAGTAATCGAATTACCCCTACTAGTACGTCCACAATAGGATGGTTTGTACTAGTTCTGTTAGTAAATTTAGGTCTAGTAAAGCCAATGGTGACTTTACATGCCCGGGGAGACAGTAGTCAGTCCCCGGGTATGGAGTCTACGATGGAGGTCCGCTAGGACGCCCCAGTGTTACGGCACGTAGGGTGCAGTGTAACACACATAGCAAAACATATGAGACCCTATGGAGTAGAAGACCCCATAGCCCATAGAACACATTGACATTCAAAGGAATTACACACATTCATGTCCAAGAGTGGGAAAAAAAGAGTCTCACTCTTGGCAGGATGGAAAAAAACAAACTCCAGAAATCCAGCAAAGCTGCTGGGGGACTCAATAGGTTAGGAAATTCAGCCTAAACAGAGAATTCTCCCTAACAGGGGGGTAACACAAGGGAGACACGGGGCATGAGCGGGGGATGGGAGGGTAACACAAGGGAGACACGGGGCATGAGCTGGGGGGTAACACAAGGAGACACGGGGCATGACCTGGGGGTGGGGGGTAACACCAGGGAAACAGGTCATGAGCGGGGGTTTGGGGGGAACAAGGGAGACACGGGGCATCATGAGCGGGGGGTGGGGGGGAAGTGGAGAGAGACACGGGGCATGAGTGGGGGGTGGGGGGAACAGTAGGGAGACACGGGGCATGAGCGGGGGCGGGGGGGAAGGGGAGAGACACACGGGGCATGAGCAGGGGGTGGGGGAGAGGAGAGACACACGGGGCATGAGCGGGGGGTGGGGGGAAAGGAGGGAGACACAGGGCATGAGCGGGGGGTGGGGGGAACAGTAGGGAGACACGGGCATGAGTGGGGTCTGGGGGAAGGGGAGAGACACACGGGGCATGAGCGGGGTGTGGGGGGGGAGGGGTGAGACACACGGGGCATGAGCGGGGGGTGGGGGAGAAGGGGAGAGACACACGGGGCATGACGGGGGTGGGGGGAAAGGGGAGAGAGACACGGGGCATGAGCCGGGGGTGGGGGGAAGGGGAGAGACACAGGGCATTAGCAAGGGGTGGAGGGGGAGGGGAGAGACACACGGGGCATGAGCGAGGGGGTTGGGGGAAAGGAGAGAGACACGGGGCATGAGCGGGGATGGAGGGAACAGGGGAGACACGGGGCATGAGCGGGGGGTAAGCGGGGTAACACAAGGGAGACACGGGGCATGAGCAGGGTGTGGGGAGAAAGGAGGGAGACACGGGGCATGAGTGGGGATGGGGGGAACAGGGGAGACACGGGGCATGAGCAGGGGTGGGGGGTAACACAAGGGAGACACGGGGCATGAGCTGGGGTTGGGGGGTAACAGGGAAGACAGGGCATGAGCGGGGGGTGGGAGGGTAACACAAGGGAGACAGGGCATGAGCGGGGGGTGGGGGGGTAACACAAGGGAGATACGGGGCATGAGCTGGGGGTGGGGGGTAAAACAAGGGAGACACGGGGCATGAGCGGGGGGTGGGGGTAACAGGGGAGACAGGTCATGAGTGGGGGGCGGGGGGGAACAGGGGAGACACGGGCATGAGCGGGGGTGGGGGGACAGGGAGAGACACACGGGGCATTAAAGGGGGTGGGGGGAAGGGTAGAGAAACATGAGGCATGAGTGGGGGGCATGAGCGGGGGTGGGGGGGAAGGGGAGAGACACGGGGCATTAGCAGGTGGTGGAGGGGGAGGGGAGAGACACACGGGGCATGAGCGGGGGGTGGGGGAAAGACACGGGGCATGAGCGGGGGGTTGGGGGAAGGGGAGAGAGACACGGGGCATGAGCGGGGGTGGGGGAAGGGGAGAGACACACGGGGCATGAGCAGGGGGTGGGGGGAAGGGGAGAGAAACATGGGGCATGAGCTGGGGGGTGGGGGGAACAGTAGGGAGACACGGGGCATGAGCGGGGGGTGGGGGGTAACACAAGGGAGACACGGGGCATGAGCGGGGTGTGGGGGGGGAAAGAAGGAGGGAGACACGGGGCATGAGCGGGGTGGGGGGACAGGGGAGACACGAGGCATGAGCGGGGGGTGGGGGTAACACAAGGGAGACACGGGGCATGAGCAGGGGTGGGGGTAACACAAGGGAGACAGGGCATGAGCAGGGGGTGGTGGAGTAACACAAGGGAGACACGGGGCATGAGCGGGGGGTGGGGGGGAAGTGGAGAGAGACACGGGGCATGAGCGGGGGATGGGGGAATAGGAGAGAGACACGGGGCATGAGCAGGGATGGAGGGAAGAGGGGAGACAGGGGGCATGAGTGGGGGGTGGGGGGTAAAACAAGGGAGACACGGGGCATGAACAGGGTGTGGGGAGAAAGGAGGGACACACGGGGCATGAGTGGGGGTTGGGGGTAACGCAAGGGAGACACGGGGCATGAGCTGGGGTTGGGGGGTAACAGGGGAGACAGGGCATGAGCGGGGGGTGGGGGGTAACACAAGGGAGACAGGGCATGAGCGGGGGGTGGGGGGTTAACACAAGGGAGACACAGGGCATGAGCAGGGGGTGGGGGGTAACACAAGGGAGATACGGGGCATTAGCTGGGGGTGGGGGGTAACACAAGGGAGACACGGGGCATGAGCGGGGGGTGGGGGGTAACAGGGGAGACAGGTCATGAGTGGGGGGAACAGGGGAGACACGGGGCATGAGCGGGGGGTGGCGGAGAAGTGGAGAGAGACACTGGGGCATGAGCGGGGGGTGGGGGGGACGGGAGAAACACATGGGGCATGAGCGGGGGGTGGGGGGAAGGGGAGAGATACACGGGGCATGAGCGGAGGGGTGGGAGGGGGAGAGGAGAGACACACAGGATATGAGCGGGGGGTGGGGGGGAAGGGGAGAGACACACGGGGCATGACCGGGGGTGGGGGGAAAGGAGGGAGACACGGGGCATGAGCGGGGGTGGGGAGTAAGGAGGGAAACACAGGGCATGAGCGGGTGTGGGGGGGAAGGCGAGAGACACACGGGGCATGAGCGGAGGGTTGGGGGGGAAAGTAGGGAGACACAGGGCATGAGCGGGGGGTGGGGGGTAACACAAGGGAGACACGGGGCATGAGCGGGGGATGTTGGGGGGTTACACAAGGGAGACACGGGGCATGAGCTGGGGGGGTAACACAAGGGAGATACAGGGCATGACCTGGGGGTGGGGGGGTAACACCAGGGAGACAGGTCATGAGCGGGGGGTTGGGGGGAACAGGGGAGACACGGGGCATCATGAGCGGGTGGTGGGGGGGAAGTGGAGAGAGACACGGGGCATGAGCGGGGGTGGGGGGAACAGTAGGGAGACACGGGGCATGAGCGGGGGTGGGGGGGAAGGGGAGAGACACACGGGGCATGACAGGGGGGTGGGGGGAAGGGGAGAGACACACGGGGCATGAGCGGGGGGTGGGGGGAGAGGAGAGACACACGGGGCATGAGCGGGGGGTGGGGGGAAAGGAGGGAGACACGGGGCATGAGCAGGGGGTGGTGGGAACAGTAGGGAGACACGGGGCATGAGTGGGGTCTGGGGGGAAGGGGAGAGACACACGGGCATGAGCGGGGTGTGGGGGGAAGAAGTGAGACACACGGGGCATGAGCGGGGGCTGGGGGAGAAGGGGAGAGACACACGGGGCATGAGCGGGGAGTGGGGGGAAGGGGAGAGAGACACGGGGCATGAGCGGGGGGTGGCGGAAGGGGAGAGACACAGGGCATTAGCAAGGGGTGGAGGGGGAGGGGGGGGAGAGACACACGGGGCATGAGCAAGGGGGTGGGGGAAAGGAGAGAGACACGGGGCATGAACGGGGATGGAGGGAACAGGGGAGACACGGGGCATGAGCGGGGGTAAGAGGGGTAACACAAAGGAGACACGGGGCATGAGCAGGGTGTGGGGAGAAAGGAGGGAGACACGGGCATAAGCGGGGATGGGGGGAACAGGGGAGACACGGGGCATGAGCAGGGGTGGGGGGTAACACAAGGGAGACACGGGGCATGAGCTGGGGTTGGGGGGTAACAGGGGAGACAGGGCATGAGCGGGGGGTGGGGAGGTAACACAAGGGAGACAGGGCATGAGTGGGGGGTGGGGGGTGTAACACAAGGGAAACATGGGGCATGAGCAGGGGGTGGGGGGGTAACACAAGAGAGATACGGGGCATGAGCTGGGGGTGGGGGGTAACACAAGGGAGACACGGGGCATGAGCAGGGGTGGGGGGTAACAGGGGAGACACAGGTCATGAGTGGGGGGAACAGGGGAGACACGGGGCATGAGCGGGGGGTGGGGGAGAAGTGGAGAGAGACACTGGGGCATGAGCGTGGGGTGGGAGGAGGGGAGAGACACACGGGGCATGAGCGGGGGGTGGGGGGAAGGGGAGACACACGGGGCATGAGTGGGGGGTGGGAGGGGGAGGGGAGGGGAGAGACACACGGGGCGCGAGCGGGGGGTGGGGGAAAGGAGGGAGACACGGGGCATGAGCAGGGGTGGGGGAGAGGAAGGAAACACGTGGCATGAGCGGGGGTGGGGGGAAGGGGAGAGACACATGGGGCATGAGCGGAGGGTTGGGGGGAACAGTAGGGAGACACGGGGCATGAGCGGGGGGTGGGGGGTAACACAAGGGAGACACGGGGCATGAGCGGGGGGGTAACACAAGGGAGACATGGGGAATGAGCTGGGGGTAACACAAGGGAGACACGGGGCATGAGCTGGGGGTGGGGGGTAACACCAAGGAGACAGGTCATGAGCGGGAGGTTGGGGGGAACAGGGGAGACACGGGGCATCATGAGCGGTGGGTGGGGTGGAAGTGGAGACAGACACGCGGCATGAGCGGGGGGTGGGGGGAACAGTAGGGAGACACGGGGCATGAGCGGGGGTGGGGGGAAGGGGAGAGACACACGGGTCATGACCGTGGGTGGGGGGAAGGGGAGAGACACACGGGGCATGAGCGGGGGTGGGGGGAGAGGAGAGACACACGGGGCATGAGCGGGGGGTGGGGGGAAAGGAGGGAGACACGGGGCATGAGCGGGGGGTGGGGGGAACAGTAGGGAGACACGGGGCATAGGTGGGGGCTGGGGGGAAGGGGAGAGACACACGGGGCATGAGCGGGGGTGAGGCGGAAGGGGTGAGACACACGGGGCATGAACGGGGGGTGGTGGGAAGGGAGAGAGACACGCGGGGCATGAGCGGGGGGTGGGGGGAAGGGGAGAGAGACACGGGGCATGAGCGGGGGGTGGGGGGAAGGGGAGAGACACGGGGCATTAGCAGGGGTGGAGGGGGAGGGGAGAGACACACGGGGCATGAGCAGGGGGGGTGGGGGGAAAGGAGGGAGACACGGGGCATGAGCGGGGGGTTGGGGGAAGGGGAGAGAGACATGGGCATGAGCGGGAGTGGGGGGACAGGGAGAGACACACGGGGCATTAGAGGGGGTGGGGGGGAAGGGGAGAGAAACATGGGGCATGAGTGGGGGGTGAGGGAACAGTAGGGAGACACGGGGCATGAGCGGGGGGTGGGGGGAAAGGAGCGAGATACGGGGCATGAGCGGGGGTGGGGGAACAAGGGAGACACGAGACATGAGTGGGGGGTGGGGGGTAACACAAGGGAGACACAGGGCATGAGCAGGGGTGGGGGTAACAGGGGAGACAGGGCATGAGCGTGGGGTGGGGGGGTAACACAAGGGAGATAGGGCATGAGCAGGGGGTGGTGGGGTAACACAAGGGAGACACGGGGCATGAGCGAGGGGTGGGGGGGAAAGGAGGGAGACACGGGGCATGAGCGGGGGTGGGGGAACAAGGGAGACACGAGGCATGAGCGGGGGGTGGGGGGTAACACAAGGGAGACATGGGGCATGAGCGGGGGTGGGGGGTAACAGGGGAGACGGCATGAGCGGGGGGTGGGGGGGTAACACAAGGGAGACAGGGCATGAGCGGGGGTGGGGGGGTAACACAAGGGAGACACAGGGTGTGAGCAGGGGTGGGGGGGTAACACAAGGGAGATACGGGGCATGAGCTGGGGGTGGGGGGTAACACAAGCGAGACACAGGGCATGAGCAGGGGGTGGGGGGGTAACAGGGGAGACAGGTCATGAGTGGGGGGTGGGGGGGAACAGGGGAGACACGGGGCATGAGCGGGGGGTGGGGGAGAAGTGGAGAGAGACACTGGGGCATGAGCGGGGGGTGGGGGGGAGGGGAGAGACACACGGGGCATGAGCGGGGGGTGGGGGGAAGGGGAGAGACACACGGGGCATGAGCGGGGGGTGGGAGGGGGAGGGGAGAGACACACGGGGCAGGAGCGGGGGGTGGGGGGGTAACACAAGGGAGACACGGGGCATGAGCTGGGTGGGGGTAACACCAGGGAGACAGGTCATGAGCGGGGGGTTGGGGGGAACAGGGGAGACATGGGGCATCATGAGCGGGGGGTGGGGGGAAGTGGAGAGAGACATAGGGCATGAGCGGGGGGTGGGGGAACAGTAGGGAGACATGGGGCATGAGCGGGGGTGGGGGGAAGGGGAGAGACACACGGGGCATGAGCGGGGGTGGGGGGAGAGGAGAGACACACGGGGCATGACCGGGGGGTGGGGGAAAGGAGGGAGACACGGGGCATGAGCTGGGGGTGGGGGGAATAGTAGGGAGACACGGGGCATGAGTGGGGGCTGGGGGGAAGGGGAGAGACACACAGGGCATGAGCGGGGTGTGGGGGGAAGGGGTGAGACACACGGGGCATGAGTGGGGGGTGGGGGAAGGGGAGAGACACACAGGGCATGAGCGGGGGGTGGGGGGGAATGGGAGAGAGACACGGGGCATGAGCAGGGCGTGGGGGGAGGGGGAGAGACACGGGGCATTAGCAGGGGTGGAGGGGGAGGCGAGAGACACACGGGGCATGAGCGGGGGGGTGGGGGGAAAGGAGGGAGACACGGGGCATGAGCGGGGGGTGGGGGGAAGGGGAGAGAGACACGGGCATGAGCGGTGGGTGGGGGGATGGGGAGAGACACATGGGGCATTAGCGGGGTTGGGGGGAAGGGGAGAGAAACATGGGGCATGAGTGGGGGGGTGGGGGAACAGTAGGGAGACACGGGGCATGAGCGGGGGGTGGGGGAATGGAGGGAGACACGGAGCATAAGCGGGGGTGGGGGAACAAGGGAGACACGAGGCATGAGCGGGGGGTGGGGGGTAACACAAGGGAGACACGGGGCATGAGCGGGGGTGGGGTTAACAGGGGAGACACGGGGCATGAGCTGGTGGTGGGGGGTAACACCAGAGAGACAGGTCATGAGCGGGAGGTTGGGGGGAACAGGGGAGACACGGGGCATCATGAGCGGGGGGTGCGGTGGAAGTGGAGAGAGACACGGGGCATGAGCGGGGGGTGGGGAGAACAGTAGGGAGACACGGGGCATGAGCGGGGGTGGGGGGCAAGGGGTGAGACACACGGGGCATGAGCGGGGGTGGTGCGAAGGGGAGAGACACGTGGGGCATGAGCCGGGGGTGGGGGGGAAGGGGAGAGAGACACGGGGCATGAGCGGGGGTGGGGGGAAGGGGAGACACATGGGGCATGAGCAGGGGTGGGGGAAGGGGAGAGACACACGGGGCATGAGCGGGGGGTGGGGGGGAAGGGGAGAGACACACGGGGCATGAGCGGGGGGTGGGGGGGAAGGGAGAGAGACACGGGGCATGAGCGGGGGGTGGGGGGAAGGGGAGAGACACGGGGCATTAGCAGGGGGTGGAGGGGGAAGGGGAGAGACACGGGGCATTAGCAGGGGGTGGGAGGGGGAAGGGAGAGACACACGGGGCATGAGCGGGGGGGTGGGGGGAAAGGAGGGAGACACGGGGCATGAGCGGGGGGTTGGGGGAAGGGGAGAGAGACACGGACATGAGCGGGGGTGGGGGGACAGGGAGAGACACACGGGGCATTAGAGGGGGTGGGGGGGAAGGGGAGAGAAACATGGGGCATGAGTGGGGGGGTGAGGGAACAGTAGGGAAACACGGGGCATGAGCGGGGGTGGGGGAAAGGAGGTAGACACGGGGCATGAGCGGGGGTGGGGGAACAAGGGAGACACGAGGCATGAGCGGGGGATGGGGGGTAACACAAGGGAGACACGGGGCATGAGCGGGGGTGGGGGGTAACAGGGGAGACAGGGCATGAGCGGGGGGTGGGGGGGTAACACAAGGGAGACAGGGCATGAGCAGGGGGTGGGGGGTAACACAAGGGAGACACAGGGCATGAGCAGGGGGTGGGGGGGTAACACAAGGGAGATACGGGGCATGAGCTGGGGGTGGGGGGTAACACAAGCGAGACACAGGGCATGAGTGGGGGGTGGGGGGTAACAGGGGAGACAGGTCATGAGTGGGGGGTGGGGGGAACAGGGGAGACACGGGGCATGAGCGGGGGGTGGGGGAGAAGTGGAGAGAGACACTGGGGCATGAGCGGGGGGTGGGGTGGAGGGGAGAGACACATGGGGCGTGAGCGGGGTGGGGGGAAGGGGAGAGACACACGGGGCATGAGCGGGGGTGGGAGGGGGAGGGGAGAGACACACGGGGCATGAGCGGGGGGTGGGGGGAAAGGGAGAGACACACGGGGCTTGAGCGGGGGGTGGGGGGAAAGGAGGGAGACACGGGGCATGAGCAGGGGTGGGGGAAAGGAGGGAAACACGGGGCATGAGCGGGGGTGGGGGGGAAGGGGAGAGACACACGGGGCATGAGCGGAGGGTTGGGGGGAACAGTAGGGAGACACGGGGCATGAGCGGGGCGTGGGGGGGTAACACAAGGGAGACACGGGGCATGAGCTCGGGGGTAACACAAGGGAGACACGGGGCATGAGCTGGGGGTGGGGGGTAACACCAGGGAGACAGGTCATGAGCGGGGGGTTGGGGGGAACAGGGGAGACACGGGGCATCATGAGCGGGGGGTGGGGGGGAAGTGGAGAGAGACACAGGGCATGAGCGGGGGTGGGGGGAACAGTAGGGAGACACGGGGCATGAGCGGGGGTGGGGGGAAGGGGAGAGACACACGGGGCATGACCGGGGGTGGGGGGAAGGGGAGAGACACACGGGGCATGAGCGGGGGTGGGGGGAGAGGAGAGACACACGGGCCGTGAGCGGGGGGTGTGGGGAAAGGAGGGAGACACGGGGCATGAGCGGGGGGTGGGGGGAACAGTAGGGAGACACGGGGCATGAGTGGGGGCTGGGGGGAAGGGGAGAGACACACGGGGCATGAGCGGGGTCTGGGGGAAGGGGTGAGACACACGGGGCATGAGCAGGGGGTGGTGGGAAGGGGAGAGACACACGGGGCATGAGCGTGGGGTGGGGGGGAAGGGGAGAGAGACACGGGGCATGAGTGGGGGGGTGGGGGGAAGGGGAGAGACACGGGGCATTAGCGGGGGTGGGGGGAGGGGAGAGACACACGGGGCATGAGAGGGAGGGTGGGGGGAAAGGAGGGAGACACGGGGTATGAGCGGGGGGTGGGGGGGAAGCGGAGAGACACACGGGGCATGAGCGGGGAGGTGGGGGAACAGTAGGGAGACACAGGGCATAAGCAGGGGGTGGGGGAGAAGGGAAGAGACGCGGAGGGTGGGGGGGAAGGGGAGAGAAACACGGGCATGAGCAGGGGGTGGGGGGAAGGGGGGGAGATATGGGGCATGAGCAGGGGGTGGGGGGAAGGGGAGAGAGACACGGGGCATGAGCGGGGGGTGGGGGGAAAGGAGGGAGACACGGGTCAGGTGATCCTGTTATACAAAACAGAAAAGGCAGGGCGGGGGGTTAGGTCAAGCTAAAATCCCCTCGCTATCATGTACACAATAATTGTAAATGCACATAAGCAAAGTTTCTTACCTCTCACCGGAGGTATCTAGGTGAAGAGGTCCAATGTGGTGTCAGAAAAACGATCAACCATGAGATGCACGGCTGAAAATAGATAAAAGGTCACGGTGAGCGTTCTGATGTCACGAATACTCATGTTACTCTCAAAGGATAGCGTGACGGCAGGGTTACCTTAGATGGTGCACGAAAATGAGGCAGTCTGCCTGCAGCGAGCAGCGTGCAGCATCTCCTCAAGGTGCTGAGTCACTGAAGAGAGCTGTCGGCCAATTGTTAGTAACGCTGTTGCCAGGGCTGCGTGGGTGTTTTATATGGCGGCCATTTTAGAATCAGGCTCGGATCGAGCGACGGACGGATTAGTGTCTTACACTCGATCCGGTGGAGCTTGGCAGCACTAGACCAATTACGAGCGCGCTAGATGTTAAAGTGTTTATGAAAAATCAATTTAGGAGATATTGTGGACAAAATGGTTGCCATGGAAACCATAGGTAACGCGTGACTACCAGAGTGGGTCATGTTTCAAGGGAGTGGCGTAGTCAAACCCGTGAAGCACAATGAAGTGGCAGATTAATTCATTGCGACAGTGGTGCCTAAAAGGAAAAAGGGGGAGACCAAAAAAGGCCTCATGGCCCTCCGAGTAAAAACAAATAGTGTGCTGAATGCAATAGGCACAGGTGGAAGCGCATGTATAGGCATAGATAGATGACATATAGGAACAGTCAAAATGAATCGGGCATACACACATGCTTACATGATCATCCAGGACGAAATACAGTGACTGACGGAGCCCAATTGTTTCTGAGGAAAAACACATGTATCGGGCATACATATATGATTACATGGTCATCCAGAACAAGTTACAATGACTGATGGAGTACAGTTATCCTGTGGAGAAATACCTGCATTTGTCCAAATGACAGTATATGACCCATTCATGGTCGTGGGCGAGTCAATGCTCAACATTTCAAAACAGCATTATAGTGGAAATTCAAAACATGAACTAGAAATAGTTACAGAATGGACTTCCATTCCACTGAAACATTTAGACCAGCATGCACGGTGTTGAGTCTATGAACCCACTGTTGTTCTAACTGGGTGAGCGTTTTATTTAAATCCCCCCCACGTTTAGCTGGTTTTACTTTTTGGAGGACAAACCACCTTAAATCAGTGTCCCTGTGGTTCTTGCTGGTAAAATGTTCCACTAAAGGCTTGTCTGCTACCCTGTTTCTGATGCAGGAACGGTGTCCCGAGATACGCATTTTGATTGCACGTATGGTCTTACCCACATACAGAAGCTTGCATGGGCATTGTATTATGTATATGACACCCTTGGTGTTACAATTGGTGAAATCATTCATTGTCCATTGTACTTTATCGTGTTCAAACGATTTCTTTTGGAGGGTCAACGGGCAGGCCACACAGTGGCCACATTTATGGTGTCCAGAGATCAGGGGTAGATCCCAGAGTGTCTGCTGTATTTGTGGGGGTGGCTCTATGAAGGTGTGAACAAGAGCGTCTTTTAGATTCCTATTTTTCTTAAAAGCAAAACAGGGCACGTTCTGTAGACTTCCAGGGTGGGTTACCAGGTGCCAATTTTTCTTAATCGTTTTCTGGATCAGAAGACTCAGGGACCCAAAGGTGGTGATACACACCAGTCTTCCCAAATCTTTCTTCGGTTTATTACCCAGGCAGATCTCTCTAGGGGTGAATCTCGCTCTTTTCTTGGCTTGGTTAATGGCTTTTTTTGGGTAGCCTCTTTCAGCAAGTCGTCGGGCCAATCCTTCTGCATGTAGATGGAATTTTTCCAAGTCAGAACAGTTTCTACGTATACGCAAAAACTGTCTATACGGTAAATTGTACTTGAGACCCATCGGGTGATAACTCGTGAAGTGCAATAGACTAATGCAGTCTGTCGGTTTTCGAAAAAGCTCAGTCTTTAGTCGGTCTCCAGTTTTATAGATATGGAGATCAAGGAAATCTATTTGGTGGTGATCCCAATGCATAATGAACTTGATGTGGGTGTTTCTCAAGTTGATCCAAGTGTAGAATTCTTGTAGTTCGAGTGATGTCCCCTGCCAGATGATGATTACATCGTCAATATACCTTTTCCATAGTGCGATGTTACCTAGGAAAGGGTTTTCTGGTGTGAAGACATGGTTTTCTTCGTAACGGGACATGTATAAATTGGCGATATCTGGGGCGAAAGTGGCACCCATACTCACACCCTTTACTTGCTTGTAGATCTGATTATGGAACAAAAAGAAATTTTCAGACATAGCCAGTCTCGTACACTCAAGGATGAAATTAGTGGGGGTGGATTCTCGGTCTTCTCTGGTGTTCAAAAAATCACAAATTGCTTCAAGGCCTTCTTGTTGAGGTAAGGATGTATATAGGGCCTCAACATCCATTGTGACAAGCAGGCTATCGGTGGTTAGGATGATATCATCGAGTAGATTGATTGTGTTAGTCGTATCCTTTAGATAGGAAGGCATTTTTGTTACGAAGGGTTTTAAAAAGAAGTCTGTGTAAAGGGACAAAGGTTCCAGGAGGGATTCGCAGGCTGAAACAATCGCTCTTCCAGGAGGTTTCTTGGAGTTTTTATGCATCTTAGGAAGGATATAGAAAGCCGGGATGCGTGGATTGGTTTTATTAAGAAACATCTTTTCATCTTCACCTATCCAGCCTTGGGTGAGAGCTTGTTGTGTAAGGCTTGTGATTTCATCTTGGAGATCCTTCGTCGGGTTATGGTCCAGTGGTAAATAGGCTTCTCGGTCGCTTAATAGTCGTAGCCACTCTATGTTGTAATCAGAAGTGTCCCAGACGACTATACCACCTCCTTTGTCTGCGGGCTTAATAGTTATTGATCTGTCAGATTCCAGACTTCTAATAGCGATCCTTTCTTCTCTATCGAGATTGTCCTGGTAGAAATTTTCTTTTTTGAAGGCGGCCATTACAGTCTTGATGACAATTTTTTCAAAGGTGATAATCTCACCTGGGGTAGAGCCCGGTGGGGGGTAGAACTTAGATTGTTCTTTAAGACCAGTCGTGTTCTCTGTCTTACTGCATGGATGTAGTGCAGCTTCTCTAAGAGAGGGTAAATAAATTTCAAAAAAATGTTTCAAACGAATATTCCTAAAGAATTTCCGTAGTTCTAGTTCGATTTTGAAAGGTCGTGCCCTTTGGGCGGGGACGAAAGATAAACCTTTTCCGAGGAGCCGTAATTCGGGTGTGGTCATAGTACGGGTGGATAAGACGAAGACTGGTATCCCTGGTTCTGTCCTTGATTCTGGTACCATTGACACGTTCCCATGCGCTGGCCTGACTAGGCAGGGCGTCTCCTGGGTCGTCCTCTTTGTCCGCCCCTGGGAAAAAAAGGTTGCGGTAGTTGTTGCCCTGTGGCTCCGGATAGACTTGAGGTGCTTCCACTTCCACTGGAAGAAGTTCCTGCGAAGTTGACTGATCTATTCCTCCTACTGAAATTTTGACTTGCTTGTAGGTCAGTGTAATACGTAGGTCTGAGAAAAGGATACGTTTTTCTTCTGAGTAGTTTGCTAGATCTTTTTTGAACTTGTCGACCTTCCTGTCAAATGTCAGGTTTTTAAATTTAGTGATTTCTAGTTCAAGTTTTTCTAGTTTGTCCTTTGCATCCTGGATCGATTTATCATCAAGGAACTTTTTCTCTAGGTCAAGCAATTCTGCACCCTGTTTGTCGCATTCCTCTTTAGCCCTGTCTATGACCAAAATCAGCCAGTCACGGCTACATTTGTTCCCAACCCCGCTGAAGTTTTTCGTGAACTTCGGGCTGTCTGTAAAGACCCTGGGAAAAACAAATAGTGTGCTGAATGCAACAGGCGCAGGTGGAAGCGCATATATAGGCATAGATAGATGACATATAGGAACAGTCAAAATGAATCGGGCATACACACATGCTTACATGATCATCCAGAACGAAATACAGTGACTGACGGAGCCCAATTCTTTCTGAGGAAAAACACATGTATCGGGCATACATATATGATTACATGGTCATCCAGACAAGATACAATGACTGATGGAGTACAGTTATCCTGTGGAGAAATACCTGCATTTGTCCAAATGACAGTATGGAGACACAGGGCATGAGCGAGGGGTGGGGGGGGGGAGAGAAACGTGGCATGAGCGGGGGGTGGGGCGAACAGTAGGGAGACACGGGGCATGAGCGGGAGTAGGAGGGAAGGGGAGAGACACATGGGGCATGGGTGGGGGGGTGGGGGGAAGGGGAGAGACACACGGGGCATGAGCGGGGGGTGGGGGTTAAGGGGAGAGACACAGGGCATTAGCAGGGGGTGGAGGGGGAGGGAAGAGACACGAGGCATGAGCGGGGGTGGGGAGAAAGGAGAGAGACACGGGGCATGAGCGGGGATGGAGGGAACAGGGGAGACACGGGGCATGAGCGGGGGGTGGGGGTAACACAAGGGAGACACTGGGCATGAGCAGGGTGTGGGGAGAAAGGAGGGAGACACGGGGCATCAGCGGGGGATGGGGGAACAGGGGAGACACGGGGCATGAGCGGGGGTGGGGGGAAGGGGAGAGACACACGGGGCATGAGCGGGGGGTGGGGGTTAAGGGGAGAGACACAGGGCATTAGCAGGGGGTGGAGGGGGAGGGAAGAGACACGAGGCATGAGCGGGGGTGGGGAGAAAGGAGAGAGACACGGGGCATGAGCGGGGATGGAGGGAACAGGGGAGACACGGGTCATGAGCGGGGGGTGGGGGTAACACAAGGGAGACACTGGGCATGAGCAGGGTGTGGGGAGAAAGGAGGGAGACACGGGGCATCAGCGGGGATGGGGGAACAGGGGAGACACGGGGCATGAGCGGGGGTGGGGGTAACACAAGGGAGACACGGGACATGAGCTGGGGTTGGGGGGTAACAGGGGAGACAGGGCATGAGCGGGGGTGGGGGGGTAACACAAAGGAGACAGGGCATGAGCGGGGGGTGGGGGGTAACACAAGGGAGACACGGCATGAGCAGGGGGTGGGGGTAACACAAGGGAGATACGGGGCATGAGCTGGGGGTGGGGGGTAACACAAGCGAGACACGGGGCATGAGCGGGGGGTGGGGGGTAACAGGGGAGACAGGTCATGAGTGGGGGGTGGGGGGGAACAGGGGAGACACGGGGCATGAGCGGGGGGGAGAAGTGGAGAGAGACACTCGGGAATGAGCGGGGGGTGGGGGGAGGGGAGAGACACACGGGGCATGAGCGGGGGGTGGGGGGGAAAGGGGAGAGACACACGGGGCATGAGCGGGGGTGGGGGGGAAGGGGAGAGACACACGGGGCATGAGCGGGGGTGGGGGGAAAGGAGGGAGACACGGGGCATGAGCAGGGGTGGGGGAAAGGAGGGAAACACGGGGCATGAGCGGGGGTGGGGGGGAAGGGGAGAGACACACGGGGCATGAGCGGAGGGTTGGGGGAACAGTAGGGAGACACAGGGCATGAGCGGGGGGTGGGGGCGTAACACAAGGGAGACACAGGGCATGAGCGGGGGGTGGGGGGGTAACACAAGGGAGACACGGGGCATGAGCTAGGGGGTGGGGGAACAGTAGGGAGACACGGGGCATGAGTGTGGGCTGGGGGGAAGGGGAGAGACACACGGGGCATGAGCGGGGTGTGGGGGGAAGGGGTGAGACACACGGGGCATGAGCGGGGGGTGGGGGGGAAGGGGAGAGACACACGGGGCATGAGCGGGGGTGGGGGGAAAGGAGGGAGACACGGGGCATGAGTGGGGGGTGGGGGGAACAGTAGGGAGACACGGGGCATGAGTGGGGGCTGGGGGAAGGGGAGAGACACACGGGGCATGAGCAGGGTGTGGGGGAAGGGGTGAGACACACGGGGCATGAGCGGGGGGTGGGGGGGAAGGGGAGAGACACATGGGGCATGAGCGGGGGGTGGGGGGGAAGGGGAGAGAGACACGGGGCATGAGCGGGGGGTGGGGGGAAGGGGAGAGACACGGGGCATTAGCAGGGGGTGGAGGGGGAGGGGAGAGACACACGGGGCATGAGCGGGGGGTTGGGGGGAAAGGAGGGAGACACGGGGCATGAGCGGGGGGTGGGGGGATGGGGAGAGACACACGGGGCATGAGCGGATAGTGGGGGGAAGGGGAGAGAGACACGAGGCATGAGCAGGGGGTGGGGGAAGGGGAGAGACACACGGGGCATGAGCAGGGGTTGTGGGGAAGGGGAGTGAGACACGGGGCATGGGTGGGGGGGAAGGGGAGAGACACGGGGCATTAGCGGGGTTGGGGGAGGGGAGAGACACACGGGGCATGAGCGGGGGGTGGGAGGAAAGGAGGGAGACACGGGGTATGAGCGGGGGGTGGAGGGGAAGGGGAGAGACACACGGGGCATGAGCGGGGAGGTGGGGGGAACAGTAGGAGACACAGGACATGAGCAGGGGGTGGGGGAGAAGGGGAGAGATGCGGAGGGTGAGGGGGAAGGGGAGAGACACACGGGCATGAGCAGGGGGTGAGGGGGAGGGGGAGACATGGCGCATGAGCGGGGGGTGGGGGGAAGGGGAGAGAGACACGGGGCATGAGCGGGGGGTGGGGGGAAAGGAGGGAGACACGGGTCAGGTGATCCTGTTATACAAAACAGAAAAGGCAGGGCGGGGGGTTAGGTCAAGCTAAAATCCCCTCACTATCATGTACACAATAATTGTAAATGCACATAAGCAAAGTTTCTTACCTCTCACCGGAGGTATCTAGGTGAAGAGGTCCAATGTGGTGTCAGAAAAATGATCAACCATGAGATGCACGGCTGAAAATAGATAAAAGGTAACGGTGAGCGTTCTGATGTAACGAATACTCATGTTACTCTCAACTGGATAGCGTGACGGCAGGGTTACCTTAGATGGTGCACGAAAATGAGGCAGTCTGCCTGAGCGAGCAGCGTGCAGCGTCTCCTCAAGGTGCTGAGTCACTGAAGAGAGCTGTCGGCCAGGTGTTAGTAACACTGTTGCCAGGGCTGCGTGGGTGTTTTATATGGCAGCCATTTCAGAATCAGGCTCGGATCGAGCGACGGACGGATTAATGTTTTACACTCGATCTGGTGGAGCTTGGCAGCGCTAGACCAATTACGAGCGCGCTAGATGTTAAAGTGTTTATGAAAAATCAATTTAGGAGATATTGTGGACAAAATGGTTGCCATGGAAACCATAGGTAACGCGTGACTACCAAAGTGGGCCATGTTTCAAGGGTGTGGCGTAGTCAAACCCGTGAAGCACAATGAAGTGGCAGATTAATTCATTGCGACAGTGGTGCCTAAGAGGAAAAAGGGGGAGACCAAAAAAGGCCTCATGGCCCTCCGAGTAAAAACAAATAGTGTGCTGAATGCAACAGGCACAGGTGGAAGCGCATATATAGGCATAGATAGATGACATATAGGAACAGTCAAAATGAATCAGGCATACACACATGCTTACATGATCATCCAGAACGAAATACAGTGACTGACGGAGCCCAATTGTTTCTGAGGAAAAACACATGTATCGGGCATACATATATGATGACATGGTCATCCAGAACAAGTTACAATGACTGATGGAGTACAGTTATCCTGTGGAGAAATACCTGCATTTGTCCAAATGACAGTATATGACCCATTCATGGTCGTGGGCGAGTCAATGCTCAACATTTCAAAACAGCATTATAGTGGAAATTCAAAACATGAACTAGAAATAGTTGCAGAATGGACTTCCATTCCACTGAAACATTTAGACAAGCATGCACGGTGTTGAGTCTATGAACCCACCGTTGTTCTAACTGGGTGAGCGTTTTATTTAAACCCCCCCCACGTTTAGCTGGTTTTACTTTTTGGAGGACAAACCACCTTAAATCAGTGTCCCTGTGGTTCTTGCTGGTAAAATGTTCCACTAAGGGCTTGTCTGCTACCCTGTTTCTGATGCAGGAACGGTGTTCCGAGATACGCATTTTGATTGCACGTATGGTCTTACCCACATACAGAAGCTTGCATGGGCATTGTATTATGTATATGACACCCTTGGTGTTACAATTGGTGAAATCATTCATTGTCCATTGTACTTTATCGTGTTCAAACGATTTCTTTTGGAGGGTCAACGGGCAGGCCACACAGTGGCCGCATTTATGGTGTCCAGAGATCAGGGGTAGATCCCAGAGTGTCTGCTGTATTTGTGGGGGTGGCTCTATGAAGGTGTGAACAAGAGCGTCTTTTAGATTCCTATTTTTCTTAAAAGCAAAACAGGGCACGTTCTGTAGAGTTCCAGGGTGCCAATTTTTCTTAATCGTTTTCTGGATCAGAAGACTCAGGGACCCAAAGGTGGTGACACACACCAGTCTTCCCAAATCTTTCTTCGGTTTATTACCCAGGCAGATTTCTCTAGGGGTGTATCTCGCTCTTTTCTTGGCTTGGTTAATGGCTTTTTTTGGGTAGCCTCTTTCAGCAAGTCGTCGGGCCAATCCTTCTGCATGTAGATGGAATTTTTCCAAGTCAGAACAGTTTCTACGTATACGCAAAAACTGTCCATACGGTAAATTGTACTTGAGACCCATCAGGTGATAACTCGTGAAGTGCAATAGACTATTGCAGTCTGTCGGTTTTCGAAAAAGCTCAGTCTTTAGTCGGTCTCCAGTTTTATAGATATGGAGATCAAGAAAATCTATTTGGTGGTGATCCCAATGCATAGTGAACTTGATGTGGGTGTTTCTCAAGTTGATCCAAGTGTAGAATTCTTGTAGTTCGAGTGATGTCCCCTGCCAGATGATGATTCATCGATTGTCAATATACCTTTTCCATAGTGCGATGTTACCTAGGAAAGGGTTTTCTGGTGTGAAGACATGGTTTTCTTCGTAACGGGACATGTATAAATTGGCGATATCTGGGGCGAAAGTGGCGCCCATACTCACACCCTTTACTTGCTTGTAGATCTGATTATGGAACAAAAAGAAATTTTCAGACATAGCCAGTCTCGTGCACTCAAGGATGAAATTAGTGGGGGTGGATTCTCGGTCTTCTCTGGTGTTCAAAAAATCACAAATTGCTTCAAGGCCTTCTTGTTGAGGTATGGATGTATATAGGGCCTCAACATCCATTGTGACAAGCAGGCTATCGGTGGTAAGGATGATATCATCGAGTAGATTGATTGTGTTAGTCGTATCCTTTAGATAGGAAGGCATTTTTGTTACGAAGGGTTTTAAAAAGAAGTCTGTGTAAAGGGACAAAGGTTCCAGGAGGGATTCGCAGGCTGAAACAATCGCTCTTCTAGGAGGTTTCTTGGAGTTTTTATGCATCTTAGGAAGGATATAGAAAGCCGGAATGCGTGGATTGGTTTTATTAAGAAACATCTTTTCATCTTCACATATCCAGCCTTGGGTGAGAGCTTGTTGTGTAAGGCTTGTGATTTCATCTTGGAGATCCTTCGTCGGGTTATGGTCCAGTGGTAAATAGGCTTCTCGGTCGCTTAATAGTCGTAGGCACTCTATGTTGTAATCAGAAGTGTCCCAGACGACTATACCACCTCCTTTGTCTGCGGGCTTAATAGTTATTGATCTGTCAGATTCCAGACTTCTCATAGCGATCCTTTCTTCTCTATCGAGATTGTCCTGGTAGAAATTTTCTTTTTTTAAACCGCCCATTACAGTCTTGATGACAATTTTTTCAAAGGTGATAATCTCACCTGGGGTAGAGCCCGGTGGGGGGTAGAACTTAGATTGTTCTTTAAAACCAGTCGTGTTCTCTGTCTTACTGCGTGGATGTAGCGCAGCTTCTCTAAGAGAGGGTAAATACATTTTAAAAAATGCTTCAAACGAATATTCCTAAAGAATTTCCGTAGTTCTAGTTCGATTTTGAAAGGTCGTGCCCTTTGGGCGGGGACGAAAGATAAACCTTTTCCGAAGAGCCGTAATTCGGGTGTGGTCATAGTACGGTGGATAAGACGACGACTGGTATCCCTGGTTCTGTCCTTGATTCTGGTACCATTGGCAGTTCCCATGCGCTGCCCTGACTGGGCAGGGCGTCTCCTGGGTCGTCCTCTTTGTCCGCCCCTGGGAAAAAAAGGTTGCGGTAGTTGTTGCCCTGTGGCTCCGGATAGACTTGAGGTGCTTCCACTTCCACTGGAAGAAGTTCCTGCAAAGTTGACTGATCTATTCCTCCTACTGAAATTTTGACTTGCTTGTAGGTCAGTGTAATACGTAGGTCTGAGAAAAGGATACGTTTTTCTTCTGAATAGTTCGCTAGATCTTTTTTGAACTTGTCGACCTTTCTGTCAAGTGTCAGGTTTTTAAATTTAGTGATTTCTAGTTCAAGTTTTTCCAGTTTGTCCTTTGCATCCTGGATCGATTTATCATCAAGGAACTTTTTCTCTAGGTCAAGCAATTCTGCACCCTGTTTCTCGCATTCCTCTTTAGCCGTGTCTATGACCAAAATCAGCCAGTCACGGCTACATTTGTTCCCAACCCCGCTGAAGCTTTTCGTGAACTTCGGGTTGTCTGTAAAGACCCTGGGAAAAACAAATAGTGTGCTGAATGCAACAGGCGCAGGTGGAAGCGCATATATAGGCATAGATAGACGACATATAGGAACAGTCAAAATGAATCGGGCATACACACATGCTTACATGATCATCCAGAACGAAATACAGTGACTGACGGAGACCAATTGTTTCTGAGGAAAAACACATGTATCGGGCATACATATATGATTACATGGTCATCCAGAACAAGATACAATGACTGATGGAGTACAGTTATCCTGTGGAGAAATACCTGCATTTGTCCAAATGACAGTATGGAGACACAGGGCATGAGCGAGGGGTGGTGGGGGGAGAGACACGTGGCATGAGCGGGGGGTGGGGCGAACAGTAGAGAGACACTGGGCATGAGCGGGGGTGGGGGAAGGGGCGAGACACATGGGGCATGGGTGGGGGAGTGGGAGGGAAGGGTTGAGACACATGAGGCATGGGTGGGGGGTGGGGGGAAGGGGAGAGACACACAGGGCATGAGCGGGGGTGGGGGGGAAGGGGAGAGACACAGGGCATTAGCAGGGGGTGGAGGGGGAGGGGAGAGACACACGGGGCATGAGCGGGGGTGGGGGGAAAGGAGAGAGACACGGGGCATGAGCGGGAATGGAGGGAACAGGGGAGACACGGGGCATGAGTGGGGGGTGGGGGTAACACAAGGGAGACACGGGGCATGAGCAGGGTGTGGGGAGAAAGGAGGGAGGCACGGGGCATCAGCGGGGATGGGGGAACAGGGGAGACACGGGGCATGAGCGGGGGTGGGGGGTAACACAAGGGAGACTCGAGGCATGAGCTGGGGTTGGGGGATAACAGGGGAGACAGGGCATGAGCGGGGGTGGGTGGGTAGCACATGGGAGACAGGACATGAGCGGGGGGTGGGGGGGGTAACACAAGGGAGACACAGGGCATGAGCAGGGGGTGGGGGGGTAACACAAGGGAGATACGGGGCATGAGCTGGGGGTGGGGGGTAACACAAGCGAGACACGGCGCATGAGCGGGGGGTGGGGGGTAACAGGGGAGACAGGTCGTGAGTGGGGGGTGAGGGGGAACAGGGGAGACACGGGGCATGAGCGGGGGGTGGGGAAGAAGTGGAGAGAGACACTGGGGCATGAGCGGGGGGTGGGGGGGAGGGGAGAGACACACGGGGCATGAGCGGGGGGTGAGGGGGAAGGGGAGAGACACACGGGGCATGGGCGGGGGGTGGGGGGAAGGGGAGAGACACACAGGGCATGAGCGGGGGGTGGGAGGGGGAGGGGAGAGACACACGGGGCATGAGCGGGGTGGGGGGAAAGGAGGGAGACACGGGGCAGGAGCAGGGGTGGGGGAAAGGAGGGAAACACGGGGCATGAGCGGGGGGGGAGAGACACACGGGGCATGAGCAGAGGGTTGGGGGGAACAGTAGGGAGACACGGGGCATGAGCGGGGGGTGGGGGGGTAACACAAGGGAGACACGGGGCATGAGCAGGGGGTGGGGGGTAACACAAGGGAGACACGGGGCATGAGCTGGGGGTGAGGGGTAATACCAGGGAGACGGGTCATGAGCGGGGGGTTGGGGGGAACAGGGGAGACACGGGGCATCATGAGCGTGGGGTGGGGGGAACAGTAGGGAGACACGGGGCATGAGCGGGGGTGGGGGGGAAGGGGAGACACACACGGGGCATGACCGGGGGGGTGGGGGGAAGGGGAGAGACACACGGGGCATGAGCGGGGGTGGGGTGAGAGGAGAGACACACGGGGCATGAGCGGGGGGTGGGGGGAACAGTAGGGAGACACGGGGCATGAGCGGGGGTGGGGGGGAAGGGGAGACACACACGGGGCTTGACCGGGGGGTGGGGGGAAGGGGAGAGACACACGGGGCATGAGCGGGGGTGGGGGGAGAGGAGAGACACGCGGGGCATGAGCGGGGGGTGGGTGGAAAGGAGGGAGACACGGGGCATGAGCGGGGGTGGGGGGAACAGTAGGGAGACACGGGGCATGAGTGGGGGCTGGGGGGAAGGAGAGAGACACACGGGGCATGAGCGGGGTGTGGGAGGGAAGGGGTGAGACACACGGGGCATGAGCGGGGGGTGGGGGAGAAGGGGAGAGAGACACGGGGCATGAGCAGGGGGTGGGGGGAAGGGGAGAGACACGGGGCATGAGCGGGGGTGGGGGGACGGGGAGAGACACACGAGGCATTAGCGGGGGTGGGGGGGAAGGGGAGAGAAACATGGGGCATGAGTGGGGGGGTGGGGGAACAGTAGGGAGACACAGGGCATGAGCGGGGGTGGGGGAACAAGGGAGACACAAGGCATGAGCGGGGGGTGGGGGGTAACACAAGGGAGACACGGGGCATGAGCGGGGTGGGGGGTAACAGGGGAGACAGGGCATGAGCGGGGAGTGGGGGGTAACACAAGGGAGACAGGGCATGAGCGGGGGGTGGTGGGGTAACACAAGGGAGACACGGGGCATGAGCGGCGGGTGGGGGGGAAAGGAGGGAGACACGGGGCATGAGCGGGGGTGGGGGAACAAGGGAGACACGGGGCATGAGCGGGGGTGGGGGGTAACAGGGGAGACAGGGCATGAACGGGGGTGGGGGGGTAACACAAGGGAGACAGGGCATGAGCAGGGGGTGGTGGGGTAACACAAGGGAGACACGGAGCATGAGCGGGGGGTGGGGGGGTAACACAAGGGAGACACGGGGCATGAGCTGGGGGTGGGGGGTAACACAAGGGATACACGGGGCATGAGCGGGGGTGGGGGGAACAGGGGAGACACAGGGCATGAGTGGGGGGTGGGGGGGAGGTGGAGAGACACTGGGGCATGAGCGAGGGGTGGGGGGGAGGCGAGAGACACACAGGGCATGAGCGGGGGTGGGGGGAAGGGGAGAGACACACGGGGCATGAGCGGGGGGTGGGAGGGGGGGGGAGAGACACACGGGGCATGAGCGGGGGGTGGGGGAAGGGGAGAGACACGCGGGGCATGAGCGGGGGGTGGGGGGAAAGGAGGGAGACACGGGGCATGAGTGGGGCATGGGGGGAAAGGAGGGAGACACGGGGCATGAGCGGGGGGTGGGGAGGAAGGGGAGAGACACACAGGCATGAGCGGGGGGTGGGGGAACAGTAGGGAGACACGGGGCATGAGTGGGGGTTGGGGGGTAACACAAGGGAGACACGGGGCATGAGCTGGGGGTGGGGGGGAAACACCAGGGAGACAGGTCATGAGCGGGGGGTGGGGGGGAAGTGGAGAGAGACACGGGGCATGAGCGGGGGGTGGGGGAAGGGGAGAGACACGGGGCATTAGCAGGGGGTGGAGGGGGAGGGGAGAGACACACGGGCATGAGCGGGGGGTGGGGGGAAGGGGAGAAAGACACGGGCATGAGCGGGGAGTGGGGGAACGGGGAGAGACACATGGGGCATTAGCGGGGGTGGGGGAAGGGGAGAGAAACATGGGGCATGAGTGGGGGGGTGGGGGAACAGTAGGGAGACACGGGGCATGAGCGGGGGTGGGGGGGAAAGGAGGGAGACACGGGGCATAAGCGGGGGTGGGGGAACAAGGGAGACACGAGGCATGAGCGGGGGGTGGGGGGTAACACAAGGGAGACACAGGGCATGAGCGGGGGTGGGGGGTAACAGGGGAGACAGGGCATGAGCGGGGGGTGGGGGGTAACACAAGGGAGACAGGGCATGAGCAGGGGGTGGTGGGGTAACACAAGGGAGACATGGGGCATGAGCGGGAGGTGGGGGGGAAAGGAGGGAGACATGGGGCATGAACAGGGGTGAGGGAACAAGGGAGACACAAGGCATGAGCGGGGGGTGGGGGGTAACACAAGGGAGACACGGGGCATGAGCGGGGGTGGGGGGTAACAGGGGAGACAGGGCATGAACGGGGGTGGGGGGGTAACACAAGGGAGTCAGGGCATGAGCAGGGGGTGGTGGGGTAACACAAGGGAGACACGGGGCATGAACGTGGGTGTGGGGGGTAACACAAGGGAGACACGGGGCATGAGCTGGGGTGGGGGGTAACACAAGGGATACACGGGGCATGAGCGGGGGATGGGGGGGAACAGGGGAGACACAGGGCATGAGTGGGGGATGGGGGGAAGTGGAGAGAGACACTGGGGCATGAGCGAGGGGTGGGGGGGAGGCGAGAGACACACAGGGCATGAGCGGGGGTGGGGGGAAGGGGAGAGACACACGGGGCATGAGCGGGGGGTGGGGGGAAGGGGATAGACACACGGGGCATGAGCGGGGGGTGGGGGGGAAGGGGAGAGACACACGGGGCATGTGCGGGGGGTGGGGCGAAAGGAGGGAGACACGGGGCATGAGTGGGGCATGGGGAAAAGGAGGGAGACACGGGGCATGAGCGGGGGGTGGGGAGGAAAGGGAGAGACACACGGGCATGAGCGGGGGGTGGGGGAACAGTAGGGAGACACGGGGCATGAGCGGGGGGTGGGGGGGTAACACAAGGGAGACACGGGGCATGAGCGGGGGTGGGGGGTAACACAGGGGAGACTCAGGGCATGATCTGGGGGTAACACAAGGGAGACACGGGGCATGAGCTGGGGGTGGAGGGGAACAGGGGAGACACGGGGCATGAGTGGGGCATGGGGGGAAAGGAGGGAGACACGGGGCATGAGCGGGGGGTGGGGGGGAAGTGGAGAGAGACACGGGGCATGAGCGGGGGTGGGGGGAAGGGGAGAGACACGGGGCATTAGCAGGGGGTGGAGGGGGAGGGGAGAGACACACGGGGCATGTGCGGGGGGTGGGGGGAAAGGAGGGAGACACGGGCATGAGCGGGGGGTGGGGGGAAGGGGAGAGAGACACGGGCATGAGCAGGGGGTGGGGGAACGGGGAGAGACACATGGGGCATTAGCGGGGGTGGGGGGGAAGGGGAGAGAAACATGGGGCATGAGTGGGGGGGTGGGGGAACAGTAGGGAGACACGGGGCATGAGCGGGGGTGGGGGGGGAAGGAGGGAGACACGGGGCATAAGTGGGGGTGGGGGAACAAGGGAGACACGAGGCATGAGCGGGGGGTGGGGGGTAACACAAGGGAGACACAGGGCATGAGCGGGGGTGGGGGGTAACAGGGGAGACAGGGCATGAGCGGGGGGTGGGGGGGTAACACAAGGGAGACAGGGTATGAGCAGGGGGTGGTGGGGTAACACAAGGGGGACATGGGGCATGAGCGGGAGGTGGGGGGAAAGGAGGGAGACATGGGGCATGAGCAGGGGTGGGGGAACAAGGGAGACACAAGGCATGAGCGGAGGGTGGGGGTAACACAAGGGAGACACGGGGCATGAGCGGGGGTGGGGGGTAACAGGGGAGACAGGGCATGAACGGGGGTGGGGGTAACACAAGGGAGACAGGGCATGAGCAGGGGGTGGTGGGGTAACACAAGGGAGACACGGGGCATGAACGGGGGGGTGGGGGGTAACACAAGGGAGACACGGGGCATGAGCTGGGGGTGGGGGGTAACACAAGGGATACACGGGGCATGAGCGGGGGGTGGGGGGGAACAGGGGAGACAGGGCATGAGTGGGGGGTGAGGGGGAACAGGGGAGACACGGGGCATGAGCGGGGGGTGGGGAAGAAGTGGAGAGAGACACTGGGGCATGAGCGGGGGGTGGGGGGGGGAGAGACACACGGGGCATGAGCGGGGGTGGGGGGGAAGGGGAGAGACACACGGGGCATGGGCGGGGGGTGGGGGGGAAGGGGAGAGACACACAGGGCATGAGCGGGGGGTGGGAGGGGGAGGGGAGAGACACACGGGGCATGAGCGGGGTGGGGGGAAAGGAGGGAGACACGGGGCAGGAGCAGGGGTGGGGGAAAGGAGGGAAACACGGGGCATGAGCGGGGGGGGAGAGACACACGGGGCATGAGCAGAGGGTTGGGGGGGAACAGTAGGGAGACACGGGGCATGAGCGGGGGGTGGGGGGTAACACAAGGGAGACACGGGGCATGAGCAGGGGGTGGGGGGTAACACAAGGGAGACACGGGGCATGAGCTGGGGGTGGGGGTAATACCAGGGAGACAGGTCATGAGCGGGGGGTTGGGGGGAACAGGGGAGACACGGGGCATCATGAGCGGGGGGTGGGGGGAACAGTAGGGAGACACGGGGCATGAGCGGGGGTGGGGGGGAAGGGGAGACACACACGGGGCATGACCGGGGGGGTGGGGGGAAGGGGAGAGACACACGGGGCATGAGCGGGGGTGGGGGGAGAGGAGAGACACACGGGGCATGAGCGGGGGGTGGGGGGAACAGTAGGGAGACACGGGGCATGAGCGGGGGTGGGGGGGAAGGGGAGACACACACGGGGCATGACCGGGGGGTGGGGGGAAGGGGAGAGACACACGGGGCATGAGCGGGGGTGGGGGGAGAGGAGAGACACACGGGGCATGAGCGGGGGGTGGGTGGAAAGGAGGGAGACACGGGGCATGAGCGGGGGTGGGGGGAACAGTAGGGAGACACGGGGCATGAGTGGGGGCTGGGGGGAAGGAGAGAGACACACGGGGCATGAGCGGGGTGTGGGAGGGAAGGGGTGAGACACACGGGGCATGAGCGGGGGGTGGGGGAGAAGGGGAGAGAGACACGGGGCATGAGCAGGGGGTGGGGGGAAGGGGAGAGACACGGGGCATGAGCGGGGGTGGGGGGACGGGGAGAGACACACGGGGCATTAGCGGGGGTGGGGGGGAAGGGGAGAGAAACATGGGGCATGAGTGGGGGGTGGGGGAACAGTAGGGAGACACAGGGCATGAGCGGGGGTGGGGGAACAAGGGAGACACGAGGCATGAGCGGGGGGTGGGGGGTAACACAAGGGAGACACGGGGCATGAGCGGGGTGGGGGGTAACAGGGGAGACAGGGCATGAGCGGGGAGTGGGGGGTAACACAAGGGAGACAGGGCATGAGCGGGGGGTGGTGGGGTAACACAAGGGAGACACGGGGCATGAGCGGCGGGTGGGGGGGAAAGGAGGGAGACACGGGGAATGAGCGGGGGTGGGGGAACAAGGGAGACACGGGGCATGAGCGGGGGTGGGGGGTAACAGGGGAGACAGGGCATGAACGGGGGTGGGGGGGTAACACAAGGGAGACAGGGCATGAGCAGGGGGTGGTGGGGTAACACAAGGGAGACACGGAGCATGAGCGGGGGGTGGGGGGGTAACACAAGGGAGACACGGGGCATGAGCTGGGGGTGGGGGGTAACACAAGGGATACACGGGGCATGAGCGGGGGGTGGGGGGAACAGGGGAGACACAGGGCATGAGCGGGGGGTGGGGGGGAGGTGGAGAGACACTGGGGCATGAGCGAGGGGTGGGGGGGAGGCGAGAGACACACAGGGCATGAGCGGGGGTGGGGGGAAGGGGAGAGACACACGGGGCATGAGCGGGGGGTGGGAGGGGGAGGGGAGAGACACACGGGGCATGAGCGGGGGGTGGGGGAAGGGGAGAGACACGCGGGGCATGAGCGGGGGGTGGGGGGAAAGGAGGGAGACACGGGGCATGAGTGGGGCATGGGGGAAAGGAGGGAGACACGGGGCATGAGCGGGGGGTGGGGAGGAAGGGGAGAGACACACGGGCATGAGCGGGGGGTGGGGGAACAGTAGGGAGACACGGGGCATGAGTGGGGGTTGGGGGGTAACACAAGGGAGACACGGGGCATGAGCTGGGGGTGGGGGGGAAACACCAGGGAGACAGGTCATGAGCGGGGGGTGGGGGGAAGTGGAGAGAGACACGGGGCATGAGCGGGGGGTGGGGGGAAGGGGAGAGACACGGGGCATTAGCAGGGGGTGGAGGGGGAGGGGAGAGACACACGGGCATGAGCGGGGGGTGGGGGGAAGGGGAGAGAGACACGGGCATGAGCGGGGAGTGGGGGAACGGGGAGAGACACATGGGGCATTAGCGGGGGTGGGGGGGAAGGGGAGAGAAACATGGGGCATGAGTGGGGGGGTGGGGGAACAGTAGGGAGACACGGGGCATGAGCGGGGGTGGGGGGGAAAGGAGGGAGACACGGGGCATAAGCGGGGGTGGGGGAACAAGGGAGACACGAGGCATGAGCGGGGGGTGGGGGGTAACACAAGGGAGACACGGGGCATGAGCGGGGGTGGGGGGTAACAGGGGAGACAGGGCATGAGCGGGGGGTGGGGGGTAACACAAGGGAGACAGGGCATGAGCAGGGGGTGGTGGGGTAACACAAGGGAGACATGGGGCATGAGCGGGAGGTGGGGGGGAAAGGAGGGAGACATGGGGCATGAACAGGGGTGAGGGAACAAGGGAGACACAAGGCATGAGCGGGGGGTGGGGGGTAACACAAGGGAGACACGGGGCATGAGCGGGGGTGGGGGGTAACAGGGGAGACAGGGCATGAACGGGGGTGGGGGGGTAACACAAGGGAGTCAGGGCATGAGCAGGGGGTGGTGGGGTAACACAAGGGAGACACGGGGCATGAACGTGGGTGTGGGGGGTAACACAAGGGAGACACGGGGCATGAGCTGGGGTGGGGGGTAACACAAGGGATACACGGGGCATGAGCGGGGGATGGGGGGGAACAGGGGAGACACAGGGCATGAGTGGGGGATGGGGGGAAGTGGAGAGAGACACTGGGGCATGAGCGAGGGGTGGGGGGGAGGCGAGAGACACACAGGGCATGAGCGGGGGTGGGGGGAAGGGGAGAGACACACGGGGCATGAGCGGGGGGTGGGGGGAAGGGGATAGACACACGGGGCATGAGCGGGGGGTGGGGGGGAAGGGGAGAGACACACGGGGCATGTGCGGGGGGTGGGGCGAAAGGAGGGAGACACGGGGCATGAGTGGGGCATGGGGAAAAGGAGGGAGACACGGGGCATGAGCGGGGGGTGGGGAGGAAAGGGAGAGACACACGGGCATGAGCGGGGGGTGGGGGAACAGTAGGGAGACACGGGGCATGAGCGGGGGGTGGGGGGGTAACACAAGGGAGACACGGGGCATGAGCGGGGGTGGGGGGTAACACAGGGGAGACTCAGGGCATGATCTGGGGGTAACACAAGGGAGACACGGGGCATGAGCTGGGGGTGGAGGGGAACAGGGGAGACACGGGGCATGAGTGGGGCATGGGGGGAAAGGAGGGAGACACGGGGCATGAGCGGGGGGTGGGGGGGAAGTGGAGAGAGACACGGGCATGAGCGGGGGTGGGGGGAAGGGGAGAGACACGGGGCATTAGCAGGGGGTGGAGGGGGAGGGGAGAGACACACGGGGCATGTGCGGGGGGTGGGGGGAAAGGAGGGAGACACTGGCATGAGCGGGGGTGGGGGGAAGGGGAGAGAGACACGGGCATGAGCAGGGGGTGGGGGAACGGGGAGAGACACATGGGGCATTAGCGGGGGTGGGGGGGAAGGGGAGAGAAACATGGGGCATGAGTGGGGGGGTGGGGGAACAGTAGGGAGACACGGGGCATGAGCGGGGGTGGGGGGGGAAGGAGGGAGACACGGGGCATAAGCGGGGGTGGGGGAACAAGGGAGACACGAGGCATGAGCGGGGGGTGGGGGGTAACACAAGGGAGACACAGGGCATGAGCGGGGGTGGGGGGTAACAGGGGAGACAGGGCATGAGCGGGGGGTGGGGGGGTAACACAAGGGAGACAGGGTATGAGCAGGGGGTGGTGGGGTAACACAAGGGGGACATGGGGCATGAGCGGGAGGTGGGGGGAAAGGAGGGAGACATGGGGCATGAGCAGAGGTGGGGGAACAAGGGAGACACAAGGCATGAGCGGAGGGTGGGGGTAACACAAGGGAGACACGGGGCATGAGCGGGGGTGGGGGTAACAGGGGAGACAGGGCATGAACGGGGGTGGGGGTAACACAAGGGAGACAGGGCATGAGCAGGGGGTGGTGGGGTAACACAAGGGAGACACGGGGCATGAGCTGGGGGGGGGGGGTAACACAAGGGATACACGGGGCATGAGCGGGGGGTGGGGGGGAACAGGGGAGACAGGGCATGAGTGGGGGATGGGGAAGTGGAGAGAGACACTGGGGCATGAGCGAGGGGTGGGGGGGAGGCGAGAGACACACAGGGCATGAGCGGGGGTGGGGGGAAGGGGAGAGACACACGGGGCATGAGCGGGGGGTGGGAAGGGGAGGGGAGAGACACACGGGGCATGAGCGGGGGGTGGGGGGGAAGGGGATAGACACACGGGGCATGAGCGGGGGTGGGGGGGAAGGGGAGAGACACACAGGGCATGTGCGGGGGGTGGGGGGAAAGGAGGGAGACACGGGGCATGAGTGGGGCATGGAGGGAAAGGAGGGAGACACGGGGCATGAGCGGGGGGTGGGGAGGAAGGGGAGAGACACACAGGCATGAGCAGGGGGGTGGGGGAACACAAGGGAGACACGGGGCATGATCTGGGGGGTAACACAAGGGAGACACGGGGCATGAGCTGGGGGTGGGGGGGAAACACCAGGGAGACAGGTCATGAGCGGGGGGTGGGGGGGAACAGGGGAGACACGGGGCATGAGCGGGGGGTGGGGGGAAAGTGGAGAGAGACACGGGGCATGAGCGAGGGATGGGGGAACAGAAGGGAGACACCGGGCATGAGCGTGGGTGGGGGGAGGGGAGAGACACACGGGCATGAGCGGGGGGTGTGGGGGAAGGGGAGAGACACATGGGGCATGAGCGGGGGGTGGGGTGGAAGGGGAGAGACACACGGGGCATGAGCGGGGGGTGGGGGAAAGGGGAGAGACACACAGGGCATGAGCGGAGGGTTGGAGGTAACACCAGGGAGACAGGTCATGAGCGGGGGGTTGGGGGAACAGGGGAGACACGGGGCATCATGAGCGGGGGGTGGGGGGGAAGTGGAGAGAGACACGGGGCATGAGCGGGGGGTGGGGGGAACAGTAGGGAGACACGTGGCATGAGCGGGGGTGGGGGGGAAGGGGAGAGACACACGGGGCATGACCGGGGGTGGGGGGAAGGGGAGAGACACACGGGGCATGAGCGGGGGTGGCGGGAGAGGAGAGACACACGGGGCATGAGCGGGGGTGGGGGGGAAAGGAGGGAGACACGGGGCATAAGCAGGGGTGGGGATCAAGGGAGACACGAGGCATGAGCGGGGGGTGGGGGGTAATACAAGGGAGACACGGGGCATGAGCGGGGGTGGGGGGTAACAGGGGAGACAGGGCATGAGCGGGGGGTGGGGGGTAACACATGGGAGACAGGGCATGAGCAGGGGGTGGTGGGGTAATACAAGGGAGACACGGGGCATGAGCTGGGGGTGGGGGGGAAGGGGAGAGAGACACGGGGCATGAGCGGGGGGTGAGGGGAAGGGGAGAGAGACACAGGGCATGAGCGGGGGTGGAGGGCAGGGGAGAGAGACACAGGCATGAGCGGGGGGTGGGGTTGGGGGGGGAAGGGGAGAGACACATGGGGCATGAGCGGGGGGTGGGGGGAAGGGGAGAGACACACGGGGCATGAGCGGGGGTGGGGGGAGGGGGAGAGACACACGGGGCATGAGCGGGGGGAAAGGATGGAGACACGGGGCATGAGCGGGGGGTGGGGAGGAAGGGGAGAGACACGGGGCATTAGCGGGGGTGGGGGGAGGGAAGAGACACACGGGGCATGAGCGGGGGGGTGGGGGGAAAGGAGGGAGACACGGGGCATGAGCAGGGGGTGGGGGGAAGGGGAGAGACACACGGGGCATGAGCGGGGGGTGGGGGGAAGGGGAGAGGGACACGGGGCATGAGCGGGGGTGGAGGGGGTAGGGGAGAGACACACGGGGCATGAGCGGGGGGTGGGGGGAAAGGAGGGAGACACGGGGCATGAGTGGGGGGTGGGAGGGAAGGGGAGAGAGACACTGGGCATGAGTGGGGGATGGGGGAAGGGGAGAGACACACGGGGCATGAGCGGGGGGTGAGGGGAAGGGGAGAGAGACACAGGGCATGAGCGGGGGTGGAGGGCAGGGGAGAGAGACACAGGCATGAGCGGGGGGTGGGGTTGGGGGGGAAGGGGAGAGACACATGGGGCATGAGCGGGGGGTGGGGGGAAGGGGAGAGACACACGGGGCATGAGCGGGGGAGGGGGAGAGACACACGGGGCATGAGCGGGGGGAAAGGATGGAGACACGGGGCATGAGCGGGGGGTGGGGAGGAAGGGGAGAGACACGGGGCATTAGCAGGGGTGGGGGGAGGGAAGAGACACACGGGGCATGAGCGGGGGAGTGGGGGGAAAGGAGGGAGACACGGGGCATGAGCAGGGGGTGGGGGGAAGGGGAGAGACACACGGGGCATGAGCGGGGGGTGGGGGGAAGGGGAGAGAGACACGGGGCATGAGCGGGGGTGGAGGGGGTAGGGGAGAGACACACGGGGCATGAGCGGGGGGTGGGGAGAAAGGAGGGAGACACGGGGCATGAGTGGGGGGTGGGAGGGAAGGGGAGAGAGACACTGGGCATGAGTGGGGGATGGGGGAAGGGGAGAGACACACGGGGCATGAGCGGGGGGTGAGGGGAAGGGGAGTGAGACACGGGGCATGAGTGGGGGGGAGGGGAGAGACACGGGGCATTAGTGGGGGGAGGGGAGAGACACACGGGGCATGAGCGGGGGTGTCGGGGGAAATGAGGGAGACATGGGGTATGAGCAGGGGTGGGGGGAAGGGGAGAGACACACGGGGCATGAGTGGGGGTGGGCGGGAAGGGGAGAGATGCACGGGGAATGAGCAGTGGGTGGGGGAAAGGAGAGAGACACCACGGGGCATGAGCTGGGGGTAGGGGGAAGGGGAGAGAGACACGGGGCATGAGCAGGGGTGAGGGGGAAGGGGGGAGACACACGGGCATGAGCGGGGGGTGGGGGGAACAGTTGGGAGACATGGGGCATGAGTGGGGGGTGGGGTGGGAAGGAGGGAGACACGGGACATGAGCGGGGGGAACGGGAAAGAGACATGGGGCATGAGCGGGGGTGGGGTGGAAGGGGAGAGAGACACGGGGCATGAGCGGGGGTGGGGGGAAGGGGAGAGAGACACGGGGCATGAGCGGGGGGTGGGGGGAAAGGAGGGAGACACGGGGCATGAGTGGGGGGAAGGGGAGAGACACACAGGGAATGAGCAGGGGGTGGGGGGGAGGGGAGAGACACAGGGCATGAGTGGGGGGTGGGGGGAAGGGGAGAGAGACACAGGGCATGAGCGGGGTTGGGGGTGGGGGGGAAGGGGAGAGACACATGGGGCATGAGCGGAAGGTGGGGGTGGGGGGCAGGGGAGAGACACAGGGCATGAGCGGGGGGTGGGGGGGAGGGGGAGAGACACACAGGGCATGAGCGGGGGGAAAGGATGGAGACACCGGCATTAGCGGGGGGTGGGGGAAAGGAGGGAGACACGGGGCATGAGCGGGGGGTGGGGGGAAGGGGAGAGACACACGGGCATGGGTGGGGGGGAATGGGAGAGACACGGGGCATTAGCGGGGGTGGGGGGAGGGGAGAGACACACGGGGCATGAGCGGGGGGTGGGAGGAAAGGAGGGAAACACGGGGCATGAGCGGGGGTGGGGGAACAAGGGAGACACGAGGTATGAGCGGGGGGTGGGGGGTAACACAAGGGAGACACGGGGCATGAGCGGGGGTGGGGGGTAACAGGGGAGACAGGGCATGAGCAGGGGGTGGTGGGGTAACACAAGGGAGACACGGGGCATGAGCGGGGGGTGGGAGGGTAACACAAGGGAGACACGGGGCATGAGCTGGGGGTGGGGGGTAACACAAGGGATACACGGGGCATGAGCAGGGGGTGGGGGGAACAGGGGAGACACAGGGCATGAGCGGGGGGTGGGGGGGAAGTGGAGAGAGACACTGGGGCATGAGCGAGGGGTGGGGGGAGGCGAGAGACACACAGGGCATGAGCGGGGGTGGGGGGAAGGGGAGAGACACACGGGGCATGAGCGGAGGGTGGGAGGGGGAGGGGAGAGACACACGGGGCATGAGCAGCGGGTGGGGGGGAAGGGGAGAGACACACGGGGCATGAGCGGGGGGTGGGGGGGAAGGGGAGAGACACACAGGGCATGAGCGGGGGGTGGGGGGAAAGGAGGGAGACACGGGGCATGAGTGGGGCATGGGGGAAAGGAGGGAGACACGGGGCATGAGCGGGGGGTGGGGAGGAAGGGGAGAGACACACGGGCATGAGCGGGGGGTGGGGAACAGTAGGGAGACACAGGGCATGAGTGTGGGGTGGGGGGTAACACAAGGGAGACACGGGGCATGAGCGGGGGTGGGGGGGAAACACCAGGGAGACAGGTCATGAGCGGGTGTGGGGGGAACAGGGGATACACGGGGCATGAGCGGGGGGTGGGGGGGAAGTGGAGAGAGACACGGGGCAAGAGCGGGGGGTGGGGGGAAGGGGAGAGACACGGGGCATTAGCAGGGGGTGGAGGGGGAGGGGAGAGACACACGGGGCATGAGCGGGGGGTGGGGAAAGGAGGGAGACACGGGGCATGAGCAGAGGGTGGGGGGAAGGGGAGAGAGACACGGGCATGAGCGGGGGGTGGGGGAACGCGGAGAGACACACGGGGCATTAGCGGGGGTGGGGGGAAGGGGAGAGAAACATGGGGCATGAGTGGGGGGGTGGGGGAACAGTAGGGAGACACGGGGCATGAGCGGGGGGTGGGGGGGAAAGGAGGGAGACACGGGGCATAAGCGGGGGTGGGGGAACAAGGGAGACACGAGGCATGAGCAGGGGTGGGGGGTAACACAAGGGAGACACGGGGCATGAGCAGGGGTGGGGGGTAACAGGGGAGACAGGGCATGAGCGGGGGGTGGGGGGTAACACAAGGGAGACACGGGGCATGAGCGGGGGTGGGGGGTAACAGGGGAGATAGGGCATGAACGGGGGTGGGGGGTAACACAAGGGAGACAGGGCATGAGCAGGGGGTGGTGGGGTAACACAAGGGAGACACGGGGCATGAGCGGGGGGTGGGGGGGTAACACAAGGGAGACACGGGGCATGAGCTGGGCGTGGGGGGTAACACAAGGGATACACGAGGCATGAGCGGGGGGTGGGGGGGAACAGGGGAGACACAGGGCATGCGCGGGGGTGGGGGGGAAGTGGAGAGAGACACTGGGGCATGAGCGAGGGGTGGGGGGGAAGCGAGAGACACACAGGGCATGAGCGGGGGTGGGGGGAAGGGGAGAGACACATGGGGCATGAGCGGGGGGTGGGAAGGGGAGGGGAGAGACACACAGGGCATGAGCGGGGGGTGGGGGGAAGGGGAGAGACACACGGGGCATGAGCGGGGTGTGGGGGGGAAGGGGAGAGACACACGGGGCATGAGCGGGGGGTGGGGGGAAAGGAGGGAGACACGGGGCATGAGTGGGGCATGGGGGGAAGGAGGGAGACACGGGGCATGAGCGGGGGGTGGGGAGGAAGGGGAGAGACACACGGGCATGAGCGGGGGGTGGGGGAACAGTAGGGAGACACGGGGCATGAGTGGGGGTGGGGGGGTAACACAAGGGAGACACGGGGCATGAGCGGGGGTGGGGGGGTAACACAAGGGAGACACGGGGCATGATCTGGGGGGTAACAAGGGAGACACGGGGCATGAGCTGGCGGTGGGGGGGAAACACCAGGGAGACAGGTCATGAGCGGGGGGTGGGGGGGAACAGGGGAGACACGGGGCATGAGCGGGGGTGGGGGGGTAACACAAGGGAGACACGGGGCATGAGCTAGGGGTGGGGGGGAAACACCAGGGAGACAGGTCATGAGCAGGTGTGGGGGGAACAGGGGAGACACGGGGCATGAGCGGGGGTGGGGGGAAGTGGAGAGAGACACGGGGCATGAGCGGGGGATGGGGGGAACAGAAGGGAGACACGGGGCATGAGCGGGGGTGGGGGAGGGGAGAGACACACGGGGCATGAGCGGGGGGTGGGGGGAAGGGGAGAGACACACGGGGCATGAGCAGGGGGTGGGGGGAGGGGAGAGACACATGGGGCATGAGAGGGGGTGGGGGAAAGGAGGGAGACACGGGGCATTTGCGGGGGGTAACACAAGGGATACACGGGGCATGAGCGGGGGGTGGGGGGGAACAGGGGAGACACAGGGCATGAGCGGGGGGTGGGGGGGAAGTGGAGAGAGACACGGGCATGAGCGAGGGGTGGGGGGGAGGCGAGAGACAAACAGGGCATGAGCGGGGGTGGGGGGAAGGGGAGAGACACACGGGGCATGAGCGGGGGGTGGAAAGGGGAGGGGAGAGACACACGGGGCATGAGCGGGGGGTGGGGGGGAAGGGGAGAGACACACGGGGCATGAGCGGGGTGTGGGGGGGAAGTGAGCGGGGGGTGGGGGGAAAGGAGGGAGACACGGGGCATGAGTGGGGCATGGGGGGAAAGGAGGGAGACATGGGGCATGAGCGGGGGGTGGGGAGGAAGGGGAGAGACACACGGGCATGAGCGGGGGGGTGGGGGAACAGTAGGGAGACACGGGGCATGAGCGGGGGGTGGGGGGTAACACAAGGGAGATACGGGCATGAGCGGGGGTGGGGGGGTAACACAAGGGAGACACGGGGCATGATCTGGGGGGTAACACAAGGGAAACACAGGGCATGAGCTGGCGGTGGGGGGGAAACACCAGGGAGACAGGTCATGAGCGGGGGGTGGGGGGGAACAGGGGAGACATGGGGCATGAGCGGGGGTGGGGGGGAAGTGGAGAGAGACACGGGGCATGAGCGGGGGATGGGGGAACAGAAGGGAGACACGGGGCATGAGCGGGGGGTGGGGTGAGGGGAGAGACACACGGGGCATGAGCGGGGGTGGGGGGAAGGGGAGAGACACATGGGAGGGAGACATGAGGGCCTGTGCCTCACCGCCTTTTCGTGGCCGACACAGCCCACAAATACACTGTACAGGCAGCATATCCCGCTCTGATAAACAAAGATGGCGGGCGTCTCTGAAAATAGACGCACTGCATGCTTCACGGCAGCCAATAGAAAAGCACGTCAGATGTCCACCGACATCACGCAAGCTGCTTGCCCAATCACCGTCCTGTCTGCAGAGCGAACAGGGAAGTGTGTCCGCGAAGCAAACACAGATATCACTAATTTTTTCTGACCTACTTTTTGGTCATTTAAAAAAAAAACTACTGGACGGATTTTCACCAAATTTGCAAAAGCATGCTTTTGGGACCAGGCCACTGTTTCTGGTCCAGATTTTGGTGGAAATCCGTCCAGCGGTTTGGGCTGTAGGCGCAAGCACATTTTTTTCCCATTCAGTCTATGGGAAAAAAAAAAATTTGGAACCCCCCCTATAACTTTGCCCCCCGGACGAATCCTCACCAAACTTTGCAAAAACATTCAGAGTGGGCCATATACTTTATTTGCAAAGTTTGGTGAGGATTCGTCCAGGGGGAGCGAAGTTATAAGCCGCCCAAAAAGTGCTCTTCCCATGGAAACACCAACTTAACCATAACTACATGGCCACTACTGTGGCCATGTAATAAAAGAAACATTCCCAGTTAATGACAGACACACGTTTCTAAATACATGCGGTTCCCTGCCGGCACAGTCAATATTTATTTTTTATTACAAATCGTCTCAAATGCCTGATTATAAAACATTTCCTTTTTATGTGAAAAAAACATGTTTTTTATTGCCACAAAACAAAAAAATCTTATCCTCCCTGTCGGGAAACCCCGGTCTGACCACTATACTAACGAGGATTCATGCGCACAGCATCTATTTCTGACTACGTGTTTTCACAAATTCATGCACTCATTGGTCGTGCTAATTATTCCTTAGGGTGAGGTTGCACAGCGCACATGCACATCAGAGGGAAAACGTGCATCTGATCTGATCATGTTTTTCTCAAGCAGCATGCCAATACTCAAGGCGGTTGTACGAACGATCACAAACGAGTGAGGCATGGGACAGATGAGGCTGGACGAGGTCCCTTCAAGTGCTCGTACAAGGGGCCCATCTCCATTGGCAAATATTTTAAATTACAGAAGACTCACGCACACAAGTTGCTGTTGCAATATCTACGACGAGCATACATGCCAACATTCGGAGGCACCTGGTAGGGAGATTTATTCAGAGAAATCGGAAGAGAACAATTTCCCCATAGAAATTGTGGGGACGTCACATGATCGCGGGAGCGCGGTCTCGCGAGATCTCGGCATAACGAGATCTCTCGGACCGCACTCCGCGAGAGAATGTTGCAGCCAGAAGTTGGCAGAGCGCCAGACTAGCGGTCTGGTGACAGCGCTGCTCCTGATAAGGAGCCACGATAACTAGGGCCCAGAGGAGCCCATGCAGCCAGCTTCCATCCATGTGCACACCCTGCCTCCAGTGAAGTAACTGGGAGGCCATGACTGAATGCATCAGGAAAGTACAATTTTAGGCGGGAGAACGTGAAAAATAGCAGTATTTTTCCTAGAAAAATCAGGAGTCTCCCGCCTAAATTGGGAGGGTTGGCATGTATGGACGAGTATCTTCATTGTTTGCTGGTCGTTGTTCAACTTAGTTTGTCTGCTTTTTATGTCTTTGAAGGCGGCAGTTGAGCCGTGCTTTCATCAAACGTGAACATTGTTTTGGTGATGGAAAGTAGCAGAATCGTTGGAATAGAAAAGGGGCGGGACGGAACTTTTGTTACTTATGATCACCAAATGCACAGGGGAAAAGCTTCCACGGGATACCTAATGGTTCACAACCCAGTCTCATTGTAGTTTGTTTGTTATAGGGAAATCACCATCACTTTCTTCTTCCTCCTCCTCCTAGTACTTACTTCTGAGGCAGAAGCCTCTGTAATAGGATCTCTTTTTCAAAATTAGTTAAGTCCTGCCTCTTTCGCCTGGAAATGTAATACCTCTCTACACCCACAAAACCTCAGTTAAATGTTCCTGTCACCTACAACCTCTTGCAGCTGAACATAGGGGGCAACTTTCGTGGCCTATGCATAGCTGCCAAATTTCCCATTTCTTTCTCATTGCATGCTGGGACGTGTAGGCCCATACAAATTCAAAACAAAACTACAAGTCCCAGCATTCAAAGGGAAACATGAGGATTGACTAAAGGTATCACACATGCATACATGGCAACTGTTCAAAGCACCTGAGAGCAGGGCAGGTGTTATGTAATATTTGGTATCCCCTGTCTTCGAAGATCGCAGACCAAAGTAGGAGAGTCCTAAGCCTGCTCAATGAATGAAAGCGTATCAACACGCTGCAGTGGTGGCCTCTTAAAGGGGCGCAACGAAACCTACATTTGGGGTGGGTAAGTGGTGATGGGAGGGGCCACTTCAGAAAATAGGTGGGGCAAACTTGCAGACTCTGCCCACACTGTTCTACTGCCGCATGGTCTGGGGACCAACTATCAAACCATATATTTTAAAGCGCAATATGCAGAAAGGCACTGGACATTTTTCTTGAAAGTAGCAGCTTTAAAGTTTTACTGTGTTTGTTCAAGTACATTTTTCTGAACAAAAACAGTAAAGCTTTAACACCACCAGTTTCGGGAAAGGCTTCCCTTACCTCTCTGCCTAACAAAATTCAAGTGCACAACTAGGCTACAATGTAGGTGGGGGCTAATCCTTGAAAGGTTAGGAGAGGCGCTAACTTCAAAGACCGTGGAGGAGTGGCAAATTTGTGTTGGGGCATCTAACTTCTTTACTCATTGTAATGAGACTATTCTAGTGCAGCTTCAATGTTACAATTCGTTAACGCTCTCCTTTAAGTCGGAAAACACCCACTTCTTGCAGATCCCGAAGGTCCTAGAAAGTGTGAAAATGGCAGATGGTGTGCAATGAAAGACTAAATATCATAGCATAACAGGACATAGAGTCTGGGTCAGTACTCTGGACGGCCCAAGCACCTTCAGGGACTGGGAGCAACAGGGGAGAAACTGTAATGTTTGTTCTACCACAGTTAGTCCGCTATACTAGAATCTCTGGTGCACTGACTGACTGGTGAGACTATGTCTGCCCGTAAAAACAAGTGTTACGAGACTGGGGGAAGGCCAGTGCCACAATAATGCAATTCTGTGTGACAGTATTGGAGGTACTAGCAGAGGAGCACCAGGATACACCAATTTGTCCCTACACTCATTAAAACTGTCCTATTGTAAGGGTGTAAACGTAATCATTTATAAACACTCCCATTTTTGCAGTTGAATTCCGGGTGAGATTACATTATTTGCCCAGGATCACACACTTACGCTAAACAGAGAAGCATGGATTTTAACCAACTCTGCAATTTGGGCACGGCCATCTTCTTCCATGCTTTACTTGGAACAAATATGTAAGTTTTGGGTGTCAAGGCCTACAATAGTACTGTCCTATAGTGTTTACCTGCAAAATACACAAATTGCATAGTAAAGCATCATGCCAACATGCAAATCCTTATAGCAGCATGTTGAGCCAAAATAATATCAGTTTACCTTTTATTTTCCACATACTGAATGCAAAACTATAAGATGCAAAAGCCAAAATCTATTTACCCACTTTAATTTCAGAGCTTTAAGTCACACAATAAGAGTAGTTGAGTAATAAACTCACGTAGGTTTGAAGATTCGTCACAAACCTCCAGCGTGTTGTTTTGTATGGTTTTAGAACATTCAACTAAGGACATCAAAGCAAACTTAACTTTGCAGCATATTAAGCTATTACACATTATGTGTATGAACACATTATCAAAGGGTGCTTTATTGTGTTGCCCGCTTTAACTGTCACAGATTTGCAAGGTGACTGGTGGTCTTTCAGTTGGAAATACACCATTATGCATAAGAAAGGATATGTTGCTGATGACAAAAGAAAGGTGTTGTCGAGTTCATTATGGCAGTGGCTGCAAATCCAGGGATGCAGCCTGTGTGTCTCATGGGGGCTGTGACTGGGGAAAAGGGCAGTGCTTGATCATCCGATCCGAGCCAAGCAGATTTGCCTCGGAAGAAAGAAAATGCGCCAACAGGACCATGTTCCTGATCATTTGAACTATGAAAGGCTCTTCACAGAAGCCCGCCCTCAGCTAACATTTAGTAGCGGGCTTCAGCCCGGTCAGCTCAATGACGTTACGCGCCTGGCCTCATAGTATGATGACAACTATCTATGAACAGGCTAATTGCGTTAATATAAAAGCTTGTGGCAGGCTGACATTGTAAACATTTGTTCGAGCACCGTCTTCTTTCCAAATGATCCTGCCACTGCTTGTATTAACACACTTTTATTTTAATGCAAGGGAGCTTATGAAGCATTTCACACTGCAGCGTGTTTATAAGACTTCATCAACATATGAGGCAAGTCTTATAAACATGCTGCAGTGTGGAATGCTGTGGTAGGTTCATATTTTAATACAAATTAGTTTGTGAAATGCTTCATAAGGCTCGTATTTGCCTTTTTTCCCAACCATGTTGGTGACACTGGAGAACATCAGCCACTTTTCGAAAACGGTATCTATGCCCTGCGTGTGGACAATAAAGCTCTTATGTTTTGTGAAAAATGATGCAGGGGGGTAGATCTGTCTCTTTCCAATACGCTTTGGGCTGCAGAAGCTCCTGTTATGCCTGAGAGGAGGATCCAGGAGCTCAGTGCTGCTCAGTACGAAAATAGCGCTAGGCATGAGTGCTGATTTTCCAGAGTTTTCTAAAATGGTAGAGGAACAAATACAGTCTGCAGATGCTTGCACCAACGAAGAAGAGAAAGACCAATTGAGAAAAATATTCATAGAATTCAAGGAGGTATTCGCTAAAGATGCCTCTGAGTGTGGGCGTACTGATTTGCATGTTGGTACGAAGGCTATGGTAGGGAATCTGTATTTGTGTGATGATATGGGCTACCCTTGGCCTGTTTAGAGCCTTTGGCAGAAATAATTAAAATGTTGGAGTCCATAGAAACCATTAGACCCATTCACAGTACCTCAAACACGCCCATTTTGGGTGTGCTGAAGTCCAATGGTCAATGGCGGTTGTGCGCAGACTTAAGAGAACTAAATAAGAGGGTACCTGTTTCAAGGTGGCCTCTCCCATTCATTGACCAAGGCGTTGCATAATACAATGGTCGAAGGATTTTACTACCTTAGATCTAACAACAGGCTATTTGTGTGTGCCTCTAGCAAAAGATATACAAAATCTATTTGCCTTTACGTTCAAAGGCACCCAGTATGCATTGATACATACTTCCTTTGGGTTTATCAATAGTGGAAGCGAATTTGGGATCTTTCTGAGCAAAGCACTCCCAGATGCAACTGAGAGGGGAACTGTGGTCTATGTGGATGATGTTCCGATCAAAAATGAGAATATAGAAAGCCATTTCAGTGAAATTAAACATGTGTCCAGCCAGCTGCAAAAGGGTGGAACTAATGTTTCATTGCAGAAGGCGCAGTGGTGTAGGAAAAAGGTACATTTCTTTGGACATGAAGTTACAGAGCAAGGGTTAAACCTGAAAAAGAAAAAGGTAGAAATCGTACAAATCGGAAGTGCTTAAAGATCTTGTTAGGGATGACAAGTTACAATAGGAAATTCATTAAAGAGAATGCAGAAATCACACAATCACTGACTAAATTACTGAAGCAGGGAGTGCCCTGGAAATGGGGACAGGAACACTGTGAAGCGGTTGCCAAATTGACAGATAATCTAATAAAGGCCCCATGTTTGGCTTATCCATAAAACCAAGATTTCTTTCTGGGGATAAGATCTATGCATGTCAGCGGTCTTGTATCAAAAGCATGATTCAAATAACTAAACCATTGCATATGCTAGCAAAGCATTGTCACAGGTGCAAGCAAAGGTTTATGAATATGAAAAAACACTTTTGACAACTGTGTGGGCATTACAACAGTTCCGCCCCATTATTCAAGGAGAGCTGGTGAATGCTGAAACTAATCGAATCACTACAATGTTTGCAGTGTAAAAGGATCAGATAAGGGAACTTGGCCCAGTGAGCATGAGGACATGTCCTAAAAGTAGTCTCGTGGTAGCATTGACCACAATTTATAAAGCAATTTCTACAGCAGTAGAAAACAAATTAAAAGAAATAGTATTAGATACTAATTCTGATTATGCCTGGAAGAGTTTTGTAGAATACCTACCGGGGTGGAAGCTGAGAGGGATGGTCACTTATAACAAAAAAACACTCAAACATGGAAAACTGAATCAGGTGATCGACAATCTTGTTTCAGTGAATGAGATGAAAACTAACTGCAGGAAGATCCGGGGGCATTCTAGAACACCAGGGGAAGATAAGGAAGGGAATGACAAGGTTGATCAATTGGCCAAAATTGAAGCATTGATGGGGGAACTGTTTCCTATTCAAAACTTGGTCAGTGAGATCCAAGTGGACGTGGTAACAAATTCCAAATCTCATAAAACAAGTGATCAACCAGTGGTGCATTGGAGCTTTGACACGCCCAATCAGCATTTGATTAGGGCACAAAAAGAAGACACAATCATAGGCATGTTGTACAATCATTTGTCAGATGCAGAACAGAGTCATTTAACAGAGGACTGGAAAGGAAGAAAGGAACTGAGGGTGATGTTGAAGAATAAACAAAGGTTTCAACTGCAAGACGGACTGTTAATCTGAGAATCCATTTCAGGTCAGATCCAATGGGTAGTCCCAGTTTCCTTTCCTTTCTGGGGTTGATACAACATCAAACCCATGATGCAATAATAGCAAGACACAGAGGTTCGCTGAAAACATTGTAAATATTGAAGGAATATGCTTATGGGCTGCATATTTCTGAAGATGTGGAGTTGTATACCCAGGGTGTTTGGTGTGTGCATAGTTCCAGCCTGCCTCCCCAACACATAGAGCACCATTAATGAAAAGAGGTCTGGCACTTTCCTGGTCAGATTTGCAAATATATTTCATTGGCCCATCCAAAGATCATCACAGGGAAATAAATACATGCTAGCAGTTACCTGTCTGATGTCTAAATGGTTGGAATGCATACCGACACCGGACTGTAGTGCACAGACAGCAGCTACATTGCCAGTGAACCACATATTTTCTAGGTTTGGTTTGCCCCAAGGAATATAATCAGACCACGGAAAACATTTTACCAGTGCAGTAGTGACCAAGATGTGGCAGATTCTGAGAGTAAAAAGGAAGCTACATATTTCGTACTGCCCATCTTGTAGCAGTGGTGTAGAAGTTTGCAATTGAACATTAATTGGTCTTCTTAAAAACTGTGTGGCTCAAGCAGGGTCTAGTTGGGATTTGTGACCCCCTTTGATACTGATGGCCATTAGGGTGATACCATCGAAGTCTATAAACCTCAGTCCACATGAAATCATCACAGACGGGAAAATGGTACTGCCCCAACACCTGTTGAATAGAACCAATGAGCACATTTTGGTGAATGCATCCACAATTCATGAATATGTGGAAGAGCTGAGAAAGCATTTGCAGGACACATTTGCATTTGCACAGCAAAATCTGGTAAGGGCAGCTGAGGATGCCAAGTCATGATATGACAGGAAGCCATCTGTTAGGGGGTATTAAATAGGTGACCAAGTGTACAAGTTCAATTACACAAAAGGCAAGAGCTAAAATGCCAAATTTATGGCATCCTGGCATAGTCTATTCAGAATTGTGGACACAGTTTCTCCTGTAGTGTACAGAATAATGACCTAGGAAGGTAATATGGCAGTGGAACAATTTGTCCACGTGAATAAGATAAAGCTGTTTCACCCGAAACATGAAATTTAGAGGTTAGAGCAGTCCAAAGAAACCAGTAGGGAGTGAAAGGTAGAACGGTCCCATTAGAATGAAGGTGAGTAAGTCTATGGGGTGAATAGAAGTAAGGAGAGTAGCTCACACTAGGGGCAAATGGGGTTCATTGTGGCAGGTAAGTAGGTGTGTTGGATATGGTGTACGTGAAGGGATGAACGAGGAGTAAGGATGCATATTAATCACAAAAATGTAAATATTCAAAAATGTAAATACATTTTTCTTGAAGGTTTATGCCAGGCAGTTGGAAAACAGCAGAAGCCCTAAAGGAAAAAGTATTGTTGCTTAGTACTTAACCTGACTGTCTCTCTCTTCTGCTTTAGATGCCCTAATTCCTTTTCCTTCATAAGTGTTCTGTGGGAGTCCCTGGAGCCGGATATCCATAGAGGAGGCCTCGGGCGGAGCAAGGTGGAATCCCCGGGACCAAAAGGAAGGAGACTGGCAGACGTGAAGGAGAGGACCAAATGACAATATGGAAGTCTCCAGTTTTTGTGATGTACTTAGTGACATGGACACAGTCCTCTCTGTCTAATAAACTATATTCAGGTCGGAGCCGGTATTAGGCCTTGTTGTGGAAAATGTCACCACCAAGTCCCAAAGATGCTGTATCCATTCTAAATAGTTTCTCATTTTGAGTATTTATTTTATTCTTTCACTATAATTCTTTCATAGTATCCTCTTTTCTATGTTGTCGTCGTGTTGCTATTCTTTCTTTAATCTATGGACAAACCTTGCCAAAAAAATGTATTTGATGCAATTGTTTACACTTCGATATTAAGCAAAACACACTTACACTGCTATATGAAGATCACATGGTTTGATGACATGAACATTTATTGACTGGAGGAAATGATTTTTAGCTATGATTCATGTTTCTGCAGAGTCCGGTGTTTAAGCAGTGTCCTCCACAGAAGAAGGGGTGAGATGTAGGGAAATGGAGTGTCACTATTTTCAAAAGAAATGGTGTGCCACCAGTTCCAACTGATATGATATGGCATTTATAACACGCCTATACACAGGTGTTTCAAGGCGCGACGAGGCAAGGGAGGGGGAACAGAGGGAAGACAGACAACGATCCTATTAGGCCAGGTGTCATTCAGATCGCGCAAGTGCAGGGGGAGGGGACAGTGCAGTACATGGGATAAAAGAATAAATAACAATAAGAAAAAGTACGGCCAACAGGTGGCAAGTGCACAGTAAGTGCAGACAATAGGTGTCAAGTGCTGGTAGTGGGACTGTAGGGATACACAAAACAGTCCCCAAGTGCAGGGTTGCCAGGAAGGCAGAGGACGTGTGCGACTGGCAGGAGAGGGGACCTGGGCCCGAGATCAGAGGGTGGCCAGGTAACCAGTGCAGTTTCGGTTTCAGCCAGGAAGTCAGCAGGGTAGAGGAGGAGAAAAGGCAGAAGCAAAGAGAAAGGTTTTGAGGTGCTCCTGGAACTGGAGATGATTCTCCTCAAGTTTCAGGGAGGCAGGGAGGCTGTTCTTATCGGTAGGCCCCAGCCGAAGAAAGAGATCTACCACCAACTCGTTGCTTGCAGAAGCTACACAAACTACGCCAATGACACCCAGATACTTATTCCACTCTCAGGGAACTGTGAGATTGACCTTGCCTTACTCAACAAAATGTATCTCATCATTCAGGCATGGATGGCAGCTCATAGTCTCTGCCTGAATGATGAGAAAACCGAAATCCTAATTCTAGGCGCCCCCACCAACCTGATTAAGCTTGACGCCCAATACTCCTCGTTCAGTATTGATGGCAACATTATCAAAACTGCTAAGGAAAGGAAAACGTTGGGTTTGTACCTAGATTCCACTATAACCCTTCGAAAACAAGTCAGTGTGATAGCCTCAGCCACGTCCTACACCTGTAAGCTTATTCATGCCTGCAAACCATACCTCTAGGCAAATAGCTGCATTTTACTAGCTAGGGCATTAATCTTGTCTAAACATGATTACTGCAATGCTTTATAGGCAGGTGCTAACAAACAAATCAAACAAATCATAAATAAACTCCAAATACGACAAAATAATGCTCTCAGAGCCGCCCTGAGTATCCCAAGGAGAAACCACATTTCTGAAAGCAGAAGGAATCACAAATGGCTCTCCATTAAGGACAGGATTCCCCTCAAAATTGTCTCAATCACGCATAAATGCCTCAATAATGCCTCTCCACAGTACTTAAAAGACAAAATCATCACAAGGACGTCATCGCGACCCACGAGGGCTGCCAATTCCTTCTGCATCACAGTACCAAGATTCAGCTTAAAAACAGCTGGGGGCAATAGTTTCCCTGTCTTAGCGGCTCAAGCCTGGAATGCTCTCCCCCTCCACTTGCGTTCTACTCAGACCTTTCAAAGCTTTAGGTCCAACACCAAAAAATGGCTAACGATGAATGACACTCCTCACAAAAGAGCCTAGAGTTTTTAGATAATTTTACCTATGCCACTCTTGATCATGCACTTGTCCATCAACCTCTGTAATTTCTGTGTGAAGCCCGTAAGGTGTAAAGGGCATCTGAACTCACTGTTTTCCACTGTTCGGCTGGTGAAGGGTATTTGGAGTGACAGGAACTCTCTTTCTCTTTAAGCGACCGCTTGCCTGTCGGGTGAGGCTGCGGCCTGTGACTTTGCTGCATACCCTGAAGAGAATTGAGCGAGCAGCGCTACAACTCGCGTAAGACTTCTGGGTGGACCCAGGAGCAGTTGAAAGCGAGCGCGGTCGCCCACCGGACTGCACAGCTGACATCGCAGAACACGCCCACTGGAAGTAGTAGGGCGTATAAATCAACAACATCAGAACCCTTGCGGCGTGAAGCCTGTAAGGTGTAAAGGGCATCTGAACTCACTGTTTTCCACTGTTTACGGCTGGTTCCGCGGTGCAGACCAGAAGCCAAAAGCCATACACAACAGAAACAAGTGCGGAGTGCTGAGCCGATTGCTGCACAGCATAGATCAATCTGAGGCACTTTGATGGAGCCATTGCCGGCGAGTGAACCTGACACGGCAGTAAACGACGCCAGCCCGCACACACGTAACCGACTACAACAGCTGAAGCTCCAGCATGCGAAAGCAGCGAAATTAAAGGTAAGCGATTCTCAAAAAACAAAAAATGACTCTGCACAATGTGACAACAGTAACCACACTGAAGGGACAGGCATTGTAGTGGCGACTCAAGACCTGTATTCAGACATAGCAGTGGTCACCGAAACAAATGTAGCAATGAGCTGCAAAATACCTGTATCATTGGAAATAGTTGGTCCATTCTATCCCGAGCGGTTAGAAGGAAAGTTGCCATTAACCCCTCTGCCAGCTATTGATTTTACCCTGAAGAAACTAGTTGTGGATGTGAACGAGGAGAATCATTTGACCCCCAACACAGACCGAGTCAAAATACATATTTCGGCTCCTATTCAGATGCTTGCAAAAACACAAGGAAACATCTCTGAAAAGACACCCAACTCAAGTATAAAAAACATGACAGCAAAAAATTCACCTCCACCTTCTGTTTATCTCGATGCTTCAGATGCCACCTTTTCATTCGACATAACAGATGCTGATTTATTGACTATACGATCACCGGTGGAGGGGTTAATAACAACAGCACTGCCACTACAGATGCAAAGGACTGTCGAAATACAGCAAAACTATTCCATGCTGTCCGAGGGAGAATAGCACCTGAGAGACCCGTAAATGTGAGGGATCACGGAAATACGGCGAAATTGAAAAACACGCAGACAACTACAGAACTAACTGAAAATAAAAGGAGATATTTGAGAACTGTGAATGAATGTGGTGGGAAACCAGTACTTGTAACCACTGACAAAAGAGAAAATGATTCTGTAGGGTCTATAAAGGATTTATCCAAAGGAATGTCTGTGGGTACTACCATGTCTTACGATATAGTGGCACGCAAAGCTCGCTTAACTGAGCGACTGAAGGCTGACTTTGTTCTAATGAGCGAACGGCTGAATGAAAGCTTTGCAACTAAACAGCTCCCAATATCTGGTAAGCAACGGACAGCAAGTACTTCTATCAAGAATGCGACGCAATTAACAAAGCAATCATTGAAACTGAATGATTCATCTTTGGTAGTCAGGTTAATTAACCTCGACACATCAGACAATGAATATACCGGCAACCAGACAAACAGCAAGGTGAGCCCTGCGCGAATTAGTGAGGTGAGCCCTGCGCGAATCAGTGAGGATGCACAGACTCAACTTGGAAAAGACTCAGTTGACTCAGAAAGCAACATCCCATCAGCGTCTAGATTATCGTTAGAGTCGTGTGAATCAAAAGGAAACATATCCATTGCAGCAGGACTCCAAATTCACAACAACGTGCTGGCAGCCACCTCCATAGCCTTAATGCCATTCATGAAGCTATACGAGGCATTGAATGACACCTTACGGGATCAGACCACACTACTAGCTTTAACTAACAACAAAGTAATTGAGTTAGAAAAATTCAATGAGTACCTGATTCGTCGTCGTGACTCAGAAGCAGCAGTCTCCCATGGATGGCACTCACGCCTGAATGAAATAACGAAGAGAGAAACACATGAGAAAGCTGACCTAAGCGAGGCCATTGTAGAATGTACAAAATGGATAAGACACAACGTAGCGGTACAGCCACGTGGCTCTCTTATTGAACATAGCTGTAATTGCCTAAGACACAGCAACGTCAGCCAAAACTTGCATCAACATAACACACCTCAAAGTCAGCATGTAATTCGGGAAAAACCGGTGGAAGCTCAAAAACAAACAGATAGTAATAAACCTCCCAAGAATGTTGATAAGGGAAAGAAAAATAAAAAAAAAGGTGAGGAAGAATTGTTACAAATAAATGAAGAAGGAGCTATCGAGACTGAGACAGTCCCGGTAGCTGCGATTGACCTGACTAAGACGCAGCAGATAATTTTGGACCCAATAGTAACACAAAGTAAAAACACAAAAGCTACAGCTTCAGGATCACAGACCGAAAATGGAGCAAACGCAGCACAAGTGGGACAAAAAGCTTTGTTTGGAATTTTTACAGGTTCGGCAAAATCAATCATATCAACAACAACAAAGCCAGCATTGCTTAAGATTAATCAAACAAAAAATAGGAAAATTATTTTAAAAACTCCCGCTCCAAAGAGAATACGATCAAATGAGGCAAAGAAGTTCATAAGAAACCTCTCAACGCCCCCTCGACAAGAGGCTGCGAAAACTATAGCGACAGGGACAGGGCAAGGAAAACTAAAAGCGTCTGACAGCAGCAGTAATATTGCGGTGGAAACCTCTCAAACTGCTGCAAAACGAGTGCGGGAAGTCTCTGCCTCGCTCGACAACAGTGACACTGATGTGTCGATTGATTTGGCTGATCTTTCCACCTATTCAATAGAAGAAGTAGACGATCTGGCAAATAGTAAAACAGCTACTGACAGTAGGCAAGGACCGCCCCAAGATTCAATATTAAACACTGAACCGACCAAGAAAAAACCGAGGTCCAGTCAAGAATGGAATACATCTAGAAATCATCACTCATCACAAGAATATAGAGGATATGGGGAGGAAGAGGAGTCCCACCAGGGAAGAACGAACCTATTAGACCCGATAGAAACCAACCAAACCAACTTATCAAAACTGAACCCCAAGCAAACGGTCGCTCAACTTCAAAAACAAGTACATCAAAAAAGGAGAGAAAGCAAAATCTCTCGAGAAGGTGTAATCTCAAATGGGTTTAAACTGGAACTGGCAAACATTCTAGAGGAACAAAATGAAGTAAATCTTAATAGAGCAAACGTTATGAAGCTACTGCACTATATTCCAGCTCTACGCAATATAAGATCTGACGATATTGCAATAGTTGAATACAAATCGGAAGCAAGATCAGACTGGGTCATCCTTCATATGAAGTCAAAGAAATTAGCAACACCGATAATTGAAGTAAAGGAAGAGTTACTGTGCTACGGATTTGATGTATCTGTACATGATGAGGGGTCGACTCAAATTAACTCAACGTCTGCAAAAAACTCCAACAACCCCTCTAAGAAATCAAGTCGAGAGGACCTGTGGAAAGAGCTGCAAAAGTCAGTCCAATACGTCAGCTAACCCAAGAAACCGTCGTAATGACGTGTAGGGCCACGAAGGGTCAAAAAGCTTGACCCAGCTACTTTCATCTTGGAACACTCGAGGTTTTGCCCATCTATTCCAAGAAGGAGGCCCTAAGCAGATAAATAGTGCAATAATTAGTCTTCAAGAAACATGGTTAAGGGATGTACCAATGAGCGATGGCTACACTGTCTTCCTAAATAAAGCTGGGAAAAATCTATTTGGCCGACCATTCTCCGGTCTAGTAACGATGATTGACAACTCGTCAGGTTGGGAAATGATAACCTCATCGAATCCCAACCCGTTCATTCAGTCACTAACCCTAGAGCGAGAAAGTGGAAATCGCATGAACAAAACAAAACAACAACAATTGTTGCTTTTAAACATATATTGGAATCCAACAATGATAAGCGACTCAGCCTTTATATCAGAAATTACCTCGCAAATTGACGATTGTGTAGACGAGTACAATGATCCTTTTATTCTGATATGTGGAGACCTCAACCACAGCTGGTTCAACAAGGAAAAAGTACGCAATACTTGTGACAAAAGCAAAATCCCGACCGAAACTGCAGATAGAGGTATCAAGTGGGAATACGAACTAGCACTGCGCCATTGCATGACGCTAAATGGTTGTACCAGAGGCGACATTCCGGCGGCAGACACCTGGCATCGTGGAAACTCAGGCAAAACTCTTGACTACATATGGGTCTCAGAAAATCCTCCACGAACATATAGCAAAGCTGTCAATAATGCATTCAACCAAAAGTGATCATAACGTTCTTCTTCTTGACTGGGAGATCCAGAATAAGACACAGCCAAGATATACAACTACGCTAAACATTAACAACACTCAAAACCGGCTCCGTATAAATGCCAAGCAGATCAACAAATTGGCAATAGACTTTCAACAAATGACCATAAGAAATTTGGAGGTAAATTATACTCCACTGTTGATGCAATTCAACACAGGGGCCCACAAGAATAATCTAAAGATACACAACAACAAACATCTGTTTAGCCCGGTTCTAAGAAAGGCACAAATAATGCTAAATAAAGATCTAAGGTTGCTAAAGAGATCAAGCGGAATAAACCAAGGGGTCCTAATTGCTAAAAGACGTCTCCGTTATAGAAACTGGCTAAAATCTTTCAACCGAATTCGGTTACAAGAACAAGCTGAACTAATGTTGCGGCTAATAAATACGAAGGATACCAGAAACATCTGGCAAATCATTAATAGCGGAAATTTAAAACAGGTCTTTGCGCTATCGAATGGGGTAAATGCTAAGTCCTGGGTAAAACACTACCATAACGTCTTCAATAACCAAAACGCAGATAACATCATAACGTTAAGACCTGAACCATGCAAATGGAGAGTAATTGAATCCCGGGAAGACATCGAAAATGCCATTCAACATCTAAAAACCTCGCGAGCTGCGGGGCCTGATGGCATTTCTAATTCGATGCTGAAAGCAAATAAAGAAAACTGGGCAAAATTCATTCATGGGCTATTTAAGCAAATTGCAGTAACATCGACAATACCGGACTCATGGTCAAGCGCAGTTGTGATTCCAATATTCAAAAAGGGAAATCGAGAAGAGCCAGAAAATTATCGCCCAATTGCATTAATAGACACAATGGGGAAAATATTTGCATCTTTTCTCCAAAAGAAAATTGCGATTTGGGCCGAAGCTGCGAATATAATCGACGAGAGGCAAATGGGATTTACAAAAGGCGTAGGAGTGGAGCTTAACTTAATACTGTTGAATATGGCAAAACTGGAAGCCTTAAGAAGTAAGAAAAGGCTATTCCTGGCGTTTGTAGACTTAAAACAGGCATTTGACAGTATAAATCGAGAATTACTGTGGACAAAATTAGCAAACTGGGGCTGTCCGCATGACCTACTGATACCCGTGATGGCATTGTACGCAAACACTAACATCCGAGTACGCCTAAATAACAAAGGAGCCTTGTCTGATAACATCAAAACAACGAAGGGGATAAAACAAGGCTGTCCATTGGCAGCACTCTTGTTTAAACTTTTCATCGCAGATCTGCCGGAGGAGCTTGCAAAGCTAGATCTTTCCCACCAAAAATTAATGGAAAACCAACAAGCCACGTGACATATGCTGATGACGTGGTACTTCTTGACTCAACCGAAATCAGTCTGCAAAGACTGCTGTCAGCATTACAAGTCTACTTAGCAGCGAACCAACTTGAAATCAATGTAAAAAAATCCCAAGTTATGACGCTGGGTAAAAAAACAGATGCTAAAAAAAATCTCTTCACATGGAAGGTGAAAGATGAGCCTCTGTCTAGAGTTGACGCAACTCGTTACCTGGGAATCTCATTTAACATCTCAATCAGAGAATGGAGTTGGACAAACAATCTATTATCGCAAATTAAAATATTTGCACTACAAGGAGCTAAATTACATGCCAAGTATGGATTCTTTACTCTTAAACCTGTATTAACATTCTACCAACAAAAAGTTGTTCCAACAATTAGTTTCGGAAGCGAAGCAGGGTGGAATATTGATGCCACTCTTTGGCCTATATTGGAGGGGCTTTTTTGGAAAAAAATACTAAAAGTACCTCAGAGTACTTCAATGACAGCAATGAGATATGAACTTGGTCTGGTCTCGACTCGCTACACTCCATAGTAGTGTGGAAATCAATCACAGCACTTCGCAAGATGCGCCTAAAACCGACAGTGAAACCCTATAACATTCTGAATGAAAGATGTAAGGATCCATCTGCTACTCTCCTGAACAGCTGGGAAGATAAATTACTGGCAATCCTTGAAGCAGCCAATATAAGCATGTCTCTTGTCCTACAAATCCCGCAAGTAGCCAAGGTCCAATTCAGGCGATGGCACTGGATAGCAAACTTAGAGGCACGTAATCGCCTGACATCTACAATTGATTTGGGAATGGCATTGTATAAAATGGGAGAAACACCGAGGTACCTCGCCAAATTTCCGTCCCAGTATCACCGGAATCAGTTCCTAAGATTAAGACTAAACCTCTATGCCACCAATGAGGTTTTAATGAGAAGAAAAGGCTTGCAAACTAATAACAACAAATGCCGCTTTTGTGAAATGGCCGTGGAATCGAGCAAACATTTAATAATTGAATGCCTCAAAATAACGCCTCAACGGTCACTTCATCTTGAGAAATTTGCACCAAAAAACGAGAATCTGGAACTATGGTGGAGTCATTTAATTTCGGGGACAAATACCCAACTAACCTGTGCAGTAATACATTTCATGGACATGATACTACCAAAAAATTGAGAAATCACAAGAAATGAGGCCAGAGACATAAATACACGAAATTGGAAAATTGGGAAAATTAAATTAAACTTAAGGAATTGTTGGAATCTAAATAACTAATATATGATTATAACATATAGACTCAAACAATATGATAAAACGAACGGATATGAAGTATAAAGACAATCATTGAATATAGAGATGGAATGACAAAAAAGTTTGTGTTTTTGTGTACAAACTGATGTCAATAAAAAAAAAAAAACTAAAAAAATGTCTGTGTTCTATTCTCTTCATCTATGTTGCTAACCCTACTTTATCGACTTTTGTCTTTTATTGTATGCATCAAACAGTTTTTTTTTGTTGCATTTAAGCTGTCTTGTAATGCGCCCAGATACCTCAAGGTGTGGCGCGCTTTATAAATAAATAAAACTAACAATGCCAGTAAGACCGAGATTCTCCTCATCGGCACACCCGCTCCTTCCTTTCCTGTCACTCTCTTGCCGGCCTCTGTTGGCCCTCTTCCGGCTCCCACCTGTGAGGCTTAAAACCTCGGGGTCATCTTCGACTCCACACTCTCCTTCTCTCTTCACATCTCTGATGTCTGTAAGAAGTCACACTACCAGCTCCACCTCCTCAGAGGTATTCTTCCTTTCCTCTCCTTCCCCCAGAAGCTCACTGTCTCCAGAGCTCTGGTTCTCTCTAGGCTGAACTATTGCAACAGCCTCTTTCTAAATCTGCCTGCTTCTATTCTCTGCCCTCTGTAACTCATCCAGAACAGGACTGCGAGACTTGTCCTTGGCCTCAAGCCCAGGGATCGTATCTCTCCAGGACTGAAATCTCTGCACTGGCTCCCAGTGACTGCTAGGATTTGTTTTCTTCCTTCTCGAGCTCTTTGCTCATCCGCCTTCAAATCCATCAGAGTCAGTCTTGTTTGTTTGTTAGTTTTATTTATTTATAAAGCGCGCCGATGTTCAGGAGAGCAGTTTCCATGCTTCTAGCAGCTCTGAAGCCAGACTGATGATCATGGAGACAGCCAACAGATTCATTGTGGAGATTGAGCTGGGGGATGGCCAGCTTTTCCAAGTGTTTGCCCAGGAAAGGAGTGATGGTGATTGGGCGATAGTTAGCCGAGGGTTTCTTAAGAAGAGGGTGCACAAGGGAGTGCTTCAGGGGGGAAGGGAAGACTCCAGTGGCGAAGGAGTGGTTGCAGAAGTCGGCCAGGGCAGGAGCCAGGGAGTCAATGTAGTCCTTGATGGTTTTGGAGGAACAGTTATGAACCTGTTTTGACGAGACTTTCATAGATCAGACTTGTCTAGAAACCTTGTCTGGGGAGAACAGGAGAAATGCAGAGAATGAGTGAGGAGAGTTGGCTGAAGAAGGGCCAGAGGAAGAGCAGGGAGTAGAGGCAGGAAGGGCAGAAGAGGAGAAAGAGGACAGGATGTCCTGAGTTTTAAAGATGAAATGAGAAGCCAATGCCATGCAGAGGGTCTGAGAAGGGACAGGAGAGGTAGAGACTGCGGTAGGATTGGCCAGTTACTTGCAGATTTGAAAGAGTTCAGCCAAGTTGTTAGATGCCGCAGAGACACGGGCTTCGATGTGAGCTCTCTTCTTGGTGAGGACAGAGAGCCGGTATGGCCTTTGGAGCAGGCGGCAGGCCAGTTTGTCAGTGGATGTACATGAAGCATGCCATTTCCTCTCAGTCACCCTGCACTTGCATTTAAGCGTGACAAGGTCTGAGCCATACCAGGAGTTGCACTTGGCTTTGGGCTTCAGGTGGATCTTCATGACAGGGGCCAGAACATCGAGAGTATCAGATATAGCAGAGTGGAGCATGGAAAGGGATGTGTCAGGGTGTGAGTCAGCCAAAAGGGGAGAGGGGGGTGAGAAAGTGCCGGCAAAAGCCTCAACTGACACGTGCTTCATGGGTCGGATGACCGAGAAGGTGGGTGGCAGTGATGGAGTTGGCTTGGCCTGAGGGGTAGAGAGGGTGGGGTGGGAGGAAAGGAGAAAGTGATCACTGCAGGAGAGTGGATTGGTGAGAGGGATTGAAAAAGGGAAAGGTCTGAGGAGATCAGAACATCCAGGGTGTGCCCTACAGAGTGAGTCAGGCCAGAGGGGAGAATAGACAGTGAGTGAGAGTCGCAAATGTCGCGAAAGAGTCCAGAGGGAGGACAGGAAGCATCCAAGTGGATGTTGAAGTCTCCAAGAAGGAGGAGGTGAGTGGTCGAGACCAGGAGGGAAGAGGAGCGGTCCGCCCACTTAGAGAGGAAGGTGAGATCTGACCAGGTGGCTGATAGATAGTAGCCAAAGTAAGGAAATTGCTAGGAGAGGGAGAGAGCCTGCAGATGAGGCATTCGAAAGAGGAGTAGGCCTGCGTAGGAATGACAGAGGCAGGAATCCACTCTGGGAAGATCGGGGCTACAACCCCTCCGGAGAGGTAGGACCTGGAGGCAGAGAGGATCTTGTAGCCGTCAGGGAGGAGAGTGTCAAAGCTTGTGACAGAGCTGGCCGTGAACCACGTCTCTGTGAGACCGAGGACATCGAGGTCAAGTTCCTCCAGAAGGCGGCAGATGTCAGAGGAGTTTTTGACAGCTGAGCGAGAGTTTAGAGTGGCAATATGGACAAGGTTGCCGTCCTTGAAAGACTTCCCGGGGAGGGGTACAAATCAGAGGTACACCCTGCGGAGGTGTAGAAGAAGCCTGGGGGGCGTGGGGCAGAAAGGGAAGGAGGGGAGGGCAAGGTAGCCATGGAGGAGGCAGCAGGGGGAGGCGAGGAAGCAGTGGAGGGGGGAGAGGGGACAGCGGGAGAAGAAAGGAAATTGATGAGTCACTGGAAGCGTCTATCGAAGAAGAGAAGGTTGACCTCAGGGCCTTGGACCAAGACGGTACCATTCACATAAACATTAATGATGACCTTAGAGGAGTGGAAGGAGGACAGGAGGGCCTCCCACCATGTGCCACCATTAATGGATGCACTGGTATAGGTGTCAGCGATAGGGAGGCCTGGGTTGGAGACCAGGATGTCCTTTTTAAACTTCTTCCTACCAGAGATTGTGAGTAGAGCAGGATGGTCGATAGAGAAGCAGTTAGAGAAAATAGGAGAGACAGAGAGCACCGTAGAGTAGGTAGGGAGAGTATAGAAGAGGAAGGGAGAGGGAAGGGGAGAACACTAGGGAAGGACACAGGGCAGGGTGCAAGCAGGCGAGACAGAGGCGAGACAAGTTGAACAACTGGACAAGACGACAGACACTCAGATGTAAAATACTTTCACAATGCAATTTTAAATACTTTCACAATGCAATTTTTTAAAACAGGAGAAAAACACACCCACGTTTGAGAGTCCTGAATAGTGGGGAGAAAGGCCTAGGTTTCACAATGCAATTTTAAATACTTTCACAATGCAATTTTTTAAAACAGGAGCTAAATACACCCAAGTTTGAGAGTTTGCTAAATGGTCAGGTTTGCAGGGCAGAGTGAGGTTCTGAACCAACTCCGGCCTCACTTTCCTGCCATAGTCGCAGATGGTTGATGGCTGGCAACTGGCTTCCCCTGGGGACATATGCAAACACAGGCTGGAGCCGCCTCAGTTCGAGCCGCCGTTTGCCTTGGGGCCATTAGCTGCAGGAGCTGCCAGGCAGAGGGCTGCCCTAGGGAGTTCAGTGATTACCACCAAGCCACCAATCAGAAGGGGAGGGCATCCTCGGGCGCCTGAATGGCAAGTGGCGACAGCGAGGCAGGCGAGCGCAGGACTCGGTCCTCGCTCGAGTTTGCAGGAGAAACAGCCAATGGGGGATGAGTGGGTGGGAACAAGGGGAGAGGGCAGGCAACACAGAAAGGAAAGGTGCAGGGACAGAGAGAGAGCGAAAACGGCGCTCACACAGCAAACAAAAGAACACAAAAACAAGTTAAGGCACAAAATACAGTTTAGGAGGGAGCTGTATGCAGTCGATGCCTATCTTGGGTGCCTGGATGGCAAGTGGTGACTGCGAGGCAGGCGAGCGCAGGACTAGGTCCTCCCTCGAATTTTCAGGAGAAACAGCTAATGGGGGTCGAGGGGGTGGGAACAAGGGGGAGAGGGCAGGCAACACAGAAGGGAGAGGTGCAGGGACAGAGAGAGAGCGAAATGGCGCTCACACGGCAAACAAAGGAACACAAAAACAAGTTAAGGCACAAAATACAGTCTGGGAGGCCACTGTATGCAGTGGATGCCTACCTCGGGTGCCTGGATGGCAAGAAGTGACTGCAAGGCAGGCGAGCGCAGGACTAGGTCCTCGCTCGAGTTTGCAGGAGAAACAGCTAATGGGGGATGATGGGGTGGGAACAAGGGGTAGAGGGCAGGCAACACGGAAGGGAGAGGTGCAGGGACAGAGCGAGAGCGAAACGGCGCTCACACGGCAAACAAAGGAACAAAAAAACAAGTTAAGGTACAAAATAAAGTTTAGGAGGCAGCTGTATGCAGTCGTGCCTTCCTCTGGTGCCTGGATGTCAAGATTGGAGAATGTGCTGTGTGGGATTTGGTATATTAGTACTAATGTGTTGCATTGAGGGTAAACAAACGGGGTTAGATTTGAGGGCTGCAGGCCTTAACATATGTACATTACAGCATCTGCATGGATGTAACAGCTTTGCTTGCAAGGGTTAGATTCAGCAGAAATTAAAGGGAACAGCCAGTTTTCAAGGTGAAATGCGCAATGTAGCAAGATGACAGGCCTTGGAAAAATGAATATGGTAACTGTTCAGTCAGAAGCACAGGAAGAGAGAATGACTGGTCGGCAGGGATGCAGCTTGCCAAAGACCAGGGGGCTTAGCTGGAAAATTACATGAGATATTGCAGGAAGGGCTACAATATTCTCTGTCACGTGTTAAAGTTGGGAGTGACACAAAGGGCTCAAGATGAAGGGTGTGAGATCGACAGATAGGTGGGTAAAGTGTGCAGGATCCATATGTGATATAGGAGGTGTCACACCAGACATCTGCAACGCCTCACTAACCACAGAAGTTGAAGGGAGAACGACCCTCCCACCTTGGTTGTGCACAGGTCCCTGATGTCTAGTAAACAGGTCACCATGAGAACACCAATGGGGGGAAGAGGGTTAGGGAGAGATTGTGAATGGGTAAGGAGAGTTTTGGATTACCAGAAAGAGGATTTAGAATGCATAGTTGGATGGCTATGGGGGAATATTGAGAAGGAACCATGCGACCTCCACACAGCCAAACACTCTCTTAGGTGAAACAAAAGCCTAATGATCCAAGACCTGTCTACTCCCTGTAATTTGCCTTCTAACTACACATACTTGAACATAGATGCACATGAGGAAGCTGCACAAATACATGTTGGAGAGCAACAATAAGCCATGCATGGTGAACACGCAAAGCGCATGAGATACATGGAACAAATATGCCAGTAAACATATATGAAAATCACAAATTGCTCGTTCATCTGGTAAGCCCAATTGCTGTCCTGTTGCTTCACAGGACTAATACATGCCCAGCCCTAAGGTTCTTCTCATGTACCTCCAGGCAAAAAGCAGAAAGTTGGGCTAGGTTTACTGTAAACGCTATTCAGTGTCACCATGTTTCATCACAGGAGTAAATGAGAAAACACAGTGTTCACATTGTTCCCGGTGCTCCCGCTCTCGAACCCTCTCACCACTCCTCTCTCTTGGACTGACCACTTTCTGCTCTCCTCACACTTGACACTCTCTGCCCCACAGTTGAAGCCTACCCCAGCACTGCCACCAACCTTCTTGGCCATCCGGCCAATGAAGCGTGTGTCAGTGGAGGCCTTTGCTGCTACTTTTTCTCATCCTACTCCTTTGGCTGACCCACATTCTGACACAGCCCTCTCTAGCCTGCATCTTTCTATCGCTAACACTCTCAATGTCCTTGCCCCTGCCATGAGAGTCTGCCTGAATCCCACCTCCAAGTGTAACTCTTGGGGTGGCTAGGTCGCAGTCATACCAAAAGGCAGGTGTAGGATGGCCAAGAGGAAGTGGGGGGCATCTGGCACATCCTCTGACAAACTGGCCTGTTGCCTGCTCCATAGGCAATAAAGCTCTCTGTACTGTCCAGGAAGAGAGCCTACATCCAAGCCAGCATCTGTGTGGTCTCTAACAACATGGCCAAACTCTTCACAATCTGCAAGGAGCTGGCCAATCCTGCTACAGTCTCCACCTCACCTGTTCCCTACATGGTCCTCTGCATGGCTGTGGCATCTCACTTCTCTACTAAAACTCAGGACATCCTATCCTCTCCTTCTCTCTTTCCTATTCCTCTCCTTCTACCTCTCATGACCCTCTTCTGGCTACCTCTCCCTCTCCTACTCCCTTCTCCGCTATTTCTGTCATCAGTCCTCATGACGTTTCTAGACAAGTCCGATCTACGAATGTGTCATCCAAGCAGGTGCTCCCCTGCTCCTCCAGATCCCTCAAGGACCACATTGACACCCTTGCTCCCACCTTGGCACATTTCTGCAATCATTCTTTTGCCACTGGAACTTTCCCCTGCCCCCTTAACAACTCCCTTGTGCATCCCCTCATGAAGAAACCAAATGCTGATCCTTCCTGTCTGGCAAACTATCGCCCTATCTCTATCACTCCTTTCTTAGGCAAACTCTTGGAAAAGCTGGCCATCTCCCAGCTCACATTCCACACTGAATCTGTTGGTTGTCTCCATGACCATCAGTCTGGCTTCAGAGCAACCAGAGGCACAGAAATAGCTCTCCTGAACACTCGGGAAGACCTGCTCACTAATATTAATTCTAACTTTCCTTCTGTCCTCATCCTCATTGATCTTTCCTCTGCTTTCGACATGGTTAATCATGCCATTCTGATCCATCGTCTGCATGAGAACCTGGTCAGCACTGATCAGGCTTGCACCTGATTGACTTCCTTCCTCCTGGACCGTCCCTCTCAGGTGAAACGGGGGTCCTTTCTCTCCACCACCTCTCTCTCCACATGTGGTGTTCCCCAGTGCTCCAACCTCTCTCCCTGGCTTTTCAGACTCTACATTGCCCCCTTTGGCCCACCTGATCTGTACCTTCTCCTATAACTATCAGTTTTATGCGGATGCCACTCAGATCTCCACCTGCAACGATCTCTGCATCAATGCCAGAAAGACAGAGATCCTCCGCATTGGGACCCCTGCTCACACTTTGTGTCTTTCACTCTGGCCCTTCTCCCTGGGCCCTCTCCCTGCACTTTCCTGTGAGGCAAAAAACATTGCGGTAATCTTTGACTATAATGTCTCCTTCTCCCCTCACATCACAGACCTCTCGAAGAAGTCACAGAATCATCTGCACATCCTCAGAGGTATTCTTCCTTTTCTCACTTTCCCCCAGAAGCTCAACGTCTCCAGAGCCCTGGTTCTCTCTAGGCTGGACTACTGCAAAAGCCTCTATGTCAACCTGCCTTCCTCTACTCTCCGCCCTCTGCAACTAATCCAGAACAGGACTGCGAGACGTGTCCTTGGCCTCAAGCCCAGGGATTGTACCTCTCCAACCCTGAAATCTCTCCACTGGCTCCCAGTGGCTGCAAGGATCAAGTTCAAGACCCTCTGCATTGTTCACAAGGATGTCTGGGGCCCGGGCTGCATTCCATCCAACTCTCTCTTCCTAAACATCCTCCTTCTCAAGTCCTTTGCTTTTTGCCATGCTAGCTGGTCACCTGGCTACCCTCTGAACTCGATGGGCACCAGGTTTCCTCCATGACCTGCAAGCACCTGCACTGCCTCTGGGCCTCTGCTCACTTAGGGGCTGTATCTACAAACCTCCAGTTCCCCCCCTCTGCACTTCCCATAGCTGGCTCCCCCGGCTGCCCTTGCTCAGAGCAACTTCTGCCCTGACCGCACTCCCTTCTCTCTCCCCCTGGCACTTCTCCTCTCCTCCCTGCACTTCCACAATCTGAATGACACAAGGCGTAGTAAGATTGTTTGTTTCATCCTCCCTATGAAACTACCTTGTCTTGTCGCTCCTAGAAACACTTGTGTACAGGCACGTTATAAATAACTCATCATATCATTATATCATTATATCATATCATATCAATATCAAAACATGTGGAACAAATAAAATGGAATTTTCCTGCGCTTCCTCACTGCTGTACTTATCTTTAGCTCGGGGAGCCCCACGGCATCCGCAAGCGAGCTGTAGAAGTCGGGAAAATCAGTATCGGGCTCTGCATCCTGAGTTTCGTTATGCTGTACCCAGGCAAGCAGGGAACTCCTGCTGCTGTCACTGCCGCGGCCCAGGCAACAGAGGACTCTGTGTACGTCGCTGCCACTGCCCGCAGTGCACTTCACCTCCTGCAGTTGTTCGCTGCACCCTGCCCGTGCTCTCAACAGTCAAAACAATCAGCACTGAGCACGGGCAGGCGCAGATTATTTTAAACCCTGGTGGAATGTGCTGAATGCACGTTGCAGGCAGGGATCATGGGCAATGGAGTTTTCAGCCCTCCTGTGCCCCCACAGCCCACAGACCCGCACAGTATCTCCTCTCCTAGGGCCCTGCCAGGTGCCTGGTTTATCTGGATATTTCTTGTGAAACACCTTTATCAACCTTGGTGCATGCACATCCTCTGCCGGCTCCCAAGAGCGATCCTCGCGTCCATAGCCAACCCAATCCACCAGGTACCACAAGCATCTATGGTGTCTTAGAATCCAGTATATTTCATGCTTCTTATTCTTCCTGCCGTTCTTCCAGAACAATAGGTCGTTTCTTGGGCTGCATACCAGGGGCTGCAGGTGTAATTAAAGATACATGAAATACAGGATATAGTCTCAGGGTACCAGGCAATTTTAGTTTCACATCTGTGTCAGATACACTTTTAACCACTACATATGGTCATATGAATCGAGGCAAATGTTTTCATGCCCATACTATACGTATGTTCTGGGTTGAAAGCCACACTTTGTCTCCTGCCACATACTTGGGAGATCTCTGTCTTAGTATATCAGCATACCACGTGTATGTCGCTTTAACCTTTTCCAGGTTTTGGCGTGCTTTTCGCCTGATGCTTGAATGCATCTGTTTACGCTGCTTGAGTGTTGGCATGTTAACTGTTGGTGGAACAGGTTCGGAAGCATATTTTATTCATGGCCATATAGACACATGCTGGGTGAAATTCCCAGGCAAGCGTGTTCTGTGCTATATTGTAGGTAAACTCATCTACCCAAAGAAAATGTGCCCAGGAACTCATTGCATCAGCTAGCAAGCACTGCAAATATGGCTCCAGAGTTTGATTCACCCGTTCGGTTTGCCCATCTGTCTGTGGGTGGTAACATGTATAAAAGTATGACACCTCTGAATATAACCATGCACTTGTGTGTTCATACCAGGCCAGCAAATGTATTTACCCAGCATCTCCAGAGTCTTGCGTTTCCCTGCATGCCCTGCTAAGAGGGATTTATGGCACCATAGCGATTCTTTATCTCTCAATCTTGTGATTGGAAGAAATAGCCTGCCAGCAGGATTGGGTAACCCATTGTGTATTGACCTAAGAGAGTCCTGAGTCATCCACTCTTGCAATTCTTTCTTTTTGAAATAACCCTGTAGCTCTTCTAACAGACTGTAATGCATCGACCTTGGAAGGTTTGGAACCGATAGAAGTACACCTAACATGGATGCTGGAAACTTCGTGTTGCGGCCTATGCATCATTCAAGATGGCCGCTAGCACGTATTTACGCACAACGCACCAGTGCTCTGATGCGTTGTATCTAAGTACTTTCGTACCTTACCAGCGCTGTTTTGCTGAATATCTCGCTACCTATTATTGCTTCCTGTTGCTTTACCTCCCTCTTCTTCCACTATCTTACACAGAGGTAAAACGTACTATTTTGGGTAGCTTTTTCTTTATACGGTTGATCCCTGTTAATCACACTTTGAGGTTTGTTCTTTAACTCCTCAGTCCCTGTATTTTTCTTTCTACTATTACCTTGTTTAACTTTCTTTCTGACTGCTGTATCTTTTCTACTTACTCCGTTTCTTCCACTTGGAGTTTCTTCTCTCTTGTTAAGTCTAACCTTCTAGGCTACAAATCTTCAGTTCATGGTATAACTGCCTTGACGTTCAACTACCTTCCGGACAGTTTCCTGTGCTTCTATTGTGTCTCAGTACTTTCGGCACCACCGGCTACTCGATCATACTACACCGAAGAAGGAACTGGACTCGCTTCTACACTTCTATCCAACCTGAAGAAGACCATTCATACAGGGTTTTTTCAGTTTACGGCTTTTTCCCTGGAACAGCGGGTTGGCTCCTGGGAGGCTCCTGGGATTTGGTTCCTATCGGGTCACGGTGGCCTCCGGGGAGTCACGCCCGTACTTGCATCAAAGAAGGAGTAAAGAGATCAGAAAAACACGAAAGAAAGAGAAGACAGAACTCCGAGAAGAATTCGACAGAGATTCAGGTGAGGAGGAGTTGGAAAGGGGAACCAGGGTTGCAAGTTTTGACAGTATACAATGCCCAAGGACAAGAAAATGGCTACTCCAGAACAGGTTCAAGAAATGTGTAACGCCATTCAAGCATTACGAGTCGAAATGCAGAATTTACAGGCTGAAAATCAAGCTCTTCGTCAGCAAGTAGCAACTCAAGATGAAGGAAGAGGTGAATTACCACCGATGCCCCTGTCCATTAACAAATATGATGGTGACCCTAAGGGAATTAAGGAATTTCTCGACGCTTGTACTGTGTATTTCTCTTTCAGAAGAAGGAATTTTGAGTCAGGTAGATCACGAGTTGGATTCCTGATAGCTAACCCAACAGGTAGCGCATTAAAATGGGCAACACCTCTACTTACCTCTGATGATCCTTCGGTAAATGATTTCGACTTATTTGTTCGCAATTTCAAGACTAGGTTCGAAAGACCTGAGGTTCAGTATTCTACATATGAGGCCCTTATGGACATAAGACAAGGAAACCAAGACGTACAGACTTAGATTTCTCACTTCCAAAGTTTGGCAAGCTTAGCAGGATGGCTAGATATTGTGCAACAGACCATATTTCGAAGAGGGTTGCACGAAGATATAAAGGATGAGTTGGTACGGGTCGAAAGACCCGAGACATTCTCCGATCTGGTTTCCTTGGTCCTCCAGATAGATTTAAGGTTGCATGAGAGACGCCAGGAGAAACGGAAGGGTCGAGGACTCCAATGGAACACCCAAGCTGGTGCACAACTTAAGGATCGTGTTTCTTCAGAGGAACCAATGCAGATTGGTGCAACCAGAGGACCCCTGTCTTCTAATGAGAGAAGACGAAGGAGAGAACACAATTTGTGCATGTATTGTGGGTCTTCAGATCATCAGTTGAAAGATTGTACAGTGATTCCATCTCGGCGTTCGGGAAACGCGCAACCCTGAGTCTATACAAGGGAGAGTACGGGGAAGGTGGCACAAACCCTTGCAATACCACTAACACAGGAGAAGACAACCAACTGATGATATTTCAAGTATCTTTGAACTCTACTAATGGAACCTTGATTCCGGTATTAGCCATGTTGGACTGCGGTGCTGCAGGCAACTTTATAGACTCCTCATGGGCACAAGATAAGGGTATTCCGCTCAGGCAGAAGAGGAAGCCCATTCCTGTGGAAGGTGTTGATGGACGTCCATTGTCGTCAGGACCTGTTACTATGGAAACATTACCCTTACAGATAACCATGAAGAATCATACCGAAGAGATAATCTTTGACACTATCTGGGCTGCTCATTTTCCAGTAATACTTGGCATTTCTTGGTTGAGACGTCACAACCCTCCTATTGATTGGAGTGCTAATCGACTGAGTTTTAACTCAGATTTCTGTGGAAGGAATTGCATCAAGGAGCAACGGGTTGAAGTCTCTGCTTGCCCTATCAACCAGTCTACAGTTTCTATATCTGCCATTCCCGTTCAATATCAAGAGTACAAAGAGGTTTTTGAAGATGTTGTTCCCAAACTCCTCCCACCTCACCGACCTGAAGATTGCAGGATAGACTTAAAGGAAGAAGTCTCACTACCTTTCGGTAGGATGTATCCGTTGTCCCAGCAGGAAAAGACGGTCTTGAGAGAATATCTGGACTCCAATCTTCAGAACGGTCTGATTCGGAAGTCAAGATCCTCCGGAGGTGCATCACTTTTCTTTGTAGCAAAGAAGGGAACAAAAGAATTACGTCCATGTATAGACTATCGAGAACTAAACAGAATTACTGTCCGGGATCATTATCCCATGCCCTTGATAAGGGACATTCTTGGAGCTGTTAAGGACTCCAAGATCTTCACTAAGATCGATCTACGCGGGGCCTACCACCTACTCAGGATCCATCTAGGCGATGAATGGAAGACCACTTTCTGAACATCGTTGGGGTTGTTCGAGTATTGTGTGATGCCGTTTGGATTAGTCAACGCTCCATCGGTGTTTCAGCGGTTCATGGACCACATTTTCGCTGATATGCTAGGAACTTCCGTAGTAGTGTACTTAGATGATATTTTGATCTACTCTTCCACTCTTACTGAACATCGAAACCTTGTTAAGGAAGTACTGCAGAGACTCAAGGACAATCGTCTGTACGCTAAGGTTGAAAGTGTATTTTTGAGGCTACCGAAGTACCTTACCTCGGCATCATATTATCCTCCAATGGAATACGGATGGATCCGGATAAGGTAAAGGCCATTCTCAGGTGGCCTGAACCATCTTCTCCTAAGGATATTCAAAGATTTCTTGGCTTGGCCAATTTCTACCGTTGTTTCATTCCTCACTTCTCGGAGATGGTACTTCCTCTAACATTGCTTCTCAAGAAGTGTTTTCGAATGGAATCCTACCGCACAATCAGCCTTTTTGAACCTCAAGAGACTGTTTACCACAGCTCCGGTATTTATTCAACCGGATCAGTCAAAACCCTTTATCGTGGAAGCCGATGCTTCAGGCGGAGCCCTTGGAGCTGTGTTGTTACAAGAAGATAATTATGGAGTAGAACATCCCATCGCCTACTACTCACGTACTCTTACAGTCAGTGAATGAAACTATTCTGTACTTGAGCGAGAGCTTTTAGCGATAAGAAGAGCTTGCGAGGAGTGGAGACATTTACTACAAGGGGCCACACATCCATTTCTGATTCGCACTGCCCACAGGAATCTGCGGGTTCTCCAGAAGATGGAATGCCGCAATTCCCGTCATGCCAGATGGGCCTACTATTTCTCCAACTTTGATTTCCAGATTTCATATATACCAGGCTCACAAAATGGAGTAGCTGACGCTCTTTCTAGAAGCTGGACGGAAGATTAAGGTATGGAGGTCAAACCTACTGGGAAGGAAAGGATGTTGCCTACCACAAGATTTATAGCAGTGATCAACTGCTTTCTTCAGAAGGTTAGGAAGGAATACAAGACATGGACTAGACAGAAGCTAATGTCTAAAGGTCTTCAAGAAAGAGATGGATTATGGTTCTACAATTCGTCTCTCTTTCTCCCTTCTTCACAACTTCAAGCCAAGACGCTACATTTTTGTCATGGTCCCCCATTAGCTGGTCATAAGGGACAAAAAGCTACCAACAAACTATTGAACAGAAGTTTTTGGTGGCCTTCGATGAGAGCTGATGTTAACTCATACGTTAACTCCTGTTCGGTATGTGCTAGTGCAAAGGTTTCTAGACAGAGACCATTAGGACTTCTCCAGCAAGCTGATTTACCTTCTCGACCCTGGGAGAATATCTCTATGGACTTTATCGTAGATCTACCTCCTTCCTAAGGGAAGACAGCTATTATGGTTACGGTTGATTCCTTTTCCAAACAGGCTCATTTTTCCTCTTTAACAGGAGTGCCTTCTGCTTCAGAGACAGCTTCTGTGTTCCTACGAGACATAATAACACTGCACGGGTTTCCTCGAGTTATTGTCTCGGACAGAGGAGTACAATTCACCTCTAAATTCTGGTCCATTTTGTGTAAGGAACTGGGTATCCATAGAGCATTATCATCAGGATACCACCCTCAATCCAATGGACAAACGGAGAGACTAAATGCCACACTGGAGGAGTATCTGCAGTGTTTCTGTAAAAAGGAACAAGACAATTGGGCATCATTGTTACCCATGGCGGAGTTCACGTATAACAACACGGTACATACAGCTATTGGAATGAGTCCTTTTCAGTGTACCTATGGTTATCATCCGCATTTTCTACCCCCCAATACAGCCGGAAATACCAAGGCTCCGGCAGTAGATGAGGCAGTATTCAAAATACAACAAACCCATCAATTGGCTTTGCAGACTCTAGAGGAGAGCAGAAGGAAATACAAGAGATTAGCCGATGCTAAGAGAAGACCCAATCCTCAATGGGGTCCTGATTCTATGGTATGGCTATCCACCAGGTACTTACCTCGCTGGACACGTATGGGCAAATTTTCTCCAAGATATATCGGTCCATACAAGATTGAGGCTAAGATCAATCCTGTCGCTTACAAGTTGAACCTACCACCTCGATTCAAGAGAATACACCCGGAATTCCATACTTCCTTACTAAAGGCTTATGTGGAAGATCCCTATCAGAGGAGTATTAAGAAGACGAGTGTAGTAGATCCCAAAGAAACCAAGGATTACGAAGTGGACAGATTGGTTGATTCACGTTATCGACAGGGTATCTTGCAGTACCTGGTACACTGGAAGGGATATACCAGATCAGAGAGAACCTAGGAGCCCAAAACCCATATAAGTGCTCCAAGACTTGTTCAGAAATTTCACAGGTTGTACCCGAGTAAGCCAGGTGGTGTCCGACATCGAAGGGGGCATACTGTAATGCATCGACCTTGGAAGGTTTGGAACCGATGGAAGTACACCTAACATGGATGCTGGAAACTTCGTGTTGCGGTCTATGCATCATTCAAGATGGCCGCTAGCACGTATTTACGCACAACTCACCAGTGCTCCCATGCGTTGTATCTAAGTACTTTCGCACCTTACCAGCGCTGTTTTGCTGAATATCTCGCTACCTATTATTGCTTTCTGTTGATTTACCTCCCTCTTCTTACACTATCTTACACGGAGGTAAAACGTACTATTTTGGGTAGCTTTTTCTTTATACGGTTGATCCCTGTTAATCACACTTTGAGGTTTGTTCTTTAACTCCTCAGTCCCTGTATTTTTCTATCTACTATTACCTTGTTTAACTTTCTTTCTGACTGCTGTATCTTTTCTACTTACTCCGTTTCTTCCACTTGGAGTTTCTTCTCTCTTGTTAAGTCTAACCTTCTAGGCTACAAATCTTCAGTTCATGGTATCACTGCCTTGACATTCAACTACCTTCCGGACAGTTTCCTGTACTTCTATTGTGTCTCAGTACTTTCGGCACCACTGGCTACTCGATCATACTACACCGAAGAAGGAACTGGACTCGCTTCTACACTTCTATCCAACCTGAAGAAGACCATTCATACAGGGTTTTTTCAGTTTACAGCTTTTTCCCTGGAACAGCGGGTTGGCTCCTGGGAGGCTCCTGGGATTTGGTTCCTATCCGGTCACGGTGGCCTCCGGGGAGTCACGCCTGTACTTGCATCAAAGAAGGAGTAAAGAGATCAGAAAAGACACGAAAGAAAGAGAAGACGGAACTCCGAGAAGAATTTGACGGAGATTCAGGTGAGGAGTAGTTGGAAAGGGGAACCAGGGTTGCATGTTTTGACACAGACCTTGCGTAACTGCTCCTACAATACTGTCTGCCCCTATTATGCCCCTATTATGGGTTGAGATTCTGCAGAGTCTTGCGTTTCCCTGCATGCCCTGCTAAGAGGGATTTATGGCACCATAGCATTGCTTTATCTCTCAATCTTGTGATTGGAAGAAATAGCCTGCCAGCAGGATAGGGTAACCCATTGCATATTGACCTAAGAGAGTCCTGAGTCATCCACTCTTGCAATTCTTTCTTTTTGAAATAACCCTGTAGCTCTTCTAACAGACCTTGCATAACTGCTCCTACAATACTGTCTGCCCCTATTTTGGGTTGAGATTCTTGTGCAATCATCTCAGAAGCTTGCTCTCTGGTTAGTGCACCTGCCTTCCCATTCCTGGTCCCTGGCCTGTAAGTGATGACAAAGTCAAACTCCTCAATATACTGAGCCCAACGTAATTTCCTCAAACTCAGAGTCGTGGCGGTTTTCAGATATGGCAAATTTCGGTGATCAGTTACCACCATAATATGATGTTGAGAACCCATAAGGTAATGCCTCCACTCTTGGAAGGCCGCTCAAATGGCCAGTAATTCCTTATCCGTGATAGAATAGTTCTGCTCACAGGTAGTCAGTTTGCGTGAAAAGAATGCAATTGGGTGCAAGACCCCAACCTGCTTCCTCTGCAAGGGAACTACCCCCAATGCCAGATTAAATATGTTGGTTTCCAATTGAAATTATCTCTCAATGTTTGCATGCTGTAAAATGGGTGCCCTTGTAAACACCCCTTCGAGTTCTTGAAATGCTGACTCTGCATCCATGTCCTACTTGAATTGACTTGCCTTTCGGATCAAATGAGTAACAGGTGCGATAATCTGGGAGAATTGGCAATGAATCTCTGATAAAAGTTTGCAAAACTCAGGAAAGATTGAACCTCTTATCTACTCTGTGGGAATGGCCATTCTCTAACAGCCTGTACCTTCTTCCTGTCCATCACAATGCCTTGGGGAGTAAGAATGAACTCTAAAAATGCCACCTGAGCAGCGTGAAACACACGTTTCCCAAGTATTGCATACAATCAGTGTTCTCTTAGCTGTTGCAAAACAGCCTGAACGTGCTGGACATGCTCCTTCCTGGTTTCAGAATAGATCAGGATATCATCAATATAGACGATCACAAAGATTTCTATGTAGTCCCGTAATACATCCTGCATGAAATGTTGCAAAGTCACTGGAGCGTTACACAACCCGAACGGCATCACCAAGTATTCAGACAAGCCAAACTAAGTCTGGAATGCTGTCTTCCATTCATCCCCAGCCTTAAATCTAATCATATGATAAGCTCCCCTGAGGTTTAGTTTTGCCCGCTGATTTTACCTGGTCCAACAACTGACATCAAGGGTAAAGAGGATCTGTTTTTAATGGTCACCTTATTCAAGGCCCTGTAGTCTATGCATGTTCTCTGGGTGCCTTCTTTTTTTAGGAACAGAAAGCAAAGGAGATGACACTGGAGACTTAGACACCCCGATAAATCCACAAGCTAGCATGTCATCCAGATACTTTCGGAGATTTTGGTTTTCTTGTTCAGTAAAGGCATAGATCCGACTACATGGTAACTTGGCATTTATTTATTTGTTTATTTCTATATTTATAATGCGCACCAAGTCCTGAGGAATCTGGGCGCATTCCTTACAAATACATATGTTACGCAATTACATAGAGTTGAAATAGTACCACAGGTTCATTGAAGTGCAGCACAGAAGTACAGGCATAAGGACATAGAGCATTACTGTGTCTCCTGCGTGACGAGCCACGTTTTTACATTTTTTCTGAATTTGAGGTAAGACAGTTCTGATCTTAAGGTTAATGCTAGAGTATTCCAAAGTTTTGCTGCTAACACATGGAAACTATTGTCCCATGCCTTCTGGAGCTTAAACCATCTAGGGATCTTAAGGCAGTGTGATTGTGAGGACATTGTTTGATGTTCTGAGATATTTCGTGAGAATGTGTCCGTCAAGTTTTTAGGTGCTAGATTCGTGAGACACTTATGGGTCAGTGATAAAGTTTTAAACGTGATTCTATGATTGACTGATAGCAAGTGCATATTGTGTCTCAGATCTGATATGTGGTGAGATCTAGGGATATTCATCGCAGATATAAGCGCATTATTTTTGAGTATTCCCCGTTCCCTTAGTAGCTTCTTCACACCAACAAAAGTATGTCTCTCCTGTTGCACTGCCAGCGCGTAGTCAGGGAAAATACCGACCATCTTCAATTCCTGTTTCTCTCGTGCAGCCTTCAAAACCAGATCTCTATCCCTGTAATTCATTAGGTGTGCAATTACTGGTCTGGGGTATCCCCCTGGTTTTGGTTGTGCCATTCACCCCTGTTGTGCCTGGTCCACTACGAACATTTTGAGACCAGCCGGGGTCACCTAGTAGTTCCTTCAGTAGCTCCTCAACTGAGACCTCCATGGGCTGCTTCAAGGGATCTTCAGGGACACCGACAATACGAACATTGTTCCGCCTCGTTCTTGCCTCCAAATCCTCACACTTTATCTTGATGCTGCCCAAATCTTTGGCCATGGTCGTTACCGTCCCCTCTCGTGCTGTTATGGCATCCTCTGCCGTGCTCATCCATGTCTCAGTTTCCGTAATTCGTTGCATGTCTTTCTCCAACTGAGCGTGGATTGTGGTTACATTTACTTTGATACCATCCAGATGGAAGCAAATCCTTGATGCATGATGGCCATGACTTCTTGGAGGTCCACAGGTGGCAGCAACATTGCTCCCTCTGTTAGTTGCTGACCGCTTGTCCCTTCACCACTGTTTCTACATGCTTTGGGGTGGGCTTGCCAAACCTATTCATTGTGCCACTTTTCTTAGCCCCAGCCCCTTTAGGCATAATGCAGCAACCTTTAATCCAGTCTCCGCACACACTCTCTGTTGGTTACCTGGTTAGTATTACAGCAGCCTGCTATGTGTTTAGCCAGGAGTGATGTTTCTTGGGTGGCGAGGCAGCAACACGGCAGCTTCCTTCCTCCACCACTAGACAGCAGCCAACTATGACCACTATGTCAGTGCACTAGTTCCTTTAACAGCTTTGTATACTGCCACCCACTCTGCAGCGTTTGGGTGACACCTAGGTTCGTCGATACACTTTCTTGATTTATGTTCCGTTGCTTCCAGGTTAGTTCACTGCAGTGATAATAGACCAGAGGTGTATGACAACCCTGTTAGATGTCCCTACACACCAGGGCCTATGCTCCTGGTTAGTAGTTTCTCAGTCACTGAGTCTCATATTAAGCTACAACTGCTTTGTATTTGATGGGAGAATTGTAACAGCGCAGTCAGTCCAGAAGCGTAATAAAATCCCAACCCCAATGGGTAAGCTGTCTTGATCATAGTGTCTTTACAGCAATCTTTACCTCAGTACTGATTCAGAGCAGTCACCTTTGCTATGTTCCAGTGTGCCCGGGTGTCAGAGGGACACACAGTCACGTGTCCCACACATACAGCACCACTAGCTGAGCCTCCTCCGTGGTAGCAGTACAAAAACACTGTGAGGTTGAAGTTAATGAAGCAAGGGTGGGAGCGGGAGATGTGATGAGTCAGTAAACTCCCACGCAGTGCAATCGAATATGGGTTTCTGGTTCTCAGTCTTATGTGTGCATGTTGCACTCTTCCCAGGGCTGCAGATTGCACAGTATTTCTCCAGCTGGTGGCCCAGCATCCCACTGAGCACGCTTGCCTTCAGCTGGGATTATTTCCTGTCTCTACAGCCAGTCTCTGACACCAACAGACCTTGCTATGAGGTCACTGTGCAGTGTTAGGGTAATTTCTGGTGGTCGGCAGAGCCACACCCGGGGTCCGCAGACCTCCAGCTCTCGGAAGGCCCCAACTTTTCTGTGTCCCAAAGAAGTAGGAGGTCTACACAAGAGCAATAGTTACTGCTGTTTTAATACAAGAAAAGAGACAGGGACATGCACAAGGAGCATATGTTACATGCAGCTTCTCATCATAATCGGGCTCGCAGGCCGCTTTTGGGTCTGAATGACGTAACAATGTGCGTCATCTGTGAAAGCTCGTCCCCGAACTTATCGCCACTCCGGGTTGGTTCCCTGAGTGGTAGGTTCAGTATAGAGCAGTATAGTGAAAAGTGTGATTGGTAGAGTAGATGTCAGGTGGTACGCTTGGGTCATCCCTAAAAGTCGCTACTTCTAAAAGGTTACATAGAGAGAATTAGCGATTGGTTGTGTGGTAATGTCGTGAGTGGTTAGCGCCCCGTGTCCTGATTGGTCCATCAGCGAGCCCCCAAGCCTGGGACCATCGTCGCTCCCAACCCGCGATGTACCTGGTGTTAGCAACAATGTGTGACTGTGTCAGTGGACGACAATGGACAGGTCCAGCTATTTGCCATTAGAGCGCTCCTTTCCCATCGCTGCCGGTGTCTGAGTTGTTACATGCGTCCCGGCCGTGAGACACTAGTGTTTCTTTAGTCCTCGGGAGTTGGCGTCGTATCAGGTCGGCTTGGTCACATGTTGAGAGACCATAGCTGAGGCAGAATTATAAGGATTTGATTTGTATTTTGCTCCGGGTAGTCGTAGCAGTGTCAGGTGTCATCTTGGCTTGGAGAACACGGGAATGTGGATTGCAAAATCGTGACCTTGGCTTCTGGGCTCTGATCAGGGCTGTTCTGCATGGTCAGCACCTTGTAGCTCTGCCTAGCCTGCTCTGGGCCTGCCGAATCTGGTTTGCGGCCTACTTCGGCTTGGTTGCATGTTATGTGATAAGGTGCATAAGGATAGGGGTGCGAGGGTGCGGTGTGGTTCTTTGCGCATTGGTCCAGTTAGGGTCTTGTCTCCAGGGTTGGTAGCATGAAGTCTCTCCAAGCATATAAACAAGCTCTTCTGGCGTCTTGCGTTTCTGCGAAGCGATTACTGGCCTATATGAAAAATAATAACAATGCACGTCTGTGAGTGGTCACGGTCCGCTACGTCATAGGACTGAGCGTGTACTTCGTGGAGTTTGGTGTGTGTCTGATCCAGGTGAGTGGTAGCACATGTGCTTCTGTCTGTTGAAGCTATGCCGTCATGTCATCTCTAAAGATGGTGGCTTAGGTTGTGAGATGGTTAAGTCAAGCTGGTCCATGTGATCGGCTTCGGCTCTGTCTTGGTTCCCACCCCGTGCTCTGGGTGGTATGCAGCTAGGTTTCGCAGGTGAGGTATGGTCACGGTGAATGTTGACATCCGCGGTAGTGGACAGAGGTGCAAACTCATCCTGCTCAGGGTACTTGGGTTGTGACGTCGGCCATAGTTTGTACGTTGGCTGGGGGAAGGAACCGTCCAATTTTCCCTCTTCAGCAGCGCTTTCTATGCTGCCTTCATACGGCACAAGGCAGTCCCAGGAGTACCCCCCACTGCCCGGCCTCCCAGGCCGCCGTGCTTACGGTCCGATTAGGGAGCCTCCCATGCAACAGTGCACGCAGTTGCTTACCATGGCACCGGTCCGTATCCAGTAGAGTGCCAGGTGGGCTCTGCTTCTTCCTCCTTAGCCGTCCGAATGCTCTCCGCTTCCTAGCACCAATTCTGCCGCCAGCTTCCTCACTTCATATGGTGGGCGGGGACTCCCACAGCACAAACGCTGCGCCTCCTCTATCACACGCCGACAGGGCGTGAGCCACCGCAACTCCGTATCGAGGCAGGAGCCGATATTTTCAATTTCTGTTCAAGGCATAATGAGCCCACACCCTTCCAATAGCTGGTCACGAGTTTATGTGTCAGACATACAGCATATCACTCCCCATTTCTGCAGGGAATCTCCACACATCCACGGAGCTGACGCGAAGGCCACCGTTTTGGCTGTCACACAACAGTGCCCCTCTTCAGTGTTATTTTCTTTTGGTGTCACACAATGACATTAACTGCAATCACTTGCCATAGACTTCCTCTTCCCAACTAGTGATGTACAGCAAATAGTCTCCTGTGAAAAAAACCAACAGTATTGTTACATTTTTGTATATATTAATATAAAAGAAACATTCCCAGTTGTTAATAACAGACAAACGTTTCTAAATACATGTTGTTCCCTGCCGGCACGGTCAATCTTTATTTTTTTATTACAAATCGTTTCAAATGCCTGAGTATAAAAACAACATTTCCTTTTTATGAGAAAAAAAACATGTTTTTTAATGCCACAACAAAAAAGCCTTATCCAATTGAACCCCGGTCTCCGGCGTGACAGGCGGGGATACTGACCACTATACTAACGAGGATTCATGTTTGCCACATCTATTTCTGACTAAATTCATGCACTCATTGGTCGTGCTAATTATTCCTTAGGGTGAGGTTGCACAGCGCACATGCACATCAGAGGGAAAACGTGCATCTGATCTGATCATGCTTTTCTCAAGCAGCATGCCAATACTCAAGGCAGTTGTACGAACGATCACAAACGAGTGAGGCATGGGACAGATGAGGCCCAGGCTGGACGAGGTCCCTTCAAGTGCTCGTACAAGGGGCCCATCTCCATTGGCAAATATTTTAAATTACGGGAAGGCTCACGCACACAAGTTCCTGTTGCAATATCTACGACGAGTATCTTCAGTGTGTGCTGGCCGTTCAACTTAGATTGTCTGCTTTTTATGTCTTTAGAGGCGGCAGCTGAGCCGTGCTGCAGAATCGTTGGAATAGAAAAGGGGTGGGACGGAACTTTTGTTACATATGATCACCAAATGAACAGGGGAAAAGCTTCCACAAGATACTTAATGGTTCACAGGACCCAGTCTCATTGTGGTTTGTTTGTTATGAGGAAATCACCAACACTTCCTTCTTCCTACTCCTGGCAGTACTTACTTGTGAGGCAGAAGCCTCTGTAATTGGATCTCACCCACAAAACCTCAGTTAAATGTTCCTGTCTCCTACAACCTCTTGCTGCTGAAAATAGGTGGGAACTTTGGTGGCCTATTCACAGCTGCCAAATTTCCCCGTGTTTTTCTCATTGCATGCTGGGACGTAGGCCCATACTAATTCAAAACAAAACTACAAGTCCCAGCATTCAAAGGGAACCATGAGGATTGACTCGAGGTATCACACATGCATACATGGCAACTGCCCAAAGCGCCTGAGAGCAGGGCAGGTGTTATGTCATATTTGGTATCCCGTCTTCGAAGATCGCAGACCAAAGTAGGAGAGTTCATGTAAGTCATTTCACCAAAATTCCAGGGGTAGCAGAAGTGACATCAAATGGTCCTTGACCCCCTGATGACATCACAGGAAGTGATGTCATTTGACCACACCCCAAAGTGATTTTGCAGGAACCGATGGAACACGATTTTTCACCCATTGACAAAACAGGAAGTGCCATCCCATAGCATTGTACACTACGAAAAATATGGTTACAATATCACTATAATGTGATGTACATTTCCTACAAGAATGGATCGCCATATGTATCCTTAAGATCAGTGTGTATAGGCCCATATTACCAAATTACTGTGAATGAAAGCAGACGTCCATGACCAAATGATAATGATGTGTTATTATATAGCGCTTACGCTTAAGCGCTTTATATTGGAAAAATATACACCCAATCTGTGTTGGTACTCATTTATCAACCTCAGAAGGATGAAAGGCTGAGTCGAGGCGTTTTAGAACAGACTAAATCAGTGACTCACCCCCTGAAGTGTGCCTGAAATAAACCTTTAATGAGTCTAGCAATTATTGTATAGAATTCCAGAAAGACACATTATTTGGTATTCCTATTCTTTCTTATTTAGGGTCAGTGCTGAAAGTGTTAGACTTGTGGCACTCCTGTTCTTATTTTTCTTCTTTTTTTTGTTTAAGGTGCCTGAACAAGAACGCCAGCCACTCCAGAAGTAAAGAGCTACATGGTGCTGGCCACAGCCCAGGAGCTTGCATTACAAATGCTTTTGTTTTTTTTTAAACCTTTTTTTAATTATTATTTTTTTTAGAGTTCACAAGGAAGACCACAGAGGTTGCAGGGGAGACCTCAGAGGTCGCAGTTGCGACCCCTGGTGACCCCTAAATCAAGTCCCTGGGAGAGTTCTGAGCCTGCTTAATTAATGAAAGCGTATTAACACGCTGCAGTGGTGGCCTATTAAAGGGGCCTAACAAAACCTCCATTTGGAGTGGGTAAGTGGTGATGGGAGGGGCGACTTCAGAAAATAGGTGGGGCAAACTTGCAGGCTCTGCCCACACTGTTCTACTCCCCCATGGTCTGGTGTGGGGACCAACTATCAAACAGTATATTTTAAAGCGCAATATGCAGAAAGGCACTGGACGTTTTTCTTCACCCACTTCTTGCAGATCCCGAAGGTCCAAGAAAGTGTGAAAATGGCAGATGGTGTGCAATGAAAGACTCGATATCATAGCATAACAGGACATAGCAGAGTCTGGGTCAGTACTCTGGACGGCCCAAGCACCTTCAGTGACTGTGAGCAACATGGGAGAAACTGTGATGTTGGTTCTACCACAGTTAGTCCACTATACTAGAATCTCTGGTGCACTGACTGGCTGGTGAGACTATGTCTGCCCGTAAAAACAAGTGTTACGAGACTTGCGGAAGGCCAGTGCCACAATAATGCAATTCTGTGTGACAGTATTGGAGCTACTGGCAGAGGAGCGCCAGGATACACCAATTTGTCCCTAGACTCATTAAAACTGTCCTGTTTTAAGGGTGTAAACGTAATCACTTATAAGCACTCCAATATTTGCAGTTGAAGTCAGGGTGAGATTACATTATTTGCCCAGGATCACACACTTACACTAAACAGAGAAGCATGGATTTTAACAAACTCTGCAATTTGGGCACGGCCATCTTTTTCCACGCTTTACTTGGAACAAATATTTAAGTTTTGGGTGTCAAGGCCTACAATAATACTGTCCTATAGAGTTTACTTGCAAAATACACAAATTGCATAGTAAAGCATCATGACAATATGCAAATCCTTATAGCAGCATGTTGAGCCAAAATAATATCAGTTTACCTTTTATTTTCCACATACTGAATGCAACACTATAAGATGCAAAAGGCAAAATCTATTCACCCACTTTAATTTCAGAGCTTTAAGTCACACAATAAGAGTAGTAGAGTAATAAACTCATGTAGGTTTGAAGATTTGTCACAAACCTCCAGCGTGTTGTTTTGTATGGTTTTAGAACATTCAACTAAGGACATCAAAGCAAACTTAACTTTGTAGCATATTAAGCTATTACACATTATGTGTATCAACACATTATCAAAGGGTGCTTTATTGTGTTGCCCGCTTTAACTTTCACGGATTTGCAAAGTGACTGGTGGTCTTTCAGTTGGAAATACACCATTATGCATGAGAAAGGCAATGTTGCTGATGACAAAAGAAAGGTGTTGTCGAGTTTATTATGGCACTGGCTGCAAAGCCAGGGATGCAGCCTGTGTGTCTCATGGGGGCTGTGACTGGGGAAACGGGCAGTGCTTGATCATCCGATCCGAGCCAAGCAGATTTGCCTCGGAAGAAAGAAAATGCGCCAACAGGACCACGTTCCTGATCATTTGAACTATGAAAGGCTCTTCACAGAAGCCCGCCCTCAGCTAACATTTAGTAGGGGGATTCAGCCCTGTCAGCTCAATGACGTTGCGCGCCTGGCCTCGTGGTATGATGACAAATATCTATGAACAGGCTAATTGCGTTAATATAAAAGCTTGTGGCAGGCTGACATTGTAAACATTTGTTTGAGCACCGTCTTCTTTCCAAATGAGCCTGCCACTGCTTGTATTTGCACACTTTTATTTTAATGCAAGGGAGCTTATGAAGCATTTCACACTGCAGCGTGTTTATAAGACTTCATTAAAATATGAGGCAAGTCTTATAAACATGCTGCAGTGTGGAATGCTGTGGTAGGCTCATATTTTAATACAAATTAGTTGTGAAATGCTTCATAAGGCTCGTATTTGCCTTTTTTCCCAACCATGTTGGTGACACTGGAGAACACCAGCCACTTTTTGAAAACGGTATCTATGCCCTGCGTGTGGACAATAAAGCTCTTATGTTTTGGGAAAAATGAGGTAGGGGGGTGGATCTGTCTCTTTCCAATACGCTTTGGGCTGCAGAAGCTCCTGTTATGCCTGAGAGGAGGATCCAGGAGCTCTGTGCTGCTCAGTACGAAAATAGCGCTAGGCCTGAGTGCTGATTTTCCAGAGTTTTCTAAAATGGTAGAGGAACAAATCCAGTCTGCAGATGCTTGCACCAATGAAGAAGAGAAAGACCAATTGAGAAAATTATTCATAGAATTCAAGGAGGTATTCGCTAAAGATGCCTCTGAGTGTGGGCGTACTGATTTGCATGTTGCTACACTGTCCGAAGGCTATGGTAGGAAATCTTTATTAGTGTGATGATATGGGCTACCCTTGGCCTGTTTAGAGCCTTTGGCAGAAATAATTAAAATGTTGGAGTCCATAGAAACCATTAGACCCATTCACAGTACCTCAAACACGTCCATTTTAGGTGTGCTGAAGTCCAATGGTCAATGGCGGTTGTGCACAGACTTAAGAGAACTAAATAAGAGGGTACCTGTTTCAAGGTGGCCTCTCCCATTCATTGACCAAGGCGTTGCATAATCCAATGGTCGAAGGATTTTACTACCTTAGATCTAGCAACAGGCTATTTGTGTGTGCCTCTAGCAAAAGATATACAAAATCTATTTGCCTTTACGTTCAAAGGGACCCAGTATGCATTGATACATACCCCCTTTGGGTTTATCAATAGTGGAAGCAAATTTGGGATCTTTCTGAGCAAAGCACTCCCAGATGCAACCTAGAGGGGAACTGTGGTCTATGTGGATGATGTTCCGATCAAAAATGAGGATATAGAAAGCCATTTCAGTGAAATTAAACATGTGTCCAGCCAGCTGCAAAAGGGTGGAACTAATGTATCATTGCAGAAGGCACAGTGGTGTAGGAAAAGGGTACATTTCTTTGGACATGAAGTTACAGAGCAAGGGTTAAACCTGAAAAAGAAAAAGGTAGAAATCGTACAAACCAGAAGTGCTTAAAGATCTTGTTAGGGATGACAAGTTACAATAGGAAATTCATTAAAGAGAATGCAGAAATCACACAATCACTGATTAAATTACTGAAGCAGGGAGTGCCCTGGAAATGGGGACATGAACACTGTGAAGCGGTTGCCAAATTGACAGATAGTCTAATAAAGACCCCATGTTTGGCTTATCCAAAAAACCAAGATTTCTTTCTGGGGATAAGGTTCACAGATCTATGCATGTCAGCGGTCTTGTATCAAAAGCATGATTCAAATAACTAAACCATTGCCTATGCTAGCAAAGCATTGTCACAGGTGCAAGCAAAGGTTTATGAATATGAAAAAACACTTTTGACAACTGTGTGGGCATTACAACAGTTCCGCCCCATTATTCAAGGAGAGCTGGTGAATGCTGAAACTAATCATCATCCCCTAGAATGTTTGCAGTGGAAAAGGATCAGATAAGGGAACTTGGCCCAGTGAGCATGAGGGCATGTCCTAAAAGTAGTCTCGTGGTAGCATTGACCACAATTCATAAAGCAATTTCTACAGCAGTAGAAAACAAATGAAAAGAAATAGTATTAGATACTAATTCTGATTATGCCTGGAAGAGTTTTGTAGAATACCTACCGGGGTGGAAGCTGAGAGGGATGGTCACTTATAACAAAAAAACACTCAAACATGGAAAACTGAATCAGGTGATCGACAATCTTGTTTCAGTGAATGAGATGAAAACTGACTGCAGGAAGATCCGGGGGCATTCTAGAACACCAGGGGAAGATAAGGAAGGGAATGACAAGGCTGATCAATTGGCCAAAATTGAAGCATTGATGGGGGAACTGTTTCCTATTCAACACTTGGTCAGTGAGATCCAAGTGGCCGTGGTAACAAATTCCAAATCTCATAAAACAAGTGATCAACCAGTGGTGCATTGGAGCCTTGACACGCCCAATCAGGATTTGATTAGGGCACAAAAAGAAGACACAATCATAGGCATGTTGTACAATCATTTGTCAGATGCAGAACAGAGTCATTTAACAGAGGACTGGAAAGGAAGAGAGGAACTGAGGGTGATGTTGAAGAATAAACAAAGGTTTCAACTGCAAAACGGACTGTTAATCTGAGAATCCATTTCAGGTCAGATCCAATGGGTAGTCCCAGTTTCCTTTCCTTTCTGGGGTTGATACAACATCAAACCCATGATGCAATAATAGCAAGACACAGATGTTCGCTGAAAACATTGTAAATATTGAAGGAATATGCTTATGGGCTGCATATTTCTGAAGATGTGGCGTTGTATACCCAGGGTGTTTGGTGTGTGCACAGTTCCAGCCTGCCTCCCCAACACATAGAGCACCATTAATGAAAAGAGGTCTGGCACTTTCCTGGTCAGATTTGCAAATAGATTTCATTGGCCCATCCAAAGATAATCACAGGGAAATAAATACATGCAAGCAGTTACCTGTCTAATGTCTAAATGGTTGGAATGCATACCGACACCGGACTGTAGTGCACAGACAGCAGCTACATTGCCAGTGAACCACATATTTTCTAGGTTTGGTTTGCCCCAAGGAATAGAATCAGACCACGGAAGACATTTTACCAGTGCAGTAGTGACCAAGATGTGGCAGATTCTGAGAGTAAAAAGGAAGCTACATATTTCGTACTGCCCATCTTGTAGCAGTGGTGTAGAAGTTTGCAATTGAACATTAATTGGTCTTCTTAAAAAATGTGTGGCTCAAGCAGAGTCTAGTTGGGATTTGTGACCCCCTTTGATACTGATGGCCATTAGGGCGATACCATCGAAGTCTATAAACCTCAGTCCACATGAAATCATCACAGACGGGAAAATGGTACTGCCCAAACACCTGTTGAATAGAACCAATGAGCACATTTTGGTGAATGCATTCACAATTCATGAATATGTGGAAGAGGTGAGAAAGCATTTGCAGGACACATTTGCATTTGCACAGCAAAATCTGGTAAGGGCAGATGAGGATGCCAAGTCATAATATGACAGGAAGCCATCTGTTAGGGGGTGTTAAATAGGTGACCAGGTGTACAAGTTCAATTACACAAAAGGCAAGAGCAAAAATGCCAAATTTATGGCACCCTGGCGTAGTCTATTCAGAATTGTGGACACGGTTTCTCCTGTAGTGTACAGAATAATGACCTAGGAAGGTAATATGGCAGTGGAACAATTTGTCCACGTGAATAAGATAAAGCTGTTTCACCCGAAACATGAAATTTAGAGGTTAGAGCAGTCCAAAGAAACCAGTAGGGAGTGAAAGGTAGAACGGTCCCATTAGAATGAAGGTGAGTAAGTCTATGGGGTGAATAGAATTAAGGAGAGTAGCTCACACTAGGGGCAAATGGGGTTCATTGTGGTAGGTAAGTAGGTGTGTTGGATATGGTGTACCTGAAGGGATGAACGAGGAGTAAGGATGCATATTAATCACAAAAATGTAAATATTCAAAAATGTAAATACATTTTTCTTGAAGGTTTAAGCCAGGCAGTTGGAAAACAGCAGAAGCCCTAAAGGAAAAAGTATTGTTGCTTAGTACTTAACCTGACTGTCTCTCTCTTCTGCTTTATATGCCTTAATTCGTTTACCTTCATAAGTGTTCTGTGGGAGTCCCTGGAGCTGGATATCCATAGAGGAGGCCTCGGACGGAGCAAGGTGGAATCCCCGGGACCAAAAGGAAGGAGACTGGCAGATGTGAAGGAGAGGACCAAATGACAAGATGGAAGTCTCCAGTTTTTGTGATGTACTTAGTGACATGCACACAGTTCTCTCTGTCTAATAAACTATATTCAGGTCGGAGCCGGTGTTAGGCCTTGTTGTGGAAAATGTCACCACCAATTCCCAAAGATGCTGTATCCATTCTAAATAGTTTCTCATTTTGATTATTTATTTTATTTTTTCACTATAATTCTTTCATAGTATTCTCTTTTCTATGTTGTCATCGTGTTGCTATTCTTTCTTTAATCTATGGACAAACCGTGCCAAAAAAATTCATTTGATGCAATTGTTTACACTTCGATATTAAGCAAAACAAACTTACACTGCTATATGAAGATCACATGGTTTGATGACATGAACATTTATTGACTGGAGCAAATGATTTTTAGCTACGATTCATGTTTCTGCAGAGTCCGGTGTTTAAGCAGTGTCCTCCACAGAAGAAGGGGTGAGATGTAGGGAAATGGAGTGTCACTATTTTCAAAAGAAATGGTGTGCCACCAGTTCCAACTGATATGATATGATATGGCATTTATAACACGCCTATACACAGGTGTTTCGAGGGGCGACGAGGCAAGGGAGGGTGAACAGAGGGAAGACAGACAACGATCCTATTAGGCCAGGTGTCATTCAGATCGCGCAAGTGCATAGGAAGGAGGAGGGGACAGTGCAGTATATGGGATAAAAGAATAAATAACAATAAGTAAAAGTACGGCCAACAGGTGGCAAGTGCACAGTAAGTGCAGACAATAGGTGTCAAGTGGTGGTAGTGGGACTGTAGGGATACACAAAACAGTCCCCAAGTGCGGGGTTGCCAGGAAGGCAGAAGAGGTGTGCGCCTGGCAGGGGAGGGGACCTGGGCCCGAGATCACACCCAGATACTTATTCCACTCACAGGGAACTGTGACATTGACCTTGCCTTACTCAACAAAATGTATCTCATCATTCAGACATGGATGGCAGCTCATAGTCTCTGCCTGAATGATGAGAAAACCGAAATCCTAATTGTCTCTGCCTGAATAATGAGAAAACCGAAATCCTAATTCTAGGCGCCCCCACCAACCTGATTAAGCTTGACGCCCAATACTCCTCCTTCAGTATTGAAGGCAACATTATCAAAACTGCTAAGGAAAGGAAAACGTTGGGTTTGTACCTAGATTCCACTATAACCCTTCGAAAACAAGTCAGTGTGATAGCCTCAGCCACGTCCTACACCTGTAAGCTTATTCATGCCTGCAAACCATACCTCTAGGCAAATAGCTGCATTTTACTAGCTAGGGCATTAATCTTGTCTAAACTTGATTACTGCAATGCTTTATAGGCAGGTGCTAACAAACAAATCAAACAAATCATAAATAAACTCCAAATACGACAAAATAATGCTCTCAGAGCCGCCCTGAGTATCCCAAGGAGAAACCACATTTCTGAAAGCAGAAGGAATCACAAATGGCTCTCCATTAAGGACAGGATTCCCCTCAAAATTGTCTCAATCACGCATAAATGCCTCAATAATGCCTCTCCACAGTACTTAAAAGACAAAATCATCACAAGGACGTCATCCCGACCCACGAGGGCTGCCAATGCCTTCTGCATCACAATACCAAGATTCAGCTTAAAAACAGCTGGGGGCAATAGCTTCCCTGTCTTAGTGGCTCAAGCCTGGAATGCTCTCCCCCTCCACTTGCGTTCTACTCAGACCTTTCAAAGCTTTAGGTCCAACACCAAAAAATGGCTAACGATGAATGACACTCCTCACAAAAGAGCCTAGAGTTTTTAGATAATTTTACCTATGCCACTCTTGATCATGCACTTGTCCATCAACCTCTGTAATTTCTGTGTTCTATTCTCTTCATCTATGTTGCTAACCCTACTTTATCGACTTTTGTCTTTTATTGTATGCATCAAACAGTTTTCTTTTTTGTTGAATTTAAGCTGTCTTGTAATGCGCCCAGATACCTAAAGGTATGCCGCTTTTTAAATAAATAAAACTAACAAACAAACAAGACTGACCCTGATGGATTTCAAGGCAGATGAGCAAAGAGCTCGAGAAGGAAGAAAAAACATCCTAGCAGTCACTGGGAGCCAGTGCAGAGATTTCAGTCCTGGAGAGATACGATCCCTGGGCTTGAGGCCAAGGACAAGTCTCGCAGTCCTATTCTGGATGAGTTGCAGAGGGCAGAGAATAGAAGCAGGCAGATTTAGAAAGAGGCTGTTGCAATAGTTCAGCCTAGAGAGAACCAGAGCTCTGGAGACAGTGAGCTTCTGGGGGAAGGAGAGGAAAGGAAGAATACCTCTGAGGAGGTGCAGCTGGTAGTGTGACTTCTTACAGACATCAGAGATGTGAAGAGAGAAGGAGAGTGTGGAGTCGAAGATGACCCCGAGGTTTTTAGCCTCACAGGTGGGAGCCGGAAGAGGGCCAACAGAGGCCGGCAAGAGAGTGACAGGAAAGGAAGGAGCGGGTGTGCCGATGAGGAGAATCTCGGTTTTACTGGCATTAAGGCAGAGATCATTGGCGGCATACCAGTCCTGGATGATGGACAGACAGTCAGAGATGAGAGAGGGAGAAGAGGTGGCGGAGGGTAGCCTGAAACTGAACTGAGTGTCATCTGCATAGCACTGGAAGTTGGGGCAGAGTGCTGCAATGTGGTGGGCAAGAAGTGCCAGGTATTGGTTAAACAGCCAGGGTGAGAGGTTACACCCCTGGGGAACACCACAGGTAGAGATAGAGATGGAGGAGAGGAAGGACCCAAGTTGAACCTGGGAGGGTCGATCAGAGAGGAAAGAAGTCAGCCACACCAGGGCCTGACCAGTGATCCCCAGGTTATCACAGAGATGGTTGAGCAGGATGGCATGGTTGACCGTATCAAAGGCAGAAGAGAGATCAAGTAAGATGAGGACAAAGGGGGTGTTGGAATCAAGGTTGGAGAGCAGGTCTTCACGGATGTTCAGGAGAGCAGTTTCCATGCTTCTAGCAGCTCTGAAGCCAGACTGATGATCATGGAGACAGCCAACAGATTCATTGTGGAGATTGAGCTGGGAGATGGCCAGCTTTTCCAAGTGTTTGCCCAGGAAAGGAGTGATGGTGATTGGGCGATAGTTAACCGAGGGTTTCTTAAGAAGAGGGTGCACAAGGGAGTGCTTCAGGCGGGAAGGGAAGACTCCAGTGGCGAAGGAGTGGTTGCAGAAGTCGGCCAGGGCAGGAGCCAGGGAGTCAATGTAGTCCTTGATGGTTTTGGAGGAACAGGGATAAACCTGTTTTGACGAGACTTTCATAGATCAGACTTGTCTAGAAACCTTGTCTGGGGAGAACAGGAGAAACGCAGAGAATGAGGGAGGAGAGTTGGCTGAAGAAGGGCCAGCGGAAGAGCAGGGAGTAGAGGCAGGAAGGGCAGAAGAGGAGAAAGAGGACAGGATGTCCTAAGTTTTAAAGATGAAATGAGAAGCCAATGCCATGCAGAGTGCCTGGGAAGGGACAGGAGAGGTAGAGACTGTGGTAGGATTGGCCAGTTACTTGCAGATTTGAAAGAGTTCAGCCAAGTTGTTAGATGCCGCAGAGACACGGGCTTCGATGTGAGCTCTCTTCTTGGTGAGGACAGAGAGCCGGTATTGCCTTTGGAGCAGGCGGCAGGCCAGTTTGTCAGTGGATGTACATGAAGCACGCCATTTCCTCTCAGTCACCCTGCACTTGCATTTAAGCGTGACGAGGTCTGAGCCATACCAGGAGTTGCACTTGGCTTTGGGCTTCAGGTGGATCTTCATGACAGGGGCCAGAACATCGAGAGTATCAGATATAGCAGAGTGGAGCATGGAAAGGGCTGTGTCAGGGTGTGAGTCAGCCTAAAGGGGAGAGGGGGGTGATAAAGTGCCGGCAAAAGCCTCAACTGACACATGCTTCATGGGTCAGATGACCGACAAGGTGGGTGGCAGTGATGGAGTTGGCTTGGCCTGAGGGGTAGAGAGGGTGGGGTGGGAGGAAAGGAGAACGTGATTACTGCAGGAGAGATGATTGGTGAGAGAGATAGAAAGGGAAAGGTCTGAGGAGATCAGAACATCCAGGGTGTGCCCTACAGAGTGAGTCACGCCAGAGAGGAGAATAGAGAGTGAGTGAGAGTCGCAAATGTCGCGAAAGAGTCCAGAGGGAGGACAGAAAGCATCCAAGTGGATGTTGAAGTCTCCAAGAAGGAGGAGGTGAGTGGTCGAGACCAGGAGGGAAGAGGAGAGGGAGAGAGCCTGCAGACGAGGCATTCGAAAGAGGAGTAGGCCTGCGTAGGAATGACAGAGGCAGGAATCCACTCTAGGAAGATCAGGGCTACACCCCCTCCGGAGAGGTAGGACCTGGAGGCAGAGAGGATCTTGTAGCCGTCAGGGAGGAGAGTGTCAAAGCTCGTGACAGAGCTGGCTGTGAACCATGTCTCTGTGAGACCGAGGACATCGAGGTCAAGTTCCTCCAGAAGGCGGCAGATGTCAGAGGAGTTTTTGACAGCTGAGCGAGAGTTTAGAGTGGCAATATAGAGAAAGTTGCCGTCCTTGAAAGACTTCCCGGGGAGGGGTACAAATCAGAGGTACACCCTGCGGAGGTGTAGAAGAAGCCTGGGGGGCGTGGGGCAGAAAGGGAAGGAGGGGAGGGCAAGGTAGCCATGGAGGAGGCAGCAGGGGGAGGCGAGGAAGCAGTGGAGGGGGGAGAGGGGACAGCGGGAGAAGAAAGGAAATTGATGAGTCGCTGGAAGCGTCTGTCGAAGAGGAGAAGGTTGGCCTCAGGGCCTTGGACCAAGACGGTACCATTCACATAAACATTAATGATGACCTTAGAGGAGTGGAAGGAGGACAGGAGGGCCTCCCACCATGTGCCACCATTAATGGGGCAGAAAGAGAAGGGAGAGAGAGCACAGAGACCATATGAAGAGTTCATAGGTCTGGCAAGGGAACGACAAAGAGGATGTCTGTGAAAGTTTGCCTGGAGGATGCACTGGTATGGGTGTCAGTGATAGGGAGGCCTGGGTTGGAGACCAGGATGTCCTTTTTAAACTTCTTCCTACCAGAGTTTGTGAGGAGAGCAGGATAGTCGATAGAGAAGCAGTTAGAGAAAATAGGAGAGACAGAGAGCACCATAGAGTAGGTAGGGAGAGTATAGAAGAGGAAGGGAGAGAGAAGGGGAGAACACTAGGGAAGGACACAGGGGAGGGTGCAAGCAGGCGAGACAGAGGCGAGACAAGTTGAACAACTGGACAAGACGACAGACACTCAGATGTAAAATACTTTCACAATGCAATTTTAAATACTTTCACAATGCAATTTTTTAAAACAGGAGATAAATACACCCAAGTTTGAGAGTTTGCTAAATGGTCAGGTTTGCAGGGCAGAGTGAGGTTCTGAACCAACTCCTGCCTCACATAGTCGCAGATGGTTGACGGCTAGCAACTGGCTTCCCCTGGGGACACATGCAGACACTGGTTGGAGCTGCCTCAGTTGGAGCCGCCCTTTGCCTTGGGGCCTTAGCCGCAGGGGCTGCCAGGCAGAGGGCTGCCCTAGGGAGTTCAGTGATGACCACCAAGCCACCAATCGGAAGGGGAGGGCGTCCTCGGGTGCCTGAATGGCAAGTGGCGACAGCGAGGCAGGCGAGCGCAGGACTCGGTCCTCGCTCAAGTTTGCAGGAGAAACAGCCAATGGGGGAGAGGGGTGGGAACAAGAGGAGAGGGCAGGCAACACGGAAAGGAAAGGTGCAGGGACAGAGAGAGTGCGAAAACGGCGCTCACACAGCAAACAAAGGAACACAAAAACAAGTTAAGGCACAAAATACAGTTTAGGAGGCCGCTGTATGCAGTGGATGCCTACCTCGGGTGCCTGGATGGCAAGTAGCGACTGCAAGGCAGGCGAGCGCAGGACTAGGTCCTCACTCGAATTTGCAGGAGAAACAGCTAATGGGGGACGAGGGGGTGGGAACAAGGGGGAGAGGGCAGGCAACACGGAAGGGAGAGGTGCAGGGACAGAGAGAGAGAGCGAAACGGCACTCACACGGCAAACAAAGGAACAAAAAATCAAGTTAGGGCACAAAATACAGTTTAGGAGGCAGCTGTATGCAGTCGATGCCTTCCTCTGGTGCCTGGATGTCAAGATTGAGAATGTGCTGTGTGGGATTTGGTGTATTAGTACTAATGTGTAGCATTGAAGGTAAACAAACGGGTTAGATTTGAGGGCTGCAGGCCTTAACATATGAACAATGCATCATTTGTGAAACAGCTTTGCTTGCAAGGGTTAGATTCAGCAGAAATTAATGGCTGAACAGCCAGTTTTTAAGGTGAAATGCGCAATGTAGCAAGATGACAGGCCTTGGAAAAATGAATATGGTCACTGTTCAGTCAGAAGCACAGGAAGAGAGAATGACTGGTCGGCAGGGATGCAGCTTGCCAAAGACCAGAGGGCTTAGCTGGAAAATTACATGAGATATTGCAGGAAGGGCTAGAATTTTCTCTGTCACGTGTTAACGTTGGGAGTCACACAAATGGCTGAAGATGAAGGATGTGAGATCGACAGATAGGTGGGTAAAGTGTGCAGGATCCATATGTGATATAGGAGGTGTCACATCAGACATCTGCAATCCCTCACTAACCACAGAAGCCGAAGGGAGAACGACCCTCCCACCTTGGTTGTGCACAGGTCCCTGATGTCTAGTAAACAGAGAACATGAGAACGCCAATGGGGGGAAGAGGGTTAGGGAGAGGTTGGGAATGGGTAAGGGGAGTTTTGGATTACCAGAAAGAGGGTTTACAATGCATAGTTTGATGGCTATGTGGGAATATTGGGAAAGAACCATGCGACTTCCACACAGCCAAACACTTTCTTATGTGAATCAAAAGCCTAATGATCCAAGACCTGTCTACTCCCTGCAACTTGCCTTCTAACTACACATACTTGAACATAGATGCACATGAGGAAGCTATAAAAATACATGTTGGAGAGCAACAGTAAGCCATGCATGGTGAACACACAAAGCACATGAGACACATGGAACAAATAAGCCAGTAAACATATATAGAAATCACAAATTGCTTGTTCATCTGGTAAGCCCAATTGGTGTCCTGTTGCTTCACAGGACTAATACACGCCCAGCCCTAAGCTTCTTCTCATGTACCTCCAGGCAAAAAGCAGAAATTAGGGCTAGGTTTACTGTGAACGCTATTCAGTGTCACCATGTTTCATCACAGGAGTAAATGAGAGAACACAGTGTTCACATTGTTCCCGGTGCTCCCGCTCTCGAAACCCTCTCACCACTCCTCTCTCTTGGACTGACCACTTTCTGCTCTCCTCACACTTGACACTCTCTGCCCCACAGTTGAAGCCTACCCCAGCACTGCCAACAACCTTCTTGGCCATCCGGCCAATGAAGCGTGTGTCAGTGGAGGCCTTTGCTGCTACTTTCTCTCATCCAACTCCTGTGGCTGACCCACATTCTGTCACAGCCCTCCCTAGCCTGCATCTTCCTATCGCTAACACTCTCAATGTCCTTGCCCCTGCCATGAGAATCCACCTGAATCCCACTTCCAAGTGCAACTCTTGGGGTGGCTAGGTCGCAGTCATACCAAAAGGCAGGTGTAGGATGGCCAAGAGGAAGTGGAGGGCATCTGGCACATCCTCTGACAAACTCTCCTGTTGCCTGCTCCATAGGCAATAAGGCTCTCTGTACTGTCCAAGAAGAGAGCCTACATCCAAGCCAGCATCTCTGTGGCCTCTAGCAACATGGCCAAACTCTTCACAATCTGCAAGGAGCTGGCCAATCCTGCTGCAGTCTCCACCTCACCTGTTCCCTCCATGGTCCCCTGCATGGCTCTGGCATTTCACTTCTTTGCTAAAACTCAGGACATCCTGTCCTCTCTCTCCTCCTCTCTTTCCTATTCCTCTCCTTCTACCTCTCATGACCCTTCTGGCTGCCTCTACCTCTCCTATTCCCTTCTCCTCTTTTTCTGTCATCAGTCCTCATGACGTTTCTAGACAAATCCGATCTACGAATGTGTCATCCAAGCAGGTGCTCCCCTGCTCCTCCAGAACCCTCAAGGACCACATTGACACCCTCGCTCCCACCATGGCTCATTTCTGCGATCATTCTTTTGCCACTGGAACTTTCCCCTGCCCCCTTAAGAACTCCCTTGTGCATCCCCTCATGAAGAAACCAACCGCTGATCCTTCCTGTCTGGTAAACTATCGCCCTATCTCTATCACTCCTTTCTTGGGCAAACTCTTGGAAAAGCTGGCCATCTCCCAGCTCACATTCCACACTGAATCTGTTGGTTGTCTCCATGACCATCAGTCTGGCTTCAGAGCAACCAGAGGCACAGAAATAGCTCTCCTGAACAATCGGGAAGACCTGCTCACTACTATTAATTCTAACCTTCCTTCTGTCCTCATCCTCATTGATCTTTTCTCTGCTTTCGACATGGTCAGTCATGCCATTCTGATCCATCGTCTGCATGAGAACCTGGTCAGCACTGATCAGGCTTGCACCTGGTTGATTTCCTTCCTCCTGGACCGTCCCTTTCAGGTCAAAAGGGGGTCCTTTCTCTACACCACCTCTCTCTCCACATGTGGTGTTCCCCAGTGCTCCAACCTCTCTCCGTGGCTTTTCAGACTCTACATGGCCCCTTTGGCCCACCTCATCTCTACCTTCTCCTATAACTATCAGTTTTATGCGGATGCCACTCAGATCTCCACCTGCAACAATCTCTGCATCAATGCCAGAAAGACAGAGATCCTCAATGCCAAGGTGATCTGTTACAAATGTCACTATACGAACTCTAGATACCACTAGTAGAAAATGTGTTTTTGCTGAACTTTTTAACTTTTGAGTTTTTCAATTTGCTTTAAGTTTATGAGGTGTCTTGTGGAAAGAACCCATCACATATATTTCTTTGTGTTACCAAATTTCTTTGATTAAAAAATGTGTTTTTACTTTGCCTACTCTTTGGAAAATAATGTTTGTTCTATGTGATTCCTAGATAGATAAAACAGATAATCTATCACGACATTCTCTCCTTTTGTCCCTGACCCAAGTGCAAGGTGGACTAAAAGTGGGGTAATTGAGCTCTTTTGTGTGTTTTTTGACACTTCACAACTTAGTCCCTACTCCAGCTCAATCCCCCTTTAACAAAAAATTGGGACTCAACCCTTTTTTACGCCTGAATGACACAAGGCCTAGTAAGATTGTTTGTTTCATCCTCCCTATGAAACTAACTTGTCTTGTCGCGCCTAGAAACACTTGTGTACAGGCACGTTATAAATAACTCATCATATCATCATATCATTAGTTCATATCATATCAACATCAAAACATGCGGAACAAACAAAATGGAATTTTCCTGCACTTCCACACTGCTGTACTTATCTTTGGCTCGGGGAGCCCCGTGGCATCCCCAAGCGAGCTGTAGAAGTCGGGAAAATCAGTATCGGGCTCAGCATCCCGAGTTTCGTTATGCTGTACTCAGGCAAGCAGGGAACTCCTGCTGCTGTCATCGCCGCGGCCCAGGCAACAGAGGACTCTGTATACGTCGCTGCCACTGCCCGCAGTCCACTTCACCTCCTGGAGTTGTTCACTGCACCCTTCCCGTGCTCTCAACAGTCAAAACAATCAGCACTGAGCACCGAGCACAGGCAGGTGCAGATTATTTTAAACCCTGGTGGAACGTGCTGAATGCACGTTGCAGGCAGGGATCATGGGCAATGTATTTTTCAGCCCTCATGTGCCCCCACAGCCCACAGACCCTCACAGTATCTCCTCTCCTAGGGCCCTGCCAGGGGCCTGGTTTATCTGGATATTTCTTGTGAAACATCTTTATCAACCTTGGTGCATGCACATCCTCTGCCGGCTCCCAAGAGCGATCCTCAGGTCCATAGCCAACCCAATCCACCAGGTACCACAAGCATCTATGGCGTGTCTTAGAATCCAGTATACTTCATACTTCTTATTCTTCCTGCCGTTCTTTCAGAACAATAGGTCGTTTCTTGGGCTGCGTACCAGGGGCTGCAGGTTTAATTAAAGATACATGAAATACAGGATATATTCTCAGGGTACCAGGCAATTTTCGTTTCACATCTGTGTCAGATACACTTTTAACCACTACATATGGTCCTATGAATCGAGGCAAATGTTTTCATGCCCGTACTATACGTATGTTCTGGGTTGAAAGCCACACTTTGTCTCCTGCCACATACTTGGGAGATCTCTGTCTTAGTTTATCAGCATACCACGTGTATGTCGCTTTAACCTTTTCCAGGTTTTGACGTGCTTTTTGCCTGATGCTTGAAAGTACTTGTTTGCGCTGCATGAGTGTTTGCATGTTAACTGTTGCTGGAACAGGTTCGGAAGCATATTTTATTCATGGGCATATAGACACATGCTGGGTGACATTCCCAGGCAAGCGTGTTCTGTGTTATATTGTTGGTAAACTCATCTACCCAAAGAAAAGTTACCCAGGAACTCATTGCATCAGCTAGCAAGCACTGCAAATATGGCTCCAGAGTTTGATTCACCCGTTTGGTTTGCCCATCTGTCTGTGGGTGGTAACATGTATAAAAGTATTACACCTCTAAATATAACCATGCACTTGTGTGTTCATACCAGGCCAGCAAATGTATTTACCCAGCATCTGCAGAGTGTTGCGTTTCCCTGCATACCCTGCTAAGAGGGATTTATGGAACCATAGCATTGCTTTATCTCTCAATCTTGTGATTGGAAGAAATAGCCTGCCAGCAGGATAGGGTAACCTATTGCGTATTGACCTAAGAGAGTCCTGAGTCATCCACTCTTGCATTTCTTTCTTTTTGAAATAACCCTGTAGCTCTTCTAACAGACCTTGCGTAACTGCTCCTACAATACTGTCTGCCCCTGTTTTGGGTTGAGATTATTGTGCAATCATCTCAGAGGCTTGCTGTCTGGTTAGTGCATCTGCCTTCCCAATCCTGGTCCCTGGCCTGTAAGTGATGACAAAGTCAAACTCCTCAAAATACTGAGCTCAACGTAATTTCCTCAAGCTCAGAGTCTTGGCGGTTTTCATATATGGCAAATTTCGGTGATCAGTTAACACCGTAATTTGATGTTGAGAACCCATAAGGTAATGCCTCCACTCTTGGAAGGCCGCTCAAATGGCCAGTAATTCCTTATCCGTGATAGAATAGGTCTACTCACAGGTATGTCAGTCTGCATGAAAAGAATGCAATTGGGTGCAAGACCCCCCCCGCCTGATCCCTCTGCAAGGGAACTAACCCCAATGCCACATTAGATGCGGATCAAATGAGTAACAGGTGTGGTAATCTGGGAGAATTGGCAATGAATCTCTGTCAAAAGTTTGCAAATCCCAGGAAAGATTGCACCTCTTTTCTACTCTGTGGGAATGGCCATTCTGTAACAGCTTGTACCTTCTTCCTGTCCATCACAATGCCTTGGGGAGTAAGAATGAACTCTAAAAATGCCACCTGAGCAGCTTGAAACACACATTTCCCAAGTTTTGCATATAATCAGTGTTCCCTTAGCTGTTGCAAAACAGCCTGAACGTGCTGGACATGCTCCTTCCCGGTTTCGGAATAGATCAGGATATCATCAATATAAACTATCACAAAGATTTCTATGTAGTCCCGTAATACATCCTGCATGAAATGTTGCAATGTCACTGGAGCGTTACACAACCCGAACGGCATCACCAATTATTCAGACAAGCCAAACTAAGTCCGGAATGCTGTCTTCCATTCATCCCCAGTCTTAAATCTGATCAAATGATAAGCTCCCCTGAGGTCTAGTTTTGGTCGCTGATTTTACCTGGTCCAACAAAACTGATATCAAGGGTAAAGGAGATCTGTTTTTAATGGTCACCTTATTCAAGGCCCTGTAGTCTATGCATGTTCTCAGGATGCCTTCTTTTTTAGGAACAGAAAACAAAGGAGATGACACTGGAGACTTAGACACCCCGATAAATCCACAAGCTAGCATCTCATCCAGATACTTTCAGAGATTTTGGTTTTCTTGTTCAGTAAAGGCATAGATCCGACTACATGGTAACTTGGCATTTATTTATTTGTTTATTTCTACATTTATATTGCGCACCAAGCCCTGAGGAATCGTGGCGCATTCCTTACAGATACATATGTTACGCAATTACATAGATTTGAAACAGTACCACAGGTTCATTGAAGTGCAGCACAGAAGTACAGGCATAAGGACATACAGCATTACTGTGTCTCCTGTGTGAGGAGCCACGTTTTTACATTTTTTCTGAATTTGAGGTAACACGGTTCTGATCTTAAGGTTAATGGTAGAGTATTCCAAAGTTTTGCTGCTAACACAGGGAAACTATTGCCCCATGCCTTCTGCAGCTTAAACCACCTGGGGATCTTAAGGCAATGTGATTGTGTGGACCTTGTTTGATGTTCTGAGATATTTAGTGAGAATGTGTCCGTCAAGTTTTAGGCGCTAGATTCGCGAGACACTTATCAGTCAGTGATAAAGTTTTAAACGTGATTCTATGATTGACTGATAGCAAGTGCATATTGTGTCTCAGATCTGATATGTGGTGAGATCTAGGATATAAATCGCAGATCTAAGTGCATTATTTTGGAGTATTCCCCGTTCCCTTAGCAGCTTCTTCACACCAACAAAAGTATGTCTCTCCTGTTGCACTGCCAGCGCGTAGTCAGGGAAAATACTGACCACGTTAGAACCCATCTTCAATTCCTGTTTCTCTCGTGCAGCCTTCAAAGCCAGATCTCTATCCCTGTAATTCATTAGGCGTACGATTACTGGTCTGGGGTATCCCCCTGGTTTTGGTTGTGCCATTAACGCCCTGTGTGCCCGGTCCACTACGAACATTTTGAGACCAGCCGGGGTCACCTAGTAGTTCCTTCAGTAGCTCCTGAACTGAGGCCGCCATGGGCCGCTTCAAGGCATCTTCAGGGACACCGACAATACGAACATTGTTCCGCCTCGTTCTCGCCTCCAAATCCTCACACTTTATCTTGATGCTGCCCAAATCTTTGGCCATGGTCGTTACCGTCCCCTCTCGTGCTGTTATGGCATCCTTCGCCGTGCTAATCAGTGTCTCAATTTCCGTAATTCGTTGCATGGCTTTCTCCAACTGAGCGTGGATTGTGGTTACATTTACTTTGATACCATCCAGATGGAAGCAAATCCTTGCTTCATGATGGCCATGACTACTTGGAGGTCCACAGGTGGCAGCAACATTGCTCCCCCTGTTAGTTGCGGACCGCTTGTCCCTTCACTCATTGTTTCTACATACTTTGGGGTGGGCTTGGCAAACTTATTCATTGTGCCACGTTTCTTAGCCCCAGCCCCTTTAGGCATAATGCGACAACCTTTAATCCAGTCTCCGCGCACACTCTCTGTTGGTTACCTGGTTAGCAATACAGCAGCCTGCTATGTGTTTAGCCAGGAGTGATGTTTCTCGGGTGGCGAGGCAGCAACACGGCAGCTTCCTTCCTCTACCACTAGACAGCAGCCAATTATGACCACTATGTCAGTGCAGTAGTTCCTTTAAAAGCTTTGTATACTGCCCACCCACTCTGCAGCGTTTGGGTGACACCTGGGGTGACACCTATGATCGTCGATACAAGCGATTTCTTGATTTATGTTCCGTTGCTTCCAGGTTAGTTCACTGCAGCGATAATGGACCAGAGGTGTATGACAACCCTGTTAAATGTCCCTACACACCACAGCCTACGCTCCTGGTTAGTAGTTTCTCAGTCACTGAGTCTCAGATTAAGCTACAACTGCTGTGTATTTGATGGGAGAATTGTAACAGTGCAGTCAGTCCAGAAGCGTAATAAAATCCCAACCCCAATGGGTAAGCTGTCTTGATCATAGTGTCTTTACAGCAATCTTTACCACGAGTACTGATTCAGAGCAGTCACCTTTGCTATGTTCCGGTGTGCTCTGGCGCCAGAGGGACACACAGTCACGTGTCCCACACATACAGCACCCCTAGCTGAGCCTCCTCCGTGGTAGCAGTACAAAAACACTGTGAGGTTGAAGTTAATGAAGACAAGGGTGGGAGCGGGAGATGTGATGAGTCAGTAAACTCCAACGCAGTGAAATCGAATATGGGTTTCTGGTTCTCAGTCTTATGTGTGCATGTAGCACTCTTCTAAGGGCTGCAGATTGCACCATATTTCTCCAGCTGGTAGCCCAGCTCCCCACTGAGCACGCTTGCCATCAACTGGGATTATTTCCCGTCTCTACAGCCAGTCTCTGACACCAACAGACCCTGCTAGGAGGTCGCTGTGCAGTGTTAGGGTAATTTCTGGTGGTCGGCAGAGCCGCACCCGGGGTCCGCGGACCTCCAGCTCTCGGAAGGCCCCAACTCCTTCCGTGTCCCAAAGAAGTAGGAGGTCTACACAAGAGCAATAGTTACTGCTGTTTTAATACAAGAAAACGGACATGGACATGCACAAGGAGCGTATGTTCCTTGCAGCTTCTCATAATCGGGCTTGCAGGCCGCTTTTCGGTCTAAGTGATGTAACAATGTGCGTCATCTGTGAAATCTCGTCCCCGAACCTATCGCCACTCCGTGTTGCTTCCCTGAGTGGTAGGTTCAGTATAGAGCAGTACAGTGAAAAGTGTGATTGGTAGAGTAGAGGTCAGGTGGTACGCTTGGGTCATCCCTAAAAGTCGCTACTTCTAAAAGGTTACATAGAGAGAATTAGTGATTGGTTGTGTGGTAATGTCGTGAGTGGTTAGCCCCCCGTGTCCTGATTGGTCCATCGCTGCCAGCCCGCGATGTACCTGGTGTTAGCAACAATGTGTGACTATGTGTGACTATGTGTCAGTGGACGACAATGGACAGGTCCTGCTATTTGCCATTAGAGCGTGCTTTCCCATCGCTGCCGGGGTCTGAGCTGTTACAACTTTTTGCGAGCTGCGTCTCAGCCGTGAGACACTAGTGTTTCTTTAGTCCACGGGAGCTTGCGTCGTATCAGGTTGGCTTGGTCACATGTTGAGAGACCATAGCTGAGGCAGAATTATAAGGATTTGATTTGTATTTTGCTCCGGGTAGTCTTGGCAGTGTCAGGTGTCACCTTGGCTTGGAGAACACGGGAATGTGGATTGCAAAATCGTGACCTTGGCTTCTGGGCTCTGATCAGGGCTGTTCTGCATGGTCAGCACCTTGTAGCTCTGCCTAGCCTGCTCTGGGCCTGCCGAATCTGGTTTGCGGCCTACTTCGGCTTGGTTGGATGTTATGTCATAAGGTCCATAAGGATAGGGGTGCGAGGGTGCGGTGTGGTTCTTTGCGCATTGGTCCAGTTAGGGTCTAGTCTCCAGGGTTAGCAGCATGAAGTCTCTGCAAGCATATACACAAGCTCTTCTGGCGTCTTGTTTTTCTGCTAAGCGATTACTGGCCTATATGAAAAGTAATAACAACGCACGTCTGTGAGTGTTCACGGTCCGCTACGTCATAGGACTGAGCGTGTACTTGGCGTGGTTTGGTGTGTGTCTGATCCAGGTGCGTGGTAGCACATGTGCTTCAGTCTGTTGAAGCTATGTCGTCATGTCATCTCTAAAGATGGTGGCTTAGATTGTGACACAGTTAAGTCAAGCTGGTCCATGCGATCGGCTTTGGCTCTGTTTTGGTTCCCACCCCGTGCTCTGGGTGGTATGCAGCCAGGTTTCGCAGGTGAGGTATGGTCACGGTGAATGTTGACATCCGCGGTAGTGGACAGAGGTGCAAACTCATCCTGCTGAGGGTACTTGGGTTGTGACGTCGTTGACCATAGTTTGTACATTGGCTGGGGGAAGGGACCGTCCCATTTTCCCTCTTCAGCAGCGCTTTCTATGCTGCCTTCACACGGCACAAGGCAGTCCCAGGAGTACCCCTCACTGGCCGGCCTCCCAGGACGCCGTGCTTACGGTCCGATTAGGGAGCCTCCCATGCAACAGTGCACGCAGTTGCTTACTGTGGCACCGGTCCGTCTCCAGAAGAGTGTCAGGTGGGCTCTTACTGCAAGCTTCTTCCTCCTTAGCCGTCCGAATGCTCTCCGCTTCCTAGCACCAATTCCGCCGCCAGCTTCCTCACTTCATATGGCGGGCGGGGACTCTCACAGCACAAACGCTGCGCCTCCTCTATCACACGCTGACAGGGCAGGAGCCACCGCAACTCTGTATCACGGCAGGAGCCGATATTTTCAATTTCTGTTCAAGGCATAATGAGCCCACACCCTTCCAATAGCTGGTCACGAGTTTATGTGTCAGACATACCGCATATCACTCCCCATTTCTGCAGGGAATCTCCACACATCCACGGAGCTGACGCGAAGGCCACCGTTTTGGCTGTCACACAACAGTGCCCCTCTTCAGTGTTATTTTCTTTTGGTGTCACACAATGACATTAACTGCAATCACTTGCCATAGACTTCCTCTTCCCAACTAGTGATGTACAGCAAATAGTCTCCTGTGAAAAAAACCAACAGTATTGTTTACATTTTTGTATATATTAATATAAAAGAAACATTCCCAGTTGTTAATAACAGACAAACGTTTCTAAATACTTGTTGTTCCCTGCCGGCACGGTCAATCTTTATTTTTTTATTACAAATCGTTTCAAATGCCTGAGTATAAAAACAACATTTCCTTTTTATGAGAAAAAAAACATGTTTTTTAAAGCCACAACAAAAAAGCCTTTTCCTCCCCGTCGGGGAATTGAACCCCGGTCTCCCGCGTGACAGGCGGGGATACTGACCACTATACTAACGAGGAGTCATGCTTGCCGCTTCTATTTCACACTAGTGTGCTGTCAGAAATTCATGCACTCATTGGTCGTGCTAATGATTCCTTAGGGTGAGGTTGCACAGCGCACATGCACATCAGAGGGAAAACGTGCATCTGATCTGATCATGTTTTTCTCAAGCAGCATGCCAATACTCAAGGCAGTTGTACGAACGATCACAAACGAGTGAGGCATGGGACAGATGAGGCTGAGGCTGGACGAGGTCCCTTCAAGTGCTCCTACAAGGGGCCCATCTCCATTGGCAAATATTTTAAATTACAGAAGACTCACGCACACAAGTTCCTGTTGCAATATCTACGACAAGTATCTTCAGTGTGTGCTGGCCGTTCAACTTAGATTGTCTGCTTTTTATGTCTTTAGAGGCGGCAGCTGAGCCGTGCTGCAGAATCGTTGGAATAGAAAAGGGGCGGGACGGAACTTTTGTTACATATGATCACCAAATGAACAGGGGGAAAAGCTTCCACAAGATACTTAATGGTTCACAGAACCCAGTCTCATTGTGGTTTGTTTGTTATGAGGAAATCACCAACACTTCCTTCTTCCTCCTCCTGGCAGTACTTACTTCTGAGGCAGAAGCCTATGTAATAGGAGCTCACCCACAAAACCTCAGTTAAATGTTCCTGTCTCCTACAACCTCTTGCTGCTGAACATAAGGGGCAACTTTGGTGGCCTATGCATAGCTGCCAAATTTCCCAGTTTTTTTTCTCATTGCATGCTGGGACGTAGGCCCATACTAATTCAAAACAAAACTATAAGTCCCAGCATTCAAAGGGAACCATGAGGATTGACTCGAAGTATCACACATGCATACATGGCAACTGTCCAAAGCACCTGATAGCAGGGCAGGTGCTATGTATTTGATATCCCATACCGTTCCGGTATCCCTTGTCTTCGAAGATCGCAGACCAAAGTACGAGAGTTCAGATAAGTAATTTCACCAAAATGCCAGGGGTAGCAGAAGTGACATCACATGACCGTTGACCCCCTGATGACATCACAGGAAGTGATGTCATTTGACCACACCCCGAAGTGATTTTGCAGGAAGCGATGGAACACGATTTTTCACCTGTTGACAAAACAGGAAGTGGCATCCCATAGCATTGTACACTATGAAAAATATGGTTACAATATCACTATAATTTGATGTACATTTCCTACAAGAATGGATCGCCATATGTATCCTTAAGATCAGTGTGTATAGGCCCATATTACCAAATTACTGTGAATGAAAGCAGACGTCCATGACCAAATGATAATGATGTGTTATTATATAGCACTTAGCTTAAGCTCTTTATATTGAAAAAATATACACCCAATCTGTGTTGGTACTCATTTATCAACCTCAGAAGGATGAAAGACTGAGCCGAGGCATTTAAGAACAGACTAAATCAGTGACTCACCCCCTGAAGTGTGCCTGAAATAAACCTTTAATGAGTCTAGAAATTATTGTATAGAATTCCAGAAAGACACATTATTTGGTATTCCTATTCTTTCTTATTTAGGGTCAGTGCTGAAAGTGTTGGACCTGTGGCACTCGTTTTCTTATTTTTCTTCTTTTTTTTGCTTAAGGTGCCTGAACAAGAAAGCCAGCCACTCCAGAAGTAAAGAGCCACATGGTGCTGGCCACAGCCCAGGAGCTTGCATTACAAATGTTTTTTTTTTTTAAACCTTTTTTTTATTTTTTATTTTTTAGAGTTTCGCAAGGAAGACCACAGAGGTCACAAGGGAGTCCACAGAGTTCGCAGTTGCGACCACTGGTGACCCCTAAATCACGTCCCTGGGAGAGTTCTGAGCCTGCTTAATTAATGAAAGCGTATTAACACGCTGCAGTGGTGGCCTCTTAAGGGGGCCTAACAAAACCTACATTTGGGGTGGGTAAGTGGTGATGGGAGGGGCGACTTCAGAAAATAGGTGGGGCAAACTTCCAGGCTCTGCCCACACTGTTCTACTCCCCCATGGTCTGGTGTGGGGACCAACTATCAAACAGTATATTTTAAAGCGCAATATGCAGAAAGGCACTGGACGTTTTTCTTCAAAGTAGCAGCTTGAAGGTTTACTGCTTTTGTCCAAGTACATTTTTCTGAACAAACACAGTAAAACTTTAACACCACCAGTTTCGGGAAGGGCTTCCCTTACCTCTGTGCCTAACAAAATTCAAGTGCGCACATCCCGGGGTGCAACTAGGCTACAATGTAGGTGGGGGCTAACCCTTCAAATGTTGGGAGAGGCGCTAACTTCAGACACCGTGGAGGAGTGGCAAACTTGTGTAGGGGCATCTAACTTCTTTACTCATTGTAATGAGACTATTCTAGTGCAGCTTCAATGTTACAATCAGTTAACGCTCTCCTTTAAGTCTGAAAACACCCACTTCTAGCAGATCCCGAAGGTCCCAGAAAGTGTGAAAATGGCAGATGGTGTGCAATGAAAGACTTGATATCATAGCATAACAGGACATAGCAGAGTCTGGGTCAGTACTCTGGAAGGCTCAAGCACCTTCAGTGACTGGGAGCAACATGGGAGAAACTGTGATGTTGGTTCTACCACAGTTAGTCCGCTATACTAGAATCTCTGGTGCACTGACTGGGTGGCGAGACTATGTCTGCCCGTAAAAACAAGTGTTACGAGACTGGGGGAAGCCCAGTGCCACAATAATGCAATTCTGTGTGACAGTATTGGAGTTACTAGCAGAGGAGCGCCAGGATACACCAATTTGTCCCTACACTCATTAAAACTGTCCTATTGTAAGGGTGTAAACGTAATCACTTATAAGCACTCCAATGTTTGCAGTTGAAGTCAGGATGAGATTACATTATTTGCCCAGGATCACACACTTACGCTAAACAGAGAAGCATGGATTTTAACCAACTCTGCAATTTGGGCACGGCCATCTTCTTCCACGCTTTACTTGGAACAAATATGTAAGTTTTGGGTGTCAAGGCCTACAATAATACTGTCCTATAGAGTTTACCTGCAAAATACACAAATTGCATAGTAAAGCATCATGCCAACATGCAAATCCTTATAGCAGCATGTTGAGCCAAAATAATATCAGTTTACCTTTTATTTTCCACATACTGAATGCAAAACTATAAGATGCAAAAGCCAAAATCTATTTACCCACTTTAATTTCAGAGCTTTAAGTCACACAATAACAGTAGTTGAGTGATAAACTCACGTAGGTTTGAAGATTCGTCACAAACCTCCAGCGTGTTGTTTTGTATGGTTTTAGAACATTCAACTAAGGACATCAAAGCAAACTTAACTTTGTAGCATATTAAGCTATTACACATTATGTGTATCAACACATTATCAAAGGGTGCTTTATTGTGTTGCCCGCTTTAACTTTCACGGATTTGCAAAGTGACTGGTGGTCTTTCAGTTGGAAATACACCATTATGCATGAGAAAGGCAATGTTGCTGATGACAAAAGAAAGGTGTTGTCGAGTTTATTATGGCACTGGCTGCAAAGCCAGGGATGCAGCCTGTGTGTCTCATTGGGGCTGTGACTGGGGAAACGGGCAGTGCTTGATCATCCGATCCGAGCCAAGCAGATTTGCCTCGGAAGAAAGAAAATGCGCCAACAGGACCACGTTCCTGATCATTTGAACTATGAAAGGCTCTTCACAGAAGCCCGCCCTCAGCTAACATTTAGTAGGGAGATTCAGCCCTGTCAGCTCAATGACGTCGCGCGCCTGGCCTCGTGGTATGATGACAACTATCTATGAACAGGCTAATTGCGTTAATATAAAAGCTTGTGGCAGGCTGACATTGTAAACATTTGTTTGAGCACCGTCTTCTTTCCAAATGAGCCTGCCACTGCTTGTATTTGCACACTTTTATTTTAATGCAAGGGAACTTATGAAGCATTTCACACTGCAGCATGTTTATAAGACTTCATTAAAATATGAGGCAAGTCTTATAAACATGCTGCAGTGTGGAATGCTGTGGTAGGCTCATCTTTTAATACAAATTAGTTTGTGAAATGCTTCATAAGGCTCGTATTTGCCTTTTTTCCCAACCATGTTGGTGACACTGGAGAACACCAGCCACTTTTTGAAAACGGTATCTATGCCCTGCGTGTGGACAATAAAGCTCTTATGTTTTGTGAAAAATGAGGTAGGGGGGTGGATCTGTCTCTTTCCAATACGCTTTGGGCTGCAGAAGCTCCTGTTATGCCTGAGAGGAGGATCCAGGAGCTCTGTGCTGCTCAGTACGAAAATAGCGCTAGGCCTGAGTGCTGATTTTCCAGAGTTTTCTAAAATGGTAGAGGAACAAAAACAGTCTGCAGATGCTTGCACCAACGAAGAAGAGAAAGACCAATTGAGAAAAATATTCATAGAATTCAAGGAGGTATTCGCTAAAGATGCCTCTGAGTGTGGGCGTACTGCTTTGCATGTTGCTACACTGTCCGAAGGCTATGGTAGGAAATCTGTATTAGTGTGATGATATGGGCTACCCTTGGCCTGTTTAGAGCCTTTGGCAGAAATAATTAAAATGTTGGAGTCCATAGAAACCATTAGACCCATTCACAGTACCTCAAACACGTCCATTTTAGGTGTGCTGAAGTCCAATGGTCAATGGAGGTTGTGCACAGACTTAAGAGAACTAAATAAGAGGGTACCTGTTTCAAGGTGGCCTCTCCCATTCATTGACCAAGGCGTTGCATAATCCAATGGTCGAAGGATTTTACTACCTTAGATCTAGCAACAGGCTATTTGTGTGTGCCTCTAGCAAAAGATATACAAAATCTATTTGCCTTTACGTTCAAAGGGACCCAGTATGCATTGATACATACTCCCTTTGGGTTTATCAATAGTGGAAGCGAATTTGGGATCTTTCTGAGCAAAGCACTCCCAGATGCAACCTAGAGGGGAACTGTGGTCTATGTGGATGATGTTCCGATCAAAAATGAGGATACAGAAAGCCATTTCAGTGAAATTAAACATGTGTCCAGCCAACTGCAAAAGGGTGGAACTAATGTATCATTGCAGAAGGCACAGTGGTGTAGGAAAAGGGTACATTTCTTTGGACATGAAGTTACAGAGCAAGGGTTAAACCTGAAAAAGAAAAAGGTAGAAATCGTACAAACCAGAAGTGCTTAAAGATCTTGTTAGGGATGACAAGTTACAATAGGAAATTCATTAAAGAGAATGCAGAAATCACACAATCACTGATTAAATTACTGAAGCAGGGAGTGCCCTGGAAATGGGGACAGGAACACTGTGAAGCGGTTGCCAAATTGACAGATAGTCTAATAAAGGCCCCATGTTTGGCTTATCCAAAAAACCAAGATTTCTTTCTGGGGATAAGGTTCACAGATCTATGCATGTCAGCGGTCTTGTATCAAAAGCATGATTCAAATAACTAAACCATTGCCTATGCTAGCAAAGCATTGTCACAGGTGCAAGCAAAGGTTTATGAATATGAAAAAACACTTTTGACAACTGTGTGGGCATTACAACAGTTCCGCCCCATTATTCAAGGAGAGCTGGTGAATGCTGAAACTAATCATCATCCCCTACAATGTTTGCAGTGGAAAAGGATCAGATAAGGGAACTTGGCCCAGTGAGCATGAGGGCATGTCCTAAAAGTAGTCTCGTGGTAGCATTGACCACAATTTAGAAAGCAATTTCTACAGCAGTAGAAAACAAATTAAAAGAAATAGTATTAGATACTAATTCTGATTATACCTGGAAGAGTTTTGTAGAATACCTACCGGGGTGGAAGCTGAGAGGGATGGTCACTTATAACAAAAAAACACTCAAACATGGAAAACTGAATCAGGTGATCGCCAATCTTGTTTCAGTGAATGAGATGAAAACTGACTGCAGGAAGATCCCGGGGCATTCTAGAACACCAGGGGAAGATAAGGAAGGGAATGACAATGCTGATCAATTGGCCAAAATTGAAGCATTGATGGGGGAACTGTTTCCTATTCAACACTTGGTCAGTGAGATCCAAGTGGCCGTGGTAACAAATTCCAAATCTCATAAAACAAGTGATCAACCAGTGGTGCATTGGAGCTTTGACACGCCCAATCAGGATTTGATTAGGGCACAAAAAGAAGACACAATCATAGCCATGTTGTACAATCATTTGTCAGATGCAGAACAGAGTCATTTAACAGAGGACTGGAAAGGAAGAGAGGAACTGAGGGTGATGTTGAAGAATAAACAAAGGTTTCAACTGCAAGACGGACTGTTAATCTGAGAATCCATTTCAGGTCAGATCCAATGGGTAGTCCCAGTTTCCTTTCCTTTCTGGGGTTGATACAACATCAAACCCATGATGCAATAATAGCAAGACACAGATGTTCGCTGAAAACATTGTAAATATTGGGCTGCATATTTCTGAAGATGTGGCGTTGTATACCCAGGGTGTTTGGTGTGTGCACAGTTCCAGCCTGCCTCCCCAACACATAGAGCACCATTAATGAAAAGAGGTCTGGCACTTTCCTGGTCAGATTTGCAAATAGATTTCATTGGCCCATCCAAAGATAATCACAGGGAAATAAATACATGCAAGCAGTTACCTCTCTGATGTCTAAATGGTTGGAATGCATACCGACACCGGACTGTAGTGCACAGACAGCAGCTACATTGCCAGTGAACCACATATTTTCTAGGTTTGGTTTGCCCCATGGAATAGAATCAGACCACGGAAGACATTTTACCAGTGCAGTAGTGACCAAGATGTGGCAGATTCTGAGAGTAAAAAGGAAGCTACATATTTCGTACTGCCCATCTTGTAGCAGTGGTGTAGAAGTTTGCAATTGAACATTAATTGGTCTTCTTAAAAACCGTGTGGCTCAAGCAGGGTCTAGTTGCGATTTGTGACCCCCTTTGATACTGATGGCCATTAGGGCGATACCATCGAAGTCTATAAACCTCAGTCCACATGAAATCATCACAGACAGGAAAATGGTACTGCCCCAACACCTGTTGAATAGAACCAATGAGCACATTTTGGTGAATGCATTCACAATTCATGAATATGTGGAAGTGCTGAGAAAGCATTTGCAGGAAACATTTGCATTTGCACAGCAAAATCTGGTAAGGGCAGCTGAGGATGCCAAGTCATAATATGACAGGAAGCCATCTGTTAGGGGGTGTTAAATTGGTGACCATGTGTACAAGTTCAATTACACAAAAGGCAAGAGCAAAAATGCCAAATTTATGGCACCCTGGCGTAGTCTATTCAGAATTGTGGACACGGTTTCTCCTGTAGTGTACAGAATAATGACCTAGGAAGGTAATATGGCAGTGGAACAATTTGTCCACGTGAATAAGATAAAGCTGTTTCACCTGAAACATGAAATTTAGAGGTTAGAGCAGTCCAAAGAAACCAGTAGGGAGTGAAAGGTAGAACGGTCCCATTAGAATGAAGGTGAGTAAGTCTATGGGGTGAATAGAATTAAGGAGAGTAGCTCACACTAGGGGCAAATGGGGTTCATTGTGGCAGGTAAGTAGGTGTGTTGGATATGGTGTACCTGAAGGGATGAACGAGGAGTAAGGATGCATATTAATCACAAAAATGTAAATATTCAAAAATGTAAATACATTTTTCTTGAAGGTTTAAGCCAGGCAGTTGGAAAACAGCAGAAGCCCTAAAGGAAAAAGTATTGTTGCTTAGTACTTAACCTGACTGTCTCTCTCTTCTGGTTTAGATGCCTTAATTCGTTTACCTTCATAAGTGTTCTGTGGGAGTCCCTGGAGCCGGATATCCATAGAGGAGGCCTCGGACGGAGCAAGGTGGAATCCCCGTGACCAAAAGGAAGGAGACTGGCAGATGTGAAGGAGAGGACCAAATGACAAGATGGAAGTCTCCAGTTTTTGTGATGTACTTAGTGACATGGACACAGTTCTCTCTGTCTAATAAACTATATTCAGGTCGGAGCCGGTATTAGGCCTTGTTGTGGAAAATGTCACCACCAATTCCCAAAGATGCTGTATCCATTCTAAATAGTTTCTCATTTTGATTATTTATTTTATTCTTTCACTATAATTCTTTCATAGTATCCTCTTTTCTATGTTGTCATCGTGTTGCTATTCTTTCTTTAATCTATGGACAAACCTTGCCAAAAAATTCATTTGATGCAATTGTTTACACTTCGATATTAAGCAAAACAAACTTACACTGCTATATGAAGATCACATGGTTTGATGACATGAACATTTATTGACTGGAGCAAATGATTTTTAGCTACGATTCATGTTTCTGCAGAGTCCGGTGTTTAAGCAGTGTCCTCCACAGAAGAAGGGGTGAGATGTAGGGAAATGGAGTGTCACTATTTTCAAAAGAAATGGTGTGCCACCAGTTCCAACTGATATGATTTGATATGGCATTTATAACACGCCTATACACAGGTGTTTCGAGGGGCGGCGAGGCAAGGGAGGGGGAAAGAGGGAAGACAGACAACGATCCTATTAGGCCAGGTGTCATTCAGATCGCGCAAGTGCATAGGAAGGAGGAGGGGACAGTGCAGTATATGGGTTAAAAGAATAAATAACAATAAGTAAACGTACGGCCAACAGGTGGCAAGTGCACAGTAAGTGCAGACAATAGGTGTCAAGTGCTGGTAGTGGGACTGTAGGGATACACAAAACAGTCCCCAAGTGCGGGGTTGCCAGGAAGGCAGAAGAGGTGTGCGCCTGGCAGGGGAGGGGACCTGGGCCCGAGATCAGAGGGTGGCCAGGTAACCAGTGCAGTTTCGGTTTCAGCCAAGAAGTCAGCAGGGAAGAGGAGGAGAAAAGGCAGAAGCAAAGAGAAAGGTTTTGAGGTGCTCCTGGAACTGGAGATGATTCTCCTCAAGTTTCATGGAGGCAGGGAGGCTATTCTTATCGGTAGGCCCCAGCCGAAGAAAGAGATCTACCACCAACTCGTTGCTTGCAGAAGCTACACAAACTACGCCAATGACACCCAGATACTTATTCCACTCTCAGGGAACTGTGACATTGACCTTGCCTTACTCAACAAAATGTATCTCATCATTCAGACATGGATGGCAGCTCATAGTCTCTGCCTGAATGATGAGAAAACCGAAATCCTAATTGTCTCTGCCTGAATAATGAGAAAACCGAAATCCTAATTCTAGGCGCCCCCACCAACCTGATTAAGCTTGACGCCCAATACTCCTCCTTCAGTATTGAAGGCAACATTATCAAAACTGCTAAGGAAAGGAAAACGTTGGGTTTGTACCTAGATTCCACTATAACCCTTCGAAAACAAGTCAGTGTGATAGCCTCAGCCACGTCCTACACCTGTAAGCTTATTCATGCCTGCAAACCATACCTCTAGGCAAATAGCTGCATTTTACTAGCTAGGGCATTAATCTTGTCTAAACTTGATTACTGCAATGCTTTATAGGCAGGTGCTAACAAACAAATCAAACAAATCATAAATAAACTCCAAATACGACAAAATAATGCTCTCAGAGCCGCCCTGAGTATCCCAAGGAGAAACCACATTTCTGAAAGCAGAAGGAATCACAAATGGCTCTCCATTAAGGACAGGATTCCCCTCAAAATTGTCTCAATCACGCATAAATGCCTCAATAATGCCTCTCCACAGTACTTAAAAGACAAAATCATCACAAGGACGTCATCCCAACCCACAAGGGCTGCCAATGCCTTCTGCATCACAGTACCAAGATTCAGCTTAAAAACAGCTGGGGGCAATAGCTTCCCTGTCTTAGCGGCTCAAGCCTGGAATGCTCTCCCCCTCCACTTGCGTTCTACTCAGACCTTTCAAAGCTTTAGGTCCAACACCAAAAAATGGCTAACGATGAATGACACTCCCCACAAAAGAGCCTAGAGTTTTTAGATAATTTTACCTATGCCTCTCTTGATCATGCACTTGTCCATCAACCTCTGTAATTTCTGTGTTCTATTCTCTTCATCTATGTTGCTAACCCTACTTTATCGACTTTTGTCTTTTATTGTATGCATCAAACAGTTTTCTTTTTTGTTGAATTTAAGCTGTCTTGTAATGCGCCCAGATACCTAAAGGTATGCCGCTTTTTAAATAAATAAAACTAACAAACAAACAAGACTGACCCTGATGGATTTGAAGGCGGATGAGCAAAGAGCTCGAGAAGGAAGAAAAAACATCCTAGCACACACTGGGAGCCAGTGCAGAGATTTCAGTCCTGGAGAGATACGATCCCTGGGCTTGAGGCCAAGGACAAGTCTCGCAGTCCTATTCTGGATGAGTTGCAGAGGGCAGAGAATAGAAGCAGGCAGATTTAGAAAGAGGCTGTTGCAATAGTTCAGCCTAGAGAGAACCAGAGCTCTGGAGACAGTGAGCTTCTGGGGGAAGGAGAGGAAAGGAAGAATACCTCTGAGGAGGTGCAGCTGGTAGTGTGACTTCTTACAGACATCAGAGATGTGAAGAGAGAAGGAGAGTGTGGAGTCGAAGATGACCCCGAGGTTTTTAGCCTCACAGGTGGGAGCCGGAAGAGGGCCAACAGAGGCCGGCAAGAGAGTGACAGGAAAGGAAGGAGCGGGTGTGCCGATGAGGAGAATCTCGGTCTTACTTGCATTAAGGCAGAGATCATTGGCGGCATACCAGTCCTGGATGATGGACAGACAGTCAGAGATGAGAGAGGGAGAAGAGGTGGCGGAGGGTAGCCTGAAACTGAACTGAGTGTCATCTGCATAGCACTGGAAGTTGGGGCAGAGTGCTGCAATGCGGTGGGCAAGAAGTGCCAGGTATTGGTTGAACAGCCAGGGTGAGAGGTTACACCCCTGGGGAACACCACAGGTAGAGATAGAGATGGAGGAGAGGAAGGACCCAAGTTGAACCTGGGAGGGTCGATCAGAGAGGAAAGAAGTCAGCCACACCAGGGCCTGACCAGTGATCCCCAGGTTATCACGGAGACGGTTGAGCAGGATGGCATGGTTGACCGTATCAAAGGCAGAAGAGAGATCAAGTAAGATGAGGACAAAGGGGGTGTTGGAATCAAGGTTGGAGAGCAGGTCTTCACGGATGTTCAGGAGAGCAGTTTCCATGCTTCTAGCAGCTCTGAAGCCAGACTGATGATCATGGAGACAGCCAACAGATTCATTGTGGAGATTGAGCTGGGAGATGGCCAGCTTTTCCAAGTGTTTGCCCAGGAAAGGAGTGATGGTGATTGGGCGATAGTTAGCCGAGGGTTTCTTAAGAAGAGGGTGCACAAGGGAGTGCTTCAGGCGGGAAGGGAAGACTCCAGTGGCGAAGGAGTGGTTGCAGAAGTCGGCCAGGGCAGGAGCCAGGGAGTCAATGTAGTCCTTGATGGTTTTGGAGGAACAGGGATGAACCTGTTTTGACAAGACTTTCATAGATCAGACTTGTCTAGAAACCTTGTCTGGGGAGAACAGGAGAAACGCAGAGAAAGAGGGAGGAGAGTTGGCTGAAGAAGGGCCAGCGGAAGAGCAGGGAGTAGAGGCAGGAAGGGCAGAAGAGGAGAAAGAGGACAGGATGTCCTAAGTTTTAAAGATGAAATGAGAAGCCAATGCCATGCAGAGGGCCTGGGAAGGGACAGGAGAGGTAGAGACTGTGGTAGGATTGGCCAGTTACTTGCAGATTTGAAAGAGTTCAGCCAAGTTGTTAGATGCCGCAGAGACACGGGCTTCGATGTGAGCTCTCTTCTTGGTGAGGACAGAGAGCCGGTATTGCCTTTGGAGCAGGCGGCAGGCCAGTTTGTCAGTGGATGTACATGAAGCACGCCATTTCCTCTCAGTCACCCTGCACTTGCATTTAAGCGTGACGAGGTCTGAGCCATACCAGGAGTTGCACTTGGCTTTGGGCTTCAGGTGGATCTTCATGACAGGGGCCAGAACATCGAGAGTATCAGATATAGCAGAGTGGAGCATGGAAAGGGCTGTGTCAGGGTGTGAGTCAGCCAAAAGGGGAGAGGGGGGTGATAAAGTGCCAGCAAAAGCCTCAACTGACACATGCTTCATGGGTCGGATGACCGACAAGGTGGGTGGCAGTGATGGAGTTGGCTTGGCCTGAGGGGTAGAGAGGGTGGGGTGGGAGGAAAGGAGAAAGTGATCACTGCAGGAGAGATGATTGGTGAGAGGGATAGAAAGGGAAAGGTCTGAGGAGATCAGAACATCCAGGGTGTGCCCTACAGAGTGAGTCAGGCCAGAGAGGAGAATAGAGAGTGAGTGAGAGTCTCAAATGTCGCGAAAGAGTCCAGAGGGAGGACAGGAAGCATCCAAGTGGATGTTGAAGTCTCCAAGAAGGAGGAGGTGAGTGGTCGAGACCAGGAGGGAAGAGGAGAGGGAGAGAGCTTGCAGACGAGGCATTCGAAAGAGGAGTAGGCCTGCGTAGGAATGACAGAGGCAGGAATCCACTCTAGGAAGATCAGGGCTACACCCCCTCCGGAGAGGTAGGACCTGGAGGCAGAGAGGATCTTGTAGCCGTCATGGAGGAGAGTGTCAAAGCTCGTGACAGAGCTGGCCGTGAACCATGTCTCTGTGAGACCGAGGACATCGAGGTCAAGTTCCTCCAGAAGGCGGCAGATGTCAGAGGAGTTTTTGACAGCTGAGCGAGAGTTTAGAGTGGCAATATAGAGAAAGTTGCCGTCCTTGAAAGACTTCCCGGGGAGGGGTACAAATCAGAGGTACACCCTGCAGAGGTGTAGAAGAAGCCTGGGGGGCGTGGGGCAGAAAGGGAAGGAGGGGAGGGCAAGGTAGCCATGGAGGAGGCAGCAGGGGGAGGCGAGGAAGCAGTGGAGGGGGGAGAGGGGACAGCGGGAGAAGAAAGGAAATTGATGAGTCGCTGGAAGCGTCTATCGAAGAGGAGAAGGTTGGCCTCAGGGCCTTGGACCAAGACGGTACCATTCACATAAACATTAATGATGACCTTAGAGGAGTGGAAGGAGGACAGGAGGGCCTCCCACCATGTGCCACCATTAATGGGGCAGAAAGAGAAGGGAGAGAGAGCACAGAGACCATATGAAGAGTTCATAGGTCTGGCGAGGGAACGACAAAGAGGATGTCTGTGAAAGTTTGCCTGGAGGATGCACTGGTATGGGTGTCAGTGATAGGGAGGCCTGGGTTGGAGACCAGGATGTCCTTTTTAAAGTTCTTCCTACCAGAGTTTGTGAGGAGAGCAGGATAGTCGATAGAGAAGCAGTTAGAGAAAATAGGAGAGACAGAGAGCACCATAGAGTAGGTAGGGAGAGTATAGAAGAGGAAGGGAGAGAGAAGGGGAGAACACTAGGGAAGGACAAAGGGGAGGGTGCAAGCAGGCGAGACAGAGGCAAGACAAGTTGAACAACTGGACAAGACGACAGACACTCAGATGTAAAATACTTTCACAATGCAATTTTAAATACTTTCACAATGCAATTTTTTAAAACAGGAGATAAATACACCCAAGTTTGAGAGTTTGCTGATTGGTCAGGTTTGCAGGGCAGAGTGAGGTTCTGAACCAACTCCTGCCTCACATAGTCGCAGATGGTTGACGGCTGGCAACTGGCTTCCCCTGGGGACACATGCAGACACTGGTTGGAGCTGCCTCAGTTGGAGCCGCCCTTTGCCTTGGGGCCTTAGCCGCAGGGGCTGCCAGGCAGAGGGCTGCCCTAGGGAGTTCAGTGATGACCACCAAGCCACCAATCTGAAGGGGAGGGCGTCCTCGGGTGCCTGAATGGCAAGTGGCGACAGCGAGGCAGGCGAGCGCAGGACTCGGTCCTCGCTCAAGTTTGCAGGAGAAACAGCCTATGGGGGAGGAGGCGGTGGGAACAAGGGGAGAGGGCAGGCAACACGGAAAGGAAAGGTGCAGGGACAGAGAGAGTGCGAAAACGGCGCTCACACAGCAAACAAAGGAACACAAAAACAAGTTAAGGCACAAAATACAGTTTAGGAGGCCGCTGTATGCAGTGGATGCCTACCTCGGGTGCCTGGATGGCAAGTTGCGACTGCAAGGCAGGCGAGCGCAGGACTAGGTCCTCGCTCGAGTTTGCAGGAGAAACAGCTAATGGGGGACGAGGGGGTGGGAACAAGGGGGAGAGGGCAGGCAACACGGAAGGGAGAGGTGCAGGGACAGAGAGAGAGAGCGAAACGGCACTCACACGGCAAACAAAGGAACAAAAAAACAAGTTAGGGCACAAAATACAGTTTAGGAGGCAGCTGTATGCAGTCGATGCCTTCCTCTGGTGCCTGGATGTCAAGATTGAGAATGTGCTGTGTGGGATTTGGTATATTAGTACTAATGTGTAGCATTGAAGGTAAACAAACGGGTTAGATTTGAGGGCTGCAAGCCTTAACATATGAACATTACAGCATTTGTGAAACAGCTTTGCTTGCAAGGGTTAGATTCAGCAGAAATTAACGGCTGAACAGCCAGTTTTTAAGGTGAAATGCGCAATGTAGCAAGATGACAGGCCTTGGAAAAATGAATATGGTCACTGTTCAGTCAGAAGCACAGGAAGAGAGAATGACTGGTCGGCAGGGATGCAGCTTGCCAAAGACCAGAGGGCTTAGCTGGAAAATTACATGAGATATTGCAGGAAGGGCTAGAATTTTCTCTGTCACGTGTTAACGTTGGGAGTGACACAAATGGCTGAAGATGAAGGATGTGAGATCGACAGATAGGTGGGTAAAGTGTGCAGGATCCATATGTGATATAGGAGGTGTCACATCAGACATCTGCAATCCCTCACTAACCACAGAAGCCGAAGGGAGAACGACCCTCCCACCTTGGTTGTGCACAGGTCCCTGATGTCTAGTAAACAGAGAACATGAGAACGCCAATGGGGGGAAGAGGGTTAGGGAGAGGTTGGGAATGGGTAAGGGGAGTTTTGGATTACCAGAAAGAGGGTTTACAATGCATAGTTTGATGGCTATGGGGGAATATTGGGAAAGAACCATGCGACTTCCACACAGCCAAACACTCTCTTATGTGAATCAAAAGCCTAATGATCCAAGACCTGTCTACTCCCTGCAACTTGCCTTCTAACTACACATACTTAAACATAGATGCACATGAGGAAGCTATAAAAATACATGTTGGAGAGCAACAGTAAGCCATGCATGGTGAACACACAAAGCACATGAGACACATGGAACAAATAAGCCAGTAAACATATATAGAAATCACAAATTGCTTGTTCATCTGGTAAGCCCAATTGGTGTCCTGTTGCTTCACAGGACTAATACATGCCCAGCCCTAAGCTTCTTCTCATGTACCTCCAGGCAAAAAGCAGAAATTAGGGCTAGGTTTACTGTGAACGCTATTCAGTGTCACCATGTTTCATCACAGGAGTAAATGAGAGAACACAGTGTTCACATTGTTCCCGGTGCTCCCGCTCTCGAAACCCTCTCACCACTCCTCTCTCTTGGACTGACCACTTTCTGGTCTCCTCACACTTGACACTCTCTGCCCCACAGTTGAAGCCTACCCCAGCACTGCCACCAACCTTCTTGGCCATCCGGCCAATGAAGCGTGTGTCAGTGGAGACCTTTGCTGCTACTTTCTCTCATCCAACTCCTGTGGCTGACCCACATTCTGTCACAGCCCTCCCTAGCCTGCATCTTCCTATCGCTAATACTCTCAATGTCCTTGCCCCTGCCATGAGAATCCACCTGAATCCCACTTCCAAGTGCAGCTCTTGGGGTGGCTAGGTCGCAGTCATACCAAAAGGCAGGTGTAGGATGGCCAAGAGTAAGTGGAGGGCATCTGGCACATCCTCTGACAAACTCTCCTGTTGCCTGCTCCATAGGCAATAAGGCTCTCTGTACTGTCCAAGAAGAGAGCCTACATCCAAGCCAGCATCTCTGTGGCCTCTAGCAACATGGCCAAACTCTTCACAATCTGCAAGGAGCTGGCCAATCCTGCTGCAGTCTCCACCTCACCTGTTCCCTCCATGGTCCCCTGCATGGCTCTGGCATTTCACTTCTCTGCTAAAACTCAGGACATCCTGTCCTCTCTCTCCTCCTCTCTTTCCTATTCCTCTCCTTCTACCTCTCATGACCCTTCTGGCTGCCTCTACCTCTCCTATTCCCTTCTCCTCTTTTTCTGTCATCAGTCCTCATGACGTTTCTAGACAAGTCCGATCTACGAATGTGTCATCCAAGCAGGTGCTCCCCTGCTCCTCCAGAACCCTCAGGGACCACATTGACACCCTCACTCCCACCATGGCTCATTTCTGCGATCATTCTTTTGCCACTGGAACTTTCCCCTGCCCCCTTAAGAACTCCCTTGTGCATCCCCTCATGAAGAAACCAACCGCTGATCCTTCCTGTCTGGTAAACTATCGCCCTATCTCTATCACTCCTTTCTTGGGCAAACTCTTGGAAAAGCTGGCCATCTCCCAGCTCACATTCCACACTGAATCTGTTGGTTGTCTCCATGACCATCAGTCTGGCTTCAGAGCAACCAGAGGCACAGAAATAGCTCTCCTGAACAATCGGGAAGACCTGCTCACTACTATTAATTCTAACCTTCCTTCTGTCCTCATCCTCATTGATCTTTTCTCTGCTTTCGACATGGTCAGTCATGCCATTCTGATCCATTGTCTGCATGAGAACCTGGTCAGCACTGATCAGGCTTGCACCTGGTTGATTTCCTTCCTCCTGGACCGTCCCTTTCAGGTCAAAAGGGGGTCCTTTCTCTACACCACCTCTCTCTCCACATGTGGTGTTCCCCAGTGCTCCAACCTCTCTCCGTGGCTTTTCAGACTCTACATGGCCCCTTTGGCCCACCTCATCTCTACCTTCTCCTATAACTATCAGTTTTATGCGGATGCCACTCAGATCTCCACCTGCAACAATCTCTGCATCAATGCCAGAAAGACAGAGATCCTCAATGCCAAGGTGATCTGTTACAAATGTCACTATACGAACTCTAGATACCACTAGTAGAAAATGTGCTTTTGCTGGACTTTTTAACTTTTGAGTTTTTCAATTTGCTTTAAGTTTATGAGGTGTCTTGTGGAAAGAACCCATCACATATATTTCTTTGTGTTACCAAATTTCTTTGATTAAAAAATGTGTTTTTACTTTGCCTACTCTTTGGAAAATAATGTTTGTTCTATGTGATTCCTAGATAGATAAAACAGATAATCTATCACGATATTCTCTCCTTTTGTCCCTGACCCAAGTGCAAGGTGGACTAAAAGTGGGGTAATTGAGCTCTTTTGTGTGTTTTTTGACACTTCACAACTTAGTCCCTACTCCAGCTCAATCCCCCTTTAACAAAAAATTGGGACTCAACCCTTTTTTATGCCTGAATGACACAAGGCCTAGTAAGATTGTTTGTTTCATCCTCCCTATGAAACTACCTTGTCTTGTCGCGCCTAGAAACACTTGTGTACAGGCACGTTATAAATAACTCATCATATCATCATATCATTATTTCATATCATATCAATATCAAAACATGCGGAACAAACAAAATGGAATTTTCCTGCACTTCCACACTGCTGTACTTATCTTTGGCTCGGGGAGCCCCGTGGCATCCCCAAGCGAGCTGTAGAAGTCGGGAAAATCGTTATGCTGTACTCAGGCAAGCAGGGAACTCCTGCTGCTGTCACCGCCGCGGCCCAGGCAACAGAGGACTCTGTATACGTCGCTGCCACTGCCCGCAGTCCACTTCACCTCCTGCAGTTGTTCACTGCACCCTGCCCGTGCTCTCAACAGTCAAAACAATCAGCACTGAGCACCGAGCACAGGCAGGTGCAGATTATTTTAAACGAATTAATTGGCAAGGGGGGGAGGTTTGAGGTTCAGCAAAAGGATCTAATGCATTTAGTTGGAGTGAATAGAGCTGCAGGTGAATGCAGGAGGCGGGATTTGCCGAATCTGCCGCCAGGTAAGGAACCACAAGAGCAATTGTTTTGCAACCACACTGCGCGTAAACACTAGTTGAGTCCAAAGTGGTATAGTAAATTTTAATTGACACTGAGGTAGCCTGACACGTGTTTCGGGCACTTGCCCTTCAACTGAGGCTACAGAATTATTTGTATATACACAATATTGTGGTACAAAGTTAAACAGAAGCAAAAATTGGGGACCCAAGGTAGCAGGGCAACCAAGGCGGAGGGCCACAAACACATACATTAATGGCATGAGATCGCAAGATTTTGGTCAATAGTATTAAGAATCAAATTCCAATTTTTGAACAATTTTCAAAGAACCAAGACAACATAACAGAAGACAACCAAACGTAAATGCAAATGAAAAACCATACCATATATATAAGCGAAATTCATCAGGTCAAGGTGAAGGGGGAAAGAAAATAAAACAGACAACCATTAGCTGGGAGGTTCTAGGTGGGCCATACAACATGGAGGCTAGTGGTGAAGAGGGAATCTTTTTACCTGTGAGTCAGGTGTGTTCAGTTTGGGCTGAGGGAAAATAACCAGTAGATCTGATTAGGGCAGCACATGGATTGCCATTTTAATAAATTGAAGCTTACAACCATATTGGGAATTAATGTATTACCAAAATACTTACCCTTAATAGGGTTAAATGTACATCAATGAATGTCTTGCTCCTCTGGTGACTTCTATCCCCACCTTTATCAGAGATACCATGCACATTTTACATATACTGGATCAATTACCTGTACTACCCAACATGTTACTAGTGACACTTGATGTTAAAGCACTCTATACCTCCATTGACCATGTGAAAGCAATTATTAGTGTTGATCACATTTTTCGGGAACACTCTGCCTCATTTTATGAACACATTGAAATGATTAAAGAACTCTTGTCTTGTGCTCTCTCTAACAACGTATTTCTGTTCAACAATATCTACTACCGCCAACTTATTGGAATAGCAATGGGAGCAAACTATGCCCCAGCTCTTGCAAATATATTCATGCATCATTTTGAACAAATGGTTGTCTTCACAAATACTATGTTCTCACCATACATCTATATTTGGAAGAGATATATAGATGATGTGATTCTGATTTGGAAGGGCTCCTGTGACACCCTTAATGATTTTGTGAACTATCTCAATACTAACATATGGGGAATTCAGTTCACACAGACTGTCAGCCTCAGTAGTATCAATTTGCTTGATCTAACTATTACAATTTCGGATGGTAAACTGATAACCAAAACTTATCGCAAATCCACTTCAGTTAATTCTTTACTTCACGCGAGCAGTTGCCACAAGAAATCGGTCTCACGCAACATTCCCAAAGGAGAATTTATACGTGCTAGACGCAATTGCTCAACAAATGAGGATTTCAAAACCGAATGTTCACTTATCCGCAACCGCTTTCTGGAAAGAGGTTACGACAGTCACCTCCTTGACAAAGCTCTACTGGAGGTGCAATCTCTGAAGAGAGAGGATTTACTCCCTCCTAAAGTACGCCCTCAGAGTACTCACAGCAACAAATTGAAATTTATTACCAAATACAACACAGAGAGTTCAAAACTGTACAGTATAGTCAAGAGACATTGGCACATTTTACAATTGGACAGAGATATCACTCCATGGGTAGATAATTCGCCAAATCTCATCTACACCAAGGCTAGCAATCTCAAAAACATCCTCTCACCTTCATTTATGTCTAATCCGCAATCGAAACTAACTTGGTTACAGTCAGCAAGCACAAGTGGCTTTCGTAAATGTGGGGGATGTTCTATGTGCGCATTCGCACTTGAAACTAAGAAACTAGAATTTGGCCATTTGGGCAGATATACAATTAACTCTTTCATGAACTGCAATACCAAATTCTGTGTATATTGCATTCTTTGTGTATGTGGGAAGCGCTACATCGGCAGTACAATTCGGCCTTTGAAGATTAGAATCAGGGAACACTTGGCCTCCATCTCTCAAGTAGACTCCAAATACCCATTATCTGTACATTGGCAACAAATCCACCAAATGGATAACAAAGCTGAAATTAGATTTACTGGGATGGCCAAGGTTTCATTACCACAACGAGGTGGCAATTTGGTTCTGAAACTACGCCAGTTAGAAGCGCGACTTATTTGCCGCTTTCGCACGGTCACACATGGCCTCAATACAGATCATGAACTTTCTGTGTTTTTATGAGTGAATTGTACTATATAAATGGTTTGTCTAAATCCAACTCGTATGTAACTTATACACTTCACTTTCCTTCCCATGCTGGAGGTTCTCCTTGTGCCATACACTTAGCTGCCATAAATCTTCACTCTACTCTTTGTTTTCAAAGTGCCCAACTGAGAGGTTTAGGAAGGGATGACCTTCTCTTTACGTTCTTTGAACTATCAAGTGCCTTATGTATCAACTTCCTTATGATTGGACAATGAATTCTTAATTATCTCGCTTGCGCAACTGGCAGGTCTTGATACGGGCCAATTTTTTATTGCCCCCCTAATTCCAACTCTAAATTGTCAAACTTACCTAATTGGGCTAATTATCATTTAGAATTATTTCAACATACATTGTAATGCCGGTTTAATTTGCACTGATAATTCACTGGGACTGAATCAAGTGCAATTGTTGGCTCGGCTTAATTCGAGCACACTTGTGCATCGCTCTCCCCTCTTAGTGGCAACGCACCCGGCCTCCGTTCTTTTTCTAACTTTTTTCCCATCCACTAGGCCGCATTTAGATATATACAACCAAGATGGCGGCCGTACATCCCTTTACGCACGGCTGCGGTCGTTGTGCGTTCTCCCGGCTGCCATAACAATGACAGTATGAGCCGCGGCCGGCAGGCTCCAGTTCGGTTTACTCAGCGGAGACGCTGGTGAGTCCAATACTTTTACGCAGACCCCTAGGCTGGCAGGGTCTGCGCGGCTCGCATTTACTTAGCCAGACACGCATCTGCAATCAATTAATTGGTCTCTCTATCCTTCCTCTTTCCCTCTCATCTTGGACACACGCCAATTGGACGGCTCCCCCTTCCATCTTCTACTCCAAAGACACGCGGAAACGCTTCTACATATAATTGAGTGCAATTGCATGTGACAGGTATTATTTTGGCAGTTGCCCCTCTTTCAAATGTTAGTCCATTATAGATTAGTACATGTCTAATCTCTTGCGCCCATAATTGTTTTTCAGTGGAGCGCATGAGAAATTATCTTTTATCATTTAACCCTATTAAGGGTAAGTATTTTGGTAATACATTAATTCCCAATATGGTTGTAAGCTTCAATTTATTAAAATGGCAATCCATGTGCTGCCCTAATCAGATCTACTGGTTATTTTCCCTCAGCCCAAACTGAACACACCTGACTCACAGGTAAAAAGATTCCCTCTTCACCACTAGCCTCCATGTTGTATGGCCCACCTAGAACCTCCCAGCTAATGGTTGTCTGTTTTATTTTCTTTCCCCCTTCACCTTGACCTGATGAATTTCGCTTATATATATGGTATGGTTTTTCATTTGCATTTACGTTTGGTTGTCTTCTGTTATGTTGTCTTGGTTCTTTGAAAATTGTTCAAAAATTGGAATTTGATTCTTAATACTATGGACCAAAATCTTGCGATCTCATGCCATTAATGTATGTGTTTGTGGCCCTCCGCCTTGGTTGCCCTGCTACCTTGGGTCCCCAATTTTTGCTTCTGTTTAACTTTGTACCACAATATTGTGTATATACAAATAATTCTGTAGCCTCAGTTGAAGGGCAAGTGCCCGAAACAGATTATTTTAAACCCTGGTGGAACGTGCTGAATGCACGTTGCAGGCAGGGATCATGGGCAATGTAGTTTTCAGCCCTCATGTGCCCCCACAGCCCACAGACCCTCACAGTATCTCCTCTCCTAGGGCCCTGCCAAGGGCCTGGTTTATCTGGATATTTCTTGTGAAACATCTTTATCAACCTTGGTGCATGCACATCCTCTGCCGGCTCCCAAGAGCGATCCTCAGGTCCATAGCCAACCCAATCCACCAGGTACCACAAGCATTTATGGCGTGTCTTAGAATCCAGTATACTTCATACTTCTTATTCTTCCTGCCGTTCATTCAGAACAATAGGACGTTTCTTGGGCTGCGTACCAGGGGCTGCAGGTTTAATTAAAGATACATGAAATACAGGATATATTCTCAGGGTACCAGGCAATTTTAGTTTCACATCTGTGTCAGATACACTTTTAACCACTACATATGGTCCTATGAATCGAGGCAAATGTTTTCATGCCCGTACTATACGTATGTTCTGGGTTGAAAGCCACACTTTGTCTCCTGCCACATACTTGGGAGATCTCTGTCTTAGTTTATCAGCACACCATGTGTATGTCGCTTTAACCTTTTCCAGGTTTTGACGTGCTTTTTGCCTGATGCTTGAAAGTACCTGTTTGCGCTGCATGAGTGTTTGCATGTTAACTGTTGCTGGAACAGGTTAGGAAGCATATTTTATTCATGGGCATATAGACACATGCTGGGTGACATTCCCAGGCAAGCGTGTTCTGTGTTATATTATAGGTAAACTCATCTACCCAAAGAAAAGTTACCCAGGAACCCATTGCATCAGCTAGCAAGCACTGCAAATATGGCTCCAGAGATTGATTCACCCGTTTGGTTTGCCCATCTGTCTGTGGGTGGTAACATGTATAAAAGTATTACACCTCTGAATATAACCATGCACTTGTGTGTTCATACCAGGCCAGCAAATGTATTTACCCAGCATCTGCAGAGTCTTGCGTTTCCCTGCATGCCCTGCTAAGAGGGATTTATGGAACCATAGCATTGCTTTATCTCTCAATCTTGTGATTGGAAGAAATAGCCTGCCAGCAGGATAGGGTAACCCATTGCGTATTGACCTAAGAGAGTCCTGAGTCATCCACTCTTGCAATTCTTTCTTTTTGAAATAACCCTGTAGCTCTTCTAACAGACCTTGCGTAACTGCTCCTACAATACTGTCTGCCCCTATTTTGGGTTGAGATTCTTGGGCAATCATCTCAGAGGCTTGCTGTCTGGTTAGTGCATCTGCCTTCCCAATCCTGGTCCCTGGCCTGTAAGTGATGACAAAGTCAAACTCCTCAAAATACTGAGCTCAACGTAATTTCCTCAAGCTCAGAGTCTTGGCGGTTTTCATATATGGCAAATTTCGGTGATCAGTTAACACCGTAATTTGATGTTGAGAACCCATAAGGTAATGCCTCCACTCTTGGAAGGCCGCTCAAATGGCCAGTAATTCCTTATCCGTGATAGAATAGGTCTGCTCACAGGTAGTCAGTCTGCATGAAAAGAATGCAATTGGGTGCAAGACCCCCCGCCTGATCCCTCTGCAAGGGAACTAACCCCAATGCCACATTAGATGCGTTAGTTTCCACTTGAAATTATCTCTCAATGTTTGCATGCTGTAAAATGGGTGCCCTTGTAAACACCCCTTTGAGTTCTTGAAATGCTGACTCTGCATCCATGTCCCACTTGAATTGACTTGCCTTTCGGATCAAATGAGTAACAGGTGTGATAATCTGGGAGAATTGGCAATGAATCTCTGTTAAAAGTTTGCAAATCCCAGGAAAGATTGCACCTCTTTTCTACTCTGTGGGAATGGACATTCTGTAACAGCTTGTACCTTCTTCCTGTCCATCACAATGCGTTGGGGAGTAAGAATGAACTCTAAAAATGCCACCTGAGCAGCGTGAAACACACATTTCCCAAGTTTTGCATATAATCAGTGTTCCCTTAGCTGTTGCAAAACAGCCTGAACGTGCTGGACATGCTCCTTCCCGGTTTCGGAATAGATCAGGATATCATCAATATAGACTATCACAAAGATTTCTATGTAGTCCCGTAACACATCCTGCATGAAATGTTGCAATGTCACTGGAGCGTTACACAACCCGAACGGCATCACCAATTATTCAGACAAGCCAAACTAAGTCCGGAATGCTGTCTTCCATTCATCCCCAGTCTTAAATCTGATCAAATGATAAGCTCCCCTGAGGTCTAGTTTTGGTCGCTGATTTTACCTGGTCCAACAAAACTGATATCAAGGGTAAAGGAGATCTGTTTTTAATGGTCACCTTATTCAAGGCCCTGTAGTCTATGCATGTTCTCAGGATGCCTTCTTTTTTAGGAACAGAAAACAAAGGAGATGACACTGGAGACTTAGACACCCCGATAAATCCACAAGCTAGCATCTCATCCAGATACTTTCAGAGATTTTGGTTTTCTTGTTCAGTAAAGGCATAGATCCGACTACATGGTAACTTGGCATTTATTTATTTGTTTATTTCTACATTTATATTGCGCACCAAGCCCTGAGGAATCGTGGCGCATTCCTTACAGATACATATGTTACGCAATTACATAGATTTGAAACAGTACCACAGTATCATTGAAGTGCAGCACAGAAGTACAGGCATAAGGACAAACAGCATTACTGTGTCTCCCGTGTGAGGAGCCACGTTTTTACATTTTTTCTGAATTTGAGGTAACACGGTTCTGATCTTAAGGTTAATGGTAGAGTATTCCAAAGTTTTGCTGCTAACACAGGGAAACTATTGCCCCATGCCTTCTGGAGCTTAAACCACCTGGGGATCTTAAGGCAATGTGATTGTGTGGACCTTGTTTGATGTTCTGAGATATTTAGTGAGAATGTGTCCGTCAAGTTTTTAGGCGCTAGATTCGCGAGACACTTATCGGTCAGTGATAAAGTTTTAAACGTGATTCTATGATTGACTGATAGCAAGTGCATATTGTGTCTCAGATCTGATATGTGGTGAGATCTAGGATATTAATCGCAGATCTAAGTGCATTTATTTGGAGTATTCCCCGTTCCCTTAGCAGCTTCTTCACACCAACAAAAGTATGTCTCTCCTGTTGCACTGCCAGCGCGTAGTCAGGGAAAATACCGACCACGTTAGAACCCATCTTCAATTTCTGTTTCTCTCGTACAGCCTTCAAAGCCAGATCTCTATCCCTGTAATTCATTAGGCATACGATTACTGGTCTGGGGTATCCCCCTGGTTTTGGTTGTGCCATTAACGCCCTGTGTGCCCGGTCCACTACGAACATTTTGAGACCAGCCGGGGTCACCTAGTAGTTCCTTCAGTAGCTCCTGAACTGAGGCCGCCGTGGGCCGCTTCAAGGCATCTTCAGGGACACCGACAATACGAACATTGTTCCGCCTCCTTCTCGCCTCCAAATCCTCACACTTTATCTTGATGCTGCCCAAATCTTTGGCCATGGTCGTTACCGTCCCCTCTCGTGCTGTTATGGCATCCTTCGCCGTGCTAATCAGTGTCTCAGTTTCCGTAATTCGTTGCATGGCTTTCTCCAACTGAGCGTGGATTGTGGTTACATTTACTTTGTTACCATCCAGATGGAAGCAAATCCTTGCTTCATGATGGCCATGACTACTTGGAGGTCCACAGGTGGCAGCAACATTGCTCCCTCTGTTAGTTGCGGACCGCTTGTCCCTTCACTCATTGTTTCTACATACTTTGGGGTGGGCTTGGCAAACGTATTCATTGTGCCACTTTTCTTAGCCCCAGCCCCTTTAGGCATAATGCGGCAACCTTTAATCCAGTCTCCGCGCACACTCTCTGTTGGTTACCTGGTTAGCAATACAGCAGCCTGCTATGTGTTTAGCCAGGAGTGATGTTTCTCGGGTGGCGAGGCAGCAACACGGCAGCTTCCTTCCTCTACCACTAGACAGCAGCCAATTATGACCACTATGTCAGTGCAGTAGTTCCTTTAACAGCTTTGTATACTGCCCACCCACTCTGCAGCGTTTGGGTGACACCTGGGGTGACACCTATGATCGTCGATACATGCGATTTCTTGATTTATGTTCCGTTGCTTCCAGGTTAGTTCACTGCAGCGATAATGGACCAGAGGTGTATGACAACCCTGTTAAATGTCCCTACACACCACAGCCTACGCTCCTGGTTAGTAGTTTCTCAGTCACTGAGTCTCAGATTAAGCTACAACTGCTGTGTATTTGATGGGAGAATTGTAACAGCGCAGTCAGTCCAGAAGCATAATAAAATCCCAACCCCAATGGGTAAGCTGTCTTGATCATAGTGTCTTTACAGCAATCTTTACCCCGAGTACTGATTCAGAGCAGTCACCTTTGCTATGTTCCGGTGTGCTCTGGTGCCAGAGGGACACACAGTCACGTGTCCCACACATACAGCACCCCTAGCTGAGCCTCCTCCGTGGTAGCAGTACAAAAACACTGTGAGGTTGAAGTTAATGAAGACAAGGGTGGGAACGGGAGATGTGATGAGTCAGTAAACTCCAACGCAGTGAAATCGAATATGGGTTTCTGGTTCTCAGTCTTATGTGTGCATGTAGCACTCTTGTAAGGGCTGCAGATTGCACCATATTTGTCCAGCTGGTAGCCCAGCTCCCCACTGAGCACGCTTGCCATCAGCTGGGATAAATTCCCGTCTCTACAGCCAGTCTCTGACACCAACAGGTCCTGTTAGGAGGTCGCTGTGCAGTGTTAGGGTAATTTCTGGTGGTCGGCAGAGCCGCACCCGGGGTCCGCGGACCTCCAGCTCTCGGAAGGCCCCAACTCCTTCCGTGTCCCAAAGAAGTTGGAGGTCTACACAAGAGCAATAGTTACTGCTGTTTTAATACAAGAAAACAGACATGGACATGCACAAGGAGCGTATGTTCCATGCAGCTTCTCATAATCAGGCTCGCAGGCCACTTTTCGGTCTAAGTGATGTAACAATGTGCGTCATCTGTGAAATCTCGTCCCCGAACCTATCGCCACTCCGTGTTGCTTCCCTGAGTGGTAGGTTCAGTATAGAGCAGTACAGTCAAAAGTGTGATTGGTAGAGTAGAGGTCAGGTGGTACGCTTGGGTCATCCCTAAAAGTCGCTACTTCTAAAAGGTTACATAGAGAGAATTAGTAATTGATTGTGTGGTAATGTCGTGAGTGGTTAGCCCCCCGTGTCCTGATTGGTCCATCGCTGCCAGCCCGCGATGTACCTGGTGTTAGCAACAATGTGTGACTATGTGTGACTATGTGTCAGTGGACGTCAATGGACAGGTCCTGCTATTTGCCATCAGAGCGTGCTTTCCCATCGCTGCCGGGGTCTGAGCTGTTACAACTTTTTGCGAGCTGCGTCTCAGCCGTGAGACACTAGTGTTTCTTTAGTCCACGGGAGCTGGCGTCGTATCAGGTTGGCTTGGTCACATGTTGAGAGACCATAGCTGAGGCAGTATTATAAGGATTTGATTTGTATTTTGCTCCGGGTAGTCGTGGCAGTGTCAGGTGTCACCTTGGCTTGGAGAACACGGGAATGTGGATTGCAAAATCGTGACCTTGGCTTCTGGGCTCTGATCAGGGCTGTTCTGCATGGTCAGCATCTTGTAGCTCTGCCTAGCCTGCTCTGGGCCTGCCGAATCTGGTTTGCGGCCTACTTCGGCTTGGTTGGATGTTATGTCATAAGGTCCATAAGGATAGGGGTGCGAGGGTGCGGTGTGGTACTTTGCGCATTGGTCCAGTTAGGGTCTTGTCTCCAGGGTTAGTAGCATGAAGTCTCTGCAAGCATATACACAAGCTCTTCTGGCGTCTTGTTTTTCTGCTAAGCGATTACTGGCCTACATGAAAAGTAATAACGACGCACGTCTGTGAGTGTTCACGGTCCGCTACATCATAGGACTGAGCGTGTACTTCGCGTGGTTTGGTGTGTGTCTGATCCAGGTGCGTGGTAGCACATGTGCTTCTGTCTGTTGAAGCTATGTCGTCATGTCATCTCTAAAGATGGTGGCTTAGGTTGTGAGACAGTTAAGTCAAGCTGGTCCATGCGATCGGCTTCGGCTCTGTTTTGGTTCCCACCCCGTGCTCTCGGTGGTATGCAGCCAGGTTTCGCAGGTGAGGTATGGTCACGGTGAATGTTGACATCCGCGGTAGTGGACAGAGGTGCAAACTCATCCTGCTGAGGGCACTTGGGTTGTGACGTCGTTGACCATAGTTTGTACATTGGCTGGGGGAAGGGACCGTCCCATTTTCCCTCTTCAGCAGCGCTTTCTATGCTGCCTTCACACGGCACAAGGCAGTCCCAGGAGTACCCCTCACTGGCCGGCCTCCCAAGACGCCGTGCTTACGGTCCGATTAGGGAGCCTCCCATGCAACAGTGCACGCAGTAGCTTACTGTGCCACCGGTCCGTCTCCAGAAGAGTGTCAGGTGGGCTCTTACTGCATACTTCTTCCTCCTTAGCCGTCCGAATGCTCTCCGCTTCCTAGCACCAATTCCGCCGCCAGCTTCCTCACTTCATATGGCGGGCGGGGACTCCCACAGCCCAAACGCTGCGCCTCCTCTATCACACGCTGACAGGGCAGGAGCCACCGCAACTCCGTATCACGGCAGGAGCCGATATTTTCAATTTCTGTTCAAGGCATAATGAGCCCACACCCTTCCAATAGCTGGTCACGAGTTTATGTGTCAGACATACCGCATATCACTCCCCATTTTTGCAGGGAATCTCCACACATCCACGGATCTGACGCGAAGGCCACCGTTTTGGCTGTCACACAACAGTGCCCCTCTTCAGTGCTATTTTCTTTTGGTGTCACACAATGACATTAACTGCAATCACTTGCCATAGACTTCCTCTTCCCAACTAGTGATGTACAGCAAATAGTCTCCTGTGAAAAAAACCAACAGTATTGTTACATTTTTGTATATATTAATATAAAAGAAACATTCCCAGTTGTTAATAACAGACAAACGTTTCTAAATACATGTTGTTCCCTGCCGGCACGGTCAATCTTTGTTTTTTTTATTACAAATCGTTTCAAATGCCTGAGTATAAAAACAACATTTCCTTTTTATGAGAAAAAAACATGTTTTTTAATGCCACAACAAAAAAAGTCTTATCCTCCCCGTCGGGGAATGGTCTCCCGCGTGACAGGCGGGGATACTGACCACTATACTAACGAGGATTCATGCTTGCCGAATCCATTTCTGACCAGTGTGCTGTCAGAAATCCATGCACTCTTTGGTCGTGCTAATTATTCCTTAGGGTGAGGTTGCACAGCGCACATCAGAGGGAAAACGTGCATCTGATCTGATCATGTTTTTCTCAAGCAGCATGCCAATACTCAAGGCGGTTGTACGAACGATCACAAACGAGTGAGGCATGGGACAGATGAGGCTGAGGCTGGACGAGGTCCCTTCAAGTGCTCGTACAAGGGCAAATATTTTAAATTACAGAAGGCTCACGCACACAAGTTCCTGTTGCAATATCTACGACGAGTATGTTCAGTGTGTGCTGGCCGTTCAACTTAGATTGTCTGCTTTTTATGTCTTTAGAGGCGGCAGCTGAGCCGTGCTGCAGAATCGTTGGAATAGAAAAGGGGCGGGACGGAACTTTTGTTACATATGATCACCAAATGAACAGGGGGAAAAGCTTCCACAAGATACTTAATGGTTCACAGAACCCAGTCTCATTGTGGTTTGTTTGTTATGAGGAAATAACCAACACTTCCTTCTTCCTCCTCTTGGCAGTACTTACTTCTGAGGCAGAAGCCTATGTAATAGGATCTCACCCACAAAACCTCAGTTAAATGTTCCTGTCTCCTACAACCTCTTGCTGCTGAACATAAGGGGCAACTTTGGTGGCCTATGCATAGCTGCCAAATTTCCCCGTTTTTTTTCTCATTGCATGCTGGGACGTAGGCCCATACTAATTCAAAACAAAACTATAAGTCCCAGCATTCAAAGGGAACCATGAGGATTGACTCGAAGTATCACACATGCATACATGGCAACTGTCCAAAGCACCTGAGAGCAGGGCAGGTGTTATGTATTTGATATCCCATACCGTTCCGGTATCCCTTGTCTTCGAAGATCGCAGACCAAAGTACGAGAGTTCAGTTAAGTAATTTCACCAAAATGCCAGGGGTAGCAGAAGTGACATCACATGACCCTTGACCCCCTGATGACATCACAGGAAGTGATGTCATTTGACCACACCCCGAAGCAGGAAGCAGGAACACGATTTTTCACCTGTTGACAAAACAGGAAGTGGCATCCCATAGCATTGTACACTATGAAAAATATGGTTACAATATCACTATAATGTGATGTACATTTCCTACAAGAATGGATCGCCATATGTATCCGTAAGATCAGTGTGTATAGGCCCATATTACCAAATTACTGTGAATGAAAAAAGACGTCCATGACCAAATGATAATGATGTGTTATTATATAGCACTTAGCTTAAGCTCTTTATATTGAAAAAATATATACCCAATCTGTGTTGGTACTCATTTATCAACCTCAGAAGGATGAAAGACTGAGCCGAGGCATTTAAGAACAGACTAAATCAGTGACTCACCCCCTGAAGTGTGCCTGAAATAAACCTTTAATGAGTCTAGCAATTATTGTATAGAATACCTAATCCCCCACACTAGCGTGAGATGGGGGTTTAGATTCTATTAAAGACAAGGAGGCGAGTATTATGCATTAGCTTTCTTTACTCTGACACACACAGCAGCAAAGAAAATAAAATTTGTATAAACTTTTTCTAAAATTTTTAAACACAACATCAATACATTACATTTATAAATGTCCCAATCCAAGATGGTGGACAGGTCATGCCCCCCCTGGGAGCCAATGGGCATGCAGCCAAGTCTATAAATGTCTCTGTAAACAATAACAAATCCTCTTTCTGAAGCTGTTCTTTCACAAAAATGTTACTGTAGCCATCCTTAACACTATTCCATGAACGACGATCCCATGAACCAGGCGAACTCGAAACTCCTCAACAGAAGCAGAACCAATGTCCTTAAAGCCGAACTTCTCACCCGAAATCTGAAACAAGCAGAACACAATTAGGGTGGGTGGGTGGGATAATACTCGCCTCCTTGTCTTTAATAGAATCTAAACCCCCATCTCACGCTAGTGTGGGGAATTAGGTATTCTATGGCAAGACAGGAGGCTCCTATTATGCAAGTTCAAAGCCCTTGCAGAACATTAACCGCTACATGAGCAATGCGTTTATGATAAAACGTTTTGAAAGTTGACTCTCTTGACCAATCAGCTGCTTTAAGGATCTGTTCTAAGCTGCCACCCAAAAAGGCGGCTTTAGAGGCCATTGCACCCCTAACAGAATGGGGACCGAACGAGGAAGTGTCAACTCCTGCCTCCCGCATAACCCATTTAACCCATCTGGCCAAAGTGGAAGGGGAAACCGGTTTATGGGGCTTTCTATAGGAAATCAACAGCTGAGAGGTATTAGGAGGTCGCAGATTTTCTGTTTTTAACTCAAAACATTTCAGACATGCAATAACACACAATTTATTGTTTTCAGGGAAGGCTGGATAAGATATGGAGGAAGTCATGCATTTAGTTCTTCGTGAAACAAAAAAGGTAACCCCCTGAGGGGTAAACATTTTATTATCCACATCCAAAGCTCTTATATCGGATACTCTTTTAATAGACACAAGGCACAACAACATTGCTAATTTGGAAAAAAGTTGTTGCAAAGACAGATCTTGATTAGGAGGCCAGGCTCCAAAGAGATCCAATACTAAGTTAACATCCCAAAGAACTGAATACTTAGGCTTTGGGGGGATTTTAATCCGAATAGATTTGAGGGCCCTACGTACTAGGAAATGTCTACCCACTGGTTCCCCTTTCACCAACAGATGACCTGCAGAGATAGCCGACCTGAAGCCATTAATGGTTCTGTAGGCTTTGCCTTCTTTAAACAAACTCACTAAGAAATGAACCACCTCTACAGGAGGGGCAGAAATGGGATTGATGTGCCTACCCACACACCAGCCAGTCCAGCGATTCCACGCTGAAGAGTATCCCAATTTGGTAGAGGGGGCCCAAGAGTCTTTGATGACTGACAGAGAGTCCTGCGAAAGGCCTCGGAAGCACCAGGAAGCGCTGAAATCTTCCACGCCATAAGGGAGAGGTGGCCCAGAAGGACCAACTCGTGAGGAAACCCTCCCGGGTTCGTTAGTAACTGAGGATGAAAGGGAAGAAGACGAGGAATGTCTACTGAGAGCTCTAGGAGAGCCGGAAACCATATCTGGGAAGGCCAAAAGGGGGTTAGAATCACTAACGTGACCTCCTGCCGGCGTACTTGAACCAAAACTCTGGCTATCATTGCAAAGGGAGGGAAGGCGTAAAGCCTCTGACCTGACCAATCCTGAAGAAAAGCATCGGTAGCTAGAGCGCCAGGATCCGGTCTCCAACTGAAGAACCTGGACACCTGACAATTTAGCCTCGAGGCAAACAGATCTACTGTAAACGGACCCCAAAGGGAGTCTATCTTGGCAAAGAGGTTCCTGTCTAACATCCAGTCGCTCTTGTCTTGGAGGTGTCTGGAGTTCCAATCCGCTACCTCGTTTCTGATGCCCGGAAGGTATTCTGCCTTTAAGATAATATTGCGGTCCAGACAGAAATGCCAAAACTGCTTCGCCAGATCCGCTAGGACCTTGGACCTGGTTCCTCCCAGATGATTGACATATCTCACTGCTGAGACATTGTCCATACGCAGGAGCACACAACAATTCCCCTGATCTTTGAGAAGACTGCGGACTGCAAAAGATCCCGCTAACAATTCCAGACAATTGATATGAAGTCCCCTCTCTTCCTCCGACCATTTCCCCCCCGTGGAGACCTGGTCTAACCTTGCTCCCCAACCTGCTCTGCTGGCATCGGACTCCAGAACTACATCCGGGGAGGGACCAAAAATTGCTTTCCCATTCCAGGCCTCCATGTGTTGGAGCCACCAAAGGAGTTCCAATCTGGCCTCTGGGGACAGTTCCACCATCTGAGAGTAAGAGAGACATCTGCGCAGATGCCGAGCTTTCAGGCGTTGCAGCGCTCTGTAATGAAGAGGGGCTGGGAAAATGGCTTGGATGGACGCAGACAACATCCCCACTATCCTTGCTAATAACCTGAGAGAGATTTTTTCTCTTTTGAGAATACCCCTGATCTCTTTCTTTATCTTGGACAACCTGCTGGCTGGGAGGAGCAGGATGCATTCTTTTGAATCTATATCGAAGCCCAGAAACTGGATACATTGCGTAGGCTGTAATATGGATTTCTTGGCATTTATCACAAACCCCAGGCTCTGAAGAAGAGTTACCGTGAACTTCAGTTGAGAGATCAAAACCTGAGCGTCCTGAGCTAACAGGAGCATGTCGTCTAGATAAATAATTATCCTTATCCCCTTGGACCTGAGGAGGGCCATCACAGGCCTCATCAACTTGGTGAAGCACCATGGGGCCGAGGACAGACCGAATGGGAGGGATGCAAATTGCCAAATCCGACCCTTCCACTGAAACTGTAGGAACTCCTGGTGTGGAGGGAACACGGGAACCACTAAATAAGCATCTTTGAGGTCCAACTTGGCCATCCAATCTGCCGGAAGGAGGGTGTCCCTGAGGAGGTGGATTCCCTACATCTTGAAATGGTGGTAAACTACAAAGGAATTGAGGGCTTTTAAATTTATCACTGGGCGGAACCCCTGATCCGCTTTTGGGACTAGAAATATGGTACTCAGAAACTGGGATGCCCTGTAAGAGGCTGGTACCACCGCTCCCTTGGAGATGAGGTCCTTGACCTCCCGATCTACCAGCGACTGCTTTATTGTGTCCAGAACCAAAGGGGCGGGAACTGACAACTGGCAAGGAGGGGAGTAAAACTCTATGCGATAACCTTGGACTGTCTGCAACACCCAGGGGTCCGATGTGAGGGATTCCCACTGTGGGAGAAACTTGGCCAGCCTCCCTCCCATACTTTTGAGGGAAAAAACATTTAACACTTGGGAAATTACCTGAAGCACCTCTGGACCTTCTGGTACCTCTGCCACCACGTCCTCTCCAACCCGAATTTTGTTGCGGGAAAAATTGGGTGTATGCACCTCGAGCAGAGGAAGTATTCTGGGCGCCTCGCGAGGCAAATTGACGGGGGCGGGAATGGCCCTGGGAATAACGGCCGGAAGAGCGGGCTCTACCACGTCCGGCCCTGGGGAAAACCTTATGCGTGAAGACCTTCTTTATATTGGTTTGGGCCTTATCCAATGCCGTGAATGTATGGACATACGCAGACAGATCCTTAAGAAAACTCTCCCCAAACAACTGCCCCTGAGCGGAAGGACCCGCTTCCCTCTCTGACATATCCGCCAGCTTTGAGTCCAGTCTCATTAGTAGAGACTTGCGCCTTTCCTTTGATATAGCCGCATTGGCGTTGCCGAGCAGGCATACAGTCCTTTGTATCCAACCCCTTAACATTTTCACATCGACAGGGGAGTTGGAGGCCGCCGCCTCCTCAGCCATCTCAAAAATCTGAGTGACAGGACCCAGAACATCTAAGAGCTTGTCCTGACAGCTGCGCCAGGCCTTGTCCACCCCCTTCCTGGGGTCTTTGCCTTTTTGAGCCAAGAATACAGCCATAGGCTGATCAATATCAGGAGTACACGCCACCTTGTCCTGCAGGACTGGCCTAGGGCATTCCGAACGTAACTTGCTCCTGTCCCCTTTAGGTAGCGGGCGCCTAACCCAATACTCTAGGAACGAGGCAATCTCTTGAGAGGGTTGCCACTCTGCTGATCTGGGATGCAGAATGAGGGCCGGGTCAAAAAAGGGGACCCCATTAATGTCTAATACAGGACCTTCCTGTGTGGGAACGGGAGCCACCTTCCTCTTACGCCTCTTAGGGGGCGAATCAGAGTCCGAGGAAGAATCCGAGGAAGAAACGGGTATAGGGGATATCTGCGCAGGGAGCTGGGCACAAGAAGGCCAAGGGGTCGAGGTGTGGGGCTGAGACTCATCCCTCTTGCGCTTCTGGGCTCTACCCGGGGAAGAGTCAGGGGAAGAGACTGGGCGAGGACTGAGTTGTCCTGAAATATGCTTTGTTTTTCCAGTACACTTTTTTGGGGCTCGGGGCTGTACAGAGGGGTCAGCACTCTGGGGAGGGTGAAAATCCGCAATGCGGTTTATTAGCCTGTCAAATGCCGAAGCCAGTGTATTATTAAGGCCAGACAAGGCTGAATCAAGGGATGACTGGATAGCCTGTTCCACTGTAGGCTGTCTATTCGCCTGCCCCCCCCCCCATTATCTGTTTTCTTGGAAGTGCGCACCTGAGTGCAGGCATCCGCTGAAGCAGGGGCAACATTATTATTAATTCCCATGCCAGACTTATCCATCATTAGTCACCACAGAAGCGTAAAATAAGCTTCCAATCAATGCAGCCTAGCAGGCTGTGTGCTGAAAGCACCCAAATTTTAGCCGAGCAGGCTTAAACAGCGGAAAGAAACACCACAACTTGGTGAAAAAACTGGTGACAGCCGAGCAGGCCAAATACACACCCGAGCAGGGTGAAAGGAGTGGGGACAGCCGAGCAGGCTGAGCACCAAAAAAGTAGCACAGAATGAAATAAGGGAAACAAAAGAAATGAAATCTAAACCACTCCTTTTACGGTGCAAGAAATTAATGAAATGCTTTTGCACCTTGACACAATCCAGGCACAAACAGGCAGGCCTAGCCTGATTGACCTTTATAATACGCGAGCAGCGTATAAACAAACACGTACTGCGTGTGAAACAAAAGCCAGTAATCTTGAAATGCAGTGAACCGTGTCAGGAAGCTAAGCTTCTTTGAACAAACAAACAGTATGAGTCACAGGCCCGGCTGCAAGAAAGAGCGCAAGCTCTGTGAAAGGCCCGGCTAATGAAAGAAAACACCCTCTCATGAGGGAGAATTTCACACCCACGCGACGCTGCCTGGTTCTTGGAAGGCACGCGCGTAACAAGTGGCCAGAAATAGCAACAAATTGAAAGGCGCGCGAACGCCTTGCTAAAGCAAAGGAACAAAGAACACCTTAATTAGCAGGCGCCCGCTCCACATGGAGCGGCGTCACAAAGTAACACTTTCACACTGAAACACTCCTGACCGGAGGAAGGCGTTCGAACGAACGCAACCTTGAAAGAAAAATGAAATGACAATTTCTGTCACAATGGTATACAGAAACACTCAATATACAACGAAATAAGTCATGAACACTCGATATAATGCACAATAAGGCACGAGCTAGAGAGAGTAACTTAGCTGTGTCAATCAGCAGCAAAGAAAGAGGATTTGTTATTGTTTACAGAGACATTTATAGACTTGGCTGCATGCCCATTGGCTCCCAGGGGGGGCATGACCTGTCCACCATCTTGGATTGGGACATTTATAAATGTAATGTATTGATGTTGTGTTTAAAAATTTTAGAAAAAGTTTATACAAATTTTATTTTCTTTGCTGCTGTGTGTGTCAGAGTAAAGAAAGCTAATGCATAATAGGAGCCTCCTGTCTTGCCATAGAATTCCAGAAAGACACATTATTTGGTATTCCTATTCTTTCTTATTTAGGGTCAGTGCTGAAAGTGTTGGACCTGTGGCACTCCTTTTCTTATTTTTCTTCTTTTTTTTGCTTAAGGTGCCTGAACAAGAAAGCCAGCCACCCCAGAAGTAAAGAGCCACATGGTGCTGGCCACAGCCCAGGAGCTTGCATTACAAATGTTTTTTTTTTTTAAACCTTTTTTTTATTTTTTATTTTTTAGAGTTTCGCAAGGAAGACCACAGAGGTCACAAGGGAGTCCACAGAGTTTGCAGTTGCGACCACTGGTGACCCCTAAATCACGTCCCTGGGAGAGTTCTGAGCCTGCTTAATTAATGAAAGCGTATTAACACGCTGCAGTGGTGGCCTCTTAAAGGGGCCTAACAAAACCTACATTTGGGGTGGGTAAGTGGTGATGGGAGGGGCGACTTCAGAAAATAGGTGGGGCAAACTTCCAGGCTCTGCCCACACTGTTCTACTCCCCCGTGGTCTGGTGTGGGGACCAACTATCAAACAGTATATTTTAAAGCGCAATATGCAGAAAGGCACTGGACGTTTTTCTTCAAAGTAGCAGCTTGAAGTTTTACTGCTTTTGTCCAAGTACATTTTTCTGAACAAACACAGTAAAACTTTAACACCACCAGTTTCGGGAAGGGCTTCCCTTACCTCTGTGCCTAACAAAATTCAAGTGCGCACATCCCGGGGTGCAACTAGGCTACAATGTAGGTGGGGGCTAACCCTTCAAATGTTGGGAGAGGCGCTAACTTCAGACACCGTGGAGGAGTGGCAAACTTGTGTAGGGGCATCTAACTTCTTTACTCATGTAATGAGACTATTCTAGTGCAGCTTCAATGTTACAATCAGTTAACGCTCTCCTTTAAGTCTGAAAACACCCACTTCTAGCAGATCCCGAAGGTCCCAGAAAGTGTGAAAATGGCAGATGGTGTGCAATGAAAGACTTGATATCATAGCATAACAGGACATAGGAGAGTCTGGGTCAGTACTCTGGAAGGCTCAAGCACCTTCAGTGACTGGGAGCAACATGGGAGAAACTGTGATGTTGGTTCTACCACAGTTAGTCCGCTATACTAGAATCTCTGGTGCACTGACTGACTGGCGAGACTATGTCTGCCCATAAAAACAAGTGGTACGAGACTGGGGGAAGCCCAGTGCCACAATAATGCAATTCTGTGTGACAGTATTGGAGTTACTAGCAGAGGAGCGCCAGGATACACCAATTTGTCCCTACACTCATTAAAACTGTCCTATTGTAAGGGTGTAAACGTAATCACTTATAAGCACTCCAATGTTTGCAGTTGAAGTCAGGGTGAGATTAAATTATTTGCCCAGGATCACACACTTACGCTAAACAGAGAAGCATGGATTTTAACCAGCTCTTCAATTTGGGCACGGCCATCTTCTTCCACGCTTTACTTGGAACAAATATGTAAGTTTTGGGTGTCAAGGCCTACAATAATACTGTCCTATAGAGTTTACCTGCAAAATACACAAATTGCATAGTAAAGCATCATGCCAACATACAAATCCTTATAGCAGCATGTTGAGCCAAAATAATATCAGTTTACCTTTTATTTTCCACATACTGAATGCAAAACTATAAGATGCAAAAGCCAAAATCTATTTACCCACTTTAATTTCAGAGCTTTAAGTCACACAATAACAGTAGTTGAGTAATAAACTCACGTAGGTTTGAAGATTTGTCACAAACCTCCAGCGTGTTGTTTTGTATGGTTTTAGAACATTCAACTAAGGACATCAAAGCAAACTTAAATTTGTAGCATATTAAGCTATTACACATTATGTGTATGAACACATTATCAAAGGGTGCTTTATTGTGTTGCTCGCTTTAACTGTCACAGATTTGCAAGGTGACTGGTGGTCTTTCAGTTGGAAATACACCATTATGCATAAGAAAGGCTATGTTGCTGACGACAAAAGAAAGGTGTTGTCGAGTTCATTATGGCTGCAAATCCAGGGATGCAGCCTGTGTGTCTCATGGGGGCTGTGACTGGGGAAACGGGCAGTGCTTGATCATCCGATCCGCGCCAAGCAGATTTGCCTCGGAAGAAAGAAAATGCGCCAACAGGACCATGTTCCTGATCATTTGAACTATGAAAGGCTCTTCACAGAAGCCCGCCCTCAGCTAACATTTAGTAGGGGGATTCAGCCCTGTCAGCTCAATGACGTTGCGCGCCTGGCCTCGTAGTATGATGACAACTATCTATGAACAGGTTAATTGCGTTAATATAAAAGCTTGTGGCAGGCTGACATTGTAAACATTTGTTTGAGCACCGTCTTCTTTCCAAATGAGCCTGCCACTGCTTGTATTTACACACTTTTATTTTAATGCAAGGGAGCTTATGAAGCATTTCACACTGCAGCGTGTTTATAAGACTTCATCAACATATGAGGCAAGTCTTATAAACATGCTGCAGTGTGGAATGCTGTGGTAGGCTCATATTTTAATACAAATTAGTTTGTGAAATGCTTCATAAGGCTCGTATTTGCCTTTTTTCCCAACCATGTTGGTGACACTGGAGAACATCAGCCACTTTTCGAAAACGGTATCTATGCCCTGCGTGTGGACAATAAAGCTCTTATGTTTTGTGAAAAATGATGCAGGGGGGTAGATCTGTCTCTTTCCAATACGCTTTGGGCTGCAGAAGCTCCTGTTATGCCTGAGAGGAGGATCCAGGAGCTCAGTGCTGCTCAGTACGAAAATAGCGCTAGGCATGAGTGCTGATTTTCCAGAGTTTTCTAAAATGGTAGAGGAACAAATCCAGTCTGCAGATGCTTGCACCAACGAAGAAGAGAAAGACCAATTGAGAAAAATATTCATAGAATTCAAGGAGGTATTCGCTAAAGATGCCTCTGAGTGTGGGCGTACTGATTTGCATGTTGGTACACTGTCCGAAGGCTATGGTAGGGAATCTGTATTTGTGTGATGATATGGGCTACCCTTGGCCTGTTTAGAGCCTTTGGCAGAAATAATTAAAATGTTGGAGTCCATAGAAACCATTAGACGCATTCACAGTATCTCAAACACGCCCATTTTGGGTGTGCTGAAGTCCAATGGTCAATGGCGGTTGTGCACAGACTTAAGAGAACTAAATAAGAGGGTACCTGTTTCAAGGTGGCCTCTCCCATTCATTGACCAAGGCGTTGCATAATCCAATGGTCGAAGGATTTTACTACCTTAGATCTAACAACAGGCTATTTGTGTGTGCCTCTAGCAAAAGATATACAAAATCTATTTGCCTTTACGTTCAAAGGGACCCAGTATGCATTGATACATACTCCCTTTGGGTTTATCAATAGTGGAAGCGAATTTGGGATCTTTCTAAGCAAAGCACTCCCAGATGCAACCGAGAGGGGAACTGTGGTCTATGTGGATGATGTTCCGATCAAAAATGAGGATATAGAAAGCCATTTCAGTGAAATTAAACATGTGTCCAGCTAGCTGCAAAAGGGTGGAACTAATGTTTCATTGCAGAAGGCGCAGTGGTGTAGGAAAAAGGTACATTTCTTTGGACATGAAGTTACAGAGCAAGGGTTAAACCTGAAAAAGAAAAAGGTAGAAATCGTACAAATCGGAAGTGCTTAAAGATCTTGTTAGGGATGACAAGTTACAATAGGAAATTCATTAAAGAGAATGCAGAAATCACACAATCACTGACTAAATTACTGAAGCAGGGAGTGCCCTGGAAATGGGGACAGGAACACTGTGAAGCGGTTGCCAAATTGACAGATAATCTAATAAAGGCCCCATGTTTGGCTTATCCATAAAACCAAGATTTCTTTCTGGGGATAAGATCTATGCATGTCAGCGGTCTTGTATCAAAAGCATGATTCAAATAACTAAACCATTGCATATGCTAGCAAAGCATTGTCACAGGTGCAAGCAAAGGTTTATGAATATGAAAAAACACTTTTGACAACTGTGTGGGCATTACAACAGTTCCGCCCCCTTATTCAAGGAGCGCTGGTGAATGCTGAAACTAATCGAATCCCTACAATGTTTGCAGTGTAAAAGGATCAGATAAGGGAACTTGGCCCAGTGAGCATGAGGACATGTCCTAAAAGTAGTCTCGTGGTAGCATTGACCACAATTTATAAACCAATTTCTACAGCAGTAGAAAACAAATTAAAAGAAATAGTATTAGATACTAATTCTGATTATGCCTGGAAGAGTTTTGTAGAATACCTACCGGGGTGGAAGCTGAGAGGGATGGTCACTTATAACAAAAAAACACTCAAACATGGAAAACTGAATCAGGTGATCGACAATCTTGTTTCAGTGAATGAGATGAAAACTGACTGCAGGAAGATCCGGGGGCATTCTAGAACACCAGGGGAAGATAAGGAAGGGAATGACAAGGTTGATCAATTGGCCAAAATTGAAGCATTGATGGGGGAACTGTTTCCTATTCAACACTTGGTCAGTGAGATCCAAGTGGACCTGGTAACAAATTCCAAATCTCATAAAACAAGTGATCAACCAGTGGTGCATTGGAGCTTTGACACGCCCAATCAGCATTTGATTAGGGCACAAAAAGAAGACACAATCATAGGCATGTTGTACAATCATTTGTCAGATGCAGAATAGAGTCATTTAACAGAGGACTGGAAAGGAAGAAAGGAACTGAGGGTGATGTTGAAGAATAAACAAAGGTTTCAACTGCAAGACGGACTGTTAATCTGAGAATCCATTTCAGGTCAGATCAAATGGGTAGTCCCAGTTTCCTTTCCTTTCTGGGGTTGATACAACATCAAACCCATGATGCAATAATAGCAAGACACAGAGGTTCGCTGAAAACATTGTAAATATTGAAGGAATATGCTTGTGGGCTGCATATTTCTGAAGATGTGGAGTTGTATACCCAGGGTGTTTGGTGTGTGCATAGTTCCAGCCTGCCTCCCCAACACATAGAGCACCATTAATGAAAAGAGGTCTGGCCCTTTCCTGGTCAGATTTGCAAATAGATTTCATTGGCCCATCCAAAGATCATCACAGGGAAATAAATACATGCTAGCAGTTACCTGTCTGATGTCTAAATGGTTGGAATGCATACCGACACCGGACTGTAGTGCACAGACAGCAGCTACATTGCCAGTGAACCACATATTTTCTAGGTTTGATTTGCCCCAAGGAATAGAATCAGACCACGGAAGACATTTTACCAGTGCAGTAGTGACCAAGATGTGGCAGATTCTGAGAGTAAAAAGGAAGCTACATATTTCCTACTGCCCATCTTGTAGCAGTGGTGTAGAAGTTTGCAATTGAACATTAATTGGTCTTCTTAAAAACTGTGTGGCTCAAGCAGGGTCTAGCTGGGATTTGTGACCCCCTTTGATACTGATGGCCATTAGGGCGATACCATCGAAGTCTATAAACCTCAGTCCACATGAAATCATCACAGACGGGAAAATGGTACTGCCCCAACACCTGTTGAATAGAACCAATGAGCACATTTTGGTGAATGCATCCACAATTCATGAATATGTGGAAGAGCTGAGAAAGCATTTGCAGGACACATTTGCATTTGCACAGCAAAATCTGGTAAGGGCAGCTGAGGATGCCAAGTCATGATATGACAGGAAGCCATCTGTTAGGGGGTATTAAATAGGTGACCAAGTGTACAAGTTCAATTACACAAAAGGCAAGAGCTAAAATGCCAAATTTATGGCATCCTGGCATAGTCTATTCAGAATTGTGGACACAGTTTCTCCTGTAGTGTACAGAATAATGACCTAGGAAGGTAATATGGCAGTGGAACAATTTGTCCACGTGAATAAGATAAAGCTGTTTCACCCGAAACATGAAATTTAGAGGTTAGAGCAGTCCAAAGAAACCAGTAGGGAGTGAAAGGTAGAACGGTCCCATTAGAATGAAGGTGAGTAAGTCTATGGGGTGAATAGAAGTAAGGAGAGTAGCTCACACTAGGGGCAAATGGGATTCATTGTGGCAGGTAAGTAGGTGTGTTGGATATGGTGTACGTGAATGGATGAACGAGGAGTAAGGATGCATATTAATCACAAAAATGTAAATATTCAAAAATGTAAATACAATTTTCTTGAAGGTTTATGCCAGGCAGTTGGAAAACAGCAGAAGCCCTAAAGGAAAAAGTATTGTTGCTTAGTACTTAACCTGTCTGTCTCTCTCTTCTGGTTTAGATGCCTTAATTCGTTTACCTTCATAACTGTTCTGTGGGAGTCCCTGGAGCCGGATATCCATAGAGGAGGCCTCGGACGGAGCAAGGTGGAATCCCCGGGACCAAAAGGAAGGAGACTGGCAGATGTGAAGGAGAGGACCAAATGACAAGATGGAAGTCTCCAGTTTTTGTGATGTACTTAGTGACATGGACACAGTTCTCTCTGTCTAATAAAGTATATTCAGGTCGGAGCCGGTATTAGGCCTTGTTGTGGAAAATGTCACCACCAATTCCCAAAGATGCTGTATCCATTCTAAATAGTTTCTCATTTTGAGTATTTATTTTATTCTTTCACTATAATTCTTTCATAGTATCCTCTTTTCTATGTTGTCGTCGTGTTGCTATTCTTTCTTTAATCTATGGACAAACCTTGCCAAAAAAATGTATTTGATGCAATTGTTTACACTTCGATATTAAGCAAAACACACTTACACTGCTATATGAAGATCACATGGTTTGATGACATGAACATTTATTGACTGGAGGAAATGATTTTTAGCTATGATTCATGTTTCTGCAGAGTCCGGTGTTTAAGCAGTGTCCTCCACAGAAGAAGGGGTGAGATGTAGGGAAATGGAGTGTCACTATTTTCAAAAGAAATGGTGTGCCACCAGTTCCAACTGATATGATATGGCATTTATAACACGCCTATACACAGGTGTTTCAAGGCGCGACGAGGCAAGGGAGGGGGAACAGAGGGAAGACAGACAACGATCCTATTAGGCCAGGTGTCATTCAGATCGCGCAAGTGCATGGGAAGGGGGAGGGGACAGTGCAGTACATGGGATAAAAGAATAAATAACAATAAGTAAAAGTACGGCCAACAGGTGGCAAGTGCACAGTAAGTGCAGACAATAGGTGTCAAGTGCTGGTAGTGGGACTGTAGGGATACACAAAACAGTCCCCAAGTGCAGGGTTGCCAGGAAGGCAGAGGAGGTGTGCGACTGGCAGGAGAGGGGACCTGGGCCCGAGATCAGAGGGTGGCCAGGTAACCAGTGCAGTTTCGGTTTCAGCCAGGAAGTCAGCAGGGTAGAGGAGGAGAAAAGGCAGAAGCAAAGAGAAAGGTTTTGAGGTGCTCCTGGAACTGGAGATGATTCTCCTCAAGTTTCAGGGAGGCAGGGAGGCTGTTCTTATCGGTAGGCCCCAGCCGAAGAAAGAGATCTACCACCAACTCGTTGCTTGCAGAAGCTACACAAACTACGCCAATGACACCCAGATACTTATTCCACTCTCAGGGAACTGTGAGATTGACCTTGCCTTACTCAACAAAATGTATCTCATCATTCAGGCATGGATGGCAGCTCATAGTCTCTGCCTGAATGATGAGAAAACCGAAATCCTAATTCTAGGCGCCCCCACCAACCTGATTAAGCTTGACGCCCAATACTCCTCGTTCAGTATTGATGGCAACATTATCAAAACTGCTAAGGAAAGGAAAACGTTGGGTTTGTACCTAGATTCCACTATAACCCTTCGAAAACAAGTCAGTGTGATAGCCTCAGCCACGTCCTACACCTGTAAGCTTATTCATGCCTGCAAACCATACCTCTAGGCAAATAGCTGCATTTTACTAGCTAGGGCATTAATCTTGTCTAAACATGATTACTGCAATGCTTTATAGGCAGGTGCTAACAAACAAATCAAACAAATCATAAATAAACTCCAAATACGACAAAATAATGCTCTCAGAGCCGCCCTGAGTATCCCAAGGAGAAACCACATTTCTGAAAGCAGAAGGAATCACAAATGGCTCTCCATTAAGGACAGGATTCCCCTCAAAATTGTCTCAATCACGCATAAATGCCTCAATAATGCCTCTCCACAGTACTTAAAAGACAAAATCATCACAAGGACGTCATCGCGACCCACGAGGGCTGCCAATTCCTTCTGCATCACAGTACCAAGATTCAGCTTAAAAACAGCTGGGGGCAATAGTTTCCCTGTCTTAGCGGCTCAAGCCTGGAATGCTCTCCCCCTCCACTTGCGTTCTACTCAGACCTTTCAAAGCTTTAGGTCAAACACCAAAAAATGGCTAACGATGAATGACACTCCTCACAAAAGAGCCTAGAATTTTTAGATAATTTTACCTATGCCACTCTTGATCATGCACTTGTCCATCAACCTCTGTAATTTCTGTGTGAAGCCCGTAAGGTGTAAAGGGCATCTGAACTCACTGTTTTCCACTGTTCGGCTGGTGAAGAGTATTTGGAGTGACAGGAACTCTCTTTCTCTTTAAGCGACCGCTTGCCTGTCGGGTGAGGCTGCGGCCTGTGACTTTGCTGCATACCCTGAAGAGAATTGAGCGAGCAGCGCTACAACTCGTGTAAGACTTCTGGGTGGACCCAGGAGCAGTTGAAAGCGAGCGCGGTCGCCCACTGGACTGCACAGCTGACATCGCAGAACACGCCCACTGGAAGTAGTAGGGCGTATAAATCAACAACATCAGAACCCTTGCGGCGTGAAGCCTGTAAGGTGTAAAGGGCATCTGAACTCACTGTTTTCCACTGTTTACGGCTGGTTCCGCGGTGCAGACCAGAAGCCAGAAGCCATACACAACAGAAACAAGTGCGGAGTGCTGAGCCGATTGCTGCACAGCATAGATCAATCTGAGGCACTTTGATGGAGCCATTGCCGGCGAGTGAACCTGACACGGCAGTAAACGACGCCAGCCCGCACACACGTAACCGACTACAACAGCTGAAGCTCCAGCATGCGAAAGCAGCGAAATTAAAGGTAAGCGATTCTCAAAAAACAAAAAATGACTCTGCACAATGTGACAACAGTAACCACACTGAAGGGACAGGCATTGTAGTGGCGACTCAAGACCTGTATTCAGACATAGCAGTGGTCACCGAAACAAATGTAGCAATGAGCTGCAAAACACCTGTATCATTGGAAATAGTTGGTCCATTCTATCCCGAGCGGTTAGAAGGAAAGTTGCCATTAACCCCTCTGCCAGCTATTGATTTTACCCTGAAGAAACTAGTTGTGGATGTGAACGAGGAGAATCATTTGACCCCCAACACAGACCGAGTCAAAATACATATTTCGGCTCCTATTCAGATGCTTGCAAAAACACAAGGAAACATCTCTGAAAAGACACCCAACTCAAGTATAAAAAACATGACAGCAAAAAATTCACCTCCACCTTCTGTTTATCTCGATGCTTCAGATGCCACCTTTTCATTCGACATAACAGATGCTGATTTATTGACTATACGATCACCGGTGGAGGGGTTAATAACAACAGCACTGCCACTACAGATGCAAAGGACTGTCGAAATACAGCAAAACTATTCCATGCTGTCCGAGGGAGAATAGCACCTGAGAGACCCGTAAATGTGAGGGATCACGGAAATACGGCGAAATTGAAAAACACGCAGACAACTACAGAACTAACTGAAAATAAAAGGAGATATTTGAGAACTGTGAATGAATGTGGTGGGAAACCAGTACTTGTAACCACTGACAAAAGAGAAAATGATTCTGTAGGGTCTATAAAGGATTTATCCAAAGGAATGTCTGTGGGTACTACCATGTCTTACGATATAGTGGCACGCAAAGCTCGCTTAACTGAGCGACTGAAGGCTGACTTTGTTCTAATGAGCGAACGGCTGAATGAAAGCTTTGCAACTAAACAGCTCCCAATATCTGGTAAGCAACGGACAGCAAGTACTTCTATCAAGAATGCGACGCAATTAACAAAGCAATCATTGAAACTGAATGATTCATCTTTGGTAGTCAGGTTAATTAACGTCGACACATCAGACAATGAATATACCGGCAACCAGACAAACAGCAAGGTGAGCCCTGCGCGAATTAGTGAGGTGAGCCCTGCGCGAATCAGTGAGGATGCACAGACTCAACTTGGAAAAGACTCAGTTGACTCAGAAAGCAACATCCCATCAGCGTCTAGATTATCGTTAGAGTCGTGTGAATCAAAAGGAAACATATCCATTGCAGCAGGACTCCAAATTCACAACAACGTGCTGGCAGCCACCTCCATAGCCTTAATGCCATTCATGAAGCTATACGAGGCATTGAATGACACCTTACGGGATCAGACCACACTACTAGCTTTAACTAACAACAAAGTAATTGAGTTAGAAAAATTCAATGAGTACCTGATTCGTCGTCGTGACTCAGAAGCAGCAGTCTCCCATGGATGGCACTCACGCCTGAATGAAATAACGAAGAGAGAAACACATGAGAAAGCTGACCTAAGCGAGGCCATTGTAGAATGTACAAAATGGATAAGACACAACGTAGCGGTACAGCCACGTGGCTCTCTTATTGAACATAGCTGTAATTGCCTAAGACACAGCAACGTCAGCCAAAACTTGCATCAACATAACACACCTCAAAGTCAGCATGTAATTCGGGAAAAACCGGTGGAAGCTCAAAAACAAACAGATAGTAATAAACCTCCCAAGAATGTTGATAAGGGAAAGAAAAATAAAAAAAAAGGTGAGGAAGAATTGTTACAAATAAATGAAGAAGGAGCTATCGAGACTGAGACAGTCCCGGTAGCTGCGATTGACCTGACTAAGACGCAGCAGATAATTTTGGACCCAATAGTAACACAAAGTAAAAACACAAAAGCTACAGCTTCAGGATCACAGACCGAAAATGGAGCAAACGCAGCACAAGTGGGACAAAAAGCTTTGTTTGGAATTTTTACAGGTTCGGCAAAATCAATCATATCAACAACAACAAAGCCAGCATTGCTTAAGATTAATCAAACAAAAAATAGGAAAATTATTTTAAAAACTCCCGCTCCAAAGAGAATACGATCAAATGAGGCAAAGAAGTTCATAAGAAACCTCTCAACGCCCCCTCGACAAGAGGCTGCGAAAACTATAGCGACAGGGACAGGGCAAGGAAAACTAAAAGCGTCTGACAGCAGCAGTAATATTGCGGTGGAAACCTCTCAAACTGCTGCAAAACGAGTGCGAGAAGTCTCTGCCTCGCTCGACAACAGTGACACTGATGTGTCGATTGATTTGGCTGATCTTTCCACCTATTCAATAGAAGAAGTAGACGATCTGGCAAATAGTAAAACAGCTACTGACAGTAGGCAAGGACCGCCCCAAGATTCAATATTAAACACTGAACCGACCAAGAAAAAACCGAGGTCCAGTCAAGAATGGAATACATCTAGAAATCATCACTCATCACGAGAAAATAGAGGATATGGGGAGGAAGAGGAGTCCCACCAGGGAAGAACGAACCTATAAGACCCGATAGAAACCAACCAAACCAACTTATCAAAACTGAACCCCAAGCAAACGGTCGCTCAACTTCAAAAACAAGTACATCAAAAAAGGAGAGAAAGCAAAATCTCTCGAGAAGGTGTAATCTCAAATGGGTTTAAACTGGAACTGGCAAACATTCTAGAGGAACAAAATGAAGTAAATCTTAATAGAGCAAACGTTATGAAGCTACTGCACTATATTCCAGCTCTACGCAATATAAGATCTGACGATATTGCAATAGTTGAATACAAATCGGAAGCAAGATCAGACTGGGTCATCCTTCATATGAAGTCAAAGAAATTAGCAACACCGATAATTGAAGTAAAGGAAGAGTTACTGTGCTACGGATTTGATGTATCTGTACATGATGAGGGGTCGACTCAAATTAACTCAACGTCTGCAAAAAACTCCAACAAGCCCTCTAAGAAATCAAGTCGAGAGGACCTGTGGAAAGAGCTGCAAAAGTCAGTCCAATACGTCAGCTAACCCAAGAAACCGTCGTAATGACGTGTAGGGCCACGAAGGGTCAAAAAGCTTGACCCAGCTACTTTCATCTTGGAACACTCGAGGTTTTGCCCATCTATTCCAAGAAGGAGGCCCTAAGCAGATAAATAGTGCAATAATTTGTCTTCAAGAAACATGGTTAAGGGATGTACCAATGAGTGATGGCTACACTGTCTTCCTAAATAAAGCTGGGAAAAATCTATTTGGCCGACCATTCTCCGGTCTAGTAACGATGATTGACAACTCGTCAGGTTGGGAAATGATAACCTCATCGAATCCCAACCCGTTCATTCAGTCACTAACCCTAGAGCGAGAAAGTGGAAATCGCATGAACAAAACAAAACAACAACAATTGTTGCTTTTAAACATATATTGGAATCCAACAATGATAAGCGACTCAGCCTTTATATCAGAAATTACCTCGCAAATTGACGATTGTGTAGACGAGTACAATGATCCTTTTATTCTGATATGTGGAGACCTCAACCACAGCTGGTTCAACAAGGAAAAAGTACGCAATACTTGTGACAAAAGCAAAATCCCGACCGAAACTGCAGATAGAGGTATCAAGTAGGAATACGAACTAGCACTACGCCATTGCATGACGCTAAATGGTTGTACCAGAGGCGACATTCAGGCGGCAGACACCTGGCATCGTGGAAACTCAGGCAAAACTCTTGACTACATATGGGTCTCAGAAAATCCTCCACGAACATATAGCAAAGCTGTCAATAATGCATTCAACCAAAAGTGATCATAACGTTCTTCTTCTTGACTGGGAGATCCAGAATAAGACACAGCCAAGATATACAACTACGCTAAACATTAACAACACTCAAAACCGGCTCCGTATAAATGCCAAGCAGATCAACAAATTGGCAATAGACTTTCAACAAATGACCATAAGAAATTTGGAGGTAAATTATACTCCACTGTTGATGCAATTCAACACAGGGGCCCACAAGAATAATCTAAAGATACACAACAACAAACATCTGTTTAGCCCGGTGCTAAGAAAGGCACAAATAATGCTAAATAAAGATCTAAGGTTGCTAAAGAGATCAAGCGGAATAAACCAAGGGGTCCTAATTGCTAAAAGACGTCTCCGTTATAGAAACTGGCTAAAATCTTTCAACCGAATTCGGTTACAAGAACAAGCTGAACTAATGTTGCGGCTAATAAATACGAAGGATACCAGAAACATCTGGCAAATCATTAATAGCGGAAATTTAAAACAGGTCTTTGCGCTATCGAATGGGGTAAATGCTAAGTCCTGGGTAAAACACTACCATAACGTCTTCAATAACCAAAACGCAGATAACATCATAACGTTAAGACCTGAACCATGCAAATGGAGAGTAATTGAATCCCGGGAAGACATCGAAAATGCCATTCAACATCTAAAAACCTCGCGAGCTGCGGGGCCTGATGGCATTTCTAATTCGATGCTGAAAGCAAATAAAGAAAACTGGGCAAAATTCATTCATGGGCTATTTAAGCAAATTGCAGTAACATCGACAATACCGGACTCATGGTCAAGCGCAGTTGTGATTCCAATATTCAAAAAGGGAAATCGAGAAGAGCCAGAAAATTATCACCCAATTGCATTAATAGACACAATGGGGAAAATATTTGCATCTTTTCTCCAAAAGAAAATTGCGATTTGGGCCGAAGCTGCGAATATAATCGACGAGAGGCAAATGGGATTTACAAAAGGCGTAGGAGTGGAGCTTAACTTAATACTGTTGAATATGGCAAAACTGGAAGCCTTAAGAAGTAAGAAAAGGCTATTCCTGGCGATTGTAGACTTACAACAGGCATTTGACAGTATAAATCGAGAATTACTGTGGACAAAATTAGCAAACTGGGGCTGTCCGCATGACCTACTGATACCCGTGATGGCATTGTACGCAAACACTAACATCCGAGTACGCCTAAATAACAAAGGAGCCTTGTCTGATAACATCAAAACAACGAAGGGGATAAAACAAGGCTGTCCATTGGCAGCACTCTTGTTTAAACTTTTCATCGCAGATCTGCCGGAGGAGCTTGCAAAGCTAGATCTTTCCCACCAAAAATTAATGGAAAACCAACAAGCCACGTGACATATGCTGATGACGTGGTACTTCTTGACTCAACCGAAATCGGTCTGCAAAGACTGCTGTCAGCATTACAAGTCTACTTAGCAGCGAACCAACTTGAAATCAATGTAAAAAAATCCCAAGTTATGACGCTGGGTAAAAAAACAGATGCTAAAAAAAATCTCTTCACATGGAAGGTGAAAGATGAGCCTCTGTCTAGAGTTGACGCAACTCGTTACCTGGGAATCTCATTTAACATCTCAATCAGAGAATGGAGTTGGACAAACAATCTATTATCGCAAATTAAAATATTTGCATTACAAGGAGCTAAATTACATGCCAAGTATGGATTCTTTACTCTTAAACCTGTATTAACATTCTACCAACAAAAAGTTGTTCCAACAATTAGTTTCGGAAGCGAAGCAGGGTGGAATATTGATGCCACTCTTTGGCCTATATTGGAGGGGCTTTTTTGGAAAAAAATACTAAAAGTACCTCAGAGTACTTCAATGACAGCAATGAGATATGAACTTGGTCTGGTCTCGACTCGCTACACTCCATAGTAGTGTGGAAATCAATCACAGCACTTCGCAAGATGCGCCTAAAACCGACAGTGAAACCCTATAACATTCTGAATGAAAGATGTAAGGATCCATCTGCTACTCTCCTGAACAGCTGGGAAGATAAATTACTGGCAATCCTTGAAGCAGCCAATATAAGCATGTCTCTTGTCCTACAAATCCCGCAAGTAGCCAAGGTCCAATTCAGGCGATGGCACTGGATAGCAAACTTAGAGGCACGTAATCGCCTGACATCTACAATTGATTTGGGAATGGCATTGTATAAAATGGGAGAAACACCGAGGTACCTCGCCAAATTTCCGTCCCAGTATCACCGGAATCAGTTCCTAAGATTAAGCCTAAACCTCTATGCCACCAATGAGGTTTTAATGAGAAGAAAAGGCTTACAAACTAATAACAACAAATGCCGCTTTTGTGAAATGGCCGTGGAATCGAGCAAACATTTAATAATTGAATGCCTCAAAATAACGCCTCAACGGTCACTTCATCTTGAGAAATTTGCACCAAAAAACGAGAATCTGGAACTATGGTGGAGTCATTTAATTTCGGGGACAAATACCCAACTAACCTGTGCAGTAATACATTTCATGGACATGATACTACCAAAAAATTGAGAAATCACAAGAAATGAGGCTAGAGACATAAATACACGAAATTGGAAAATTGGGAAAATTAAATTAAACTTAAGGAATTGTTGGAATCTAAATAACTAATATATGATTATAACATATAGACTCAAACAATATGATAAAACGAACGGATATGAAGTATAAAGACAATCATTGAATATAGAGATGGAATGACAAAAAAGTTTGTGTTTTTGTGTACAAACTGATGTCAATAAAAAAAAAAAACTAAAAAAATGTCTGTGTTCTATTCTCTTCATCTATGTTGCTAACCCTACTTTATCGACTTTTGTCTTTTATTGTATGCATCAAACAGTTTTTTTTTGTTGCATTTAAGCTGTCTTGTAATGCGCCCAGATACCTCAAGGTGTGGCGCGCTTTATAAATAAATAAAACTAACAATGCCAGTAAGACCGAGATTCTCCTCATCGGCACACCCGCTCCTTCCTTTCCTGTCACTCTCTTGCCGGCCTCTGTTGGCCCTCTTCCGGCTCCCACCTGTGAGGCTTAAAACCTCGGGGTCATCTTCGACTCCACACTCTCCTTCTCTCTTCACATCTCTGATGTCTGTAAGAAGTCACACTACCAGCTCCACCTCCTCAGAGGTATTCTTCCTTTCCTCTCCTTCCCCCAGAAGCTCACTGTCTCCAGAGCTCTGGTTCTCTCTAGGCTGAACTATTGCAACAGCCTCTTTCTAAATCTGCCTGCTTCTATTCTCTGCCCTCTGTAACTCATCCAGAACAGGACTGCGAGACTTGTCCTTGGCCTCAAGCCCAGGGATCGTATCTCTCCAGGACTGAAATCTCTGCACTGGCTCCCAGTGACTGCTAGGATTTGTTTTCTTCCTTCTCGAGCTCTTTGCTCATCCGCCTTCAAATCCATCAGAGTCAGTCTTGTTTGTTTGTTAGTTTTATTTATTTATAAAGCGCGCCGATGTTCAGGAGAGCAGTTTCCATGCTTCTAGCAGCGCTGAAGCCAGACTGATGATCATGGAGACAGCCAACAGATTCATTGTGGAGATTGAGCTGGGGGATGGTCAGCTTTTCCAAGTGTTTGCCCAGGAAAGGAGTGATGGTGATTGGGCGATAGTTAGCCGAGGGTTTCTTAAGAAGAGGGTGCACAAGGGAGTGCTTCAGGGGGGAAGGGAAGACTCCAGTGGCGAAGGAGTGGTTGCAGAAGTCGGCCAGGGCAGGAGCCAGGGAGTCAATGTAGTCCTTGATGGTTTTGGAGGAACAGTTATGAACCTGTTTTGACGAGACTTTCATAGATCAGACTTGTCTAGAAACCTTGTCTGGGGAGAACAGGAGAAATGCAGAGAATGAGTGAGGAGAGTTGGCTGAAGAAGGGCCAGAGGAAGAGCAGGGAGTAGAGGCAGGAAGGGCAGAAGAGGAGAAAGAGGACAGGATGTCCTGAGTTTTAAAGATGAAATGAGAAGCCAATGCCATGCAGAGGGCCTGAGAAGGGACAGGAGAGGTAGAGACTGCGGTAGGATTGGCCAGTTACTTGCAGATTTGAAAGAGTTCAGCCAAGTTGTTAGATGCCGCAGAGACACGGGCTTCGATGTGAGCTCTCTTCTTGGTGAGGACAGAGAGCCGGTATGGCCTTTGGAGCAGGCGGCAGGCCAGTTTGTCAGTGGATGTACATGAAGCATGCCATTTCCTCTCAGTCACCCTGCACTTGCATTTAAGCGTGACAAGGTCTGAGCCATACCAGGAGTTGCACTTGGCTTTGGGCTTCAGGTGGATCTTCATGACAGGGGCCAGAACATAGAGAGTATCAGATATAGCAGAGTGGAGCATGGAAAGGGCTGTGTCAGGGTGTGAGTCAGCCAAAAGGGGAGAGGGGGGTGAGAAAGTGCCGGCAAAAGCCTCAACTGACACGTGCTTCATGGGTCGGATGACCGAGAAGGTGGGTGGCAGTGATGGAGTTGGCTTGGCCTGAGGGGTAGAGAGGGTGGGGTGGGAGGAAAGGAGAAAGTGATCACTGCAGGAGAGTGGATTGGTGAGAGGGATTGAAAAAGGGAAAGGTCTGAGGAGATCAGAACATCCAGGGTGTGCTCTACAGAGTGAGTCAGGCCAGAGGGGAGAATAGACAGTGAGTGAGAGTCGCAAATGTCGCGAAAGAGTCCAGAGGGAGGACAGGAAGCATCCAAGTGGATGTTGAAGTCTCCAAGAAGGAGGAGGTGAGTGGTCGAGACCAGGAGGGAAGAGGAGCGGTCCGCCCACTTAGAGAGGAAGGTGAGATCTGACCAGGTGGCTGATAGATAGTAGCCAAAGTAAGGGAATTGCTAGGAGAGGGAGAGAGCCTGCAGACGAGGCATTCGAAAGAGGAGTAGGCCTGCGTAGGAATGACAGAGGCAGGAATCCACTCTGGGAAGATCGGGGCTACAACCCCTCCGGAGAGGTAGGACCTGGAGGCAGAGAGGATCTTGTAGCCGTCAGGGAGGAGAGTGTCAAAGCTCGTGACAGAGCTGGGCGTGAACCACGTCTCTGTGAGACCGAGGACATCGAGGTCAAGTTCCTCCAGAAGGCGGCAGATGTCAGAGGAGTTTTTGACAGCTGAGCGAGAGTTTAGAGTGGCAATATGGACAAGGTTGCCGTCCTTGAAAGACTTCCCGGAGAGGGGTACAAATCAGAGGTACACCCTGCGGAGGTGTAGAAGAAGCCTGGGGGGCGTGGGGCAGAAAGGGAAGGAGGGGAGGGCAAGGTAGCCATGGAGGAGGCAGCAGGGGGAGGCGAGGAAGCAGTGGAGGGGGGAGAGGGGACAGCGGGAGAAGAAAGGAAATTGATGAGTCACTGGAAGCGTCTATCGAAGAAGAGCAGGTTGACCTCAGGGCCTTGGACCAAGACGGTACCATTCACATAAACATTAATGATGACCTTAGAGGAGTGGAAGGAGGACAGGAGGGCCTCCCACCATGTGCCACCATTAATGGATGCACTGGTATAGGTGTCAGCGATAGGGAGGCCTGGGTTGGAGACCAGGATGTCCTTTTTAAACTTCTTCCTACCAGAGATTGTGAGTAGAGCAGGATGGTCGATAGAGAAGCAGTTAGAGAAAATAGGAGAGACAGAGAGCACCGTAGAGTAGGTAGGGAGAGTATAGAAGAGGAAGGGAGAGGGAAGGGGAGAACACTAGGGAAGGACACAGGGCAGGGTGCAAGCAGGCGAGACAGAGGCGAGACAAGTTGAACAACTGGACAAGACGACAGACACTCAGATGTAAAATACTTTCACAATGCAATTTTAAATACTTTCACAATGCAATTTTTTAAAACAGGAGAAAAACACACCCACGTTTGAGAGTCCTGAATAGTGGGGAGAAAGGCCTAGGTTTCACAATGCAATTTTAAATACTTTCACAATGCAATTTTTTAAAACAGGAGCTAAATACACCCAAGTTTGAGAGTTTGCTAAATGGTCAGGTTTGCAGGGCAGAGTGAGGTTCTGAACCAACTCCGGCCTCACTTTCCTGCCATAGTCGCAGATGGTTGATGGCTGGCAACTGGCTTCCCCTGGGGACATATGCAAACACAGGCTGGAGCCGCCTCAGTTCGAGCCGCCCTTTGCCTTGGGGCCATTAGCTGCAGGAGCTGCCAGGCAGAGGGCTGCCCTAGGGAGTTCAGTGATTACCACCAAGCCACCAATCAGAAGGGGAGGGCATCCTCGGGCGCCTGAATGGCAAGTGGCGACAGCGAGGCAGGCGAGCGCAGGACTCGGTCCTCGCTCGAGTTTGCAGGAGAAACAGCCAATGGGGGATGAGTGGGTGGGAACAAGGGGAGAGGGCAGGCAACACAGAAAGGAAAGGTGCAGGGACAGAGAGAGAGCGAAAACGGCGCTCACACAGCAAACAAAAGAACACAAAAACAAGTTAAGGCACAAAATACAGTTTAGGAGGGAGCTGTATGCAGTCGATGCCTATCTTGGGTGCCTGGATGGCAAGTGGTGACTGCGAGGCAGGCGAGCGCAGGACTAGGTCCTCCCTCGAATTTTCAGGAGAAACAGCTAATGAGGGTCGAGGGGGTGGGAACAAGGGGGAGAGGGCAGGCAACACAGAAGGGAGAGGTGCAGGGACAGAGAGAGAGCGAAATGGCGCTCACACGGCAAACAAAGGAACACAAAAACAAGTTAAGGCACAAAATACAGTCTGGGAGGCCACTGTATGCAGTGGATGCCTACCTCGGGTGCCTGGATGGCAAGAAGTGACTGCAAGGCAGGCGAGCGCAGGACTAGGTCCTCGCTCGAGTTTGCAGGAGAAACAGCTAATGGGGGATGATGGGGTGGGAACAAGGGGTAGAGGGCAGGCAACACGGAAGGGAGAGGTGCAGGGACAGAGCGAGAGCGAAACGGCGCTCACACGGCAAACAAAGGAACAAAAAAACAAGTTAAGGTACAAAATACAGTTTAGGAGGCAGCTGTATGCAGTCGTGCCTTCCTCTGGTGCCTGGATGTCAAGATTGGAGAATGTGCTGTGTGGGATTTGGTATATTAGTACTAATGTGTTGCATTGAGGGTAAACAAACGGGGTTAGATTTGAGGGCTGCAGGCCTTAACATATGTACATTACAGCATCTGCATGGATGTAACAGCTTTGCTTGCAAGGGTTAGATTCAGCAGAAATTAAAGGGAACAGCCAGTTTTCAAGGTGAAATGCGCAATGTAGCAAGATGACAGGCCTTGGAAAAATGAATATGGTAACTGTTCAGTCAGAAGCACAGGAAGAGAGAATGACTGGTCGGCAGGGATGCAGCTTGCCAAAGACCAGGGGGCTTAGCTGGAAAATTACATGAGATATTGCAGGAAGGGCTACAATATTCTCTGTCACGTGTTAAAGTTGGGAGTGACACAAAGGGCTCAAGATGAAGGGTGTGAGATCGACAGATAGGTGGGTAAAGTGTGCAGGATCCATATGTGATATAGGAGGTGTCACACCAGACATCTGCAACCCCTCACTAACCACAGAAGCCGAAGGGAGACCGACCCTCCCACCTTGGTTGTCCACAGGTCCCTGATGTCTAGTAAACAGGTCACCATGAGAACGCCAATGGGGGGAAGAGGGTTAGGGAGAGATTGTGAATGGCTAAGGAGAGTTTTGGATTACCAGAAAGAGGGTTTAGAATGCATAGTTGGATGGCTATGGGGGAATATTAGGAAGGAACCATGCGACCTCCACACAGCCAAACACTCTCTTATGTGAAACAAAAGCCTAATGATCCAAGACCTGTCTACTCCCTGCAATTTGCCTTCTAACTACACATACTTGAACATAGATGCACATGAGGAAGCTGCACAAATACATGTTGGAGAGCAACAATAAGCCATGCACGGTGAACACGCAAAGCGCATGAGATACATGGAACAAATATGCCAGTAAACATATATGAAAATCACAAATTGCTCGTTCATCTGGTAAGCCCAATTGCTGTCCTGTTGCTTCACAGGACTAATACATGCCCAGCCCTAAGGTTCTTCTCATGTACCTCCAGGCAAAAAGCAGAAAGTTGGGCTAGGTTTACTGTAAACGCTATTCAGTGTCACCATGTTTCATCACAGGAGTAAATGAGAAAACACAGTGTTCACATTGTTCCCGGTGCTCCCGCTCTCGAACCCTCTCACCACTCCTCTCTCTTGGACTGACCACTTTCTGCTCTCCTCACACTTGACACTCTCTGCCCCACAGTTGAAGCCTACCCCAGCACTGCCACCAACCTTCTTGGCCATCCGGCCAATGAAGCATGTGTCAGTGGAGGCCTTTGCTGCTACTTTTTCTCATCCTACTCCTTTGGCTGACCCACATTCTGACACAGCCCTCTCTAGCCTGCATCTTTCTATCGCTAACACTCTCAATTTCCTTGCCCCTGCCATGAGAGTCTGCCTGAATCCCACCTCCAAGTGTAACTCTTGGGGTGGCTAGGTCGCAGTCATACCAAAAGGCAGGTGTAGGATGGCCAAGAGGAAGTGGGGGGCATCTGGCACATCCTCTGACAAACTGGCCTGTTGCCTGCTCCATAGGCAATAAAGCTCTCTGTACTGTCCAGGAAGAGAGCCTACATCCAAGCCAGCATCTGTGTGGTCTCTAACAACATGGCCAAACTCTTCACAATCTGCAAGGAGCTGGCCAATCCTGCTACAGTCTCCACCTCACCTGTTCCCTACATGGTCCTCTGCATGGCTGTGGCATCTCACTTCTCTACTAAAACTCAGGACATCTTATCCTCTCCTTCTCTCTTTCCTATTCCTCTCCTTCTACCTCTCATGACCCTCTTCTGGCTACCTCTCCCTCTCCTACTCCCTTCTCCGCTATTTCTGTCATCAGTCCTCATGACGTTTCTAGACAAGTCCGATCTACGAATGTGTCATCCAAGCAGGTGCTCCCCTGCTCCTCCAGATCCCTCAAGGACCACATTGACACCCTTGCTCCCACCTTGGCACATTTCTGCAATCATTCTTTTGCCACTGGAACTTTCCCCTGCCCCCTTAACAACTCCCTTGTGCATCCCCTCATGAAGAAACCAAATGCTGATCCTTCCTGTCTGGCAAACTATCGCCCTATCTCTATCACTCCTTTCTTAGGCAAACTCTTGGAAAAGCTGGCCATCTCCCAGCTCACATTCCACACTGAATCTGTTGGTTGTCTCCATGACCATCAGTCTGGCTTCAGAGCAACCAGAGGCACAGAAATAGCTCTCCTGAACACTCGGGAAGACCTGCTCACTAATATTAATTCTAACTTTCCTTCTGTCCTCATCCTCATTGATCTTTCCTCTGCTTTCGACATGGTTAATCATGCCATTCTGATCCATCGTCTGCATGAGAACCTGGTCAGCACTGATCAGGCTTGCACCTGATTGACTTCCTTCCTCCTGGACCGTCCCTCTCAGGTGAAACGGGGGTCCTTTCTCTCCACCACCTCTCTCTCCACATGTGGTGTTCCCCAGTGCTCCAACCTCTCTCCCTGGCTTTTCAGACTCTACATTGCCCCCTTTGGCCCACCTGATCTGTACCTTCTCCTATAACTATCAGTTTTATGCGGATGCCACTCAGATCTCCACCTGCAACGATCTCTGCATCAATGCCAGAAAGACAGAGATCCTCCGCATTGGGACCCCTGCTCACACTTTGTGTCTTTCACTCTGGCCCTTCTCCCTGGGCCCTCTCCCTGCACTTTCCTGTGAGGCAAAAAACATTGCGGTAATCTTTGACTCCAATGTCTCCTTCTCCCCTCACATCACAGACCTCTCGAAGAAGTCACAGAATCATCTGCACATCCTCAGAGGTATTCTTCCTTTTCTCACTTTCCCCCAGAAGCTCAACATCTCCAGAGCCCTGGTTCTCTCTAGGCTGGACTACTGCAAAAGCCTCTATGTCAACCTGCCTTCCTCTACTCTCCGCCCTCTGCAACTAATCCAGAACAGGACTGCGAGACGTGTCCTTGGCCTCAAGCCCAGGGATTGTACCTCCCCAACACTGAAATCTCTCCACTGGCTCCAAGTGGCTGCAAGGATCAAGTTCAAGACCCTCTGCATTGTTCACAAGGATGTCTGGGGCCCGGGCTGCATTCCATCCAACTCTCTCTTCCTAAACATCCTCCTTCTCAAGTCCTTTGCTTTTTGCCATGCTAGCTGGTCACCTGGCTACCCTCTGAACTCGATGGGCACCAGGTTTCCTCCATGACCTGCAAGCACCTGCACTGCCTCTGGGCCTCTGCTCACTTAGGGGCTGTATCTACAAACCTCCAGTTCCCCCCCTCTGCACTTCCCATAGCTGGCTCCCCCGGCTGCCCTTGCTCAGAGCAACTTCTGCCCTGACCGCACTCCCTTCTCTCTCCCCCTGGCACTTCTCCTCTCCTCCCTGCACTTCCACAATCTGAATGACACAAGGCGTAGTAAGATTGTTTGTTTCATCCTCCCTATGAAACTACCTTGTCTTGTCGCTCCTAGAAACACTTGTGTACAGGCACGTTATAAATAACTCATCATATCATTATATCATTATATCATATCATATCAATATCAAAACATGTGGAACAAATAAAATGGAATTTTCCTGCGCTTCCTCACTGCTGTACTTATCTTTAGCTCGGGGAGCCCCACGGCATCCGCAAGCGAGCTGTAGAAGTCGGGAAAATCAGTATCGGGCTCTGCATCCTGAGTTTCGTTATGCTGTACCCAGGCAAGCAGGGAACTCCTGCTGCTGTCACTGCCGCGGCCCAGGCAACAGAGGACTCTGTGTACGTCGCTGCCACTGCCCGCAGTGCACTTCACCTCCTGCAGTTGTTCGCTGCACCCTGCCCGTGCTCTCAACAGTCAAAACAATCAGCACTGAGCACGGGCAGGCGCAGATTATTTTAAACCCTGGTGGAATGTGCTGAATGCACGTTGCAGGCAGGGATCATGGGCAATGGAGTTTTCAGCCCTCCTGTGCCCCCACAGCCCACAGACCCGCACAGTATCTCCTCTCCTAGGGCCCTGCCAGGTGCCTGGTTTATCTGGATATTTCTTGTGAAACACCTTTATCAACCTTGGTGCATGCACATCCTCTGCCGGCTCCCAAGAGCGATCCTCGCGTCCATAGCCAACCCAATCCACCAGGTACCACAAGCATCTATGGTGTCTTAGAATCCAGTATATTTCATGCTTCTTATTCTTCCTGCCGTTCTTCCAGAACAATAGGTCGTTTCTTGGGCTGCATACCAGGGGCTGCAGGTGTAATTAAAGATACATGAAATACAGGATATAGTCTCAGGGTACCAGGCAATTTTAGTTTCACATCTGTGTCAGATACACTTTTAACCACTACATATGGTCATATGAATCGAGGCAAATGTTTTCATGCCCGTACTATACGTATGTTCTGGGTTGAAAGCCACACTTTGTCTCCTGCCACATACTTGGGAGATCTCTGTCTTAGTATATCAGCATACCACGTGTATGTCGCTTTAACCTTTTCCAGGTTTTGGCGTGCTTTTCGCCTGATGCTTGAATGCATCTGTTTACGCTGCTTGAGTGTTGGCATGTTAACTGTTGGTGGAACAGGTTCGGAAGCATATTTTATTCATGGCCATATAGACACATGCTGGGTGAAATTCCCAGGCAAGCGTGTTCTGTGCTATATTGTAGGTAAACTCATCTACCCAAAGAAAATGTGCCCAGGAACTCATTGCATCAGCTAGCAAGCACTGCAAATATGGCTCCAGAGTTTGATTCACCCGTTCGGTTTGCCCATCTGTCTGTGGGTGGTAACATGTATAAAAGTATGACACCTCTGAATATAACCATGCACTTGTGTGTTCATACCAGGCCAGCAAATGTATTTACCCAGCATCTCCAGAGTCTTGCGTTTCCCTGCATGCCCTGCTAAGAGGGATTTATGGCACCATAGCGATTCTTTATCTCTCAATCTTGTGATTGGAAGAAATAGCCTGCCAGCAGGATTGGGTAACCCATTGTGTATTGACCTAAGAGAGTCCTGAGTCATCCACTCTTGCAATTCTTTCTTTTTGAAATAACCCTGTAGCTCTTCTAACAGACTGTAATGCATCGACCTTGGAAGGTTTGGAACCGATAGAAGTACACCTAACATGGATGCTGGAAACTTCGTGTTGCGGCCTATGCATCATTCAAGATGGCCGCTAGCACGTATTTACGCACAACGCACCAGTGCTCTGATGCGTTGTATCTAAGTACTTTCGTACCTTACCAGCGCTGTTTTGCTGAATATCTCGCTACCTATTATTGCTTCCTGTTGCTTTACCTCCCTCTTCTTCCACTATCTTACACAGAGGTAAAACGTACTATTTTGGGTAGCTTTTTCTTTATACGGTTGATCCCTGTTAATCACACTTTGAGGTTTGTTCTTTAACTCCTCAGTCCCTGTATTTTTCTTTCTACTATTACCTTGTTTAACTTTCTTTCTGACTGCTGTATCTTTTCTACTTACTCCGTTTCTTCCACTTGGAGTTTCTTCTCTCTTGTTAAGTCTAACCTTCTAGGCTACAAATCTTCAGTTCATGGTATAACTGCCTTGACGTTCAACTACCTTCCGGACAGTTTCCTGTGCTTCTATTGTGTCTCAGTACTTTCGGCACCACCGGCTACTCGATCATACTACACCGAAGAAGGAACTGGACTCGCTTCTACACTTCTATCCAACCTGAAGAAGACCATTCATACAGGGTTTTTTCAGTTTACGGCTTTTTCCCTGGAACAGCGGGTTGGCTCCTGGGAGGCTCCTGGGATTTGGTTCCTATCGGGTCACGGTGGCCTCCGGGGAGTCACGCCCGTACTTGCATCAAAGAAGGAGTAAAGAGATCAGAAAAACACGAAAGAAAGAGAAGACAGAACTCCGAGAAGAATTCGACAGAGATTCAGGTGAGGAGGAGTTGGAAAGGGGAACCAGGGTTGCAAGTTTTGACAGTATACAACGCCCAAGGACAAGAAAATGGCTACTCCAGAACAGGTTCAAGAAATGTGTAACGCCATTCAAGCATTACGAGTCGAAATGCAGAATTTACAGGCTGAAAATCAAGCTCTTCGTCAGCAAGTAGCAACTCAAGATGAAGGAAGAGGTGAATTACCACCGATGCCCCTGTCCATTAACAAATATGATGGTGACCCTAAGGGAATTAAGGAATTTCTCGACGCTTGTACTGTGTATTTCTCTTTCAGAAGAAGGAATTTTGAGTCAGGTAGATCACGAGTTGGATTCCTGATAGCTAACCCAACAGGTAGCGCATTAAAATGGGCAACACCTCTACTTACCTCTGATGATCCTTCGGTAAATGATTTCGACTTATTTGTTCGCAATTTCAAGACTAGGTTCGAAAGACCTGAGGTTCAGTATTCTACATATGAGGCCCTTATGGACATAAAACAAGGAAACCAAGACGTACAGACTTAGATTTCTCACTTCCAAAGTTTGGCAAGCTTAGCAGGATGGCTAGATATTGTGCAACAGACCATATTTCGAAGAGGGTTGCACGAAGATATAAAGGATGAGTTGGCACGGGTCGAAAGACCCGAGACATTCTCCGATCTGGTTTCCTTGGTCCTCCAGATAGATTTAAGGTTGCATGAGAGACGCCAGGAGAAACGTAAGGGTCGAGGACTCCAATGGAACACCCAAACTGGTGCACAACTTAAGGATCGTGTTTCTTCAGAGGAACCAAAGCAGATTGGTGCAACCAGAGGACCCCTGTCTTCTAATGAGAGAAGACGAAGGAGAGAACACAATTTGTGCATGTATTGTGGGTCTTCAGATCATCAGTTGAAAGATTGTACAGTGATTCCATCTCGGCGTTCGGGAAACGCGCAACCCTGAGTCTATACAAGGGAGAGTACGGGGAAGGTGGCACAAACCCTTGCAATACCACTAACACAGGAGAAGACAACCAACTGATGATATTTCAAGTATCTTTGAACTCTACTAATGGAACCTTGATTCCGGTATTAGCCATGTTGGACTGCGGTGCTGCAGGCAACTTTATAGACTCCTCATGGGCACAAGATAAGGGTATTCCGCTCAGGCAGAAGAGGAAGACCATTCCTGTGGAAGGTGTTGATGGACGTCCATTGTCGTCAGGACCTGTTACTATGGAAACATTACCCTTACAGATAACCATGAAGAATCATACCGAAGAGATAATCTTTGACACTATCTGGGCTGCTCATTTTCCAGTAATACTTGGCATTTCTTGGTTGAGACGTCACAACCCTCCTATTGATTGGAGTGCTAATCGACTGAGTTTTAACTCAGATTTCTGTGGAAGGAATTGCATCAAGGAGCAACGGGTTGAAGTCTCTGCTTGCCCTATCAACCAGTCTACAGTTTCTATATCTGCCATTCCCGTTCAATATCAAGAGTACAAAGAGGTTTTTGAAGATGTTGTTCCCAAACTCCTCCCACCTCACCGACCTGAAGATTGCAGGATAGACTTAAAGGAAGAAGTCTCACTACCTTTCGGTAGGATGTATCCGTTGTCCCAGCAGGAAAAGACGGTCTTGAGAGAATATCTGGACTCCAATCTTCAGAACGGTCTGATTCGGAAGTCAAGATCCTCCGGAGGTGCATCACTTTTCTTTGTAGCAAAGAAGGGAACAAAAGAATTACGTCCATGTATAGACTATCGAGAACTAAACAGAATTACTGTCCGGGATCGTTATCCCATGCCCTTGATAAGGGACATTCTTGGAGCTGTTAAGGACTCCAAGATCTTCACTAAGATCGATCTACGCGGGGCCTACCACCTACTCAGGATCCATCTAGGCGATGAATGGAAGACCACTTTCTGAACATCGTTGGGGTTATTCGAGTATTGTGTGATGCCGTTTGGATTAGTCAACGCTCCATCGGTGTTTCAGCGGTTCATGGACCACATTTTCGCTGATATGCTAGGAACTTCCGTAGTAGTGTACTTAGATGATATTTTGATCTACTCTTCCACTCTTACTGAACATCGAAACCTTGTTAAGGAAGTACTGCAGAGACTCAAGGACAATCGTCTGTACGCTAAGGTTGAAAGTGTATTTTTGAGGCTACCGAAGTACCTTACCTCGGCATCATATTATCCTCCAATGGAATACGGATGGATCCGGATAAGGTAAAGGCCATTCTCAGGTGGCCTGAACCATCTTCTCCTAAGGATATTCAAAGATTTCTTGGCTTGGCCAATTTCTACCGTTGTTTCATTCCTCACTTCTCGGAGATGGTACTTCCTCTAACATTGCTTCTCAAGAAGTGTTTTCGAATGGAATCCTACCGCACAATCAGCCTTTTTGAACCTCAAGAGACTGTTTACCACAGCTCCGGTATTTATTCAACCGGATCAGTCAAAACCCTTTATCGTGGAAGCCGATGCTTCAGGCGGAGCCCTTGGAGCTGTGTTGTTACAAGAAGATAATTAAGGAGTAGAACATCCCATCGCCTACTACTCACGTACTCTTACAGTCAGTGAATGAAACTATTCTGTACTTGAGCGAGAGCTTTTAGCGATAAGAAGAGCTTGCGAGGAGTGGAGACATTTACTACAAGGGGCCACACATCCATTTCTGATTCACACTGCCCACAGGAATCTGCGGGATCTCCAGAAGATGGAATGCCACAATTCCCGTCATGCCAGATGGGCCTACTATTTCTCCAACTTTGATTTCCAGATTTCATATATACCAGGCTCACAAAATGGAGTAGCTGACGCTCTTTCTAGAAGCTGGACGGAAGATTAAGGTATGGAGGTCAAACCTACTGGGAAGGAAAGGATGTTGCCTACCACAAGATTTATAGCAGTGATCAACTGCTTTCTTCAGAAGGTTAGGAAGGAATACAAGACATGGACTAGACAGAAGCTAATGTCTAAAGGTCTTCAAGAAAGAGATGGATTATGGTTCTACAATTCGTCTCTCTTTCTCCCTTCTTCACAACTTCAAGCCAAGACGCTACATTTTTGTCATGGTCTCCCATTAGCTGGTCATAAGGGACAAAAAGCTACCAACAAACTATTGAACAGAAGTTTTTGGTGGCCTTCGATGAGAGCTGATGTTAACTCATACGTTAACTCCTGTTCGGTATGTGCTAGTGCAAAGGTTTCTAGACAGAGACCATTAGGACTTCTCCAGCAAGCTGATTTACCTTCTCGACCCTGGGAGAATATCTCTATGGACTTTATCGTAGATCTACCTCCTTCCTAAGGGAAGACAGCTATTATGGTTACGGTTGATTCCTTTTCCAAACAGGCTCATTTTTCCTCTTTAACAGGAGTGCCTTCTGCTTCAGAGACAGCTTCTGTGTTCCTACGAGACATAATAACACTGCACGGGTTTCCTCGAGTTATTGTCTCGGACAGAGGAGTACAATTCACCTCTAAATTCTGGTCCATTTTGTGTAAGGAACTGGGTATCCATAGAGCATTATCATCAGGATACCACCCTCAATCCAATGGACAAACGGAGAGACTAAATGCCACACTGGAGGAGTATCTGCAGTGTTTCTGTAAAAAGGAACAAGACAATTGGGCATCATTGTTACCCATGGCGGAGTTCACGTATAACAACACGGTACATACAGCTATTGGAATGAGTCCTTTTCAGTGTACCTATGGTTATCATCCGCATTTTCTACCCCCCAATACAGCCGGAAATACCAAGGCTCCGGCAGTAGATGAGGCAGTATTCAAAATACAACAAACCCATCAATTGGCTTTGCAGACTCTAGAGGAGAGCAGAAGGAAATACAAGAGATTAGCCGATGCTAAGAGAAGACCCAATCCTCAATGGGGTCCTGATTCTATGGTATGGCTATCCACCAGGTACTTACCTCGCTGGACACGTATGGGCAAATTTTCTCCAAGATATATCGGTCCATACAAGATTGAGGCTAAGATCAATCCTGTCACTTACAAGTTGAACCTACCACCTCGATTCAAGAGAATACACCCGGAATTCCATACTTCCTTACTAAAGGCTTATGTGGAAGATCCCTATCAGAGGAGTATTAAGAAGACGAGTGTAGTAGATCCCAAAGAAACCAAGGATTACGAAGTGGACAGATTGGTTGATTCACGTTATCGACAGGGTATCTTGCAGTACCTGGTACACTGGAAGGGATATACCAGATCAGAGAGAACCTAGGAGCCCAAAACCCATATAAGTGCTCCAAGACTTGTTCAGAAATTTCACAGGTTGTACCCGAGTAAGCCAGGTGGTGTCCGACATCGAAGGGGGCATACTGTAATGCATCGACCTTGGAAGGTTTGGAACCGATGGAAGTACACCTAACATGGATGCTGGAAACTTCGTGTTGCGGTCTATGCATCATTCAAGATGGCCGCTAGCACGTATTTACGCACAACGCACCAGTGCTCCCATGCGTTGTATCTAAGTACTTTCGCACCTTACCAGCGCTGTTTTGCTGAATATCTCGCTACCTATTATTGCTTTCTGTTGATTTACCTCCCTCTTCTTACACTATCTTACACGGAGGTAAAACGTACTATTTTGGGTAGCTTTTTCTTTATACGGTTGATCCCTGTTAATCACACTTTGAGGTTTGTTCTTTAACTCCTCAGTCCCTGTATTTTTCTATCTACTATTACCTTGTTTAACTTTCTTTCTGACTGCTGTATCTTTTCTACTTACTCCGTTTCTTCCACTTGGAGTTTCTTCTCTCTTGTTAAGTCTAACCTTCTAGGCTACAAATCTTCAGTTCATGGTATCACTGCCTTGACATTCAACTACCTTCCGGACAGTTTCCTGTACTTCTATTGTGTCTCAGTACTTTCGGCACCACTGGCTACTCGATCATACTACACCGAAGAAGGAACTGGACTCGCTTCTACACTTCTATCCAACCTGAAGAAGACCATTCATACAGGGTTTTTTCAGTTTACAGCTTTTGCCCTGGAACAGCGGGTTGGCTCCTGGGAGGCTCCTGGGATTTGGTTCCTATCCGGTCACGGTGGCCTCCGGGGAGTCACGCCTGTACTTGCATCAAAGAAGGAGTAAAGAGATCAGAAAAGACACGAAAGAAAGAGAAGACGGAACTCCGAGAAGAATTTGACGGAGATTCAGGTGAGGAGTAGTTGGAAAGGGGAACCAGGGTTGCATGTTTTGACACAGACCTTGCGTAACTGCTCCTACAATACTGTCTGCCCCTATTATGCCCCTATTATGGGTTGAGATTCTGCAGAGTCTTGCGTTTCCCTGCATGCCCTGCTAAGAGGGATTTATGGCACCATAGCATTGCTTTATCTCTCAATCTTGTGATTGGAAGAAATAGCCTGCCAGCAGGATAGGGTAACCCATTGCGTATTGACCTAAGAGAGTCCTGAGTCATCCACTCTTGCAATTCTTTCTTTTTGAAATAACCCTGTAGCTCTTCTAACAGACCTTGCATAACTGCTCCTACAATACTGTCTGCCCCTATTTTGGGTTGGAATTCTTGTGCAATCATCTCAGAAGCTTGCTCTCTGGTTAGTGCACCTGCCTTCCCATTCCTGGTCCCTGGCCTGTAAGTGATGACAAAGTCAAACTCCTCAATATACTGAGCCCAACGTAATTTCCTCAAACTCAGAGTCGTGGCGGTTTTCAGATATGGCAAATTTCGGTGATCAGTTACCACCATAATATGATGTTGAGAACCCATAAGGTAATGCCTCCACTCTTGGAAGGCCGCTCAAATGGCCAGTAATTCCTTATCCGTGATAGAATAGTTCTGCTCACAGGTAGTCAGTTTGCGTGAAAAGAATGCAATTGGGTGCAAGACCCCAACCTGCTTCCTCTGCAAGGGAACTACCCCCAATGCCAGATTAAATACGTTGGTTTCCAATTGAAATTATCTCTCAATGTTTGCATGCTGTAAAATGGGTGCCCTTGTAAACACCCCTTCGAGTTCTTGAAATGCTGACTCTGCATCCATGTCCTACTTGAATTGACTTGCCTTTCGGATCAAATGAGTAACAGGTGCGATAATCTGGGAGAATTGGCAATGAATCTCTGATAAAAGTTTGCAAAACTCAGGAAAGATTGAACCTCTTATCTACTCTGTGGGAATGGCCATTCTGTAACAGCCTGTACCTTCTTCCTGTCCATCACAATGCCTTGGGGAGTAAGAATGAACTCTAAAAATGCCACCTGAGCAGCGTGAAACACACATTTCCCAAGTATTGCATACAATCAGTGTTCTCTTAGCTGTTGCAAAACAGCCTGAACGTGCTGGACATGCTCCTTCCTGGTTTCAGAATAGATCAGGATATCATCAATATAGACGATCACAAAGATTTCTATGTAGTCCCGTAATACATCCTGCATGAAATGTTGCAAAGTCACTGGAGCGTTACACAACCCGAACGGCATCACCAAGTATTCAGACAAGCCAAACTAAGTCTGGAATGCTGTCTTCCATTCATCCCCAGCCTTAAATCTAATCATATGATAAGCTCCCCTGAGGTCTAGTTTTGCCCGCTGATTTTACCTGGTCCAACAACTGACATCAAGGGTAAAGAGGATCTGTTTTTAATGGTCACCTTATTCAAGGCCCTGTAGTCTATGCATGTTCTCTGGGTGCCTTCTTTTTTTAGGAACAGAAAGCAAAGGAGATGACACTGGAGACTTAGACACCCCGATAAATCCACAAGCTAGCATGTCATCCAGATACTTTCGGAGATTTTGGTTTTCTTGTTCAGTAAAGGCATAGATCCGACTACATGGTAACTTGGCATTTATTTATTTGTTTATTTCTATATTTATAATGCGCACCAAGTCCTGAGGAATCTGGGCGCATTCCTTACAAATACATATGTTACGCAATTACATAGAGTTGAAATAGTACCACAGGTTCATTGAAGTGCAGCACAGAAGTACAGGCATAAGGACATAGAGCATTACTGTGTCTCCTGCGTGACGAGCCACGTTTTTACATTTTTTCTGAATTTGAGGTAAGACAGTTCTGATCTTAAGGTTAATGCTAGAGTATTCCAAAGTTTTGCTGCTAACACATGGAAACTATTGTCCCATGCCTTCTGGAGCTTAAACCATCTAGGGATCTTAAGGCAGTGTGATTGTGAGGACATTGTTTGATGTTCTGAGATATTTCGTGAGAATGTGTCCGTCAAGTTTTTAGGTGCTAGATTCGTGAGACACTTATGGGTCAGTGATAAAGTTTAAAACGTGATTCTATGATTGACTGATAGCAAGTGCATATTGTGTCTCAGATCTGATATGTGGTGAGATCTAGGGATATTCATCGCAGATATAAGCGCATTATTTTTGAGTATTCCCCGTTCCCTTAGTAGCTTCTTCACACCAACAAAAGTATGTCTCTCCTGTTGCACTGCCAGCGCGTAGTCAGGGAAAATACCGACCATCTTCAATTCCTGTTTCTCTCGTGCAGCCTTCAAAACCAGATCTCTATCCCTGTAATTCATTAGGTGTGCAATTACTGGTCTGGGGTATCCCCCTGGTTTTGGTTGTGCCATTCACCCCCGTTGTGCCTGGTCCACTACGAACATTTTGAGACCAGCCGGGGTCACCTAGTAGTTCCTTCAGTAGCTCCTCAACTGAGACCTCCATGGGCTGCTTCAAGGGATCTTCAGGGACACCGACAATACGAACATTGTTCCGCCTCGTTCTTGCCTCCAAATCCTCACACTTTATCTTGATGCTGCCCAAATCTTTGGCCATGGTCGTTACCGTCCCCTCTCGTGCTGTTATGGCATCCTCTGCCGTGCTAATCCATGTCTCAGTTTCCGTAATTCGTTGCATGTCTTTCTCCAACTGAGCGTGGATTGTGGTTACATTTACTTTGATACCATCCAGATGGAAGCAAATCCTTGATGCATGATGGCCATGACTTCTTGGAGGTCCACAGGTGGCAGCAACATTGCTCCCTCTGTTAGTTGCTGACCGCTTGTCCCTTCACCACTGTTTCTACATGCTTTGGGGTGGGCTTGCCAAACCTATTCATTGTGCCACTTTTCTTAGCCCCAGCCCCTTTAGGCATAATGCAGCAACCTTTAATCCAGTCTCCGCACACACTCTCTGTTGGTTACCTGGTTAGTATTACAGCAGCCTGCTATGTGTTTAGCCAGGAGTGATGTTTTTTGGGTGGCGAGGCAGCAACACGGCAGCTTCCTTCCTCCACCACTAGACAGCAGCCAACTATGACCACTATCTCAGTGCACTAGTTCCTTTAACAGCTTTGTATACTGCCACCCACTCTGCAGATTTTGGGTGACACCTAGGTTCGTCGATACACTTTCTTGATTTATGTTCCGTTGCTTCCAGGTTAGTTCACTGCAGTGATAATAGACCAGAGGTGTATGACAACCCTGTTAGATGTCCCTACACACCAGGGCCTATGCTCCTGGTTAGTAGTTTCTCAGTCACTGAGTCTCATATTAAGCTACAACTGCTTTGTATTTGATGGGAGAATTGTAACAGCGCAGTCAGTCCAGAAGCGTAATAAAATCCCAACCCCAATGGGTAAGCTGTCTTGATCATAGTGTCTTTACAGCAATCTTTACCTCAGTACTGATTCAGAGCAGTCACCTTTGCTATGTTCCAGTGTGCCCTGGTGTCAGAGGGACACACAGTCACGTGTCCCACACATACAGCACCACTAGCTGAGCCTCCTCCGTGGTAGCAGTACAAAAACACTGTGAGGTTGAAGTTAATGAAGCAAGGGTGGGAGCGGGAGATGTGATGAGTCAGTAAACTCCCACGCAGTGCAATCGAATATGGGTTTCTGGTTCTCAGTCTTATGTGTGCATGTTGCACTCTTCCCAGGGCTGCAGATTGCACAGTATTTCTCCAGCTGGTGGCCCAGCATCCCACTGAGCACGCTTGCCTTCAGCTGGGATTATTTCCTGTCTCTACAGCCAGTCTCTGACACCAACAGACCTTGCTATGAGGTCACTGTGCAGTGTTAGGGTAATTTCTGGTGGTCGGCAGAGCCACACCCGGGGTCCGCAGACCTCCAGCTCTCGGAAGGCCCCAACTTTTCTGTGTCCCAAAGAAGTAGGAGGTCTACACAAGAGCAATAGTTACTGCTGTTTTAATACAAGAAAAGAGACAGGGACATGCACAAGGAGCATATGTTCCATGCAGCTTCTCATCATAATCGGGCTCGCAGGCCGCTTTTGGGTCTGAATGACGTAACAATGTGCGTCATCTGTGAAAGCTCGTCCCCGAACTTATCGCCACTCCGGGTTGGTTCCCTGAGTGGTAGGTTCAGTATAGAGCAGTATAGTGAAAAGTGTGATTGGTAGAGTAGATGTCAGGTGGTACGCTTGGGTCATCCCTAAAAGTCGCTACTTCTAAAAGGTTACATAGAGAGAATTAGCGATTGGTTGTGTGGTAATGTCGTGAGTGGTTAGCGCCCCGTGTCCTGATTGGTCCATCAGCGAGCCCCCAAGCCTGGGACCATCGTCGCTCCCAACCCGCGATGTACCTGGTGTTAGCAACAATGTGTGACTGTGTCAGTGGACGACAATGGACAGGTCCAGCTATTTGCCATTAGAGCGCTCCTTTCCCATCGCTGCCGGTGTCTGAGTTGTTACATGCGTCCCGGCCGTGAGACACTAGTGTTTCTTTAGTCCTCGGGAGTTGGCGTCGTATCAGGTCGGCTTGGTCACATGTTGAGAGACCATAGCTGAGGCAGAATTATAAGGATTTGATTTGTATTTTGCTCCGGGTAGTCGTAGCAGTGTCAGGTGTCATCTTGGCTTGGAGAACACGGGAATGTGGATTGCAAAATCGTGACCTTGGCTTCTGGGCTCTGATCAGGGCTGTTCTGCATGGTCAGCACCTTGTAGCTCTGCCTAGCCTGCTCTGGGCCTGCCGAATCTGGTTTGCGGCCTACTTCGGCTTGGTTGCATGTTATGTGATAAGGTGCATAAGGATAGGGGTGCGAGGGTGCGGTGTGGTTCTTTGCGCATTGGTCCAGTTAGGGTCTTGTCTCCAGGGTTAGTAGCATGAAGTCTCTGCAAGCATATAAACAAGCTCTTCTGGCGTCTTGCGTTTCTGCGAAGCGATTACTGGCCTATATGAAAAATAATAACAATGCACGTCTGTGAGTGGTCACGGTCCGCTACGTCATAGGACTGAGCGTGTACTTCGTGTAGTTTGGTGTGTGTCTGATCCAGGTGAGTGGTAGCACATGTGCTTCTGTCTGTTGAAGCTATGCCGTCATGTCATCTCTAAAGATGGTGGCTTAGGTTGTGAGATGGTTAAGTCAAGCTGGTCCATGTGATCGGCTTCGGCTCTGTCTTGGTTCCCACCCCGTGCTCTGGGTGGTATGCAGCTAGGTTTCGCAGGTGAGGTATGGTCACGGTGAATGTTGACATCCGCGGTAGTGGACAGAGGTGCAAACTCATCCTGCTCAGGGTACTTGGGTTGTGACGTCGGCCATAGTTTGTACGTTGGCTGGGGGAAGGAACCGTCCAATTTTCCCTCTTCAGCAGCGCTTTCTATGCTGCCTTCATACGGCACAAGGCAGTCCCAGGAGTACCCCCCACTGCCCGGCCTCCCAGGCCGCCGTGCTTACGGTCCGATTAGGGAGCCTCCCATGCAACAGTGCACGCAGTTGCTTACCATGGCACCGGTCCGTATCCAGTAGAGTGCCAGGTGGGCTCTGCTTCTTCCTCCTTAGCCGTCCGAATGCTCTCCGCTTCCTAGCACCAATTCTGCCGCCAGCTTCCTCACTTCATATGGTGGGCTGGGACTCCCACAGCACAAACGCTGTGCCTCCTCTATCACACGTCGACAGGGCGTGAGCCACCGCAACTCCGTATCGAGGCAGGAGCCGATATTTTCAATTTCTGTTCAAGGCATAATGAGCCCACACCCTTCCAATAGCTGGTCACGAGTTTATGTGTCAGACATACCGCATATCACTCCCCATTTCTGCAGGGAATCTCCACACATCCACGGAGCTGACGCGAAGGCCACCGTTTTGGCTGTCACACAACAGTGCCCCTCTTCAGTGTTATTTTCTTTTGGTGTCACACAATGACATTAACTGCAATCACTTGCCATAGACTTCCTCTTCCCAACTAGTGATGTACAGCAAATAGTCTCCTGTGAAAAAAACCAACAGTATTGTTTACATTTTTGTATATATTAATATAAAAGAAACATTCCCAGTTGTTAATAACAGACAAACGTTTCTAAATACATGTTGTTCCCTGCCGGCACGGTCAATCTTTATTTTTTTATTACAAATCGTTTCAAATGCCTGAGTATAAAAACAACATTTCCTTTTTATGAGAAAAAAAACATGTTTTTTAATGCCACAACAAAAAAGCCTTATCCAATTGAACCCCGGTCTCCGGCGTGACAGGCGGGGATACTGACCACTATACTAACGAGGATTCATGTTTGCCACATCTATTTCTGACTAAATTCATGCACTCATTGGTCGTGCTAATTATTCCTTAGGGTGAGGTTGCACAGCGCACATGCACATCAGAGGGAAAACGTGCATCTGATCTGATCATGCTTTTCTCAAGCAGCATGCCAATACTCAAGGCAGTTGTACGAACGATCACAAACGAGTGAGGCATGGGACAGATGAGGCCCAGGCTGGACGAGGTCCCTTCAAGTGCTCGTACAAGGGGCCCATCTCCATTGGCAAATATTTTAAATTACGGGAAGGCTCACGCACACAAGTTCCTGTTGCAATATCTACGACGAGTATCTTCAGTGTGTGCTGGCCGTTCAACTTAGATTGTCTGCTTTTTATGTCTTTAGAGGCGGCAGCTGAGCCGTGCTGCAGAATCGTTGGAATAGAAAAGGGGCGGGACGGAACTTTTGTTACTTATGATCACCAAATGAACAGGGGAAAAGCTTCCACAAGATACTTAATGGTTCACAGGACCCAGTCTCATTGTGGTTTGTTTGTTATGAGGAAATCACCAACACTTCCTTCTTCCTACTCCTGGCAGTACTTACTTGTGAGGCAGAAGCCTCTGTAATTGGATCTCACCCACAAAACCTCAGTTAAATGTTCCTGTCTCCTACAACCTCTTGCTGCTGAAAATAGGTGGCAACTTTGGTGGCCTATTCACAGCTGCCAAATTTCCCCGTGTTTTTCTCATTGCATGCTGGGACGTAGGCCCATACTAATTCAAAACAAAACTACAAGTCCCAGCATTCAAAGGGAACCATGAGGATTGACTCGAGGTATCACACATGCATACATGGCAACTGCCCAAAGCGCCTGAGAGCAGGGCAGGTGTTATGTCATATTTGGTATCCCGTCTTCGAAGATCGCAGACCAAAGTAGGAGAGTTCATGTAAGTCATTTCACCAAAATTCCAGGGGTAGCAGAAGTGACATCAAATGGTCCTTGACCCCCTGATGACATCACAGGAAGTGATGTCATTTGACCACACCCCAAAGTGATTTTGCAGGAACCGATGGAACACGATTTTTCACCCATTGACAAAACAGGAAGTGCCATCCCATAGCATTGTACACTACGAAAAATATGGTTACAATATCACTATAATGTGATGTACATTTCCTACAAGAATGGATCGCCATATGTATCCTTAAGATCAGTGTGTATAGGCCCATATTACCAAATTACTGTGAATGAAAGCAGACGTCCATGACCAAATGATAATGATGTGTTATTATATAGCGCTTACGCTTAAGCGCTTTATATTGGAAAAATATACACCCAATCTGTGTTGGTACTCATTTATCAACCTCAGAAGGATGAAAGGCTGAGTCGAGGCGTTTTAGAACAGACTAAATCAGTGACTCACCCCCTGAAGTGTGCCTGAAATAAACCTTTAATGAGTCTAGCAATTATTGTATAGAATTCCAGAAAGACACATTATTTGGTATTCCTATTCTTTCTTATTTAGGGTCAGTGCTGAAAGTGTTAGACTTGTGGCACTCCTGTTCTTATTTTTCTTCTTTTTTTTGTTTAAGGTGCCTGAACAAGAACGCCAGCCACTCCAGAAGTAAAGAGCTACATGGTGCTGGCCACAGCCCAGGAGCTTGCATTACAAATGCTTTTGTTTTTTTTTAAACCTTTTTTTAATTATTATTTTTTTTAGAGTTCACAAGGAAGACCACAGAGGTTGCAAGGGAGACCTCAGAGGTCGCAGTTGCGACCCCTGGTGACCCCTAAATCAAGTCCCTGGGAGAGTTCTGAGCCTGCTTAATTAATGAAAGCGTATTAACACGCTGCAGTGGTGGCCTATTAAAGGGGCCTAACAAAACCTCCATTTGGAGTGGGTAAGTGGTGATGGGAGGGGCGACTTCAGAAAATAGGTGGGGCAAACTTGCAGGCTCTGCCCACACTGTTCTACTCCCCCATGGTCTGGTGTGGGGACCAACTATCAAACAGTATATTTTAAAGCGCAATATGCAGAAAGGCACTGGACGTTTTTCTTCACCCACTTCTTGCAGATCCCGAAGGTCCAAGAAAGTGTGAAAATGGCAGATGGTGTGCAATGAAAGACTCGATATCATAGCATAACAGGACATAGCAGAGTCTGGGTCAGTACTCTGGACGGCCCAAGCACCTTCAGTGACTGTGAGCAACATGGGAGAAACTGTGATGTTGGTTCTACCACAGTTAGTCCACTATACTAGAATCTCTGGTGCACTGACTGGCTGGTGAGACTATGTCTGCCCGTAAAAACAAGTGTTACGAGACTTGCGGAAGGCCAGTGCCACAATAATGCAATTCTGTGTGACAGTATTGGAGCTACTGGCAGAGGAGCGCCAGGATACACCAATTTGTCCCTAGACTCATTAAAACTGTCCTGTTTTAAGGGTGTAAACGTAATCACTTATAAGCACTCCAATATTTGCAGTTGAAGTCAGGGTGAGATTACATTATTTGCCCAGGATCACTCACTTACACTAAACAGAGAAGCATGGATTTTAACAAACTCTGCAATTTGGGCACGGCCATCTTTTTCCACGCTTTACTTGGAACAAATATTTAAGTTTTGGGTGTCAAGGCCTACAATAATACTGTCCTATAGAGTTTACTTGCAAAATACACAAATTGCATAGTAAAGCATCATGACAATATGCAAATCCTTATAGCAGCATGTTGAGCCAAAATAATATCAGTTTACCTTTTATTTTCCACATACTGAATGCAACACTATAAGATGCAAAAGGCAAAATCTATTCACCCACTTTAATTTCAGAGCTTTAAGTCACACAATAAGAGTAGTAGAGTAATAAACTCATGTAGGTTTGAAGATTTGTCACAAACCTCCAGCGTGTTGTTTTGTATGGTTTTAGAACATTCAACTAAGGACATCAAAGCAAACTTAACTTTGTAGCATATTAAGCTATTACACATTATGTGTATCAACACATTATCAAAGGGTGCTTTATTGTGTTGCCCGCTTTAACTTTCACGGATTTGCAAAGTGACTGGTGGTCTTTCAGTTGGAAATACACCATTATGCATGAGAAAGGCAATGTTGCTGATGACAAAAGAAAGGTGTTGTCGAGTTTATTATGGCACTGGCTGCAAAGCCAGGGATGCAGCCTGTGTGTCTCATGGGGGCTGTGACTGGGGAAACGGGCAGTGCTTGATCATCCGATCCGAGCCAAGCAGATTTGCCTCGGAAGAAAGAAAATGCGCCAACAGGACCACGTTCCTGATCATTTGAACTATGAAAGGCTCTTCACAGAAGCCCGCCCTCAGCTAACATTTAGTAGGGGGATTCAGCCCTGTCAGCTCAATGACGTTGCGCGCCTGGCCTCGTAGTATGATGACAAATATCTATGAACAGGCTAATTGCGTTAATATAAAAGCTTGTGGCAGGCTGACATTGTAAACATTTGTTTGAGCACCGTCTTCTTTCCAAATGAGCCTGCCACTGCTTGTATTTGCACACTTTTATTTTAATGCAAGGGAGCTTATGAAGCATTTCACACTGCAGCGTGTTTATAAGACTTCATTAAAATATGAGGCAAGTCTTATAAACATGCTGCAGTGTGGAATGCTGTGGTAGGCTCATATTTTAATACAAATTAGTTGTGAAATGCTTCACAAGGCTCGTATTTGCCTTTTTTCCCAACCATGTTGGTGACACTGGAGAACACCAGCCACTTTTTGAAAACGGTATCTATGCCCTGCGTGTGGACAATAAAGCTCTTATGTTTTGGGAAAAATGAGGTAGGGGGGTGGATCTGTCTCTTTCCAATACGCTTTGGGCTGCAGAAGCTCCTGTTATGCCTGAGAGGAGGATCCAGGAGCTCTGTGCTGCTCAGTACGAAAATAGCGCTAGGCCTGAGTGCTGATTTTCCAGAGTTTTCTAAAATGGTAGAGGAACAAATCCAGTCTGCAGATGCTTGCACCAATGAAGAAGAGAAAGACCAATTGAGAAAAATATTCATAGAATTCAAGGAGGTATTCGCTAAAGATGCCTCTGAGTGTGGGCGTACTGATTTGCATGTTGCTACACTGTCCGAAGGCTATGGTAGGAAATCTGTATTAGTGTGATGATATGGGCTACCCTTGGCCTGTTTAGAGCCTTTGGCAGAAATAATTAAAATGTTGGAGTCCATAGAAACCATTAGACCCATTCACAGTACCTCAAACACGTCCATTTTAGGTGTGCTGAAGTCCAATGGTCAATGGCGGTTGTGCACAGACTTAAGAGAACTAAATAAGAGGGTACCTGTTTCAAGGTGGCCTCTCCCATTCATTGACCAAGGCGTTGCATAATCCAATGGTCGAAGGATTTTACTACCTTAGATCTAGCAACAGGCTATTTGTGTGTGCCTCTAGCAAAAGATATACAAAATCTATTTGCCTTTACGTTCAAAGGGACCCAGTATGCATTGATACATACCCCCTTTGGGTTTATCAATAGTGGAAGCAAATTTGGGATCTTTCTGAGCAAAGCACTCCCAGATGCAACCTAGAGGGGAACTGTGGTCTATGTGGATGATGTTCCGATCAAAAATGAGGATATAGAAAGCCATTTCAGTGAAATTAAACATGTGTCCAGCCAGCTGCAAAAGGGTGGAACTAATGTATCATTGCAGAAGGCACAGTGGTGTAGGAAAAGGGTACATTTCTTTGGACATGAAGTTACAGAGCAAGGGTTAAACCTGAAAAAGAAAAAGGTAGAAATCGTACAAACCAGAAGTGCTTAAAGATCTTGTTAGGGATGACAAGTTACAATAGGAAATTCATTAAAGAGAATGCAGAAATCACACAATCACTGATTAAATTACTGAAGCAGGGAGTGCCCTGGAAATGGGGACAGGAACACTGTGAAGCGGTTGCCAAATTGACAGATAGTCTAATAAAGACCCCATGTTTGGCTTATCCAAAAAACCAAGATTTCTTTCTGGGGATAAGGTTCACAGATCTATGCATGTCAGCGGTCTTGTATCAAAAGCATGATTCAAATAACTAAACCATTGCCTATGCTAGCAAAGCATTGTCACAGGTGCAAGCAAAGGTTTATGAATATGAAAAAACACTTTTGACAACTGTGTGGGCATTACAACAGTTCCGCCCCATTATTCAAGGAGAGCTGGTGAATGCTGAAACTAATCATCATCCCCTAGAATGTTTGCAGTGGAAAAGGATCAGATAAGGGAACTTGGCCCAGTGAGCATGAGGGCATGTCCTAAAAGTAGTCTCGTGGTAGCATTGACCACAATTCATAAAGCAATTTCTACAGCAGTAGAAAACAAATGAAAAGAAATAGTATTAGATACTAATTCTGATTATGCCTGGAAGAGTTTTGTAGAATACCTACCGGGGTGGAAGCTGAGAGGGATGGTCACTTATAACAAAAAAACACTCAAACATGGAAAACTGAATCAGGTGATCGACAATCTTGTTTCAGTGAATGAGATGAAAAGTGACTGCAGGAAGATCCGGGGGCATTCTAGAACACCAGGGGAAGATAAGGAAGGGAATGACAAGGCTGATCAATTGGCCAAAATTGAAGCATTGATGGGGGAACTGTTTCCTATTCAACACTTGGTCAGTGAGATCCAAGTGGCCGTGGTAACAAATTCCAAATCTCATAAAACAAGTGATCAACCAGTGGTGCATTGGAGCCTTGACACGCCCAATCAGGATTTGATTAGGGCACAAAAAGAAGACACAATCATAGGCATGTTGTACAATCATTTGTCAGATGCAGAACAGAGTCATTTAACAGAGGACTGGAAAGGAAGAGAGGAACTGAGGGTGATGTTGAAGAATAAACAAAGGTTTCAACTGCAAAACGGACTGTTAATCTGAGAATCCATTTCAGGTCAGATCCAATGGGTAGTCCCAGTTTCCTTTCCTTTCTGGGGTTGATACAACATCAAACCCATGATGCAATAATAGCAAGACACAGATGTTCGCTGAAAACATTGTAAATATTGAAGGAATATGCTTATGGGCTGCATATTTCTGAAGATGTGGCGTTGTATACCCAGGGTGTTTGGTGTGTGCACAGTTCCAGCCTGCCTCCCCAACACATAGAGCACCATTAATGAAAAGAGGTCTGGCACTTTCCTGGTCAGATTTGCAAATAGATTTCACTGGCCCATCCAAAGATAATCACAGGGAAATAAATACATGCAAGCAGTTACCTGTCTAATGTCTAAATGGTTGGAATGCATACCGACACCGGACTGTAGTGCACAGACAGCAGCTACATTGCCAGTGAACCACATATTTTCTAGGTTTGGTTTGCCCCAAGGAATAGAATCAGACCACGGAAGACATTTTACCAGTGCAGTAGTGACCAAGATGTGGCAGATTCTGAGAGTAAAAAGGAAGCTACATATTTCGTACTGCCCATCTTGTAGCAGTGGTGTAGAAGTTTGCAATTGAACATTAATTGGTCTTCTTAAAAAATGTGTGGCTCAAGCAGGGTCTAGTTGGGATTTGTGACCCCCTTTGATACTGATGGCCATTAGGGCGATACCATCGAAGTCTATAAACCTCAGTCCACATGAAATCATCACAGACGGGAAAATGGTACTGCCCAAACACCTGTTGAATAGAACCAATGAGCACATTTTGGTGAATGCATTCACAATTCATGAATATGTGGAAGAGCTGAGAAAGCATTTGCAGGACACATTTGCATTTGCACAGCAAAATCTGGTAAGGGCAGATGAGGATGCCAAGTCATAATATGACAGGAAGCCATCTGTTAGGGGGTGTTAAATAGGTGACCAGGTGTACAAGTTCAATTACACAAAAGGCAAGAGCAAAAATGCCAAATTTATGGCACCCTGGCGTAGTCTATTCAGAATTGTGGACACGGTTTCTCCTGTAGTGTACAGAATAATGACCTAGGAAGGTAATATGGCAGTGGAACAATTTGTCCACGTGAATAAGATAAAGCTGTTTCACCCGAAACATGAAATTTAGAGGTTAGAGCAGTCCAAAGAAACCAGTAGGGAGTGAAAGGTAGAACGGTCCCATTAGAATGAAGGTGAGTAAGTCTATGGGGTGAATAGAATTAAGGAGAGTAGCTCACACTAGGGGCAAATGGGGTTCATTGTGGTAGGTAAGTAGGTGTGTTGGATATGGTGTACCTGAAGGGATGAACGAGGAGTAAGGATGCATATTAATCACAAAAATGTAAATATTCAAAAATGTAAATACATTTTTCTTGAAGGTTTAAGCCAGGCAGTTGGAAAACAGCAGAAGCCCTAAAGGAAAAAGTATTGTTGCTTAGTACTTAACCTGACTGTCTCTCTCTTCTGGTTTATATGCCTTAATTCGTTTACCTTCATAAGTGTTCTGTGGGAGTCCCTGGAGCTGGATATCCATAGAGGAGGCCTCGGACGGAGCAAGGTGGAATCCCCGGGACCAAAAGGAAGGAGACTGGCAGATGTGAAGGAGAGGACCAAATGACAAGATGGAAGTCTCCAGTTTTTGTGATGTACTTAGTGACATGCACACAGTTCTCTCTGTCTAATAAACTATATTCAGGTCGGAGCCGGTGTTAGGCCTTGTTGTGGAAAATGTCACCACCAATTCCCAAAGATGCTGTATCCATTCTAAATAGTTTCTCATTTTGATTATTTATTTTATTCTTTCACTATAATTCTTTCATAGTATTCTCTTTTCTATGTTGTCATCGTGTTGCTATTCTTTCTTTAATCTATGGACAAACCGTGCCAAAAAAATTCATTTGATGCAATTGTTTACACTTCGATATTAAGCAAAACAAACTTACACTGCTATATGAAGATCACATGGTTTGATGACATGAACATTTATTGACTGGAGCAAATGATTTTTAGCTACGATTCATGTTTCTGCAGAGTCCGGTGTTTAAGCAGTGTCCTCCACAGAAGAAGGGGTGAGATGTAGGGAAATGGAGTGTCACTATTTTCAAAAGAAATGGTGTGCCACCAGTTCCAACTGATATGATATGATATGGCATTTATAACACGCCTATACACAGGTGTTTCGAGGGGCGACGAGGCAAGGGAGGGTGAACAGAGGGAAGACAGACAACGATCCTATTAGGCCAGGTGTCATTCAGATCGCGCAAGTGCATAGGAAGGAGGAGGGGACAGTGCAGTATATGGGATAAAAGAATAAATAACAATAAGTAAAAGTACGGCCAACAGGTGGCAAGTGCACAGTAAGTGCAGACAATAGGTGTCAAGTGGTGGTAGTGGGACTGTAGGGATACACAAAACAGTCCCCAAGTGCGGGGTTGCCAGGAAGGCAGAAGAGGTGTGCGCCTGGCAGGGGAGGGGACCTGGGCCCGAGATCACACCCAGATACTTATTCCACTCACAGGGAACTGTGACATTGACCTTGCCTTACTCAACAAAATGTATCTCATCATTCAGACATGGATGGCAGCTCATAGTCTCTGCCTGAATGATGAGAAAACCGAAATCCTAATTGTCTCTGCCTGAATAATGAGAAAACCGAAATCCTAATTCTAGGCGCCCCCACCAACCTGATTAAGCTTGACGCCCAATACTCCTCGTTCAGTATTGAAGGCAACATTATCAAAACTGCTAAGGAAAGGAAAACGTTGGGTTTGTACCTAGATTCCACTATAACCCTTCGAAAACAAGTCAGTGTGATAGCCTCAGCCACGTCCTACACCTGTAAGCTTATTCATGCCTGCAAACCATACCTCTAGGCAAATAGCTGCATTTTACTAGCTAGGGCATTAATCTTGTCTAAACTTGATTACTGCAATGCTTTATAGGCAGGTGCTAACAAACAAATCAAACAAATCATAAATAAACTCCAAATACGACAAAATAATGCTCTCAGAGCCGCCCTGAGTATCCCAAGGAGAAACCACATTTCTGAAAGCAGAAGGAATCACAAATGGCTCTCCATTAAGGACAGGATTCCCCTCAAAATTGTCTCAATCACGCATAAATGCCTCAATAATGCCTCTCCACAGTACTTAAAAGACAAAATCATCACAAGGACGTCATCGCGACCCACGAGGGCTGCCAATTCCTTCTGCATCACAGTACCAAGATTCAGCTTAAAAACAGCTGGGGGCAATAGCTTCCCTGTCTTAGCGGCTCAAGCCTGGAATGCTCTCCCCCTCCACTTGCGTTCTACTCAGACCTTTCAAAGCTTTAGGTCCAACACCAAAAAATGGCTAACGATGAATGACACTCCTCACAAAAGAGCCTAGAGTTTTTAGATAATTTTACCTATGCCACTCTTGATCATGCACTTGTCCATCAACCTCTGTAATTTCTGTGTGAAGCCCGTAAGGTGTAAAGGGCATCTGAACTCACTGTTTTCCACTGTTTACGGCTGGTTCCGCGGTGCAGACCAGAAGCCAGAAGCCATAAACAACAGAAACAAGTGCAGAGTGCTGAGCCGATTGCTGCACAGCATAGATCAATCTGAGGCACTTTGATGGAGCCATTGGCGGCGAGTGAACCTGACACGGCAGTAAACGACGCAGGCCCGCACACACGTAACCGACTACAACAGCTGAAGCTCCAGCATGCGAAAGCAGCGGAATTAAAGGTAAGCGATTCTCAAAAAACAAAAAATGACTCTGCACAGTGTGACAACAGTAACCACACTGAAGGGACAGGCATTGTAGTGGCGACTCAAGACCTGTATTCAGACGTAGCAGTGGTCACCGAAACAAATGTAGCAATGAGCTGCAAAACACCTGTATCATTGGAAATAGTTGGTCCATTCTATCCCGAGCGGTTAGAAGGAAAGTTGCCATTAACCCCTCTGCCAGCTATTGATTTTACCCTGAAGAAACTAGTTGTGGATGTGAACGAGGAGAATCATTTGACCCCCAACACAGACCGAGTCAAAATACATATTTCGGCTCCTATTCAGATGCTTGCAAAAACACAAGGAAACATCTCTGAAAAGACACCCAACTCAAGTATAGACAACATGACAGCAAATAATTCACCTCCACCTTCTGTTTATCTCGATGCTTCAGATGCCACCTTTTCATTCGACATAACAGATGCTGATTTATTGACTATACGATCACTGGTGGAGGGGTTAATAACAACAGCACTGCCACTACAGATGCAAAGGACTGTCGAAATACAGCAAAACTATTCCATGCTGTCCGAGGGGAGAATAGCACCTGAGAGACCCGTAAATGTGAGGGATCACGGAAATACGGCGAAATTGAAAAACACGCAGGCAACTACAGAACTAACTGAAAATAAAAGGAGATATTTGAGAACTGCGAATCAATGTGGTGGGAAACCAGTACTTGTAACAACTGACAAAAGAGAAAATGATTCTGTAGGGTCAATAAAGGATTTATCCAAAGGAATGTCTGTGGGTACTACCATGTCTTACGATATAGTGGCACGCAAAGCTCGCTTAACTGAGCGACTGAAGGCTGACTTTGTTCTAATGAGCGAACGGCTGAATGAAAGCTTTGCAACTAAACAGCTCCCAATATCTGGTAAGCAACGGACAGCAAGTACTTCTATCAAGAATGCGACGCAATTAACAAAGCAATCATTGAAACTGAATGATTCATCTTTGGTAGTCAGGTTAATTAACCTCGACACATCAGACAATGAATATACCGGCAACCAGACAAACAGCAAGGTGAGCCCTGCGCAAATTAGTGAGGTGAGCCCTGCGCGAATCAGTGAGGATGCACAGACTCAACTTGGAAAAGACTCAGTTGACTCAGAAAGCAACATCCCATCAGCGTCTAGATTATCGTTAGAGTCGTGTGAATCAAAAGGAAACATATCCATTGCAGCAGGACTCCAAATTCACAACAACGTGCTGGCAGCCACCTCCATAGCCTTTATGCCATTCATGAAGCTATACGAGGCATTGAATGACACCTTACGGGATCAGACCACACTACTAGCTTTAACTAACAACAAAGTAATTGAGTTAGAAAAATTCAATGAGTACCTGATTCGTCGTCTTGACTCAGAAGCAGCAGTCCCCCATGGATGGCACTCACGCCTGAATGAAATAACGAAGAGAGAAACACATGAGAAAGCTGACCTAAGCGAGGCCATTGTAGAATGTACAAAATGGATAAGACACAACGTAGCGGTACAGCCACGTGGCTCTCTTATTGAACATAGCTGTAATTGCCTAAGACACACCAAAGTCAGCCAAAACTCGCATCAACATAACACACCTCAAAGTCAGCATGTAATTCGGGAAAAACCGGTGGAAGCTCAAAAACAAACAGATAGTAATAAACCTCCCAAGAATGTTGAGAAGGGAAAGAAAAATAAAAAAAAGGTGAGGAAGAATTGTTACAAATAAATGAAGAAGGAGCTATCGAGACTGAGACAGTCCCGGTAGCTGCGATTGACCTGACTAAAACGCAGCAGATAATTTTGGACCCAATAGTAACACAAAGTAAAAACACAAAAGCTACAGCTTCAGGATCAGAGACCGAAAATGGAGCAAACGCAGCACAAGTGGGACAAAAAGCTTCGTTTGGACTTTTTACAGGTTCGGCAAAATCAATCATATCAACAACAACAAAGCCAGCATTGCTTAAGATTAATCAAACAAAAAATAGGAAAATTATTTTAAAAACTCCCGCTCCAAAGAGAATACGATCAAATGAGGCAAAGAAGTTCATAAGATACTTCTCAACGCCCCCTCCACAAGAGGCCGCGAAAACTATAGCGACAGGGACAGGGCAAGGAAAACTAAAAGCGTCTGACAGCAGCAGTAATATTGCGGTGGAAACCTCTCAAACCGCTGCAAAACGAGTGCGGGAAGTCTCTGCCTCGCTCGACGACAGTGACACTGATGTGTCGATTGATTTGGCTGATCTTTCCACCTATTCAATAGAAGAAGTAGACAATCTGGCAAATAGTAAAACAGCTACTGACAGTAGGCAAGGACCGCCCCAAGATTCAATATTAAACACTGAACCGACCAAGAAAAACCGAGGTCCAGTCAAGAATGGAATACATCTAGAAATCATCACTCATCACGAGAAAATAGAGGATATGGGGAGGAAGAGGAGTCCCACCAGGGAAGAACGAACCTAGAAGACCCGATAGAAACCAACCAAACCAACTTATCAAAACTGAACCCCAAGCAAACGGTCGCTCAACTTCAAAAACAAGTACATCAAAAAAGGAGAGAAAGCAAAATCTCTCGAGAAGGTGTAAGCTCAAATGGGTTTAAACTGGAACTGGAAAACATTGTAGAGGAACAAAATGAAGTAAATCTTAATAGAGCAAACGTTATGAAGCTACTGCACTATATTCCAGCTCTACGCAATTAAAGATCTGACGATATTGCAATAGTTGAATACAAATCGGAAGCAAGATCAGACTGGGACATCCTTCATTTGAAGTCAAAGAAATTAGCAACACCGATAATTGAAGTAAAGGAAGAGTTACTGTGCTACGGATTTGATGTATCTGTACATGATGAGGGGTCGACTCAAATTAACTCAACGTCTGCAAAAAACTCCAACCACCCCTCTAAGAAATCAAGTCGAGAGGACCTGTGGAAAGAGCTGCAAAAGTCAGTCCAATACATCAGCTAACCCAAGAAACCGTCGTAATGACGTGTAGGACCACAAAGGGTCAAAAAGCTTTACCCAGCTACTTTCATCTTGGAACACTCGAGGTTTTGCCCATCTATTCCAAGAAGGAGGCCCTAAGCAGATAAATAGTGCAATAATTTGTCTTCAAGAAACATGGTTAAGGGATGTACCAATGAGTGATGGCTACACTGTCTTCCTAAATAAAGCTGGGAAAAATCTATTTGGCCGACCATTCTCCGGTCTAGTAACGATGATTGACAACTCGTCAGGTTGGGAAATGATAACCTCATCGAATCCCAACCCGTTCATTCAGTCACTAACCCTAGAGCGAGAAAGTGGAAATCGCATGAACAAAACAAAACAACAACAATTGTTGCTTTTAAACATATATTGGAATCCAACAATGATAAGCGACTCAGCCTTTATATCAGAAATTACCTCGCAAATTGACGATTGTGTAGACGAGTACAATGATCCTTTTATTCTGATATGTGGAGACCTCAACTACAGCTGGTTCAACAAGGAAAAAGTACGCAATACTTGTGACAAAAGCAAAATCCCGACCGAAACTGCAGATAGCGGTATCAAGTGGGAATACGAACTAGCACTACGCCATTGCGTGATGCTAAATGGTTGTACCAGAGGCGACATTCTGGCGGCAGACACCTGGCATTGTGGAAACTCAGGCAAAACTCTTGACTACATATGGGTCTCGGAAATCCTCCACGAACATATAGCAAAGCTGTCAATAATGCATTCAACCAAAAGTGATCACAACGTTCTTCTTCTTGACTGGGAGATCCAGAATAAGACACAGCCAAGATATACAACTACGCTAAACATTAACAACGCTCAAAACCGGCTCCGTATGAATGCCAAGCAGATCAACAAATTGGCAATAGACTTTCAACAAATGACCATAAGAAATTTGGAGGTAAATTATACTCCACTGTTGATGCAATTCAACACAGGGGCCCACAAGAATAATCTAAAGATACACAACAACAAACATCTGTTTAGCCCGGTGCTAAGAAAGGCAAAAATAATGCTAAATAAAGATCTAAGGTTGCTAAAGAGATCAAGCGGAATAAACCAAGGGGTCCTAATTGCTAAAAGACGTCTCCGTTATAGAAACTGGCTAAAATCTTTCAACCGAATTCGGTTACAAGTACAAGCTGAACTAATGTTGCGGCTAATAAATACGAAAGATACCAGAAACATCTGGCAAATCATTAATAGCGGAAATTTAAAACAGGTCTTTGCGCTATCGAATGGGGTAAATGCTAAATCCTGGGTAAAACACTACCATAACGTCTTCAATAACCAAAACGCAGATAACATCATAACGTTAAGACCTGAACCATGCAAATGGAGAGTAATTGAATCCTTGGAAGACATCGAAAATGCCATTCAACATCTAAAAACCTCGCAAGCTGCGGGGCCTGATGGCATTTCTAATTCGATGCTGAAAGCAAATAAAGAAAACTGGGCAAAATTCATTCATGGGCTATTTAAGCAAATTGCAGTAACATCGACAATACCGGACTCATGGTAAAGCGCAGTTGTGATTCCAATATTCAAAAAGGGAAATCGAGAAGAGCCAGAAAATTATCGCCCAATTGCATTAATAGACACAATGGGGAAAATATTTGCATCTTTTCTCCAAAAGAAAATTGCGATTTCGGCCGAAGCTGCGAATATAATCGACGAGAGGCAAATGGGATTTACGAAAGGCATAGGAGTGGAGCTTAACTTAATACTGTTGAATATGGCAAAACTGGAAGCCTTAAGAAGTAAGAAAAGGCTATTCCTGGCGTTTGTAGACTTAAAACAGGCATTTGACAGTATAAATCGAGAATTACTGTGGACAAAATTAGCAAACTGGGGCTGTCCGCATGACCTACTGATACCCGTGATGGCATTGTACGCAAACACTAACATCCGAGTACGCCTAAATAACGAAGGAGCCTTGTCTGATAACATCAAAACAACGAAGGGGATAAAACAAGGCTGTCCATTGGCAGCACTCTTGTTTAAACTTTTCATCGCAGATCTGCCGGAGGAGCTTGCAAAAGCTAGATCTTTCCCACCAAAAATTAATGGAAAACCAACAAGCCACGTGACATATGCTGATGACGTGGTACTTCTTGACTCAACCGAAATCGGTCTGCAAAGACTGCTGTTAGCATTACAAGTCTACTTAGCAGCGAACCAACTTGAAATCAATGTAAAAAAATCCCAAGTTATGACGCTGGGTAAAAAAACAGATGCTAAAAAAAATCTCTTCACATGGAAGGTGAATGATGAGCCTCTGTCTAGAGTTGACGCAACTCGTTACCTGGGAATCTCATTTAACATCTCAATCAGAGAATGGTAAATGCTAAATGGTTGTACCAGAGGCGACATTCTGGCGGCAGACACCTGGCATTGTGGAAACTCAGGCAAAACTCTTGACTACATATGGGTCTCGGAAATCCTCCACGAACATATAGCAAAGCTGTCAATAATGCATTCAACCAAAAGTGATCACAACGTTCTTCTTCTTGACTGGGAGATCCAGAATAAGACACAGCCAAGATATACAACTACGCTAAACATTAACAACGCTCAAAACCGGCTCCGTATGAATGCCAAGCAGATCAACAAATTGGCAATAGACTTTCAACAAATGACCATAAGAAATTTGGAGGTAAATTATACTCCACTGTTGATGCAATTCAACACAGGGGCCCACAAGAATAATCTAAAGATACACAACAACAAACATCTGTTTAGCCCGGTGCTAAGAAAGGCAAAAATAATGCTAAATAAAGATCTAAGGTTGCTAAAGAGATCAAGCGGAATAAACCAAGGGGTCCTAATTGCTAAAAGACGTCTCCGTTATAGAAACTGGCTAAAATCTTTCAACCGAATTCGGTTACAAGTACAAGCTGAACTAATGTTGCGGCTAATAAATACGAAAGATACCAGAAACATCTGGCAAATCATTAATAGCGGAAATTTAAAACAGGTCTTTGCGCTATCGAATGGGGTAAATGCTAAATCCTGGGTAAAACACTACCATAACGTCTTCAATAACCAAAACGCAGATAACATCATAACGTTAAGACCTGAACCATGCAAATGGAGAGTAATTGAATCCTTGGAAGACATCGAAAATGCCATTCAACATCTAAAAACCTCGCAAGCTGCGGGGCCTGATGGCATTTCTAATTCGATGCTGAAAGCAAATAAAGAAAACTGGGCAAAATTCATTCATGGGCTATTTAAGCAAATTGCAGTAACATCGACAATACCGGACTCATGGTAAAGCGCAGTTGTGATTCCAATATTCAAAAAGGGAAATCGAGAAGAGCCAGAAAATTATCGCCCAATTGCATTAATAGACACAATGGGGAAAATATTTGCATCTTTTCTCCAAAAGAAAATTGCGATTTCGGCCGAAGCTGCGAATATAATCGACGAGAGGCAAATGGGATTTACGAAAGGCATAGGAGTGGAGCTTAACTTAATACTGTTGAATATGGCAAAACTGGAAGCCTTAAGAAGTAAGAAAAGGCTATTCCTGGCGTTTGTAGACTTAAAACAGGCATTTGACAGTATAAATCGAGAATTACTGTGGACAAAATTAGCAAACTGGGGCTGTCCGCATGACCTACTGATACCCGTGATGGCATTGTACGCAAACACTAACATCCGAGTACGCCTAAATAACGAAGGAGCCTTGTCTGATAACATCAAAACAACGAAGGGGATAAAACAAGGCTGTCCATTGGCAGCACTCTTGTTTAAACTTTTCATCGCAGATCTGCCGGAGGAGCTTGCAAAAGCTAGATCTTTCCCACCAAAAATTAATGGAAAACCAACAAGCCACGTGACATATGCTGATGACGTGGTACTTCTTGACTCAACCGAAATCGGTCTGCAAAGACTGCTGTTAGCATTACAAGTCTACTTAGCAGCGAACCAACTTGAAATCAATGTAAAAAAATCCCAAGTTATGACGCTGGGTAAAAAAACAGATGCTAAAAAAAATCTCTTCACATGGAAGGTGAATGATGAGCCTCTGTCTAGAGTTGACGCAACTCGTTACCTGGGAATCTCATTTAACATCTCAATCAGAGAATGGAGTTGGACAAACGATCTATTATCGCAAATTAAAATATTTGCACTACAAGGAGCTAAATTACATGCCAAGTATGGATTCTTTACTCTTAAACCTGTATTAACATTCTACCAACAAAAAGGTGTTCCAACAATTAGTTTCGGAAGCGAAGCAGGGTGGAATATTGATGCCACTCTTTGGCCTATATTGGAGGGGCTTTTTTGGAAAAAAATACTAAAAGTACCTCAGAGTACTTCAATGACAGCAATGAGATATGAACTTGGTCTCGACTCGCTACACTCCATAGTAGTGTGGAAATCAATCACAGCACTTCGCAAGATGCGCCTAAAACCGACAGTGAAACCCTATAACATTCTGAATGAAAGATGTAAGGATCCATCTGCTACTCTCCTGAACAGCTGGGAAGATAAATTACTGGCAATCCTTGAAGCAGCCAATATAAGCATGTCTCTTGTCCTACAAATCCCGCAAGTAGCCAAGGTCCAATTCAGGCGATGGCACTGGTTAGCAAACTTAGAGGCAGGTAATCGCCTGACATCTACAATTGATTTGGGAATGGCATTGTATAAAATGGGAGAAACACCGAGGTACCTCGCCAAATTTCCATCCCAGTATCACCAGAATCAGTTCCTAAGATTAAGACTAAACCTCTATGCCACCAATGAGGTTTTAATGAGAAGAAAAGGCTTGCAAACTAATAACAACAAATGCCGCTTTTGTGAAATGGCCGTGGAATCGAGCAAACATTTAATAATTGAATGCCTCAAAATAACGCCTCAACGGTGACTTCATCTTGAGAAATTTGCACCAAAAAACGAGAATCTGGAACTATGGTGGAGTCATTTAATTTTGGGGACAAATACCCAACTAACCTGTGCAGTAATAAATTTCATGGACATGATACTACCAAAAAATTGAGAAATCACAAGAAATGAGGCCAGAGACATAAAGACACGAAATTGGAAAATTGGGAAAATTAAATTAAACTTAAGGAATTGTTGGAATCTAAATAACTAATATATGATTGTAACATATAGACTCAAACAATATGATAAAACGAACGGAAATTAAGTATAAAGACAATGATTGAATATAGAGATGGAATGACAAAAAAGTTTGTGTTTTTGTGTACAAACTGATGTCAATAAAAAAAAAAACTAAAAAAATGTCTGTGTTCTATTCTCTTCATCTATGTTGCTAACCCTACTTTATCGACATTTGTCTTTTATTGTATGCATCAAACAGTTTTTTTTTTGTTGCATTTAAGTTGTCTTGTAATGCGCCCAGATACCTCAAGGTGTGGCGCGCTTTATAAATAAATAAAACTAACAATGCCAGTAAGACCGAGATTCTCCTCATCGGCACACCCGCTCCTTCCTTTCCTGTCACTCTCTTGCCGGCCTCTGTTGGCCCTCTTCCGGCTCCCACCTGTGAGGCTAAAAACCTTGGGGTCATCTTCGACTCCACACTCTCCTTCTCTCTTCACATCTCTGATGTCTGTAAGAAGTCACACTACCAGCTGCACCTCCTCAGAGGTATTCTTCCTTTCCTCTCCTTCCCCCAGAAGCTCACTGTCTCCAGAGCTCTGGTTCTCTCTAGGCTGAACTATTGCAACAGCCGCTTTCTAAATCTGCCTGCTTCTATTCTCCGCCCTCTGCAACTCATCCAGAACAGGACTGCAAGACTTGTCCTTGGCCTCAAGCCCAGGGATCGTATCTCTCCAGGACTGAAATCTCTGCACTGGCTCCCAGTGACTGCTAGGATTTGTTTTCTTCCTTCTCGAGCTCTTTGCTCATACGCCTTCAAATCCATCAGAGTCAGTCTTGTTTGTTTGTTAGTTTTGTTTATTTATAAAGCGCGCCGATGTTCAGGAGAGCAGTTTCCATGCTTCTAGCAGCTCTGAAGCCAGACTGATGATCATGGAGACAGCCAACAGATTCATTGTGGAGATTGAGCTGGGAGATGGCCAGCTTTTCCAAGTGTTTGCCCAGGAAAGGAGTGATGGTGATTGGGCGATAGTTAGCCGAGGGTTTCTTAAGAAGAGGGTGCACAAGGGAGTGCTTCAGGGGGGAAGGGAAGACTCCAGTGGCGAAGGAGTGGTTGCAGAAGTCGGCCAGGGCAGGAGCCAGGGAGTCAATGTAGTCCTTGATGGTTTTGGAGGAACAGGGATAAACCTGTTTTGACGAGACTTTCATAGATCAGACTTGTCTAGAAACCTTGTCTGGGGAGAACAGGAGAAACGCAGAGAATGAGGGAGGAGAGTTGGCTGAAGAAGGGCCAGAGGAAGAGCAGGGAGTAGAGGCAGGAAGGGCAGAAGAGGAGAAAGAGGACAGGATGTCCTGAGTTTTAAAGATGAAATGAGAAGCCAATGCCATGCAGAGGGCCTGGGAAGGGACAGGAGAGGTAGAGACTGCGGTCGGATTGGCCAGTTACTTGCAGATTTGAAAGAGTTCAGCCAAGTTGTTAGATGCCGCAGAGACACGGGCTTCGATGTGAGCTCTCTTCTTGGTGAGGACAGAGAGCCGGTATGGCCTTTGGAGCAGGCGGCAGGCCAGTTTGTCAGTGGATGTACATGAAGCATGTCATTTCCTCTCAGTCACCCTGCACTTGCATTTAAGCGTGACAAGGTCTGAGCCATACCAGGAGTTGCACTTGGCTTTGGGCTTCAGGTGGATCTTCATGACAGGGGCCAGAACATCGAGAGTATCAGATATAGCAGAGTGGAGCATGGAAAGGGCTGTGTCAGGGTGTGAGTCAGCCAAAAGGGGAGAGGGGGGTGAGAAAGTGCCGGCAAAAGCCTCAACTGACACGTGCTTCATGGGTCGGATGATCGAGAAGGTGGGTGGCAGTGATGGAGTTGGCTTGGCCTGAGGGGTAGAGAGGGTGGGGTGGGAGGAAAGGAGAAAGTGATCACTGCAGGAGAGTGGATTGGTGAGAGGGATAGAAAGGGAAGGGTCTGAGGAGATCAGAACATCCAGGGTGTGCCCTACAGAGTGAGTCAGGCCAGAGGGGAGAATAGACAGTGAGTGAGAGTCGCAAATGTCACGAAAGAGTCCAGAGGGAGGACAGGAAGCATCCAAGTGGATGTTGAAGTCTCCAAGAAGGAGGAGGTGAGTGGTCGAGACCAGGAGGGAAGAGGAGCGGTCCGCCCACTTAGAGAGGAAGGTGAGATCTGACCAGGTGGCTGATAGATAGTAGCCAAAGTAAGGGAATTGCTAGGAGAGGGAGAGAGCCTGCAGACGAGGCATTTGAAAGAGGAGTAGGCCTGCGTAGGAATGACAGAGGCAGGAATCCACTCTGGGAAGATCAGGGCTACAACCCCTCCGGAGAGGTAGGACCTGGAGGCAGAGAGGATCTTGTAGCCGTCAGGGAGGAGAGTGTCAAAGCTTGTGACAGAGCTGGCCGTGAACCACGTCTCTGTGAGACCGAGGACATCGAGGTCAAGATCCTCCAGAAGGCGGCAGATGTCAGAGGAGTTTTTGACAGCTGAGCGAGAGTTTAGAGTGGCAATATGGACAAGGTTGCCGTCCTTGAAAGACTTCCCGGGGAGGGGTACAAATCAGAGGTACACCCTGCGGAGGTGTAGAAGAAGCCTGGGGGCGTGGGGCGGAAAGGGAAGGAAGGGAGGGCAAGGTAGCCATGGAGGAGGCAGCAGGGGGAGGCGAGGAAGCAGTGGAGGGGGGAGAGGGGACAGCGGGAGAAGAAAGGAAATTGATGAGTCACTGGAAGCGTCTATCGAAGAGGAGAAGGTTGGCCTCAGGGCCTTGGACCAAGACGATACCATTCACATAAACATTAATGATGACCTTAGAGGAGTGGAAGGAGGACAGGAGGGCCTCCCACCATGTGCCACCATTAATGGATGCACTGGTATAGGTGTCAGCGATAGGGAGGCCTGGGTTGGAGACCAGGATGTCCTTTTTAAACTTCTTCCTACCAGAGTTTGTGAGGAGAGCAGGATGGTCGATAGAGAAGCAGTTAGAGAAAATAGGAGAGACAGAGAGCACCGTAGAGTAGGTAGGGAGAGTAGAGAAGAGGAAGGGAGAGGGAAGGGGAGAACACTAGGGAAGGACACAGGGCAGGGTGCAAGCAGGCGAGACAGAGGCGAGACAAGTTGAACAACTGGACAAGACGACAGACACTCAGATGTAAAATACTTTCACAATGCAATTTTAAATACTTTCACAATGCAATTTTTTAAAACAGGAGAAAAACACACCCAAGTTTGAGAGTCCTGAATAGTGGGGAGAAAGGCCTAGATTCCACAATGCAATGTTAAATACTTTCACAATGCAATTTAAAAAAAAAAGGAGAAAAACATACCCAAGTTTGAGAGTCCTGAATAGTGGGGGAAAAGGCCTAGGTTTCACAATGCAATTTTAAATACTTTCACAATGCAATTTTTTAAAACCGGAGCTAAATACACCCAAGTTTGAGAGTTTGCTAAATGGTCAGGTTTGCAGGGCAGAGTGAGGTTCTGAACCAACTCCGGCCTCACTTACCTGCCATAGTCGCAGATGGTTGATGGCTGGCAACTGGCTTCCCCTGGGGACACATGCAAACACAGGCTGGAGCCGCCTCAGTTGGAGCCGCCCTTTGCCTTGGGGCCATTAGCTGCAGGAGCTGCCAGGTTGAGGGCTGCCTTCGGGAGTTCAGTGATGACCACCAAGCCACCAATCAGAAGGGGAGGGCGTCCTCGGGCGCCTGAATGGCAAGTGGCGACAGCGAGGCAGGCGAGCGCAGGACTCGGTCCTCGCTCGAGTTTGCAGGAGAAACAGCCAATGGGGGATGAGTGGGTGGGAACAAGGGGAGAGGGCAGGCAACACAGAAAGGAAAGGTGCAGGGACAGAGAGAGAGCGAAAACGGTGCTCACACAGCAAACAAAAGAACACAAAAACAAGTTAAGGCACAAAATACAGTTTAGGAGGGAGCTGTATGCAGTCGATGCCTATCTTGGGTGCCTGGATGGCAAGTGGTGACTGTGAGGCAGGCGAGCGCAGGACTAGGTCCTCGCTCGAATTTTCAGGAGAAACAGCTAATGGGGGTCGAGGGGGTGGGAACAAGGGGGAGAGGGCAGGCAACACAGAAGGGAGAGGTGCAGGGACAGAGAGAGAGCGAAATGGCGCTCACACGGCAAACAAAGGAACACAAAAACAAGTTAAGGCACAAAATACAGTTTGGGAGGCCGCTGTATGCAGTCATGCCTTCCTCTGGTGCCTGGACGTCAAGATTGGAGAACGTGCTGTGTGGGATTTGGTATATTAGTACTGATGTGTTGCATTGAGGGTAAACAAACGGGGTTAGATTTGAGGGCTGCAGGCCTTAACATATGTACATTACAGCATCTACATGGATGTAACAGCTTTGCTTGCAAGGGTTAGATTCAGTAGAAATTAAAGGCTGAACAGCCAGTTTTCAAGGTGAAATGCGCAATGTAGCAAGATGACAGGCCTTGGAAAAATGAATATGGTCACTGTTCAGTCAGAAGCACAGGAAGAGAGAATGACTGGTCGGCAGGGATGCAGCTTGCCAAAGACCAGAGGGCTTAGCTTGAAAATTACATGAGATATTGCAGGAAGGGCTAGAATATTCTCTGTCACGTGTTAAAGTTGGGAGTGACACAAAGGGCTCAAGATGAAGGGTGTGAGATCGACAGATAGGTGGGTAAAGTGTGCAGGATCCATATGTGATATAGGAGGTGTCACACCAGACATCTGCAACCCCTCACTAACCACAGAAGCCGAAGGGAGACCGACCCTCCCACCTTGGTTGTCCACAGGTCCCTGATGTCTAGTAAACAGGTCACCATGAGAACGCCAATGGGGGGAAGAGGGTTAGGGAGAGATTGTGAATGGCTAAGGAGAGTTTTGGATTACCAGAAAGAGGGTTTAGAATGCATAGTTGGATGGCTATGGGGGAATATTAGGAAGGAACCATGCAACCTCCACACAGCCAAACACTCTCTTATGTGAAACAAAAGCCTAATGATCCAAGACCTGTCTACTCCCTGCAATTTGCCTTCTAACTACACATACTTGAACATAGATGCACATGAGGAAGCTGCACAAATACATGTTGGAGAGCAACAATAAGCCATGCATGGTGAACACACAAAGCGCATGAGACACATGGAACAAATAAGCCAGTAAACATATATGGAAATCACAAATTGCTCGTTCATCTGGTAAGCCCAATTGCTGTCCTGTCACAGGACTAACACATGCCCAGCCCTAAGGTTCTTCTCATGTACCTCCAGGCAAAAAGCAGAAAGTTGGGCTAGGTTTACTGTAAACGCTATTCAGTGTCACCATGTTTCATCACAGGAGTAAATGAGAAAACACAGTGTTCACATTGTTCCCGGTGCTCCCGCTCACGAACCCTATCACCACTCCTCTCTCTTGGACTGACCACTTTCTGCTCTCCTCACACTTGACACTCTCTGCCCCACAGTTGAAGCCTACCCCAGCACTGCCACCAACCTTCTTGGCCATCCGGCCAATGAAGCGTGTGTCAGTGGAGGCCTTTGCTGCTACTTTTTCTCATCCTACTCCTTTGGCTGACCCACATTCTGACACAGCCCTCTCTAGCCTGCATCTTTCTATCGCTAACACTCTCAATGTCCTTGCCCCTGCCATGAGAATCCGCCTGAATCCCACCTCCAAGTGTAACTCTTGGGGTGGCTAGGTCGCAGTCATACCAAAAGGCAGGTGTAGGATGGCCAAGAGGAAGTGGGGGCATCTGGCACATCCTCTGACAAACTGGCCTGTTGCCTGCTCCATAGGCAATTAAGCTCTCTGTACTGTCCAGGAAGAGAGCCTACATCCAAGCCAGCATCTGTGTGGTCTCTAACAACATGGTCAAACGCTTCACAATCTGCAAGGAGCTGGCCAATCCTGCTACAGTCTCCACCTCACCTGTTCCCTACATGGTCCTCTGCATGGCTGTGGCATCTCACTTCTCTACTAAAACTCAGGACATCCTATCCTCTCTCTCCTCCTCTCTTTCCTATTCCTCTCCTTCTACCTCTCATGACCCTCTTCTGGCTACCTCTCCCTCTCCTACTCCCTTCACCGCTATTTCTGTCATCAGTCCTCATGACGTTTCTAGACAAGTCCGATCTACGAATGTGTCATCCAAGCAGGTGCTCCCCTGCTCCTCCAGATCCCTCAAGGACCACATTGACACCCTTGCTCCCACCTTGGCTCATTTCTGCAATCATTCTTTTGCCACTGGAACTTTCCCCTGCCCCCTTAACAACTCCCTTGTGCATCCCCTCATGAAGAAACCAAATGCTGATCCTTCCTGTCTGGCAAACTATCGCCCTATCTCTATCACTCCTTTCTTGGGCAAACTCTTGGAAAAGCTGGCCATCTCCCAGCTCACATTCCACACTGAATCTGTTGGTTGTCTCCATGACCATCAGTCTGGCTTCAGAGCAACCAGAGGCACAGAAATAGCTCTCCCGAACACTCGGGAAGACCTGCTCACTAATATTAATTCAAACTTTCCTTCTGTCCTCATCCTCATTGATCTTTCCTCTGCTTTCGACATGGTTAATCATGCCATTCTGATCCATCGTCTGCATGAGAACCTGGTCAGCACTGATCAGGCTTGCACCTGATTGACTTCCTTCCTCCTGGACCGTCCCTCTCAGGTGAAACGGGGGTCCTTTCTCTCCACCACCTCTCTCTCCACATGTGGTGTTCCCCAGTGCTCCAACCTCTCTCCCTGGCTTTTCAGACTCTACATTGCCCCCTTTGGCCCACCTGATCTGTACCTTCTCCTATAACTATCAGTTTTATGCGGATGCCACTCAGATCTCCACCTGCAACAATCTCTGCATCAATGCCAGAAAGACAGAGATCCTCCGCATTGGGACCCCTGCTCACACTTTGTGTCTTTCACTCTGGCCCTTCTCCCTGGGCCCTCTCCCTGCACCTTCCTGTGAGGCAAAAAACATTGCGGTAATCTTTGACTCCAATGTCTCCTTCTCCCCTCACATCACAGACCTCTCGAAGAAGTCACAGAATCATCTGCACATCCTCAGAGGTATTCTTCCTTTTCTCACTTTACCCCAGAAGCTCAACGTCTCCAGAGCCCTGGTTCTCTCTAGGCTGGACTACTGCAAAAGCCTCTATGTCAACCTGTCTTCCTCTACTCTCTGCCCTCTGCAACTAATCCAGAACAGGACTGCGAGACGTGTCCTTGGCCTCAAGCCCAGGGATTGTACCTCTCTAACCCTGAAATCTCTCCACTGGCTCCCAGTGGCTGCAAGGATCAAGTTCAAGACCCTCTGCATTGTTCACAAGGATGTCTGGGGCCCGGGCTGCATTCCATCCAACTCTCTCTTCCTAAACATCCTCCTTCTCAAGTCCTTTGCTTTTTGCCATGCTAGCTGGTCACCTGGCTACCCTCTGAACTCGATGGGCACCAGGTTTCCTCCATGACCTGCAAGCACCTGCACTGCCTCTGGGCCTCTGCTCACTTAGGGGCTGTATCTGCAAACCTCCAGTTCCCCCCCTCTGCACTTCCCATAGCTGGCTCCCCCGGCTGCCCTTGCTCAGAGCAACTGCTGCCCTGACCGCACTCCCTTCTCTCTCCCCCTGGCACTTCTCCTCTCCTCCCTGCACTTCCACAATCTGAATGACACAAGGCGTAGTAAGATTGTTTGTTTCATCCTCCCTATGAAACTACCTTGTCTTGTCGCTCCTAGAAACACTTGTGTACAGGCACGTTATAAATAACTCATCATATCATTATATCATTATATCATATCATATCAATATCAAAACATGTGGAACAAACAAAATGGAATTTTCCTGCACTTCCTCACTGCTGTACTTATCTTTAGCTCGGGGAGCCCCGCGGCATCCCCAAGCGCGCTGTAGAAGTCGGGAAAATCAGTATCGGGCTCTGCATCCTGAGTTTCGTTACGCTGTACCCAGGCAAGCAGGGAACTCCTGCTGCTCTCACCGCCGCGGCCCAGGCAACAGAGGACTCTGTGTACGTCGCTGCCACTGCCCGCAGTGCACTTCACCTCCTGCAGTTGTTCGCTGCACCCTGCCCGTGCTCTCAACAGTCAAAACAATCAGCACTGAGCACGGGCAGGTGCAGATTATTTTAAACCCTGGTGGAATGTGCTGAATGCACGTTGCAGGCAGGGATCATGGGCAATGGAGTTTTCAGCCCTCCTGTGCCCCCACAGCCCACAGACCCTCACAGTATCTCCTCTCCTAGGGCCCTGCCAGGTGCCTGGTTTATCTGGATATTTCTTCTGAAACACCTTTATCAACCTTGGTGCATGCACATCCTCTGCCGGCTCCCAAGAGCGATCCTCGCGTCCATAGCCAACCCAATCCACCAGGTACCACAAGCATCTATGGTGTGTCTTAGAATCCAGTATATTTCATGCTTCTTATTCTTCCTGCCGTTCTTCCAGAACAATAGGTTGTTTCTTGGGCTGCGTACCAGGGGCTGCAGGTGTAATTAAAGATACATGAAATACAGGATATAGTCTCAGGGTACCAGGCAATTATAGTTTCACATCTGTGTCAGATACACTTTTAACCACTACATATGGTCCTATGAATCGAGGCAAATGTTTTCATGCCCGTACTATACGTATGTTCTGGGTTGAAAGCCACACTTTGTCTCCTGCCACATACTTGGGAGATCTCTGTCTTAGTTTATCAGCATACCACGTGTATGTCGCTTTAACCTTTTCCAGGTTTTAGCGTGCTTTTTGCCTGATGCTTGAATGCACCTGTTTACGCTACTTGAGTGTTGGCATGTTAACTGTTGGTGGAACAGGTTCGGAAGCATATTTTATTCATGGCCATATAGACACATGCTGGGTGAAATTCCCAGGCAAGCGTGTTCTGTGCTATATTGTAGGTAAACTCATCTACCCAAAGAAAATGTGCCCAGGAACTCATTGCATCAGCTAGCAAGCACTGCAAATATGGCTCCAGAGTTTGATTCACCCGTTCGGTTTGCCCATCTGTCTGTGGGTGGTAACATGTATAAAAGTATGACACCTCTGAATATAACCATGCACTTGTGTGTTCATACCAGGCCAGCAAATGTATTTACCCAGCATCTGCAGAGTCTTGCGTTTTCCTGCATGCCCTGCTAAGAGGGATTTATGGCACCATAGCAATTCTTTATCTCTCAATCTTGTGATTGGAAGAAATAGCCTGCCAGCAGGATTGGGTAACCCATTGTGTATTGACCTAAGAGAGTCCTGAGTCATCCACTCTTGCAATTCTTTCTTTTTGAAATAACCCTGTAGCTCTTCTAACAGACTGTAATGCTTCGACCTTGGAAGGTTTGGAACCGATAGAAGTACACCTAACATGGATGCTGGAAACTTCGTGTTGCGGTCTATGCATCATTCAAGATGGCCGCTAGCACGTATTTACGCACAACGCACCAGTGCTCTGATGCGTTGTATCTAAGTACTTTCGTACCTTACCAGCGCTGTTTTGCTGAATATCTCGCTACCTATTATTGCTTCCTGTTGCTTTACCTCCCTCTTCTTCCACTATCTTACACAGAGGTAAAACGTACTATTTTGGGTAGCTTTTTCTTTATACGGTTGATCCCTGTTAATCACACTTTGAGGTTTGTTCTTTAACTCCTCAGTCCCTGTATTTTTCTTTCTACTATTACCTTGTTTAACTTTCTTTCTGACTGCTGTATCTTTTCTACTTACTCCGTTTCTTCCACTTGGAGTTTCTTCTCTCTTGTTAAGTCTAACCTTCTAGGCTACAAATCTTCAGTTCATGGTATCACTGCCCTGACGTTCAACTACCTTCCGGACAGTTTCCTGTGCTTCTATTGTGTCTCAGTACTTTCGGCACCACCGGCTACTCGATCATACTACACCGAAGAAGGAACTGGACTCGCTTCTACACTTCTATCCAACCTGAAGAAGACCATTCATACAGGGTTTTTTCAGTTTACGGCTTTTTCCATGGAACAGCGGGTTGGCTCCTGGGAGGCTCCTGGGATTTGGTTCCTATCGGGTCACGGTGGCCTCCGGGGAGTCACGCCCGTACTTGCATCAAAGAAGGAGTAAAGAGATCAGAAAAACACGAAAGAAAGAGAAGACAGAACTCCGAGAAGAATTCGACAGAGATTCAGGTGAGGAGGAGTTGGAAAGGGGAACCAGGGTTGCAAGTTTTGACAGTATACAACGCCCAAGGACAAGAAAATGGCTACTCCAGAACAGGTTCAAGAAATGTGTAACGCCATTCAAGCATTACGAGTCGAAATGCAGAATTTACAGGCTGAAAATCAAGCTCTTCGTCAGCCAGTAGCAACTCAAGATGAAGGAAGAGGTGAATTACCACCGATGCCCCTGTCCATTAACAAATATGATGGTGACCCTAAGGGAATTAAGGAATTTCTCGACGCTTGTACTGTGTATTTCTCTTTCAGAAGAAGGAATTTTGAGTCAGGTAGATCACGAGTTGGATTCCTGATAGCTAACCCAACAGGTAGCGCATTAAAATGGACAACACCTCTACTTACCTCTGATGATCCTTCGGTAAATGATTACGACTTATTTGTTCGCAATTTCAAGACTAGGTTCGAAAGACCTGAGGTTCAGTATTCTACATATGAGGCCCTTATGGACATAAGACAAGGAAACCAAGACGTACAGACTTATATTTCTCACTTCCAAAGTTTGGCAAGCTTAGCAGGATGGCTAGATATTGTGCAACAGACCATATTTCGAAGAGGGTTGCACGAAGATATAAAGGATGAGTTGGCACGGGTCGAAAGACCCGAGACATTCTCCGATCTGGTTTCCTTGGTCCTCCAGATAGATTTAAGGTTGCATGAGAGACGCCAGGAGAAACGTAAGGGTCGAGGACTCCAATGGAACACCCAAACTGGTGCACAACTTAAGGATCGTGTTTCTTCAGAGGAACCAAAGCAGATTGGTGCAACCAGAGGACCCCTGTCTTCTAATGAGAGAAGACGAAGGAGAGAACACAATTTGTGCATGTATTGTGGGTCTTCAGATCATCAGTTGAAAGATTGTACAGTGATTCCATCTCGGCGTTCGGGAAACGCGCAACCCCGAGTCTATACAAGGGAGACTACGGAGAAGGTGGCACAAACCCTTGCAATACCACTAACACAGGAGAAGACAACCAACTGATGATATTTCAAGTATCTTTGAACTCTACTAATGGAACCTTGATTCCGGTATTAGCCATGTTGGACTGCGGTGCTGCAGGCAACTTTATAGACTCCTCATGGGCACAAGATAAGGGTATTCCGCTCAGGCAGAAGGGAAGCCCATTCCTGTGGAAGGTGTTGATGGACGTCCATTGTCGTCAGGACCTGTTACTATGGAAACATTACCCTTACAGATAACCATGAAGAATCATACCGAAGAGATAATCTTTGACACTATCAGGGCTGCTCATTTTCCAGTAATACTTGGCATTTCTTGGTTGAGACTTCACAACCCTCCTATTGATTGGAGTGCTAATCGACTGAGTTTTAACTCAGATTTCTGTGGAAGGAATTGCATCAAGGAGCAACGGGTTGAAGTCTCTGCTTGCCCTATCAACCAGTCTACAGTTTCTTTATCTGCCATTCCCGTTCAATATCAAGAGTACAAAGAGGTTTTTGAAGATGTTGTTCCCAAACTCCTCCCACCTCACCGACCTGAAGATTGCAGGATAGACTTAAAGGAAGAAGTCTCACTACCTTTCGGTAGGATGTATCCGTTGTCCCAGCAGGAAAAGACGGTCTTGAGAGAATATCTGGACTCCAATCTTCAGAACGGTCTGATTCGGAAGTCAAGATCCTCCGGAGGTGCATCACTTTTCTTTGTAGCAAAGAAGGGAACGAAAGAATTACGTCCATGTATAGACTATCGAGAACTAAACAGAATTACTGTCCGGGATCGTTATCCCATGCCCTTGATAAGGGACATTCTTGGAGCTGTTAAGGACTCCAAGATCTTCACTAAGATCGATCTACGCGGGGCCTACCACCTACTCAGGATCCATGCAGACGATGAATGGAAGACCACTTTCCGAACACCGTTGGGGTCGTTCGAGTATTGTGTGATGCCGTTTGGATTAGTCAACGCTCCATCGGTGTTTCATCGGTTCATGGACCACATTTTCGCTGATATGCTAGGAACTTCCGTAGTAGTGTACTTAGATGATATTTTGATCTACTCTTCCACTTTACTGAACATCGAAACCTTGTTAAGGAAGTACTGCAGAGACTCAAGGACAATCGTCTGTACTCTACGGTTGAAAAGTGTATTTTTGAGGCTACCGAAGTACCTTACCTCGGCATCATATTATCCTCCAATGGAATACGGATGGATCCGGATAAGGTAAAGGCCATTCTCAGGTGGCCTGAACCATCTTCTCCTAAGGATATTCAAAGATTTCTTGGCCTGGCCAATTTCTACCGTTGTTTCATTCCTCACTTCTCGGAGATGGTACTTCCTCTGACATTGCTTCTCAAGAAGGGAAGTGTTTTCGAATGGAATCCTACCGCACAATCAGCCTTTTTGAACCTCAAGAGACTGTTTACCACAGCTCCGGTATTTATTCAACCGGATCAGTCAAAACCCTTTATCGTGGAAGCCGATGCTTCAGGCGGAGCCCTTGGAGCTGTGTTGTTACAAGAAGATAATTAAGGAGTAGAACATCCCATTGCCTACTACTCACGTACTCTTACAGTCAGTGAATGAAACTATTCTGTACTTGAGCGAGAGCTTTTAGCGATAAGAAGAGCTTGCGAGGAGTGGAGACATTTACTACAAGGGGCCACACATCCATTTCTGATTCGCACTGCCCACAGGAATCTGCGGGTTCTCCAGAAGATGGAATGCCGCAATTCCCGTCATGCCAGATGGGCCTACTATTTCTCCAACTTTGATTTCCAGATTTCATATATACCAGGCTCACAAAATGGAGTAGCTGACGCTCTTTCTAGAAGCTTGACGGAAGATCAAGGTATGGAGGTCAAACCTACTGGGAAGGAAAGGATGTTGCCTACCACAAGATTTATAGCAGTGATCAACTGCTTTCTTCAGAAGGTTAGGAAGGAATACAAGACATCGACTAGACAGAAGCTAATGTCTAAAGGTCTTCAAGAAAGAGATGGATTATGGTTCTACAATTCGTCACTCTTTCTCCCTTCTTCACAACTTCAAGCCAAGACGCTACATTTTTGTCATGATCTCCCATTAGCTGGTCATAGGGGACAAAAAGCTACCAACAAACTATTGAACAGACGTTTTTGGTGGCCTTCGATGAGAGCTGATGTTAACTCATACGTTAACTCCTGTTCGGTATGTGCTAGTGCAAAGGTTTCTAGACAGAGACCATTAGGACTTCTCCAGCAAGCTGATTTACCTTCTCGACCCTGGGAGAATATCTCTATGGACTTTATCGTAGATCTACCTTCTTCCTAAGGGAAGACAGCTATTATGGTTACGGTTGATTCCTTTTCCAAACAGGCTCATTTTTCCTCTTTAACAGGAGTGCCTTCTGCTTCAGAGACAGCTTCTGTGTTCCTACGAGACATAATAACACTGCACGGGTTTCCTCGAGTTATTGTCTCGGACAGAGGAGTACAATTCACCTCTAAATTCTGGTCCATTTTGTGTAAGGAACTGGGTATCCATAGAGCATTATCATCAGGATACCACCCTCAATCCAATGGACAAACGGAGAGACTAAATGCCACACTGGAGGAGTATCTGCAGTGTTTCTGTAAAAAGGAACAAGACAATTGGGCATCATTGTTACCCATGGCGGAGTTCACGTATAACAACAAGGTACATACAGCTATTGGAATGAGTCCTTTTCAGTGTACCTGTGGTTATCATCCGCATTTTCTACCCCCCAATACAGCCGGAAATACCAAGGCTCCGGCAGTAGGCGAGGCAGTATTCAAAATACAACAAACCCATCAATTGGCTTTGCAGACTCTAGAGGAGAGCAGAAGGAAATACAAGAGATTAGCTGATGCTAAGAGAAGACCCAATCCTCAATGGGGTCCTGGTTCTATGGTATGGCTATCCACCAGGTACTTACCTCGCTGGACACGTATGGGCAAATTTTCTCCAAGATATATCGGTCCATACAAGATTGAGGCTAAGATCAATCCTGTCGCTTACAAGTTGAACCTACCACCTCGATTCAAGAGAATACACCCGGAATTCCATACTTCCTTACTAAAGGCTTATGTGGAAGATCCCTATCAGAGGAGTATTAAGAAGACGAGTGTAGTAGATCCCAAAGAAACCAAGGAGTACGAAGTGGACAGATTGGTTGATTCACGTTATCGACAGGGTATCTTGCAGTACCTGGTACACTGGAAGGGATATACCAGATCAGAGAGAACCTAGAAGCCCAAAACCCATATAAGTGCTCCAAGACTTGTTCAGAAATTTCACAGGTTGTACCCGAGTAAACCAGGTGGTGTCCGACATCGAAGGGGGCATACTGTAATGCATCGACCTTGGAAGGTTTAGAACCGATGGAAGTACACCTAACATGGATGCTGGAAACTTCGTGTTGCGGTCTATGCATCATTCAAGATGGCCGCTAGCACGTATTTACGCACAACGCACCAGTGCTCCGATGCGTTGTATCTAAGTACTTTCGTACCTTACCAGCGCTGTTTTGCTGAATATCTCGCTACCTATTATTGCTTCCTGTTGATTTACCTCCCTCTTCTTCCACTATCTTACACGGAGGTAAAACGTACTATTTTGGGTAGCTTTTTCTTTATACGGTTGATCCCTGTTAATTACACTTTGAGGTTTGTTCTTTAACTCCTCAGTCCCTGTATTTTCCTTTCTACTATTACCTTGTTTAACTTTCTTTCTGACTGCTGTATCTTTTCTACTTACTCTGTTTCTTCCACTTGGAGTTTCTTCTCTCTTGTTAAGTCTAACCTTCTAGGCTAAAAATCTTCAGTTCATGGTATCACTGCCTTGACGTTCAACTACCTTCCGGACAGTTTCCTGTGCTTCTATTGTGTCTCAGTACTTTCGGCACCACCGGCTACTCGATCATACTACACCGAAGAAGGAACTGGACTCGTTTCTACACTTCTATCCAACCTGAAGAAGACCATTCATACAGGGTTTTTTCAGTTTACAGCTTTTTCCCTGGAACAGCGGGTTGGCTCCTGGGAGGCTCCTGGGATTTGGTTCCTATCCGGTCACGGTGGCCTCCGGGGAGTCACGCCTGTACTTGCATCAAAGAAGGAGTAAAGAGATCAGAAAAGACATGAAAGAAAGAGAAGACGGAACTCCGAGAAGAATTTGATGGAGATTCAGGTGAGGAGTAGTTGGAAAGGGGAACCAGGGTTGCATGTTTTGACACAGACCTTGCGTAACTGCTCCTACAATACTATCTGCCCCTATTATGCCCCTATTATGGGTTGAGATTCTGCAGAGTCTTGCGTTTCCCTGCATGCCCTGCTAAGAGGGATTTATGGCCCCATAGCATTGCTTTATCTCTCAATATTGTGATTGGAAGAAATATCCTGCCAGCAGGATAGGGTAACCCATTGCGTATTGACCTAAGAGAGCCCTGAGTCATCCACTCTTGCAATTCTTTCTTTTTGAAATAACCCTGTAGCTCTTCTAACAGACCTTGCGTAACTGCTCCTACAATACTGTCTGCCCCTATTTTGGGTTGAGATTCTTGTGCAATCATCTCAGAAGCTTGCTCTCTGGTTAGTGCACCTGCCTTCCCATTCCTGGTCCCTGGCCTGTAAGTGATGACAAAGTCAAACTCCTCAATATACTGAGCCCAACGTAATTTCCTCAAACTCAGAGTCGTGGCGGTTTTCAGATATGGCAAGTTTCGGTGATCAGTTAACACCATAATTTGATGTTGAGAACCCATAAGGTAATGCCTCCACTCTTGGAAGGCCGCTCAAATGACCAGTAATTCCTTATCCGTGATAGAATAATTCTGCTCACAGGTAGTCAGTTTGCGTGAAAAGAATGCAATTGGGTGCAAGACCCCCACCTGCTCCCTCTGCAAGGGAACTACCCCCAATGCCACATTAGATGCGTTAGTTTCCAATTGAAATTATCTCTCAATGTTTGCATGCTGTAAAATGGGTGCCCTTGTAAACACCCCTTCGAGTTCTTGAAATGCTGACTCTGCATCCATGTCCTACTTGAATTGACTTGCCTTTCGGATCAAATGAGTAACAGGTGCGATAATCTGGGAGAATTGGCAATGAATCTCTGATAAAAGTTTGCAAAACTCAGGAAAGATTGAACCTCTTTTCTACTCTGTGGGAATGGCCATTCTGTAACAGCCTGTACCTTCTTCCTGTCCATCACAATGCCTTGGGGAGTAAGAATGAACTCTAAAAATGCCACCTGAGCAGCGTGAAACACACATTTCCCAAGTATTGCATACAATCAGTGTTCTCTTAGCTGTTGCAAAACAGCCTGAACGTGCTGGACATGCTCCTTCCTGGTTTCAGAATAGATCAGGATATCATCAATATAGACGATCACAAAGATTTCTATGTAGTCCCGTAATACATCCTGCATGAAATGTTGCAATGTCACTGGAGCGTTACACAACCCGAACGGCATCACCAAGTATTCAGACAAGCCAAACTAAGTCTGGAATGCTGTCTTCCATTCATCCCCAGCCTTAAATCTGATCATATGATAAGCTCCCCTGAGGTCTAGTTTTGCCCGCTGATTTTACCTGGTCCAACAACTGACATCAAGGGTAAAGAGGATCTGTTTTTAATGGTCACCTTATTCAAGGCCCTGTAGTCTATGCATGTTCTCTGGGTCCCTTCTTTTTTTAGGAACAGAAAGCAAAGGAGATGACACTGGAGACTTAGACACCCCGATAAATCCACAAGCTAGCATGTCATCCAGATACTTTCGGAGATTTTGGTTTTCTTGTTCAGTAAAGGCATAGATCCGACTACATGGTAACTTGGCATTTATTTATTTGTTTATTTCTACATTTATATTGCGCACCAAGTCCTGAGGAATCTGGGCGCATTCCTTACAAATACATATGTTACGCAATTACATAGAGTTGAAATAGTACCACAGGTTCATTGAAGTGCAGCACAGAAGTACAGGCATAAGGACATACAGCATTACTGTGTCTCCTGCGTGACGAGCCACGTTTTTACATTTTTTCTGAATTTGAGGTAAGACAGTTCTGATCTTAAGGTTAATGGTAGAGTATTCCAAGGTTTTGCTGCTAACACATGGAAACTATTGTCCCATGCCTTCTGGAGCTTAAACCACCTAGGGATCTTAAGGCAGTGTGATTGTGAGGACATTGTTTGATGTTCTGAGATATTTCGTGAGAATGTGTCCGTCGAGTTTTTAGGTGCTAGATTCGTGAGACCCTTATGGGTCAGTGATAAAGTTTTAAACGTGATTCTATGATTGACTGATAGCAAGTGCATATTGTGTCTCAGATCTGATATGTGGTGAGATCTAGGGATATTCATCGCAGATATAAGCGCATTATTTTTGAGTATTCCCCGTTCCCTTAGTAGCTTCTTCACACCAACAAAAGTATGTCTCTCCTGTTGCACTGCCAGCGCGTAGTCAGGGAAAATACCGACCATCTTCAATTCCTGTTTCTCTCGTGCAGCCTTCAAAACCAGATCTCTATCCCTGTAATTCATTAGGTGTGCAATTACTGGTCTGGGGTGTCCCCCTGGTTTTGGTTGTGCCATTCACCTCCGTTGTGCCTGGTCCACTACAAACATTTTGAGACCAGCCGGGGTCACCTAGTAGTTCCTTCAGTAGCTCCTCAACTGAGACCTCCATGGGCTGCTTCAAGGGATCTTCAGGGACACCGACAATACGAACATTGTTCCGCCTCGTTCTTGCCTCCAAATCCTCACACTTTATCTTGATGCTGCCCAAATCTTTGGCCATGGTCGTTACCGTCCCCTCTCGTGCTGTTATGGCATCCTCCGCCGTGCTAATCCATGTCTCAGTTTCCGTAATTCGTTGCATGGCTTTCTCCAACTGAGCGTGGATTGTGGTTACATTTACTTTGATACCATCCAGATGGAAGCAAATCCTTGATGCATGATGGCCATGACTTCTTGGAGGTCCACAGGTGGCAGCAACATTGCTCCCTCTGTTAGTTGCTGACCGCTTTTCCCTTCACCACTGTTTCTACATGCTTTGGGGTGGGCTTGCCAAACCTATTCATTGTGCCACTTTTCTTAGCCCCAGCCCCTTTAGGCATAATGCAGCAACCTTTAATCCAGTCTCCGCACACACTCTCTGTTGGTTACCTGGTTAGTATTACAGCAGCCTGCTATGTGTTTAGCCAGGAGTGATGTTTCTTGGGTGGCAAGGCAGCAACACGGCAGCTTCTTCCTTCCTCCACCACTAGACAGCAGCCAATAATGACCACTATGTCAGTGCAGTAGTTCCTTTAACAGCTTTTTATACTGCCACCCACTCTGCAGCGTTTGGGTGACACCTAGGTTCGTCGATACACTTTCTTGATTTATGTTCCGTTGCTTCCAGGTTAGTTCACTGCAGTGATAATAGACCAGAGGTGTATGACAACCCTGTTAGATGTCCCTACACACCAGGCCCTATGCTCCTGGTTAGTAGTTTCTCAGTCACTGAGTCTCATATTAAGCTACAACTGCTTTGTATTTGATGGGAGAATTGTAACAGCGCAGTCAGTCCAGAAGCGTGATAAAATCCCAACCCCAATGGGTAAGCTGTCTTGATCATAGTGTCTTTACAGCAATCTTTACCCCAGTACTGATTCAGAGCAGTCACCTTTGCTATGTTCCAGTGTGCCCTGGTGTCAGAGGGACACACAGTCACGTGTCCCACACATACAGCACCACTAGCTGAGCCTCCTCCGTGGTAGCAGTACAAAAACACTGTGAGGTTGAAGTTAATGAAGACAAGGGTGGGAGCGGGAGATGTGATGAGTCAGTAAACTCCCACGCAGTGCAATCGAATATGGGTTTCTGGTTCTCAGTCTTATGTGTGCATGTAGCACTCTTCCCAGGGCTGCAGATTGCACAGTATTTCTCCAGCTGGTGGCCCAGCATCCCACTGAGCACGCTTGCCGTCAGCTGGGATTATTTCCTGTCTCTACAGCCAGTCTCTGACACCAACAGACCTTGCTATGAGGTCGCTGTGCAGTGTTAGGGTAATTTCTGGTGGTCGGCAGAGCCACACCCGGGGTCCGCAGACCTCCAGCTCTCGGAAGCGCCCCGTGTCCTGATTGGTCCATCAGCGAGCCCCCAAGCCTGGGACCATCGTCGCTCCCAACCCGCGATGTACCTGGTGTTAGCAACAATGTGTGACTATGTGTCAGTGGACGACAATGGACAGGTCCAGCTATTTGCCATTAGAGCGCTCCTTTCCCATCGCTGCCGGTGTCTGAGTTGTTACATGCGTCCCGGCCGTGAGACACTAGTGTTTCTTTAGTCCTCGGGAGTTGGCGTCGTATCAGGTCGGCTTGGTCACATGTTGAGAGACCATAGCTGAGGCAGAATTATAAGGATTTGATTTGTATTTTGCTCCGGGTAGTCGTAGCAGTGTCAGGTGTCATCTTGGCTTGGAGAACACGGGAATGTGGATTGCAAAATCGTGACCTTGGCTTCTGGGCTCTGATCAGGGCTGTTCTGCATGGTCAGCACCTTGTAGCTCTGCCTAGCCTGCTCTGGGCCTGCCGAATCTGGTTTGCGGCCTACTTCGGCTTGGTTGCATGTTATGTGATAAGGTGCATAAGGATAGGGGTGCGAGGGTGCCGTGTGGTTCTTTGAGCATTGGTCCAGTTAGGGTCTTGTCTCCAGGGTTAGTAGCATGAAGTCTCTGCAAGCATATAAACAAGCTCTTCTGGCGTCTTGCGTTTCTGCGAAGCGATTACTGGCCTATATGAAAAATAATAACAATGCACGTCTGTGAGTGGTCACGGTCTGCTACGTCATAGGACTGAGCGTGTACTTCGTGTGGTTTGGTGTGTGTCTGATCCAGGTGCGTGGTAGCGCATGTGCTTCTGTCTGTTGAAGCTATGTCGTCATGTCATCTCTAAAGATGGTGGCTTAGGTTGTGAGATGGTTAATTCAAGCTGGTCCATGTGATCGGCTTCGGCTCTGTCTTGGTTCCCACCCCATGCTCTGGGTGGTATGCAGCTAGGTTTCGCAGGTGAGGTATGGTCACGGTGAATGTTGACATCCGCGGTAGTGGACAGAGGTGCAAACTCATCCTGCTGAGGGTACTTGGGTTGTGACGTCGTTGACCATAGTTTGTACATTGGCTGGGGGAAGGAACCGTCCAATTTTCCCTCTTCAGCAGCGCTTTCTATGCTGCCTTCATACGGCACAAGGCAGTCCCAGGAGTACCCCCCACTGCCCGGCCTCCCAGGCCGCCGTGCTTACGGTCCGATTAGGGAGCCTCCCATGCAACAGTGCACGCAGTTGCTTACCGTGGCACCGGTCCGTATCCAGCAGAGTGCCAGGTGGGCTCTGCTTCTTCCTCCTTAGCCGTCCGAATGCTCTCAGCTTCCTAGCACCAATTCCGCCGCCAGCTTCCTCACTTCATATGGCGGGCGGGGACTCCCACAGCACAAACGCTGCGCCTACTCTATCACACGCCGACAGGGCGGGAGCCACCGCAACTCCGTATCGAAGCAGGAGCCGATATTTTCAATTTCTGTTCAGGGCATAATGAGCCCACACCCTTCCAATAGCTGGTCACGAGTTTATGTGTCAGACATACCGCATATCACTCCCCATTTCTGCAGGGAATCTCCACACATCCACGGAGCTGACGCGAAGGCCACCGTTTTGGCTGTCACACAACAGTGCCCCTCTTCAGTGTTATTTTCTTTTGGTGTCACACAATGACATTAACTGCAATCACTTGCCATAGACTTCCTCTTCCCAACTAGTGATGTACAGCAAATAGTCTCCTGTGAAAAAAACCAACAGTATTGTTACATTTTTGTATATATTAATATAAAATAAACATTCCCAGTTGTTAATAACAGACAAACGTTTCTAAATACATGTTGTTCCCTGCCGGCACTGTCAATCTTTATTTTTTTATTACAAATCGTTTCAAATGCCTGAGTATAAAAACAACATTTCCTTTTTATGAGAAAAAAAACATGTTTTTTAATGCCACAACAAAAAAGCCTTATCCTCCCCGTCGGGGAACCCCGGTCTCCCACGTGACAGGCGGGGATACTGACCACTATACTAATGAGGATTCGTGCTTGCCACATCTATTTCTGACTAAATTCATGCACTCATCGGTCGTGCTAATTATTCCTTAGGGTGAGGTTGCACAGCGCACATGCACATCAGAGGGAAAACGTGCATCTGATCTGATCATGCTTTTCTCAAGCAGCATGCCAATACTCAAGGCAGTTGTACGAACGATCACAAACGAGTGAGGCATGGGACAGATGAGGCCCAGGCTGGACGAGGTCCCTTCAAGTGCTCGTACAAGGGGCCCATCTCCATTGGCAAATATTTTAAATTACAGAAGGCTCACGCACACAAGTTCCTGTTGCAATATCTACGACGAGTATCTTCAGTGTGTGCTGGCCGTTCAACTTAGATTGTCTGCTTTTTATGTCTTTAGAGGCGGCAGCTGAGCCGTGCTGCAGAATCGTTGGAATAGAAAAGGGGCGGGACGGAACTTTTGTTACTTATGATTTTATTTATTTATTTATTTATTTATTCAAATTTGTTGAGCGCACATCAGCCCAGAAGCATCGTGGCGCTTGTTACAGACATCTTAGTTGCAAAGGAAACCGTAGTTACAAGTAGTACATAAATTACAGAGGAAATATATACAATTGCAAGGCAGTATATTTACATGGCTTCTTGAGAGTTTGCTAGTTATTTTGCAAGGAACGAGGTTTTCAGTTTCCTGCGAAATATGGGAAGTGAGTTTTCCGTTCGGATGTCTGAAGGGAGAGCGTTCCATGTCTGTGCTGCAATGTAGGGAAAACCTAGACCTCCGGCTTTGGCTTTTTTGATGCGTGGGATGCAGAGTAGGTTAGCGTATTGCGTCCTAGTGGGACGTGTGGAGGAAGGTTTGAGGATGGTATCTGAAAGATAGGACGGGGCGGAGAAGGAGAGGCATTTGTGAGTGAGGGTGAGGATTTTGAGGGTGATCCGTTCTTTGACTGGGAGCCATTGGGCTGAGAGCCTGGCCTGGGTGATATGCTCTCTTCTTGGGATACTAAGAGCGGCCCGGAGAGCGTTGTTCTGCGTGATTTGTAGTCTATTTATGTTTTTGGCTGATGTGCCTGCTAGGAGAGCGTTGCAGTAGTCCAATTTGGCTCCAATGGTTGCCCTCGCTATGGAGAGGCAGTTAGGTTTAGAGAGGTAGGGCTTGATGGCATTTATAAGTTTGGTGGTGTGTGCGGATGCGGAAGTGATTGCGCTGACTTGTCTAGTCATTGATAGCGAAGAGTCAAGGTATACTCCCAGTGTCTTGACGGCTGTGGACACGGGGATGATGGAGTTGTCAATGGAGAAGTTAGTGTACAGTTTGTCCAGTTTGTCTAAGGTGTTCTGTTGACCTAATATCAAGATTTCAGTCTTGTCACCATTGAGGCAGAGGCCATTAATTGCCATCCATGCCTTGATGATGGAGTAGATAGTGTGGAGAGCCTTTGCGTCTTCGTTGTATGAGCCTGAGAGGGGTAGAAGTACTTGTGTGTCGTCCGCGTAGTTCGTGTAGGTGATGCCGTATGAGTCAAGTTTGTCAAAGAGGGGCTTGGTGAACAAGTTATAGAGTGTAGGTGCAGTGCAGGAACCTTGAGGGACCCCGCAGTGGATTGTCGTGGGAGTGGCGTTGGCGATGCCCGAGAAGACTTTCATGGCCCTACCTTCGAGGAAGGAAGTGATCCAGGCGGTTGCTTCTTTGGAGAAGTTGGCTGAGTGCATGAGGTGGGAAGTGAGAATCTTGTGATCAACCAGATCAAACGCGGCTGAGAGATCTAGAAGAAGCAGAAGAGCCGGCTTGCCTTTGTCCATGATTTGGGTGATCTGGCTCTTCAGATCTACCAGGGCTGTTTCTGTGCCATGTCCTTTCCAAATGAACCAAATGAACAGGGGAAAATGAACAGGGGAAAAGCTTCCAAATGAACAGGGGAAAAGCTTCCACAAGATACTTAATGGTTCACAGGACCCAGTCTCATTGTGGCTTGTTTGTTATGAGGAAATCACCAACACTTCCTTCTTCCTACTCCTGGCAGTACTTACTTGTGAGGCAGAAGCCTCTGTAATTGGATCTCACCCACAAAACCTCAGTTAAATGTTCCTGTCTCCTACAACCTCTTGCTGCTGAAAATAGGTGGCAACTTTGGTGGCCTATTCACAGCTGCCAAATTTCCCCGTTTTTTTCTCATTGCATGCTGGGACGTAGGCCCATACTAATTCAAAACAAAACTACAAGTCCGAGCATTCAAAGGGAACCATGAGGATTGACTCGAGGTATCACACATGCATACATGGCAACTGCCCAAAGCGCCTGAGAGCAGGGCAGGTGTTATGTCATATTTGGTATCCCCTGTCATCGAAGATCGCAGACCAAAGTAGGAGAGTTCATGTAAGTCATTTCACCAAAATGCCAGGGGTAGCAGAAGTGACATCAAATGATCCTTGACCCCCTGATGACATCACAGGAAGTGATGTCATTTGACCACACCCCAAAGTGATTTTGCAGGAACCGATGGAACACGATTTTTCACCCATTGACAAAACAGGAAGTGCCATCCCATAGCATTGTACACTACGAAAACTATGGTTACAATATCACTATAATGTGATGTACATTTCCTACAAGAATGGATCGCCATATGTATCCTTAAGATCAGTGTGTATAGGCCCATATTACCAAATTACTGTGAATGAAAGCAGACGTCCATGACCAAATGATAATGATGTGTTATTATATAGCGCTTACGCTTAAGCGCTTTATATTGGAAAAATATACACCCAATCTCTGTTGGTACTCATTTATCAACCTCAGAAGGATGAAAGGCTGAGTCGAGGCGTTTTAGAACAGACTAAATCAGTGACTCACCTCCTGAAGTGTGCCTGAAATAAACCTTTAATGAGTCTAGCAATTATTGTATAGAATTCCAGAAAGACACATTATTTGGTATTCCTATTCTTTCTTATTTAGGGTCAGTGCTGAAAGTGTTAGACTTGTGGCACTCCTGTTCTTATTTTTCTTCTTTTTTTTGTTTAAGGTGCCTGAACAAGAACGCCAGCCACTCCAGAAGTAAAGAGCTACATGGTGCTGGCCACAGCCCAGGAGCTTGCATTACAAATGTTTTTGGTTTTTTTAAACCTTTTTTTAATTATTTTATTTTTTAGAGTTCGCAAGGAAGACCACAGAGGTCGCAAGGGAGACCTCAGAGGTCGCAGTTGCGACCCCTGGTGACCCCTAAATCAAGTCCCTGGGAGAGTTCTGAGCCTGCTTAATTAATGAAAGCGTATTAACACGCTGCAGTGGTGGCCTATTAAAGGGGCCTAACAAAACCTCCATTTGGAGTGGGTAAGTGGTGATGGGAGGGGCGACTTCAGAAAATAGGTGGGGCAAACTTGCAAGCTCTGCCCACACTGTTCTACTCCCCCATGGTCTGGTGTGGGGACCAACTATCAAACAGTATATTTTAAAGCGCAATATGCAGAAAGGCAATGGACGTTTTTCTTCACCCACTTCTTGCAGATCCCGAAGGTCCAAGAAAGTGTGAAAATGGCAGATGGTGTGCAATGAAAGACTCGATATCATAGCATAACAGGACATAGCAGAGTCTGGGTCAGTACACTGGACAGCCCAAGCACCTTCAGTGACTGTGAGCAACATGGGAGAAACTGTGATGTTGGTTCTACCACAGTTAGTCCACTATACTAGAATCTCTGGTGCACTGACTGGCTGGTGAGACTATGTCTGCCCGTAAAAACAAGTGTTACGAGACTGGGGGAAGGCCAGTGCCACAATAATGCAATTCTGTGTGACAGTATTGGAGCTACTAGCAGAGGAGCGCCAGGATACACCAATTTGTCCCTAGACTCATTAAAACTGTCCTGTTTTAAGGGTGTAAACGTAATCACTTATAAGCACTCCAATATTTGCAGTTGAAGTCGGGGTGAGATTACATTATTTGCCCAGGATCACACACTTACACTAAACAGAGAAGCATGGATTTTAACAAACTCTGCAATTTGGGCACTGCCATCTTTTTCCACGCTTTACTTGGAATAAATATTTAAGTTTTGGGTGTCAAGGCCTACAATAATACTGTCCTATAGAGTTTACTTGCAAAATACACAAATTGCATAGTAAAGCATCATGACAACATACAAATCCTAATAGCAGCATGGTGAGCCAAAATAATATCAGTTTACCTTTTATTTTCCACATACTGAATGCAACACTATAAGATGCAAAAGGCAAAATCTATTCACCCACTTTAATTTCAGAGCTTTAAGTCACACAATAAGAGTAGTAGAGTAATAAACTCATGTAGGTTTGAAGATTTGTCACAAACCTCCAGCGTGTTGTTTTGTATGGTTTTAGAACATTCAACTAAGGACATCAAAGCAAACTTAACTTTGTAGCATATTAAGCTAATACACATTATGTGTATCAACACATTATCAAAGGGTGCTTTATTGTGTTGCCCGCTTTAACTTTCACAGATTTGCGAAGTGACTGGTGGTCTTTCAGTTGGAAATACACCATTATGCATAAGAAAGGCTATGTTGCTGATGACAAAAGAAAGGTGTTGTCGAGTTTATTATGGCACTGGCTGCAAAGCCAGGGATGCAGCCTGTGTGTCTCATGGGGGCTGTGACTGGGTAAACGGGCAGTGCTTGATCATCCGATCCGAGCCAAGCAGATTTGCCTCGGAAGAAAGAAAATGCGCCAACAGGACCACGTTCCTGATCATTTGAACTATGAAAGGCTCTTCACAGAAGCCCGCCCTCAGCTAACATTTAGTAGGGGGATTCAGCCCTGTCAGCTCAATGACGTTGCGCGCCTGGCCTCGTGCTATGATGACAACTATCTATGAACAGGCTAATTGCGTTAATATAAAAGCTTGTGGCAGGCTGACATTGTAAACATTTGTTTGAGCACCGTCTTCTTTCCAAATGAGCCTGCCACTGCTTGTATTTACACACTTTTATTTTAATGCAAGGGAGCTTATGAAGCATTTCACACTGCAGCGTGTTTATAAGACTTCATTAAAATATGAGGCAAGTCTTAGAAACATGCTGCAGTGTGGAATGCTGTGGTAGGCTCATATTTTAATACAAATTAGTTTGTGAAATGCTTCATAAGGCTCGTATTTGCCTTTTTCCCAACCATGTTGGTGACACTGGAGAACACCAGCCACTTTTTGAAAACGGTATCTATGCCCTGCGTGTGGACAATAAAGCTCTTATGTTTTGTGAAAAATGAGGTAGGGGGTGGATCTGTCTCTTTCCAATATGCTTTGGGCTGCAGAAGCTCCTGTTATGCCTGAGAGGAGGATCCAGGAGCTCTGTGCTGCTCAGTACGAAAATAGCGCTAGGCCTGAGTGCTAATTTTCCAGAGTCTTCTAAAATGGTAGAGGAACAAATCCAGTCTGCAGATGCTTGCACCAACGAAGAAGAGAAAGACCAATTGAGAAAAATATTCATAGAATTCAAGGAGGTATTCGCTAAAGATGCCTCTGAGTGTGGGCGTACTGATTTGCATGTTGCTACACTGTATGAAGGCTATGGTAGGAAATCTGTATTAGTGTGATGATATGGGCTACCCTTGGCCTGTTTAGAGCCTTTGGCAGAAATAATTAAAATGTTGGAGTCCATAGAAACCATTAGACCCATTCACAGTACCTCAAACACGTCCATTTTAGGTGTGCTGGAGTCCAATGGTCAATGGCGGTTGTGCACAGACTTAAGAGAACTAAATAAGAGGGTACCTGTTTCAAGGTGGCCTCTCCCATTCATTGACCAAGGCGTTGCATAATCCAATGGTCGAAGGATTTTACTACCTTAGATCTAGCAACAGGCTATTTGTGTGTGCCTCTAGCAAAAGATATACAAAATCTATTTGCCTTTACGTTCAAAGGGACCCAGTATGCATTGATACATACTCCCTTTGGGTTTATCAATAGTGGAAGCGAATTTGGGATCTTTCTGAGCAAAGCACTCCCAGATGCAACCTAGAGGGGAACTGTGGTCTATGTGGATGATGTTCCGATCAAAAATGAGGATATAGAAAGCCATTTCAGTGAAATTAAACATGTGTCCAGCCAGCTGCAAAAGGGTGGAACTAATGTATCATTGCAGAAGGCACAGTGGTGTAGGAAAAGGGTACATTTCTTTGGACATGAAGTTACAGAGCAAGGGTTAAACCTGAAAAAGAAAAAGGTAGAAATCGTACAAACCAGAAGTGCTTAAAGATCTTGTTAGGGATGACAAGTTACAATAGGAAATTCATTAAAGAGAATGCAGAAATCACACAATCACTGATTAAATTACTGAAGCAGGGAGTGCCCTGGAAATGGGGACAGGAAGACTGTGAAACGGTTGCCAAATTGACAGATAGTCTAATAAAGACCCCATATTTGGCTTCTCCAAAAAACCAAGATTTCTTTCTGGGGATAAGGTTCACAGTACTATGCATGTCAGCGGTCTTGTATCAAAAGCCTGATTCAAATAACTAAACCATTGCCTATGCTAGCAAAGCATTGTCACAGGTGCAAGCAAAGGTTTATGAATATGAAAAAACACTTTTGACAACTGTGTGGGCATTACAACAGTTCTGCCCCATTATTCAAGGAGAGCTGGTGAATGCTGAAACTAATCATCATCCCCTACAATGTTTGCAGTGGAAAAGGATCAGATAAGGGAACTTGGCCCAGTGAGCATGAGGGCATGACCTAAAAGTAGTCTCGTGGTAGCATTGACCACAATTTATGAAGCAATTTCTACAGCAGTAGAAAAAAAATTAAAAGAAATAGTATTAGATACTAATTCTGATTATGCCTGGAAGAGTTTTGTAGAATACCTACCGGGGTGGAAGCTGAGAGGGATGGTCACTTATAACAAAAAAACACTCAAACATGGAAAACTGAATCAGGTGATCGACAATCTTGTTTCAGTGAATGAGATGAAAACTGACTGCTGGAAGATCCGGGGGCATTCTAGAACACCAGGGGAAGATAAGGAAGGGAATGACAAGGCTGATCAATTGGCCAAAATTGAAGCATTGATGGGGGAACTGTTTCCTATTCAACACTTGGTCAGTGAGATCCAAGTGGCCGTGGTAACAAATTCCAAATCTCATAAAACAAGTGATCAACCAGTGGTGCATTGGAGCTTTGACACGCCCAATCAGGATTTGATTAGGGCACAAAAAGAAGACACAATCATAGGCATGTTGTACAATCATTTGTCAGATGCAGAACAGAGTCATTTAACAGAGGACTGGAAAGGAAGAGAGGAACTGAGGGTGATGTTGAAGAATAAACAAAGGTTTCAACTGCAAGACGGACTGTTAATCTGAGAATCCATTTCAGGTCAGATCCAATGGGTAGTCCCAGTTTCCTTTCCTTTCTGGGGTTGATACAACATCAAACCCATGATGCAATAATAGCAAGACACAGATGTTCGCTGAAAACATTGTAAATATTGAAGGAATATGCTTATGGGCTGCATATTTCTGAAGATGTGGCGTTGTATACCCAGGGTGTTTGGTGTGTGCACAGTTCCAGCCTGCCTCCCCAACACATAGAGCACCATTAATGAAAAGAGGTCTGGCACTTTCCTGATTAGATTTGCAAATAGATTTCATTGGCCCATCCAAAGATAATCACAGGGAAATAAATACATGCAAGCAGTTACCTGTCTGATGTCTAAATGATTGGAATGCATACCGACACCGGACTGTAGTGCACAGACAGCAGCTACATTGCCAGTGAACCACATATTTTCTAGGTTTGGTTTGCCCCAAGGAATAGAATCAGACCACGGAAGACATTTTACCAGTGCAGTAGTGACCAAGATGTGGCAGATTCTGAGAGTAAAAAGGAAGCTACATATTTCGTACTGCCCATCTTGTAGCAGTGGTGTAGAAGTTTGCAATTGAACATTAATTAGTCTTCTTAAAAACTGTGTGGCTCAAGCAGGGTCTAGTTGGGATTTGTGACCCCCTTTGATACTGATGGCCATTAGGGCGATACCATCGAAGTCTATAAACCTCAGTCCACATGAAATCATCACAGACGGGAAAATGGTACTGCCCCAACACCTGTTGAATAGAACCAATGAGCACATTTTGGTGAATGCATTCACAATTCATGAATATGTGGAAGAGCTGAGAAAGCATTTGCAGGACACATTTGCATTTGCACAGCAAAATCTGGTAAGGGCAGCTGAGTATGCCAAGTCATAATATGACAGGAAGCCATCTGTTAGGGGGTGTTAAATAGGTGACCAGGTGTACAAGTTCAATTACACAAAAGGCAAGAGCAAAAATGCCAAATTTATGGCACCCTGGCGTAGTCTATTCAGAATTGTGGACACGGTTTCTCCTGTAGTGTACAGAATAATGACCTAGGAAGGTAATATGGCAGTGGAACAATTTGTCCACGTGAATAAGATAAAGCTGTTTCACCCGAAACATGAAATTTAGAGGTTAGAGCAGTCCAAAGAAACCAGTAGGGAGTGAAAGGTAGAATGGTCCCATTAGAATGAAGGTGAGTAAGTCTATGGGGTGAATAGAATTAAGGAGAGTAGCTCACACTAGGGGCAAATGGGGTTCATTGTGGCAGGTAAGTAGGTTTGTTGGATATGGTGTACCTGAAGGGATGAACGAGGAGTAAGGATGCATATTAATCACAAAAATGTAAATATTCAAAAATGTAAATACATTTTTCTTTAAGGTTTAAGCCAGGCAGTTGGAAAACAGCAGAAGCCCTAAAGGAAAAAGTATTGTTGCTTAGTACTTAACCTGACTGTCTCTCTCTTCTGGTTTAGATGCCTTAATTCGTTTACCTTCATAAGTGTTCTGTGGGAGTCCCTGGAGCCGGATATCCATAGAGGAGGCCTCGGACGGAGCAAGATGGAATCCCCGGGACCAAAAGGAAGGAGACTGGCAGATGTGAAGGAGAGGACCAAATGACAAGATGGAAGTCTCCAGTTTTTGTGATGTACTTAGTGACATGGACACAGTTCTCTCTGTCTAATAAACTATATTCAGGTCGGAGCCGGTATTAGGCCTTGTTGTGGAAAATGTCACCACCAATTCCCAAAGATGCTGTATCCATTCTAAATAGTTTCTCATTTTGATTATTTATTTTATTCTTTCACTATAATTCTTTCATAGTATCCTCTTTTCTATGTTGTCATCGTGTTGCTATTCTTTCTTTAATCTATGGACAAACCTTGCCAAAAAAATTCATTTGATGCAATTGTTTACACTTCGATATTAAGCAAAACAAACTTACACTGCTATATGAAGATCACATGGTTTGATGACATGAACATTTATTGACTGGAGCAAATGATTTTTAGCTACGATTCATGTTTCTGCAGAGTCCGGTGTTTAAGCAGTGTCCTCCACAGAAGAAGGGGTGAGATGTAGGGAAATGGAGTGTCACTATTTTCAAAAGAAATGGTGTGCCACCAGTTCCAACTGATATGATATGATATTGCATTTATAACACGCCTATACACAGGTGTTTCGAGGGACGACGAGGCAAGGGAGGGGGAACAGAGGGAAGATAGACAACGATCCTATTAGGCCAGGTGTAATTCAGATCGCGCAAGTGCATAGGAAGGAGGAGGGGACAGTGCAGTATATGGGATAAAAGAATAAATAACAATAAGTAAAAGTACGGCCAACAGGTGGCAAGTGCACAGTAAGTGCAGACAATAGGTGTCAAGTGCTGGTAGTGGGACTGTAGGGATACACAAAACAGTCCCCAAGTGCGGGGTTGCCAGGAAGGCAGAAGAGGTGTGCGCCTGGCAGGGGAGGGGACCTGGGCCCGAGATCAGAGGGTGGCCAGGTAACCAGTGCAGTTTCGGTTTCAGCCAAGAAGTCAGCATGGAAGAGGAGGAGAAAAGGCAGAAGCAAAGAGAAAGGTTTTGAGGTGCTCCTGGAACTGGAGATGATTCTCCTCAAGTTTCATGGAGGCAGGGAGGCTATTCTTATCGGTAGGCCCCAGCCGAAGAAAGAGACCTACCACCAACTCGTTGCTTGCAGAAGCTACACAAACTACGCCAATGACACCCAGATACTTATTCCACTCTCAGGGAACTGTGACATTGACCTTGCCTTACTCAACAAAATGTATCTCATCATTCAGGCATGGATGGCAGCTCATAGTCTCTGCCTGAATGATGAGAAAACCGAAATCCTAATTGTCTCTGCCTGAATAATGAGAAAACCGAAATCCTAATTCTAGGCTCCCCCACCAACCTGATTAAGCTTGACGCCCAATACTCCTCCTTCAGTATTGAAGGCAACATTATCAAAACTGCTAAGGAAAGGAAAACGTTGGGTTTGTACCTAGATTCCACTATAACCCTTCGAAAACAAGTCAGTGTGATAGCCTCAGTCACGTCCTACACCTGTAAGCTTATTCATGCCTGCAAACCATACCTCTAGGCAAATAGCTGCATTTTACTAGCTAGGGCATTAATCTTGTCTAAACTTGATTACTGCAATGCTTTATAGGCAGGTGCTAACAAACAAATCAAACAAATCATAAATAAACTCCAAATACGACAAAATAATGCTCTCAGAGCCGCCCTGAGTATCCCAAGGAGAAACCACATTTCTGAAAGCAGCAGGAATCACAAATGGCTCTCCATTAAGGACAGGATTCCCCTCAAAATTGTCTCAATCACACATAAATGCCTCAATAATGCCTCTCCACAGTACTTAAAAGACAAAATCATCACAAGGACGTCATCCCGACCCACGAGGGCTGCCAATGCCTTCTGCATCACAATACCAAGAATCAGCTTAAAAACAGCTGGGGGCAATAGCTTCCCTGTCTTAGCGGCTCAAGCCTGGAATGCTCTCCCCCTCCACTTGCGTTCTACTCAGACCTTTCAAAGCTTTAGGTCCAACACCAAAAAATGGCTAACGATGAATGACACTCCTCACAAAAGAGCCTAGAGTTTTTAGATAATTTTACCTATGCCTCTCTTGATCATGCACTTGTCCATCAACCTCTGTAATTTCTGTGTTCTATTCTCTTCATCTATGTTGCTAACCCTACTTTATCGACTTTTGTCTTTTATTGTATGCATCAAACAGTTTTCTTTTTTGTTGCATTTAAGCTGTCTTGTAACACGCCCAGCTACCTAAAGGTATGCCGCTTTTTAAATAAATAAAACTAACAAACAAACAAGACTGACCCTGATGGATTTGAAGGCGGATGAGCAAAGAACTCGAGAAGGAAGAAAAAACATCCTAGCAGTCACTGGGAGCCAGTGCAGAGATTTCATTCCTGGAGAGATACGATCCCTGGGCTTGAGGCCAGGGACAAGTCTCGCAGTCCTATTCTGGATGAGTTGCAGAGGGCAGAGAATAGAAGCAGGCAGATTTAGAAAGAGGCTGTTGCAATAGTTCAGCCTAGAGAGAACCAGAGCTCTGGAGACAGTGAGCTTCTGGGGGAAGGAGAGGAAAGGAAGAATACCTCTGAGGAGGTGCAGCTGGTAGTGTGACTTCTTACAGACATCAGAGATGTGAAGAGAGAAGGAGAGTGTGGAGTCGAAGATGACCCCAAGGTTTTTAGCCTCACAGGTGGGAGCCGGAAGAGGGCCAACAGAGGCCGGCAAGAGAGTGACAGGAAAGGAAGGAGCGGGTGTGCCGATGAGGAGAATCTCGGTCTTACTGGCATTAAGGCAGAGATCATTGGCGGCATACCAGTCCTGGATGATGGACAGACAGTCAGAGATGAGAGAGGGAGAAGAGGTGGTGGAGGGTAGCCTGAAACTGAACTGAGTGTCATCTGCATAGCACTGGAAGTTGGGGCAGAGTGCTGCAATGCGGTGGGCAAGAAGTGCCAGGTATTGGTTGAACAGCCAGGGTGAGAGGTTACACCCCTGGGGAACACCACAGGTAGAGATAGAGATGTAGGAGAGGAAGGACCCAAGTTGAACCTGGGAGGGTCGATCAGAGAGGAAAGAAGTCAGCCACACCAGGGCCTGACCAGTGATCCCCAGGTTATCACGGAGACGGTTGAGCAGGATGGCATGGTTGACCGTATCAAAGGCAGAAGAGAGATCAAGTAAGATGAGGACAAAGGGGGTGTTGGAATCAAGGTTGGAGAGCAGGTCTTCACGGATGTTGCTCTGAAGCCAGACTGATGATCATGGAGACAGCCAACAGATTCATTGTGGAGATTGAGCTGGGAGATGGCCAGCTTTTCCAAGTGCTTGCCCAGGAAAGGAGTGATGGTGATTGGGCGATAGTTAGCCGAGGGTTTCTTAAGAAGAGGGTGCACAAGGGAGTGCTTCAGGCGGGAAGGGAAGACTCCAGTGGCGAAGGAGTGGTTGCAGAAGTCGGCCAGGGCAGGAGCCAGGGAGTCAATGTAGTCCTTGATGGTTTTGGAGGAACAGGGATGAACCTGTTTTGACGAGACTTTCATAGATCAGACTTGTCTAGAAACCTTGTCTGGGGAGAACAGGAGAAACGCAGAGAATGAGGGAGGAGAGTTGGCTGAAGAAGGGCCAGCGGAAGAGCAGGGAGTAGAGGCAGGAAGGGCAGAAGAGGAGAAAGAGGACAGGATGTCCTAAGTTTTAAAGATGAAATGAGAAGCCAATGCCATGCAGAGGGCCTGGGAAGGGACAGGAGAGGTAGAGACTGTGGTAGGATTGGCCAGTTACTTGCAGATTTGAAAGAGTTCAGCCAAGTTGTTAGATGCCGCAGCGACACGGGCTTCGATGTGAGCTATCTTCTTAGTGAGGACAGAGAGCCGGTATTGCCTTTGGAGCAGGCAGCAGGCCAGTTTGTCAGTGGATGTACATGAAGCACGCCATTTCCTCTCAGTCACCCTGCACTTGCATTTAAGCGTGACAAGGTCTGAGCCATACAAGGAGTTTCACTTGGCTTTGGGCTTCAGGTGGATCTTCATGACAGGGGCCAGAACATCGAGAGTATCAGATATAGCAGAGTGGAGCATGGAAAGGGCTGTGTCAGGGTGTGAGTCAGCCAAAAGGGGAGAGGGGGGTGATAAAGTGCCGGCAAAAGCCTCAACTGACACATGCTTCATGGGTCGGATGACCGACAAGGTGGGTGGCAGTGATGGAGTTGGCTTGGCCTGAGGGGTAGAGAGGGTGGGGTGGGAGGAAAGGAGAAAGTGATCACTGCAGGAGAGATGATTGGTGAGAGGGATAGAAAGGGAAAGGTCTGAGGAGATCAGAACATCCAGGGTGTGCCCTACAGAGTGAGTCGGGCCAGAGAGGAGAATAGAGAGTGAATGAGAGTCGCAAATGTCGCGAAAGAGTCCAGAGGGAGGACAGGAAGCATCCAAGTGGATGTTGAAGTCTCCAAGAAGGAGGAGGTGAGTGGTCGAGACCAGGAGGGAAGAGGAGAGGGAGAGAGCCTGCAGACGAGGCATTCGAAAGAGTAGTAGGCCTGCGTAGGAATGACAGAGGCAGGAATCCACTCTAGGAAGATCAGGGCTACACCCCCTCCGGAGAGGTAGGACCTGGAGGCAGAGAGAATCTTGTAGCCGTCAGGGAGGAGAGTGTCAAAGCTCGTGACAGAGCTGGCCGTGAACCATGTCTCTGTGAGACCGAGGACATCGAGGTCAAGTTCCTCTAGAAGGCGGCAGATGTCAGAGGAGTTTTTGACAGCTGAGCGAGAGTTTAGAGTGGCAATATAGAGAAAGTTGCCGTCCTTGAAAGACTTCCCGGGGAGGGGTACAAATCAGAGGTACACCCTGCGGAGGTGTAGAAGAAGCCTGGGGGGCGTGGGGCAGAAAGGGAAGGAGGGGAGGGCAAGGTAGCCATGGAGGAGGCAGCAGGGGGAGGCGAGGAAGCAGTGGAGGGGGGAGAAGGGACAGCGGGAGAAGAAAGGAAATTGATGAGTCGCTGGAAGCGTCTATCGAAGAGGAGAAGGTTGGCCTCAGGGCCTTGGACCAAGACGGTACCATTCACATAAACATTAATGATGACCTTAGAGGAGTGGAAGGAGGACAGGAGGGCCTCCCACCATGTGCCACCATTAATGGGGCAGAAAGAGAAGGGAGAGAGAGCACAGAGACCATATGAAGAGTTCATAGGTCTGGCGAGGGAACGACAAAGAGGATGTCTGTGAAAGTTTGCCTGGAGGATGCACTGGTATGGGTGTCAGTGATAGGGAGGCCTGGGTTGAAGACCAGGATGTCCTTTTTAAACTTCTTCCTACCAGAGTTTGTGAGGAGAGCAGGATAGTCGATAGAGAAGCAGTTAGAGAAAATAGGAGAGACAGAGCGCACTATAGAGTAGGTAGGGAGAGTATAGAAGAGGAAGGGAGAGAGAAGGGGAGAACACTAGGGAAGGACACAGGGGAGGGTGCAAGCAGGCGAGACAGAGGCGAGACAAGTTGAACAACTGGACAAGACGACAGACACTCAGATGTAAAATACTTTCACAATGCAATTTTAAATACTTTCACAATGCAATTTTTTAAAACAGGGGATAAATACACCCAAGTTTGAGAGTTTGCTAAATGGTCAGGTTTGCAGGGCAGAGTGAGGTTCTGAACCAACTCCTGCCTCACATAGTCGCAGATGGTGGACGGCTGGCAACTGGCTTCCCCTGGGGACACATGCAGACACTGGTTGGAGCTGCCTCAGTTGGAGCCGCCCTTTGCCTTGGGGCCTTAGCCGCAGGGGCTGCCAGGCAGAGGGCTGCCCTAGGGAGTTCAGTGATGACCACCAAGCCACCAATCGGAAGGGGAGGGCGTCCTCGGGTGCCTGAATGGCAAGTGGCGACAGCGAGGCAGGCGAGCGCAGGACTCGGTCCTCGCTCAAGTTTGCAGGAGAAACAGCCAATGGGGGAAGAGGGGGTGGGAACAAGGGGAGAGGGCAGGCAACACGGAAAGGAAAGGTGCAGGGACAGAGAGAGTGCGAAAACGGCGCTCACACAGCAAACAAAGGAACACAAAAAGAAGTTAAGGCACAAAATACAGTTTAGGAGGGAGCTGTATGCAGTAGATGCCTACCTCTGGTGCCTTGATGGCAAGTGGCGACTGCGAGGCAGGCGAGCGCAGGACTAGGTCCTCGCTCGAGTTTTCAGGAAGAAACAGCTAATGGGGGACGAGGGGGTGGGAACAAGGGGGAGAGGGCAGGAAACACGGAAGGGAGAGGTGCAGGGACAGAGAGAGAGTGAAATGGCGCTCACACGGCAAACAAAGGAACACAAAAACAAGTTAAGGCACAAAATACAGTTTAGGGGGCCGCTGTATGCAGTGGATGCCTACCTCGGGTGCCTGGATGGCAAGAAGCGACTGCAAGGCAGGCGAGCGCAGAACTAGGTCCTCGCTCGAATTTGCAGGGGTAACAGCTAATGGGGGGCGAGGGGGTGGGAACAAGGGGGAGAGGGCAGGCAACACGGAAGGGAGAGGTGCAGGGACAGAGAGAGAGAGCGAAACGGCACTCACACGGCAAACAAAGGAACAAAAAAACAAGTTAGGGCACAAAATACAGTTTAGGAGGCAGCTGTATGCAGTCGATGCCTTCCTCTGGTGCCTGGATGTCAAGATTGAGAATGTGCTGTGTGGGATTTGGTATATTAGTACTAATGTGTAGCATTGAAGGTAAACAAACGGGTTAGATTTGAGGGCTGCAAGCCTTAACATATGAACATTACAGCATTTGTGAAACAGCTTTGCTTGCAAGGGTTAGATTCAGCAGAAATTAACGGCTGAACAGCCAGTTTTTAAGGTGAAATGCGCAATGTAGCAAGATGACAGGCCTTGGAAAAATGAATATGGTCACTGTTCAGTCAGAAGCACAGGAAGAGAGAATGACTGGTCGGCAGGGATGCAGCTTGCCAAAGACCAGAGGGCTTAGCTGGAAAATTACATGAGATATTGCAGGAAGGGCTAGAATTTTCTCTGTCACGTGTTAACGTTGGGAGTGACACAAATGGCTGAAGATGAAGGATGTGAGATCGACAGATAGGTGGGTAAAGTGTGCAGGATCCATATGTGATATAGGAGGTGTCACATCAGACATCTGCAATCCCTCACTAACCACAGAAGCCGAAGGGAGAACGACCCTCCCACCTTGGTTGTGCACAGGTCCCTGATGTCTAGTAAACAGAGAACATGAGAACGCCAATGGGGGGAAGAGGGTTAGGGAGAGGTTGGGAATGGGTAAGGGGAGTTTTGGATTACCAGAAAGAGGGTTTACAATGCATAGTTTGATGGCTATGGGGGAATATTGGGAAAGAACCATGCGACTTCCACACAGCCAAACACTCTCTTATGTGAATCAAAAGCCTAATGATCCAAGACCTGTCTACTCCCTGCAACTTGCCTTCTAACTACACATACTTGAACATAGATGCACATGAGGAAGCTATAAAAATACATGTTGGAGAGCAATAGTAAGCCATGCATGGTGAACACACAAAGCACATGAGACACATGGAACAAATAAGCCAGTAAACATATATAGAAATCACAAATTGCTTGTCATCTGGTAAGCCCAATTGCTGTCCTGTTGCTTCACAGGACTAATACATGCCCAGCCCTAAGCTTCTTCTCATGTACCTCCAGGCAAAAAGCAGAAATTAGGGCTAGTTTTACTGTGAACGCTATTCAGTGTCACCATGTTTCATCACAGGAGTAAATGAGAGAACACAGTGTTCACATTGTTCCCGGTGCTCCCGCTCTCGAAACCCTCTCACCACTCCTCTCTCTTGGACTGACCACTTTCTGGTCTCCTCACACTTGACACTCTCTGCCCCACAGTTGAAGCCTACCCCAGCACTGCCACCAACCTTCTTGGCCATCCGGCCAATGAAGCGTGTGTCAGTGGAGGCCTTTGCTGCTACTTTCTCTCATCCAACTCCTGTGGCTGACCCACATTCTGTCACAGCCCTCCCTAGCCTGCATCTTCCTATCGCTAACACTCTCAATGTCCTTGCCCCTGCCATGAGAATCCACCTGAATCCCACTTCCAAGTGCAACTCTTGGGGTGGCTAGGTGGCAGTCATACCAACAGGCAGGTGTAGGATGGCCAAGAGGAAGTGGAGGGCATCTGGCACATCCTCTGACAAACTCTCCTGTTGCCTGCTCCATAGGCAATAAGGCTCTCTGTACTGTCCAAGAAGAGAGCCTACATCCAAGCCAGCATCTCTGTGGCCTCTAGCAACATGGCCAAACTCTTCACAATCTGCAAGGAGCTGGCCAATCCTGCTGCAGTCTCCACCTCACCTGTTCCCTCCATGGTCCCCTGCATGGCTCTGGCATTTCATTTCTCTGCTAAAACTCAGGACATCCTGTCCTCTCTCTCCTCCTCTCTTTCCTATCCCTCTCCTTCTACCTCTCACGACCCTTCTGGCTGCCTCTACCTCTCCTATTCCCTTCTCCTCTTTTTCTGTCATCAGTCCTCATGACGTTTCTAGACAAGTCCGATCTACGAATGTGTCATCCAAGCAGGTGCTCCCCTGCTCCTCCAGAACCCTCAAGGACCACATTGACACCCTCGCTCCCACCATGGCTCATTTCTGCGATCATTCTTTTGCCACTGGAACTTTCCCCTGCCCCCTTAAGAACTCCCTTGTGCATCCCCTCATGAAGAAACCAACCGCTGATCCTTCCTGTCTGGTAAACTATCGCCCTATCTCTATCACTCCTTTCTTGGGCAAACTCTTGGAAAAGCTGGCCATCTCCCAGCTCACATTCCACACTGAATCTGTTGGTTGTCTCCATGACCATCAGTCTGGCTTCAGAGCAACCAGAGGCACAGAAATAGCTCTCCTGAACAATCGGGAAGACCTGCTCACTACTATTAATTCTAACCTTCCTTCTGTCCTCATCCTCATTGATCTTTTCTCTGCTTTCGACATGGTCAGTCATGCCATTCTGATCCATCGTCTGCATGAGAACCTGGTCAGGACTGATCAGGCTTGCACCTGGTTGATTTCCTTCCTCCTGGACTGTCCCTTTCAGGTCAAACGGGGGTCCTTTCTCTACACCACCTCTCTCTCCACATGTGGTGTTCCCCAGTGCTCCAACCTCTCTCCGTGGCTTTTCAGACTCTATGTGGCCCCTTTGGCCCACCTCATCTCTACCTTCTCCTATAACTATCAGTTTTATGCGGATGCCACTCAGATCTCCACCTGCAACAATCTCTGCATCAATGCCAGAAAGACAGAGATCCTCAATGCCAAGGTGATCTGTTACAAATGTCACTATACGAACTCTAGATACCACTAGTACAAAATGTGTTTTTGCTGGACTTTTTAACTTTTGAGTTTTTCAATTTGCTTTAAGTTTATGAGGTGTCTTGCGGAAAGAACCCATCACATATATTTCTTTGTGTTACCAAATTTCTGTGATTTAAAAATTTGTTTTTACTTTGCCTACTCTTTGGAAAATAATGTTTGTTCTATGTGATTCCTAGATAGATAAAACAGATAATCTATCACGATATTCTCTCCTTTTGTCCCTGACCCAAGTGCAAGGTGGACTAAAAGTGGGGTAATTGAGCTCTTTTGTGTGTTTTTTGACACTTCACAACTTAGTCCCTACTCCAGCTCAATCCCCCTTTAACAAAAAATTGGGACTCAACCCTTTTTTACGCCTGAATGACACAAGGCCTAGTAAGATTGTTTGTTTCATCCTCCCTATGAAACTACCTTGTCTTGTCGCGCCTAGAAACACTTGTGTACAGGCACGTTATAAATAACTCATCATATCATCATATCATTATTTCATATCATATCAATATCAAAACATGCGGAACAAACAAAATGGAATTTTCCTGCACTTCCACACTGCTGTACTTATCTTTGGCTCGGGACGCCCCGTGGCATCCCCAAGCGAGCTGTAGAAGTCGGGAAAATCAGTATCGGGCTCAGCATCCCGAGTTTCGTTATGCTGTACTCAGGCAAGCAGGGAACTCCTGCTGCTGTCACCGCCGCGGCCCAGGCAACAGAGGACTCTGTATACGTCGCTGCCACTGCCCGCAGTCCACTTCACCTCCTGCAGTTGTTCACTGCACCCTGCCCGTGCTCTGAACAGTCAAAAAAATCAGCACTGAGCACCGAGCACGGGCAGGTGCAGATTATTTTAAACCCTGGTGGAACGTGCTGAATGCACGTTGCAGGCAGGGATCATGGGCAATGTAGTTTTCAGCCCTCATGTGCCCCCACAGCCCACAGACCCTCAGAGTATCTCCTCTCCTAGGGCCCTGCCAGGGGCCTGGTTTATCTGGATATTTCTTGTGAAACATCTTTATCAACCTTGGTGCATGCACATCCTCTGCCGGCTCCCAAGAGCGATCCTCAGGTCCATAGCCAACCCAATCCACCAGGTACCACAAGCATCTATGGCGTGTCTTATTATCCAGTATACTTCATACTTCTTACTCTTCCTGCCGTTCTTTCAGAACAATAGGTCGTTTCTTGGGCTGCGTACCAGGGGCTGCAGGTTTAATTAAAGATACATGAAATACAGGATATATTCTCAGGGTACCAGGCAATTTTAGTTTCACATCTGTGTCAGATAGACTTTTAACCACTACATATGGTCCTATGAATCGAGGCAAATGTTTTCATGCCCGTACTATATGTATGTTCTGGGTTGAAAGCCACACTTTGTCTCCTGCCACATACTTGGGAGATCTCTGTCTTAGTTTATCAGCATACCACGTGTATGTCGCTTTAACCTTTTCCTGGTTTTGACGTGCTTTTTGCCTGATGCTTGAAAGTACCTGTTTGCGCTGCAAGAGTGTTTGCATGTTAACTGTTGCTGGAACAGGTTCGGAAGCATATTTTATTCATGGGCATATAGGCACATGCTGGGTGACATTCCCAGGCAAGCGTGTTCTATGTTATATTGTAGGTAAACTCATCTACCTAAAGAAAAGTTACCCAGGAACTCATTGCATCAGCTAGCAAGCACTGCAAATATGGCTCCAGAGTTTGATTCACCCGTTTGGTTTGCCCATCTGTCTGTGGGTGGTAACATGTATAAAAGTATTACACCTCTGAATATAACCATGCACTTGTGTGTTCATATCAGGCCAGCAAATGTATTTACCCAGCATCTGCAGAGTCTTGCGTTTCCCTGCATGCCCTGCTAAGAGGGGTTTATGGAACCATAGCATTGCTTTATCTCTCAATCCTGTGATTGGAAGAAATAGCCTGCCAGCAGGATAGGGTAACCCATTGCGTATTGACCTAAGATAGTCCTGAGTCATCCACTCTTGCAATTCTTTCTTTTTGAAATAACCCTGTAGCTCTTCTAACAGACCTTGCGTAACTGCTCCTACAATACTGTCTGCCCCTATTTTGGGTTGAGATTCTTGTGCAATCATCTCAGAGGCTTGCTGTCTGCTTAGTGCATCTGCCTTCCCAATCCTGGTCCCTGGCCTGTAAGTGATGACAAAGTCAAACTCCTCAAAATACTGAGCTCAACGTAATTACCTCAAGCTCAGAGTCTTGGCGGTTTTCATATATGGCAAATTTCGGTGATCAGTTAACACCGTAATTTGATGTTGAGAACCCATAAGGTAATGCCTCCACTCTTGGAAGGCCGCTCAAATGGCCAGTAATTCCTTATCCGTGATAGAATAGGTCTGTTCACAGGTAGTCAGCCTGCATGAAAAGAATGCAATTGGGTGCAAGACCCCCCCCGCCTGATCCCTCTGCAAGGGAACTAACCCCAATGCCACATTAGATGCGTTAGTTTCCACTCGAAATTATCTCTCAATGTTTGCATGCTGTAAAATGGGTGCCCTTGTAAACACCCCTTTGAGTTCTTGAAATGCTGACTCTGCATCCATGTCCCACTTGAATTGACTTGCCTTTCGGATCAAATGAGTAACAGGTGTGATAATCTGGGAGAATTGGCAATGAATCTCTGTTAAAAGTTTGCAAATCCCAGGAAAGATTGCACCTCTTTTCTACTCTGTGGGAATGGCCATTCTGTAACAGCTTGTACCTTCTTCCTGTCCATCACAATGCCTTGGGGAGTAAGAATGAACTCTAAAAATGCCACCTGAGCAGCGTGAAACACACATTTCCCAAGTTTTGCATATAATCAGTGTTCCCTTAGCTGTTGCAAAACAGCCTGAACGTGCTGGACATGCTCCTTCCCGGTTTCGGAATAGATCAGGATATCATCAATATAGACTATCACAAAGATTTCTATGTAGTCCCATAATACATCCTGCATGAAATGTTGCAATGTCACTAGAGCGTTACACAACCCGAACGGCATCACCAATTATTCAGACAAGCCAAACTAAGTCTGGAATGCTGTCTTCCATTCATCCCCAGTCTTAAATCTGATCAAATGATAAGCTCCCCTGAGGTCTAGTTTTGGTCGCTGATTTTACCTGGTCCAACAAAACTGATATCAAGGGTAAAGGAGATCTGTTTTTAATGGTCACCTTATTCAAGGCCCTGTAGTCTATGCATGTTCTCAGGATGCCTTCTTTTTTAGGAACAGAAAACAAAGGAGATGACACTGGAGACTTAGACACCCCGATAAATCCACAAGCTAGCATCTCATCCAGATACTTTCAGAGATTTTGGTTTTCTTGTTCAGTAAAGGCATAGATCCGACTACATGGTAACTTGGCATTTATTTATTTGTTTATTTCTACATTTATATTGCGCACCAAGCCCTGAGGAATCGTGGCGCATTCCTTACTGATACATATGTTACGCAATTACATAGATTTGAAACAGTACCACAGGTTCATTGAAGTGCAGCACAGAAGTACAGGCATAAGGACATACAGCATTACTGTGTCTCCTGTGTGAGGAGCCACGTTTTTACATTTTTTCTGAATTTGAGGTAACACGGTTCTGATCTTAAGGTTAATGGTAGAGTATTCCAAAGTTTTGCTGTTAACACAGGGAAACTATTGCCCCATGCCTTCTGGAGCTTAAACCACCTGGGGATCTTAAGGCAATGTGATTGTGTGGACCTTGTTTGATGTTGTGAGATATTTAGTGAGAATGTGTCCGTCAAGTTTTTAGGCGCTAGATTCGCGAGACACTTATCGGTCAGTGATAAAGTTTTAAAAGTGATTCTATGATTGACTGATAGCAAGTGCATATTGTGTCTCAGATCTGATATGTGGTGAGATCTAGGATATTAATCGCAGATCTAAGTGCATTATTTTGGAGTATTCCCCGTTCCCTTAGCAGCTTCATCACACCAACAAAAGTATGTCTCCCTTGTTGCACTGCCAGCACGTAGTCAGGGAAAATACCGACCACGTTAGAACCCATCTTCAATTCCTGTTTCTCTCGTGCAGCCTTCAAAGCCAGATCTCTATCCCTGTAATTCATTAGGCGTACGATTACTGGTCTGGGGTATCCCCCTGGTTTTGGTTGTGCCTTTAACGCCCTGTGTGCCCGGTCCACTACGAACATTTTGAGACCAGCCGGGGTCACCTAGTAGTTCCTTCAGTAGCTCCTGAACTGAGGCCGCCATGGGCCGCTTCAAGGCATCTTCAGGGACACCGACAATACGAACATTGTTCCGCCTCGTTCTCGCCTTCAAATCCTCACACTTTATCTTGATGCTGCCCAAATCTTTGGCCATGGTCGTTACCGTCCCCTCTCGTGCTGTTATGGCATCCATCGCCGTGCTAATCAGTGTCTCAGTTTCCGTAATTCGTTGCATGGCTTTCTCCAACTGAGCGTGGATTGTGGTTACATTTACTTTGATACCATCCAGATGGAAGCAAATCCTTGCTTCATGATGGCCATGACTACTTGGAGGTCAACAGGTGGCAGCAACATTGCTCCCTCTGTTAGTTGCGGACCGCTTGTCCCTTCACTCATTGTTTCTACATACTTTGGGGTGGGCTTGGCAAACTTATTCATTGTGCCACTTTTCTTAGCCCCAACCCCTTTAGGCATAATGCAGCAACCTTTAATCCAGTCTCCGCGCACACTCTCTGTTGGTTACCTGGTTAGCAATACAGCAGCCTGCTATGTGTTTAGCCAGGAGTGATGTTTCTCGGGTGGCGAGGCAGCAACACGGCAGCTTCCTTCCTCTACCACTAGGCAGCAGCCAATTATGACCACTATGTCAGTGCAGTAGTTCCTTTAACAGCTTTGTATACTGCCCACCCACTCTGCAGCGTTTGGGTGACACCTGGAGTGACACCTATGATCGTCGATGCATGCGATTTCTTGATTTATGTTCCATTGCTTCCAGGTTAGTTCACTGCAGCGATAATGGACCAGAGGTGTATGACAACCCTGTTAAATGTCCCTACACACCACAGCCTACGCTCCTGGTTAGTAGTTTCTCAGTCACTGAGTCTCAGATTAAGCTACAACTGCTGTGTATTTGATGGGAGAATTGTAACAGCGCAGTCAGTCCAGAAGCGTAATAAAATCCCAACCCCAATGGGTAAGCTGTCTTGATCATAGTGTCTTTACAGCAATCTTTACCCCGAGTACTGATTCAGAGCAGTCACCTTTGCTATGTTCCGGTGTGCTCTGGTGCCAGAGGGACACACAGTCACGTGCCCCAAACATACAGCACCCCTAGCTGAGCCTCCTCCGTGGTAGCAGAACAAAAACACTGTGAGGTTGAAGTTAATGAAGACAAGGGTGGGAGCGGGAGATGTGATGAGTCAGTAAACTCCAACGCCGTGAAATCGAATATGGGTTTCTGGTTCTCAGTCTTATGTGTGCATGTAGCACTCTTCTAAGGGCTGCAGATTGCACCATATTTCTCCAGCTGGTAGCCCAGCTCCCCACTGCGCACGCTTGCCATCAGCTGGGATTATTTCCCGTCTCTACAGCCAGTCTCTGACACCAACAGACCCTGCTAGGAGGTCGCTGTGCAGTGTTAGGGTAATTTCTGGTGGTCGGCAGAGCCGCACCCGGGGTCCGCGGACCTCCAGCTCTCGGAAGGCCCCGACTCCTTCCGTGTCCCAAAGAAGTAGGAGGTCTACACAAGAGCAATAGTTACTGCTGTTTTAATACAAGAAAACAGACATGGACATGCACAAGGAGCGTATGTTCCATGCAGCTTCTCATAATCGGGCTCGCAGGCCGCTTTTCGGTCTAAGTGATGTAACAATGTGCGTCATCTGTGAAATCTCGTCCCCGAACCTATCGCCACTCCGTGTTGCTTCCCTGAGTGGTAGGTTCAGTATAGAGCAGTACAGTGAAAAGTGTGATTGGTAGAGTAGAGGTCAGGTGGTACGCTTGGGTCATCCCTAAAAGTCGCTACTTCTAAAAGGTTACATAGAGAGAATTAGTGATTGGTTGTGTGGTAATGTCGTGAGTGGTTAGCCCCCCGTGTCCTGATTGGTCCATCGCTGCCAGCCCGCGATGTACCTGGTGTTAGCAACAATGTGTGACTATGTGTGACTATGTGTCAGTGGACGACAATGGACAGGTCCTGCTATTTGCCATTAGAGCGTGCTTTCCCATCGCTGCCGGGGTCTGAGCTGTTACAACTTTTTGCGAGCTGCGTCTCAGCCGTGAGACACTAGTGTTTCTTTAGTCCACGGGAGCTGGCGTCGTATCAGGTTGGCTTGGTCACATGTTGAGAGACCATAGCTGAGGCAGAATTATAAGGATTTGATTTGTATTTTGCTCCGGGTAGTCGTGGCAGTGTCAGGTGTCACCTTGGCTTGGAGAACACGGGAATGTGGATTGCAAAATCGTGACCTTGGCTTCTGGGCTCTGATCAGGGCTGTTCTGCATGGTCAGCACCTTGTAGCTCTGCATAGCCTGCTCTGGGCCTGCCGAATCTGGTTTGCGGCCTACTTCGGCTTGGTTGGATGTTATGTCATAAGGTCCATAAGGATAGGGGTGCGAGGGTGCGGTGTGGTTCTTTGCGCATTGGTCCAGTTAGGGTCTTGTCTCCAGGGTTAGTAGCATGAAGTCTCTGCAAGCATATACACAAGCTCTTCTGGCGTCTTGTTTTTCTGCTAAGCGATTACTGGCCTGTATGAAAAGTAATAACGACGCACGTCTGTGAGTGTTCACGGTCCGCTACGTCATAGGACTGAGCGTGTACTTTGCGTGGTTTGGTGTGTGTCTGATCCAGGTGCGTGGTAGCACATGTGCTTCTGTCTGTTGAAGCTATGTCGTCATGTCATCTCTAAAGATGGTGGCTTAGGTTGTGAGACAGTTAAGTCAAGCTGGTCCATGCGATCGGCTTCGGCTCTGTTTTGGTTCCCACCCCGTGCTCTGGGTGGTATGCACCCAGGTTTCGCAGGTGAGGTATGGTCACGGTGAATGTTAACATCCGCGGTAGTGGACAGAGATGCAAACTCATCCTGCTGAGGGTACTTGGGTTGTGACGTCGTTGACCATAGTTTGTACATTGGCTGGGGGAAGGGACCGTCCCATTTTCCCTCTTCAGCAGCGCTTTCTATGCTGCCTTCACATGGCACAAGGCAGTCCCAGGAGTACCCCTCACTGGCCGGCCTCCCAGGACGCCGTGCTTACGGTCCGATTAGGGAGCCTCCCATGCAACAGTGCACGCAGTTGCTTACTGTGGCACAGGTCCGTCTCCAGAAGAGTGTCAGGTGGGCTCTTACTGCATGCTTCTTCCTCCTTAGCCGTCCGAATGCTCTCCGCTTCCTAGCACCAATTCCGCCGCCAGCTTCCTCACTTCATATGGCGGGCGGGGACTCCCACAGCACAAACGCTGCGCCTCCTCTATCACACGCTGACAGGGCAGGAGCCACCGCAACTCTGTATCACGGCAGGAGCCGATATTTTCAATTTCTGTTCAAGGCATAATGAGCCCACACCCTTCCAATAGCTGGTCACGAGTTTATGTGTCAGACATACCGCATATCACTCCCCATTTTTGCAGGGAATCTCCACACATCCACGGATCTGACGCGAAGGCCACCGTTTTGGCTGTCACACAACAGTGCCCCTCTTCAGTGCTATTTTCTTTTGGTGTCACACAATGACATTAACTGCAATCACTTGCCATAGACTTCCTCTTCCCAACTAGTGATGAACAGCAAATAGTCTCCTGTGAAAAAAACCAACAGTATTGTTACATTTTTGTATATATTAATATAAAAGAAACATTCCCAGTTGTTAATAACAGACAAACGTTTCTAAATACATGTTGTTCCCTGCCGGCACGGTCAATCTTTGTTTTTTTTTATTACAAATCGTTTCAAATGCCTGAGTATAAAAACAACATTTCCTTTTTATGAGAAAAAAAACATGTTTTTTAATGCCACAACAAAAAAAGTCTTATCCTCCCCGTCGGGGAATTGAACCCCGGTCTCCCGCGTGACAGGCGGGGATACTGACCACTATACTAACGAGGATTCATGCTTGCCGCATCTATTTCAGACTAGTGTGCTGTCAGAAATTCATGCACTCATTGGTCGTGCTAATGATTCCTTAGGGTGAGGTTGCACAGCGCACATGCACATCAGAGGAAAACGTGGATCTGATCTGATCATGTTTTTCTCAAGCAGCATGCCAATACTCAAGGCGGTTGTACGAACGATCACAAACGAGTGAGGCATGGGACAGATGAGGCTGTGGCTGGACGAGGTCCCTTCAAGTGCTCGTACAAGGGGCCCATCTCCATTGGCAAATATTTTAAATTACAGAAGGCTCACGCACACAAGTTCCTGTTGCAATATCTACACGCACACAAGTTCCTGTTGCAATATCTACGACGAGTATGTTCAGTGTGTGCTGGCCGTTCAACTTAGATTGTCTGCTTTTTATGTCTTTAGAGGCGGCAGCTGAGCCGTGCTGCAGAATCGTTGGAATAGAAAAGGGGCGGGACGGAACTTTTGTTACATATGATCACCAAATGAACAGGGGAAAAGCTTCCACAAGATACTTAATGGTTCACAGAACCCAGTCTCATTGTGGTTTGTTTGTTATGAGGAAATCACCAACACTTCCTTCTTCCTCCTCCTGGCAGTACTTACTTCTGAGGCAGAAGCCTATGTAATAGGATCTCACCCACAAAACCTCAGTTAAATGTTCCTGTCTCCTACAACCTCTTGCTGCTGAACATAAGGGGCAACTTTGGTGGCCTATGCATAGCTGCCAAATTTCCCAGTTTTTTTTCTCATTGCATGCTGGGACGTAGGCCCATACTAATTCAAAACAAAACTACAAGTCCCAGCATTCAAAGGGAACCATGAGGATTGACTCGAGGTATCACACATGCATACATGGCAACTGCCCAAAGCGCCTGAGAGCAGGGCAGGTGTTATGTCATATTTGGTATCCCCTGTCATCGAAGATCGCAGACCAAAGTAGGAGAGTTCATGTAAGTCATTTCACCAAAATGCCAGGGGTAGCAGAAGTGACATCAAATGATCCTTGACCCCCTGATGACATCACAGGAAGTGATGTCATTTGACCACACCCCAAAGTTATTTTGCAGGAACCGATGGAACACGATTTTTCACCCATTGACAAAACAGGAAGTGCCATCCCATAGCATTGTACACTATGAAAAATATGGTTACAATATCACTATAATGTGATGTACATTTCCTACAAGAATGGATCACCATATGTATCCTTAAGATCAGTGTGTATTGGCCCATATTACCAAATTACTGTGAATGAAAGCAGACGTCCATGACCAAATGATAATGATGTGTTATTATATAGCACTTACGCTTAAGCGCTTTATATTGGAAAAATATACACCCAATCTGTGTTGGTACTCATTTATCAACCTCAGAAGGATGAAAGGCTGAGTCGAGGCGTTTTAGAACAGACTAAATCAATGATTCACCCCCTGAAGTGTGCCTGAAATAAACCTTTAATGAGTCTAGCAATTATTGTATAGAATTCCAGAAAGACACATTATTTGGTATTCCTATTCTTTCTTATTTAGGGTCAGTGCTGAAAGTGTTGGACCTGTGGCACTCCTGTTCTTATTTTTCTTCTTTTTTTTGTTTAAGGTGCCTGAACAAGAACGCCAGCCACTCCAGAAGTAAAGAGCTACATGGTGCTGGCCACAGCCCAGGAGCTTGCATTACAAATGTTTTTGTTTTTTTTAAACCTTTTTTTTTTTTTTTTTTTTTTTAGAGTTCGCAAGGAAGGCCACAGAGGTCGCAAGGGAGACCTCAGAGGTCGCAGTTGCGACCCCTGGTGACCCCTAAATCAAGTCCCTGGGAGAGTTCTGAGCCTGCTTAATTAATGAAAGCGTATTAACACGCTGCAGTGGTGGCCTATTAAAGGGGCCTACCAAAACCTCCATTTGAAGTGGGTAAGTGGTGATGGGAGGGGCGACTTCAGAAAATAGGTGGGGCAAACTTGCAGGCTCTGCCCACACTGTTCTACTCCCCCATGTTCTGGTGTGGGGACCAACTATCAAAGAGTATATTTTAAAGCGCAATATGCAGAAAGGCACTGGACGTTTTTCTTCACCCACTTCTTGCAGATCCCAAAGGTCCAAGAAAGTGTGAAAATGGCAGATGGTGTGCAATGAAAGACTCGATATCATAGCATAACAGGACATAGCAGAGTCTGGGTCAGTACTCTGGACGGCCCAAGCACCTTCAGTGACTGTGAGCAACATGGGAGAAACTGTGATGTTGGTTCTACCACAGTTAGTCCACTATACTAGAATCTCTGGTGCACTGACTGGCTGGTGAGACTATGTCTGCCCGTATAAACAAGTGTTACGAGACTGGGGGAAGGCCAGTGCCACAATAATGCAATTCTGTGTGACAGTATTGGAGCTACTAGCAGAGGAGCGCCAGGATACACCAATTTGTCCCTACACTCATTAAAACTGTCCTGTTTTAAGGGTGTAAACGTAATCACTTATAAGCACTCCAATATTTGCAGTTTAAGTCAGGGTGAGATTACATTATTTGCCCAGGATCACACACTTACACTAAACAGGGAAGCATGGATTTTTAACAAACAATGCAATTTGGGCACAGCCATCTTTTTCCATGCTTTACTTGGAACAAATATTTAAGTTTTGGGTGTCAAGGCCTACAATAATACTGTCCTATAGAGTTTACTTGCAAAATACACAAATTGCATAGTAAAGCATCATGACAACATGCAAATCCTTATAGCAGCATGTTGAGCCAAAATAATATCAGTTTACCTTTTATTTTCCACATACTGAATGCAACACTATAAGATGCAAAAGCCAAAATCTATTCACCCACTTTAATTTCAGAGCTTTAAGTCACACAATAAAAGTAGTAGAGTAATAAACTCATGTAGGTTTGAAGATTTGTCACAAACCTCCAGCGTGTTGTTTTGTATGGTTTTAGAACATTCAACTAAGGACATCAAAGCAAACTTAACTTTGTAGCATATTAAGCTATTACACATGATGTGTATCAACACATTATCAAAGGGTGCTTTATTGTGTTGCCCGCTTTAACTTTCACGGATTTGCGAAGTGACTGGTGGTCTTTCAGTTGGAAATACACCATTATGCATGAGAAAGGCAATGTTGCTGATGACAAAAGAAAGGTGTTGTCGAGTTTATTATGGCACTGGCTGCAAAGCCAGGGATGCAGCCTGTGTGTCTCATGGGGGCTGTGACTGGGGAAACGGGCAGTGCTTGATCATCCGATCCGAGCCAAGCAGATTTGCCTCGGAAGAAAGAAAATGCGCCAACAGGACCACGTTCCTGATCATTTGAACTATGAAAGGCTCTTCACAGAAGCCCGCCCTCAGCTAACATTTAGTAGGGGGATTCAGCCCTGTCAGCTCAATGACGTTGCGCGCCTGGCCTCATGGTATGATGACAACTATCTATGAACAGGCTAATTGCGTTAATATAAAAGCTTGTGGCAGGCTGACATTGTAAACATTTGTTTGAGCACCGTCTTCTTTCCAAATGAGCCTGCCACTGCTTGTATTTGCACACTTTTATTTTAATGCAAGGGAGCTTATGAAGCATTTCACACTGCAGCCTGTTTATAAGACTTCATTAAAATATGAGGCAAGTCTTATAAACATGCTGCAGTGTGGAATGTTGTGGTAGGCTCATATTTTAATACAAATTAGTTTGTGAAATGCTTCATAAGGCTCGTATTTGCCTTTTTTCCCAACCATGTTGGTGACACTGGAGAACACCAGCCACTTTTTGAAAATGGTATCTATGCCCTGCGTTTGGACAATAAAGCTCTTATGTTTTGTGAAAAATGAGGTAGGGGGGTGGATCTGTCTCTTTCCAATACGCTTTGGGCTGCAGAAGCTCCTGTTATGCCTGAGAGGAGGATCCAGGAGCTCAGTGCTGCTCAGTACGAAAATAGCACTAGGCCTGAGTGCTGATTTTCCAGAGTTTTCTAAAATGGTAGAGGAACAAATCCAGTCTGCAGATGCTTGCACCAACGAAGAAGAGAAAGACCAATTGAGAAAAATATTCATAGAATTCAAGGAGGTATTCGCTAAAGATGCCTCTGAGTGTGGGCGTACTGATTTGCATGTTGCTACACTGTCCGAAGGCTATGGTAGTAAATCTGTATTAGTGTGATGATATGGGCTACCCTTGGCCTGTTTAGAGCCTTTGGCAGAAATAATTAAAATGTTGGAGTCCATAGAAACCATTAGACCCATTCACAGTACCTCAAACACGCCCATTTTAGGTGTGCTGAAGTCCAATGGTCAATGGCGGTTGTGCACAGACTTAAGAGAACTAAATAAGAGGGTACCTGTTTCAAGGTGGCCTCTCCCATTCATTGACCAAGGCGTTGCATAATCCAATGGTCGAAGGATTTTACTACCTTAGATCTAGCAACAGGCTATTTGTGTGTGCCTCTAGCAAAAGATATACAAAATCTATTTGCCTTTACGTTCAAAGGGACCCAGTATGCATTAATACATACTCCCTTTGGGTTTATCAATAGTGGAAGTGAATTTGGGATCTTTCTGAGCAAAGCACTCCCAGATGCAACCTAGAGGGGAACTGTGGTCTATGTGGATGATGTCCTGATCAGAAATGAGGATATAGAAAGCCATTTCAGTGAAATTAAACATGTGTCCAGCCAGCTGCAAAAGGGTGGAACTAATGTATCATTGCAGAAGGCGCAGTGGTGTAGGAAAAGGGTACATTTCTTTGGACATGAAGTTACAGAGCAAGGGTTAAAGAAAAAGAAAAAGGTAGAAATCGTACAAACCGGAAGTGCTTAAAGATCTTGTTAGGGATGACAAGTTACAATAGGAAATTCATTAAAGAGAATGCAGAAATCACACAATCACTGATTAAATTACTGAAGCAGGGAGTGCCCTGGAAATGGGGACAGGAACACTGTGAAGCGGTTGCCAAATTGACAGATAGTCTAATAAAGGCCCCATGTTTGGCTTATCCAAAAAACCAAGATTTCTTTCTGGGGATAAGGTTCACAGATCTATGCATGTCAGCGGTCTTGTATCAAAAGCATGATTCAAATAACTAAACCATTGCCTATGCTAGCAAAGCATTGTCACAGGTGCAAGCAAAGGTTTATGAATATGAAAAAACACTTTTGACAACTGTGTGGGCATTACAACAGTTCCGCCCCATTATTCAAGGAGAGCTGGTGAATGCTGAAACTAATCATCATCCTCTACAATGTTTGCAGTGTAAAAGGATCAGATAAGGGAACTTGGCCCAGTGAGCATGAGGGCATGTCCTAAAACTAGTCTCGTGGTAGCATTGACCACAATTTATAATGCAATTTCTACAGCAGTAGAAAACAAATTAAAAGAAATAGTATTAGATACTAATTCTGATTATGCCTGGAAGAGTTTTGTAGAATACCTACCGGGGTGGAAGCTGAGAGGGATGGTCACTTATAACAAAAAAACACTCAAACATGGAAAACTGAATCAGGTGATCGACAATCTTGTTTCAGTGAATGAGATGAAAACTGACTGCAGGAAGATCCGGGGGCATTCTAGAACACCAGGGGAAGATAAGGAAGGGAATGACAAGGCTGATCAATTGGCCAAAATTGAAGCATTGATGGGGGAACTGTTTCCTATTCAACACTCGGTCAGTGAGATCCAAGTGGACATGGTAGCAAATTCCAAATCTCATAAAACAAGTGATCAACCAGTGGTGCATTGGAGCTTTGACACGCCCAATCAGGATTTGATTAGGGCACAAAAAGAAGACACAATCATAGGCATGTTGTACAATCATTTGTCGGATGCAGAACAGAGTCATTCAACAGAGGACTGGAAAGGTAGAGAGGAACTGAGGGTGATGTTGAAGAATAAACAAAGGTTTCAACTGCAAGACGGACTGTTAATCTGAGAATCCATTTCAGGTCAGATCCAATGGGTAGTCCCAGTTTCCTTTCCTTTCTGGGGTTGATACAACATCAAACCCATGATACAATAATAGCAAGACAAAGATGTTCGCTGAAAACATTGTAAATATTGAAGGAATATGCTTATGGGCTGCATATTTCTGAAGATGTGGCGTTGTATACCCAGGGTGTTTGGTGTGTGCACAGTTCCAGCCTGCCTCCCCAACACATAGAGCACCATTAATGAAAAGAGGTCTGGCACTTTCCTGGTCAGATTTGCAAATAGATTTCATTGGCCCATCCAAAGATCATCACAGGGAAATAAATACATGCTAGCAGTTACCTGTCTGATGTCTAAATGGTTGGAATGCATACCGACACCGGACTGTAGTGCACAGACAGCAGCTACATTGCCAGTGAACCACATATTTTCTAGGTTTGGTTTGCCCCAAGGAATAGAATCAGACCACGGAAGACATTTTACCAGTGCAGTAGTGACCAAGATGTGGCAGATTCTGAGAGTAAAAAGGAAGCTACATATTTCGTACTGCCCATCTTGTAGCAGTGGTGTAGAAGTTTGCAATTGAACATTAATTGGTCTTCTTAAAAACTGTGTGGCTCAAGCAGGGTCTAGATGGGATTTGTGACCCCCTTTGATACTGATGGCCATTAGGGCGATACCATCAAAGTCTATAAACCTCAGTCCACATGAAATCATCACAGACGGGAAAATGGTACTGCCCCAAAACCTGTTGAATAGAACCAATGAGCACATTTTGGTGAATGCATCCACAATTCATGAATATGTGGAAGAGTTGAGAAAGCATTTGCAGGACACATTTGCATTTGCACAGCAAAATCTGGTAAGGGCAGCTGAGGATGCCAAGTCATAATATGACAGGAAGCCATCTGTTAGGGGGTGTTAAATAGGTGACCAGGTGTACAAGTTCAATTACACAAAAGGCAAGAGCAAAAATGCCAAATTTATGGCACCCTGGCGTAGTCTATTCAGAATTGTGGACACGGTTTCTCCTGTAGTGTACAGAATAATGACCTAGGAAGGTAATATGGCAGTGGAACAATTTGTCCACGTGAATAAGATAAAGCTGTTTCACCCGAAACATGAAATTTAGAGGTTAGAGCAGTCCAAAGAAAACAGTAGGGAGTGAAAGGTAGAACGGTCCCATTAGAATGAAGGTGAGTAAGTCTATGGGGTGAATAGAATTAAGGAGAGTAGCTCACACTAGGGGCAAATGGGGTTCATTGTGGCAGGTAAGTAGGTGTGTTGGATATGGTGTACCTGAAGGGATGAACAAGGAGTAAGGATGCATATTAATCACAAAAATGTAAATATTCAAAAATGTAAATACATTTTTCTTGAAGGTTTAAGCCAGGCAGTTGGAAAACAGCAGAAGCCCTAAAGGAAAAAGTATTGTTGCTTAGTACTTAACCTGTCTGTCTCTCTCTTCTGGTTTAGATGCCTTAATTCGTTTACCTTCATAAGTGTTCTGTGGGAGTCCCTGGAGCCGGATATCCATAGAGGAGGCCTCGGACGGAGCAAGGTGGAATCCCCGGGACCAAAAGGAAGGAGACTGGCAGATGTGAAGGAGAGGACCAAATGACAAGATGGAAGTCTCCAGTTTTTGTGATGTACTTAGTGACATGGACACAGTTCTCTCTGTCTAATAAACTATATTCAGGTCGGAGCCGGTATTAGGCCTTGTTGTGGAAAATGTCACCACCAATTCCCAAAGATGCTGTATCCATTCTAAATAGTTTCTCATTTTGTTTATTTATTTTATTCTTTCACTATAATTCTTTCATAGTATCCTCTTTTCTATGTTGTCATCGTGTTGCTATTCTTTTTTTAATCTATGGACAAACCTTGCCAAAAGAATTCATTTGATGCAATTGTTTACACTTCGATATTAAGCAAAACAAACTTACACTGCTATATGAAGATCACATGATTTGATGACATGAACATTTATTGACTGGAGCAAATGATTTTTAGCTACGATTCATGTTTCTGCAGAGTCCGGTGTTTAAGCAGTGTCCTCCACAGAAGAACGGGTGAGATGTAGGGAAATTGAGTGTCACTATTTTCAAAAGAAATGGTGTGCCACCAGTTCCAACTGATATGATATGATATGGCATTTATAACACGCCTATACACAGGTGTTTCGAGGGGCGACGAGGCAAGGGAGGGGGAACAGAGGGAAGACAGACAACGATCCTATTAGGCCAGGTGTCATTCAGATCGCGCAAGTGCATAGGAAGGGGGAGGGGACAGTGCAGTATATGGGATAAAAGAATAAATAACAATAAGTAAAAGTACGGCCAACAGGTGGAAAGTGCACAGTAAGTGCAGACAATAGGTGTCAAGTGCTGGTAGTGGGACTGTAGGGATACACAAAACAGTCCCCAAGTGCGGGATTGCCAGGAAGGCAGAAGAGGTGTGCGCCTGGCAGGGGAGGGGACCTGGGCCCGAGATCAGAGGGTGGCCGGGTAACAAGTGCAGTTTCGGTTTCAGCCAAGAAGTCAGCAGGGAAGAAGAGGAGAAAAGGCAGAAGCAAAGAGAAAGGTTTTGAGGTGCTCCTGGAACTGGAGATGATTCTCCTCAAGTTTCATGGAGGCAGGGAGGCTATTCTTATCGGTAGGCCCCAGCCGAAGAAAGAGATCTACCACCAACTCGTTGCTTGCAGAAGCTACACAAACTACGCAAATGACACCCAGATACTTATTCCACTCTCAGGGAACTGTGACATTGACCTTGCCTTACTCAACAAAATGTATCTCATCATTCAGGCATGAATGGCAGCTCATAGTCTCTGCCTGAATGATGAGAAAACCGAAATCCTAATTGTCTCTGCCTGAATAATGAGAAAACCGAAATCCTATTTCTAGGCGCCCCCACCAACCTGATTAAGCTTGACGCCCAATACTCCTCCTTCAGTATTGAAGGCAACATTATCAAAACTGCTAAGGAAAGGAAAACGTTGGGTTTGTACCTAGACTCCACTATAACCCTTCGAAAACAAGTCAGTGTGATAGCCTCAGCCACGTCCTACACCTGTAAGCTTATTCATGCCTGCAAACCATACCTCTAGGCAAATAGCTGCATTTTACTAGCTAGGGCATTAATCTTGTCTAAACTTGATTACTGCAATGCTTTATAGGCAGGTGCTAACAAACAAATCAAACAAATCATAAATAAACTCCAAATACGACAAAATAATGCTCTCAGAGCCGCCCTGAGTATCCCAAGGAGAAACCACATTTCTGAAAGCAGAAGGAATCACAAATGGCTCTCCATTAAGGACAGGATTCCCCTCAAAATTGTCTCAATCACGCATAAATGCCTCAATAATGCCTCTCCACAGTACTTAAAAGACAAAATCATCACAAGGACGTCATCCCGACCCACAAGGGCTGCCAATTCCTTCTGCATCACAGTACCAAGACTCAGCTTAAAAACAGCTGGGGGCAATAGCTTCCCCGTCTTAGCGGCTCAAGCCTGGAATGCTCTCCCCCTCCACTTGCGTTCTACTCAGACCTTTCAAAGCTTTAGGTCCAACACCAAAAAATGGCTAACAATGAATGACACTCCTCACAAAAGAGCCTAGAGTTTTTAGATAATTTTACCTATGCCTCTCTTGATCATGCACTTGTCCATCAACCTCTGTAATTTCTGTGTTCTATTCTCTTCATCTATGTTGCTAACCCTACTTTATCGACTTTTGTCTTTTATTGTATGCATCAAACAGTTTTCTTTTTTGTTGCATTTAAGCTGTCTTGTAATGCGCCCAGATACCTAAAGGTATGCCGCTTTTTAAATAAATAAAACTAACAGACAAACAAGACTGACCCTGATGGATTTGAAGGCGGATGAGCAAAGAGCTCGAGAAGGAAGAATAAACATCCTAGCAGTCACTGGGAGCCAGTGTAGAGATTTCAGTCCTGGAGAGATACGATCCCTGGGCTTGAGGCCAAGGACAAGTCTCGCAGTCCTATTCTGGATGAGTTGCAGAGGGCAGAGAATAGAAGCAGGCAGATTTAGAAAGAGGCTGTTGCAATAGTTCAGCCTAGAGAGAACCAGAGCTCTGGAGACAGTGAGCTTCTGGGGGAAGGAGAGGAAAGGAAGAATACCTCTGAGGAGGTGCAGCTGGTAGTGTGACTTCTTACAGACATCAGAGATGTGAAGAGAGAAGGAGAGTGTGGAGTCGAAGATGACCCCGAGGTTTTTAGCCTCACAGGTGGGAGCCGGAAGAGGGCCAACAGAGGCCGACAAGAGAGTGACAGGAAAGGAAGGAGCGGGTGTGCCGATGAGGAGAATCTCGGTCTTACTGGCATTAAGGCAGAGATCATTGGCGGCATACCAGTCCTGGATGATGGACAGACAGTCAGAGATGAGAGAGGGAGAAGAGGTGGCGGAGGGTAGCCTGAAACTGAACTGAGTGTCATCTGCATAGCACTGGAAGTTGGGGCAGAGTGCTGCAATGCGGTGGGCAAGAAGTGCCAGGTATTGGTTGAACAGCCAGGGTGAGAGGTTACACCCCTGGGGAGCACCACAGGTAGAGATAGAGATGGAGGAGAGGAAGGCCCCAAGTTGAACCTGGGAGGGTCGATCAGAGAGGAAAGAAGTCAGCCACACCAGGGCCTGACCAGTGATCCCCAGGTTATCACGGAGACGGTTGAGCAGGATGGCATGGTTGACCGTATCAAAGGCAGAAGAGAGATCAAGTAAGATGAGGACAAAGGGGGTGTTGGAATCAAGGTTGGAGAGCAGGTCTTCACGGATGTTCAGGAGAGCAGGTTCCATGCTTCTAGCAGCTCTGAAGCCAGACTGATGATCATGGAGACAGCCAACAGATTCATTGTGGAGATTGAGCTGGGAGATGGCCAGCTTTTCCAAGTGTTTGCCCAGGAAAGGAGTGATGGTGATTGGGCGATAGTTAGCCGAGGGTTTCTTAAGAAGAGGGTGCACAAGGGAGTGCTTCAGGAGGGAAGGGAAGACTCCAGTGGCGAAGGAGTGGTTGCAGAAGTCGGCCAGGGCAGGAGCCAGGGAGTCAATGTAGTCCTTGATGGTTTTGGAGGAACAGGGATGAACCTGTTTTGACAAGACTTTCATAGATCAGACTTGTCTAGAAACCTTGTCTGGGGAGAACAGGAGAAACGCAGAGAATGAGGGAGGAGAGTTGGCTGAAGAAGGGCCAGCGGAAGAGCAGGGAGTAGAGGCAGGAAGGGCAGAAGAGGAGAAAGAGGACAGGATGTCCTAAGTTTTAAAGATGAAATGAGAAGACAATGCCATGCAGAGGGCCTGGGAAGGGACAGAAGAGGTAGAGACTGTGGTAGGATTGGCCAGTTACTTGCAGATTTGAAAGAGTTCAGCCAAGTTGTTAGATGCCGCAGAGACACGGGCTTCGATGTGAGCTCTCTTCTTGGTGAGGACAGAGAGCCGGTATTGCCTTTGGAGCAGGCGGCAGGCCAGTTTGTCAGTGGATGTACATGAAGCACGCCATTTCCTCTCAGTCACCCTGCACTTGCATTTAAGCGTGACGAGGTCTGAGCCATCCCAGGAGTTGCACTTGGCTTTGGGCTTCAGGTATATCTTCATGACAGCGGCCAGAACATCGAGAGTATCAGATATAGCAGAGTGGAGCATGGAAAGGGCTGTGTCAGGGTGTGAGTCAGCCAAAAGGGGAGAGGGGGGTGATAAAGTGCCGGCAAAAGCCTCAACTGACACATGCTTCATGGGTCGGATGACCGACAAGGTGGGTGGCAGTGATGGAGTTGGCTTGGCCTGAGGGGTAGAGAGGGTGGGGTGGGAGGAAAGGAGAAAGTGATCACTGCAGGAGAGATGATTGGTGAGAGGGATAAAAAGGGAAAGGTCTGAGGAGATCAGAACATCCAGGGTGTGCCCTACAGAGTGAGTCAGGCCAGAGAGGAGAATAGAGAGTGAGTGAGAGTCGCAAATGTCGCGAAAGAGTCCAGAGGGAGGACAGGAAGCATCCAAGTGGATGTTGAAGTCTCCAAGAAGGAGGAGGTGAGTGGTCGAGACCAGGAGGGAAGAGGAGAAGGAGAGAGCCTGCAGACGAGGCATTCGAAAGAGGAGTAGGCCTGCGTCGGAATGACAGAGGCAGGAATCCACTCTAGGAAGATCAGGGCTACACCCCCTCCGGAGAGGTAGGACCTGGAGGCAGAGAGGATCTTGTAGCCGTCAGGGAGGAGAGTGTCAAAGCTCGTGACAGAGCTGGCCGTGAACCATGTCTCTGTGAGACCGAGGACATCGAGGTCAAGTTCCTCCAGAAGGCGTCAGATGTCGGAGGAGTTTTTGACAGCTGAGCGAGAGTTTAGAGTGGCAATATAGAGAAAGTTGCCGTCCTTGAAAGACTTCCCGTGGAGGGGTACAAATCAGAGGTACACCCTGCGGAGGTGTAGAAGAAGCCTGGGGGGTGTGGGGCAGAAAGGGAAGGAGGGGAGGGCAAGGTAGCCATGGAGGAGGCAGCAGGGGGAGGCGAGGAAGCAGTGGAGGGGGGAGAGGGGACAGCGGGAGAAGAAAGGAAATTGATGAGTCGCTGGAAGCGTCTATCGAAGAGGAGAAGGTTGGCCTCAGGGCCTTGGACCAAGACGGTACCATTCACATAAACATTAATGATGACCTTAGAGGAGTGGAAGGAGGACAGGAGGGCGCATTAATGGGGCAGAAAGAGAAGGGAGAGAGAGCACAGAGACCATATGAAGAGTTCATAGGTCTGGCGAGGGAACGACAAAGAGGATGTCTGTGAAAGTTTGCCTGGAGGATGCACTGGTATGGGTGTCAGTGATAGGGAGGCCTGGGTTGGAGACCAGGATGTCCTTTTTAAACTTCTTCCTACCAGAGTTTGTGAGGAGAGCAGGATAGTCGATAGAGAAGCAGTTAGAGAAAATAGGAGAGACAGAGAGCACCATAGAGTAGGTAGGGAGAGTATACAAGAGGAAGGGAGAGAGAAGGGGAGAACACTAGGGAAGGACACAGGGGAGGGTGCAAGCAGGCGAGACAGAGGCGAGACAAGTTGAACAACTGGACAAGACGACAGACACTCCGATGTAAAATACTTTCACAATGCAATTTTAAATATTTTCACAATGCAATTTTTTAAACAGGAGATAAATACACCCAAGTTTGAGAGTTTGCTAAATGGGCAGGTTTGCAGGGCAGAGTGAGGTTCTAAACCAACTCCTGTCTCACATAGTCGCAGATGGTTGACGGCTGGCAACTGGCTTCCCCTGGGGACACATGCAGACACTGGTTGGAGCTGCCTTAGTTGGAGCCGCCCTTTGCCTTGGGGCCTTAGCCGCAGGGGCTGCCAAGCAGAGGGCTGCCCTAGGGAGTTCAGTGATGACCACCAAGTCACCAATCGGAAGGGGAGGGCGTCCTCGGGTGCCTGAATGGCAAGTGGCGACAGCGAGGCAGGCGAGTGCAGGACTCGGTCCTCGCTCAAGTTTGCAGGAGAAACAGCCAATGGGGGAGGAGGGGGTGGGAACAAGGGGAGAGGGCAGGCAACACGGAAAGGAAAGGTGCAGGGACAGAGAGAGTGCGAAAACGGCGCTCACACAGCAAACAAAGGAACACAAAAACAAGTTAAGGCACAAAATACAGTTTAGGAGGCTGCTGTATGCAGTGGATGCCTACCTCGGGTGCCTGGATGGCAAGTAGCGACTGCAAGGCAGGCGAGCGCAGGACTAGGTCCTCGCTCGAATTTGCAGGAGAAACAGCTAATGGGGGACAAGGGGGTGGGAACAAGGGGGAGAGGGCAGGCAACACGGAAGGGAGAGGTGCAGCGACAGAGAGAGAGAGCGAAACGGCACTCACACGGCAAACAAAGGAACAAAAAAACAAGTTAGGACACAAAATACAGTTTAGGAGGCAGCTGTATGCAGTCAATGCCTTCCTCTGGTGCCTGGATGTCAAGATTGAGAATGTGCTGTGTGGGATTTGGTATATTAGTACTAATGTGTAGCATTGAAGGTAAACAAACGGGGTTAGATTTGAGGGCTGCAGGCCTTAACATATGAACATTACAGCATTTGTGAAACAGCTTTGCTTGCAAGGGTTAGATTCAGCAGAAATTAAAGGCTGAACAGCCAGTTTTCAAGGTGAAATGCGCAATGTAGCAAGATGACAGGCCTTGGAAAAATGAATATGGTCACTGTTCAGTCAGAAGCACAGGAAGAGAGAATGACTGGTCGGCAGGGATGCAGCTTGCCAAAGACCAGAGGGTTTAGCTGGAAAATTACATGAGATATTGCAGGAAGGGCTAGAATTTTCTCTGTCACGTGTTAACGTTGGGAGTGACACAAATGGCTGAAGATGAAGGATGTGAGATCGACAGATAGGTGGGTAAAGTGTGCAGGATCCATATGTGATATAGGAGGTGTCACATCAGACATCTGCAATCCCTCACTAACCACAGAAGGCGAAGGGAGAACGACCCTCCCACCTTGGTTGTGCACAGGTCCCTGATGTCTAGTAAACAGAGCACATGACAACGCCAATGGGGGGAAGAGGGTTAGGGAGAGGTTGGGAATGGGTAAGGGGAGTTTTGGATTACCAGAAAGAGGGTTTACAATGCATAGTTTGATGGCTATGGGGGTATATTGGGAAAGAACCATGCGACTTCCACACAGCCAAACACTCTCTTATGTGAATCAAAAGCCTAATGATCCAAGACCTGTCTACTCCCTGCAACTTGCCTTCTAACTACAAATACTTGAACATAGATGCACATGAGGAAGCTATAAAAATACATGTTGGAGAGCAACAGTAAGCCATGCATGGTGAACACACAAAGCACATGAGACACATGGAACAAATAAGCCAGTAAACATATATAGAAATCACAAATTGCTTGTTCATCTGGTAAGCCCAATTGCTGTCCTGTTGCTTCACAGGACTAATACATGCCCAGCCCTAAGCTTCTTCTCATGTACCTCCAGGCAAAAAGCAGAAATTAGGGCTAGGTTTACTGTGAACGCTATTCAGTGTCACCATGTTTCATCACAGGAGTAAATGAGAGAACACAGTGTTCACATTGTTCCCGGTGCTCCCGCTCTCGAAACCCTCTCACCACTCCTCTCTCTTGGACTGACCACTTTCTGCTCTCCCAACACTTGACACTCTCTGCCCCACAGTTGAAGCCTACCCCAGCACTGCCACCAACCTTCTTGGCCATCCGGCCAATGAAGCGTGTCAGTGGAGGCCTTTGCTGCTACTTTCTCTCATCCAACTTCTGTGGCTGACCCACATTCTGTCACAGCCCTCCCTAGCCTGCATCTTCCTATCGCTAACACTCTCAATGTCCTTGCCCCTGCCATGAGAATCCACCTGAATCCCACTTCCAAGTGCAACTCTTGGGGTGGCTAGGTCGCAGTCATACCAAAAGGCAGGTGTAGGATGGCCAAGAGGAAGTGGAGGGCATCTGGCACATCCTCTGACAAACTCTCCTGTTGCCTGCTCCATAGGCAATAAGGCTCTCTGTACTGTCCAAGAAGAGAGCCTACATCCAAGCCAGCATCTCTGTGGCCTCTAGCAACATGGCCAAACTCTTCACAAGCTGCAAGGAGCTGGCCAATCCTGCTGCAGTCTCCACCTCACTTGTTCCCTCCATGGTCCCCTGCATGGCTCTGGCATTTCACTTCTCTGCTAAAACTCAGGACATCCTGTCCTCTCTCTCCTCCTCTCTTTCCTATTCCTCTCCTTCTACCTCTCATGACCCTTCTGGCTGCCTCTACCTCTCCTATTCCCTTCTCCTCTTTTCTGTCATCAGTCCTCATGACGTTTCTAGACAAGTCCGATCTACGAATGTGTCATCCAAGCAGGTGCTCCCCTGCTCCTCCAGAACCCTCAAGGACCACATTGACACCCTCACTCCCACCATGGCTCATTTCTGCGATCATTCTTTTGCCACTGGAACTTTCCCCTGCCCCCTTAAGAACTCCCTTGTGCATCCTCTCATGAAGAAACCAACCGCTGATCCTTCCTGTCTGGTAAACTATCGCCCTATCTCTATCACTCCTTTCTTGGGCAAACTCTTGGAAAAGCTTGCCATCTCCCAGCTCACATTCCACACTGAATCTGTTGGTTGTCTCCATGACCATCAGTCTGGCTTCAGAGCAACCAGAGGCACAGAAATAGCTCTCCTGAACAATCGGGAAGACCTGCTCACTACTATTAATTCTGACCTTCCTTCTGTCCTCATCCTCATTGATCTTTTCTCTGCTTTCGACATGGTCAGTCATGCCATTCTGATCCATCGTCTGCATGAGAATCTGGTCAGCACTGATCAGGCTTGCACCTGGTTGATTTCCTTCCTCCTGGACCGTCCCTTTCAGGTCAAACGGGGGTCCTTTCTCTACACCACCTCTCTCTCCACATGTGGTGTTCCCCAGTGCTCCAACCTCTCTCCGTGGCTTTTCAGACTCTACATGGCCCCTTTGGCCCACCTCATCTCTACCTTCTCCTATAACTATCAGTTTTATGCGGATGCCACTCAGATCTCCACCTGCAACAATCTCTGCATCAATGCCAGAAAGACAGAGATCCTCAATGCCAAGGTGATCTGTTACAAATGTCACTATGCGAACTCTAGATAACACTAGTAGAAAATGTGTTTTTTCTGGACTTTTTAACTTTTGCGTTTTTCAATTTGCTTTAAGTTTATGAGGTGTCTTGCGGAAAGAACCCATCACATATATTTCTTTGTGTTACCAAATTTCTTTGATTAAAAAATGTGTTTTTACTTTGCCTACTCTTTGGAAAATAATGTTTGTTCTATGTGATTCCTAGATAGATAAAACAGATAATCTATCACGATATTCTCTCCTTTTGTCCCTGACCCAAGTGCAAGGTGGACTAAAGGTGGGGTAATTGAGCTCTTTTGTGTGTTTTTTGACACTTCACAACTTAGTCCCTACTCCAGCTCAATCCCCCTTTAGCAAAAAATTGGGACTCAACCATTTTTTACGCCTGAATGACACAAGGCCTAGTAAGATTGTTTGTTTCATCCTCCCTATGAAACTACCTTGTCTTGTCGTGCCTAGAAACACTTGTGTACAGGCACGTTATAAATAACTCATCATATCATCATATCATTATATCATATCATATCAATATCAAAACATGCGGAACAAACAAAATGGAATTTTCCTGCACTTCCACACTGCTGTACTTATCTTTGGCTCGGGGAGCCCCTTGGCATCCCCAAGCGAGCTGTAGAAGTCCGGAAAATCAGTATCGGGCTCAGCATCCCGAGTTTCGTTATGCTGTACTCAGGCAAGCAGGGAACTCCTGCTGCTGTCACTGCCGCGGCCCAGGCAACAGAGGACTCTGTATACGTCGCTGCCACTGCCCGCAGTCCACTTCACCTCCTGCAGTTGTTCACTGCACCCTGCCCGTGCTCTCAACAGTCAAAACAATCAGCACTGAGCACTGAGCACGGGCAGGTGCAGATTATTTTAAACCCTGGTGGAACGTGCTGAATGCATGTTGCAGGCAGGGATCATGGGCAATGTAGTTTTCAGCCCTCCTGTGCCCCCACAGCCCACAGACCCTCACAGTATCTCCTCTCCTAGGGCCCTGCCAGGGGCCTGGTTTATCTGGATATTTCTTGTGAAACATCTTTAACAACCTTGGTGCATGCACATCCTCTGCCGGCTCCCAAGAGCGATCCTCAGGTCCATAGCCAACCCAATCCACCAGGTACCACAAGCATCTATGGCGTGTCTTAGAATCCAGTATACTTCATACTTCTTATTCTTCCTGCCGTTCTTTCAGAACAATAGGTCGTTTCTTGGGCTGCATACCAGGGGCTGCAGGTTTAATTAAAGATACATGAAATACAGGATATATTCTCAGGGTACCAGGCAATTTTAGTTTCACATCTGTGTCAGATACACTTTTAACCACTACATATGGTCCTATGAATCGAGGCAAATGTTTTCAGGCCCGTACTATACGTATGTTCTGGGTTGAAAGCCACACTTTGTCTCCTGCCACATACTTGGGAGATCTCTGTCTTAGTTTATCAGCATACCACGTGTATGTCGCTTTAACCTTTTCCAGGTTTTGACATGCTTTTTGCCTGATGCTTGAAAGTACCTGTTTGCGCTGCATGAGTGTTTGCATGTTAACTATTGCTGGAACAGGTTCGGAAGCATATTTTATTCATGGGCATATAGACACATGCTGGGTGACATTCCCAGGCAAGCATGTTCTGTGTTATATTGTAGGTAAACTCATCTACCCAAAGAAAAGTTACCCGGGAACTCATTGCATCAGCTAGCAAGCACTGCAAATATGGCTCCAGAGTTTGATTCACCCGTTTGGTTTGCCCATCTGTCTGTGGGTGGTAACATGTATAAAAGTATTACACCTCTGAATATAACCATGCACTTGTGTGTTCATACCAGGCCAGCAAATGTATTTACCCAGCATCTGCAGAGTCTTGCGTTTCCCTTCATGCCCTGCTAAGAGGGATTTATGGCACCATAGCATTGCTTTATCTCTCAATCTTGTGATTGGAAGAAATAGCCTGCCAGCAGGATAGGGTAACCCATTGCGTATTGACCTAAGAGAGTCCTGAGTCATCCACTCTTGCAATTCTTTCTTTTTGAAATAACCCTGTAGCTCTTCTAACAGACCTTGCATAACTGCTCCTACAATACTGTCTGCCCCTATTTTGGGTTGAGATTCCTGTGCAATCATCTCAGAGGCTTGCTGTCTGGTTAGTGCATCTGCCTTCCCAATCCTGGTCCCTGGCCTGTATGTGATGACAAAGTCAAACTCCTCAAAATACTGAGCTCAACGTAATTTCCTCAAGCTCAGAGTCTTGGCGGTTTTCATATATGGCAAATTTCGGTGATCAGTTAACACCGTAATTTGATGTTGAGAACCCATAAGGTAATGCCTCCACTCTTGGACGGCCGCTCAAATGGCCAGTAATTCCTTATCCGCGATAGAATAGGTCTGCTCACAGGTAGTCAGTCTGCACGAAAAGAATGCAATTGGGTGCAAGACCCCCCCGCCTGATCCCTCTGCAAGGGAACTAACCCCAATGCCACATTAGATGCGTTAGTTTCCACTTGAAATTATCTCTCAATGTTTGCATGCTGTAAAATAGGTGCCCTTGTAAACACCCCTTTGAGTTCTTGAAATGCTGACTCTGCATCCATGTCCCACTTGAATTGACTTGCCTTTCGGATCAAATGAGTAACATGTGTGATAATCTGGGAGAATTGGCAATGAATCTCTGTTAAAAGTTTGCAAATCCCAGGAAAGATTGCACCTCTTTTCTACTCTGTGGGAATGGCCATTCTGTAACAGCTTGTACCTTCTTCCTGTCCATCACAATGCCTTGGGGAGTAAGAATGAACTCTAAAAATGCCACCTGAGCAGCGTGAAACACACATTTCCCAAGTTTTGCATATAATCAGTGTTCCCTTAGCTGTTGCAAAACAGCCTGAACGTGCTGGACATGCTCCTTCCCGGTTTCGGAATAGATCAGGATATCATCAATATAGACTATCACAAAGATTTCTATGTAGTCCCGTAATACATCCTGCATGAAATGTTGCAATGTCACTGGAGCGTTACACAACCCGAACGGCATCACCAATTATTCAGACAAGCCAAACTAAGTCCGGAATGCTGTCTTCCATTCATCCCCAGTCTTAAATCTGATCAAATGATAAGCTCCCCTGAGGTCTAGTTTTGGTCGCTGATTTTACCTGGTCCAACAAAACTGATATCAAGGGTAAAGGAGATCTGTTTTTAATGGTCACCTTATTCAAGGCCCTGTAGTCTATGCATGTTCTCAGGATGCCTTCTTTTTTAGGAACAGAAAACAAAGGAGATGACACTGGAGACTTAGACACCCCGATAAATCCACAAGCTAGCATCTCATCCAGATACTTTCAGAGATTTTGGTTTTCTTGTTCAGTAAAGGCATAGATCCGAATACATGGTAACTTGGCATTTATTTATTTGTTTATTTCTACATTTATATTGCGCACCAAGCCCTGAGGAATCGTGGCGCATTCCTTACAGATACATATGTTACGCAATTACATAGATTTGAAACAGTACCACAGGTTCACTGAAGTGCAGCACAGAAGTACAGGCATAAGGACATACAGCATTACTGTGTCTCCTGTGTGAGGAGCCACGTTTTTACATTTTTTCTGAATTTGAGGTAACACGGTTCTGATCTTAAGGTTAATGGTAGAGTATTCCAAAGTTTTGCTGCTAACACAGGGAAACTATTGCCCCATGCCTTCTGGAGCTTAAACCACCTGGGGATCTTAAGGCAATGTGATTGTGTGGACCTTGTTTGATGTTCTGAGATATTTAGTGAGAATGTGCCGTCAAGTTTTTAGGCGCTAGATTCGCGAGACACTTATGGGTCAGTGATAAAGTTTTAAACGTGATTGTATGATTGACTGATAGCAAGTGCATATTGTGTCTCAGATCTGATATGTGGTGAGATCTACGATATTAATCGCAGATCTAAGTGCATTATTTTGGAGTATTCCCCGTTCCCTTAGCAGCTTCTTCACACCAACAAAAGTATGTCTCTCCTGTTGCACTGCCAGCGCGTAGTCAGGGAAAATACCGACCACGTTAGAACCCATCTTCAATTCCTGTTTCTCTCGTGCAGCCTTCAAAGCCAGATCTCTATCCCTGTAATTCATTAGGCGTACGATTACTGGTCTGGGGTATCCCCCTGGTTTTGGTTGTGCCATTAACGCCCTCTGTGCCCGGTCCACTACGAACATTTTGAGACCAGCCGGGGTCACCTAGTAGTTCCTTCAGTAGCTCCTGAACTGAGGCCGCCATGGGCCGCTTCAAGGCATCTTCAGGGACACCAACAATACGAACATTGTTCCGCCTCGTTCCCGCCTCCAAATCCTCACACTTTATCTTGATGCTGCCCAAATCTTTGGCCATGGTCGTTACCGTCCCCTCTCGTGCTGTTATGGCATCCTCCGCCGTGCTAATCAGTGTCTCAGTTTCCGTAATTCGTTGCATGGCTTTCTCCAACTGAGCGTGGATTGTGGTTACATTTACTTTCATACCATCCAGATGGAAGCAAATCCTTGCTTCATGATGGCCATGACTACTTGGAGGTCCACAGGTGGCAGCAACATTGCTCCCTCTGTTAGTTGCGGACCGCTTGTCCCTTCACTCATTGTTTCTACATACTTTGGGGTGGGCTTGGCAAACTTATTCATTGTGCCACTTTTCTTAGCCCCAGCCCCTTTAGGCATAATGCGGCAACCTTTAATCCAGTCTCCGCGCACACTCTCTGTTGGTTACCTGGTTAGCAATACAGCAGCCTGCTATGTGTTTAGCTAGGAGTGATGTTTCTCGGGTGGCGAGGCAGCAACACGTCAGCTTCCTTCCTCTACCACTAGACAGCAGCCAATTATGACCACTATGTCAGTGCAGTAGTTCCTTTAACAGCTTTGTATACTGCCAACCCACTCTGCAGCGTTTGGGTGACACCTGGGGTGACACCTATGATCGTCGATACATGCTATTTCTTGATTTATGTTCCGTTGCTTCCAGGTTAGTTCACTGCAGCGATAATGGACCAGAGGTGTATGACAACCCTGTTAGATGTCCCTACACACCACAGCCTACGCTCCTGGTTAGTAGTTTCTCAGTCACTGAGTCTCAGATTAAGATACAACTGCTGTGTATTTGATGGGAGAATTGTAACAGCGCAGTCAGTCCAGAAGCGTAATACAATCCCAACCCCAATGGGTAGGCTGTCTTGATCATAGTGTCTTTACAGCAATCTTTACCCCGAGTACTGATTCAGAGCAGTCACCTTTGCTATGTTCCGGTGTGCTCTGGTGCCAGAGGGACACACAGTCATGTGTCCCACACATACAGCACCCCTAGCTGAGCCTCCTCCATGGTAGCAGTACAAAAACACTGTGAGGTTGAAGTTAATGAAGACAAGGGTGGGAGCGGGAGATGTGATGAGTCAGTAAACTCCAGCGCAGTGAAATCGAATATGGGTTTCTGGTTCTCAGTCTTATGTGTGCATGTAGCACTCTTCTAAGGGCTGCAGATTGCACCATATTTCTCCAGCTGGTAGCCCAGCTCCCCAATGAGCACGCTTGCCATCAGCTGGGATTATTTGCCGTCTCTACAGCCAGTCTCTGACACCAACAGACCCTGCTAGGAGGTCGCTGTGCAGTGTTAGGGTAATTTCTGGTGGTCGGCAGAGCCGCACCCGGGGTCCGCGGACCTCCAGCTCTCGGAAGGCCCCAACTCCTTCCGTGTCCCAAAGAAGTAGGAGGTCTACACAAGAGCAATAGTTACTGGTGTTTTAATACAAGAAAACAGACATGGACATGCACAAGGAGCGTATGTTCCATGCAGCTTCTCATAATCGGGCTCGCAGGCCGCTTTTCGGTCTAAGTGATGTAACAATGTGCGTCATCTGTGAAATCTCGTCCCCGAACCTATCGCCACTCCGTGTTGCTTCCCTGAGTGGTAGGTTCAGTATAGAGCAGTACAGTGAAAAGTGTGATTGGTAGAGTAGAGGTCAGGTGGTACGCTTGGGTCATCCCTAAAAGTCGCTACTTCTAAAAGGTTACATAGAGAGAATTAGTGATTGGTTGTGTGGTAATGTCGTGAGTGGTTAGCCCCCCGTGTCCTGATTGGTCCATCGCTGCCAGCCCGCGATGTACCTGGTGTTAGCAACAATGTGTGACTATGTGTGACTATGTGTCAGTGGACGACAATGGACAGGTCCTGCTATTTGCCATTAGAGCGTGCTTTCCCATCGCTGCCGGGGTCTGAGCTGTTACAACTTGTTGCGAGCTGCGTCCCAGCCGTGAGACACTAGTGTTTCTTTAGTCCACGGGAGCTGGCGTCATATCAGGTTGGCTTGGTCACATGTTGAGAGACCATAGCTGAGGCAGAATTATAAGGATTTGATTTGTATTTTGCTCCGGGTAGTCGTGGCAGTGTCAGGTGTCACCGTGGCTTGGAGAACACGGGAATGTGGATTGCAAAATCGTGACCTTGGCTTCTGGGCTCTGATCAGGGCTGTTCTGCATGGTCAGCACCTTGTAGCTCTGCCTAGCCTGCTCTGGGCCTGCCGATCTGGTTTGCGGCCTACTTCGGCTTGGTTGGATGCTATGTCAAGTGGCCGGTCAAGTGGCACAGCGAGTAGAGCGCTCGCTTTGACATCAGTGCAAAGCCTGCGAACGCAGGTTCGAATCCCGGCAGCGCGATGAGCACCACACACCTTGGGTAATAATAAGCAGCGCTCAGATACCTAAGGGTTCGTAGCGCTATATAAATGCCAAATTATTATTATGTCATAAGGTCCATAAGGATAGGGGTGCGAGGGTGCGGTGTGGTTCTTTGCGCATTGGTCCAGTTAGGGTCTTGTCTCCAGGGTTAGTAGCATGAAGTCTCTGCAAGCATATACACAAGCTCTTCTGGCGTCTTGTTTTTCTGCTAAGCGATTACTGGCCTATATGAAAAGTAATAACGACGCACGTCTGTGAGTGTTCACGGTCCGCTACGTCATAGGACTGAGCGTGTATTTGGCGTGGTTTGGTGTGTGTCTGATCCAGGTGCGTGGTAGCACATGTGCTTCTGTCTGTTGAAGCTATGTCGTCATGTCATCTCTAAAGATGGTGGCTTAGGTTGTGAGACAGTTAAGTCAAGCTGGTCCATGCGATCGGCTTCGGCTCTGTTTTGGTTCCCACCCGTGCTCTGGGTGGTATGCAGCCAGGTTTCGCAGGTGAGGTATGGTCACGGTGAATGTTGACATCCGCGGTAGTGGACAGAGGTGCAAACTCATCCTGCTGAGGGTACTTGGGTTGTGACGTCGTTGACCATAGTTTGTACATTGGCTGGGGGAAGGGACCGACCCATTTTCCCTCTTCAGCAGCGCTTTCTATGCTGCCTTCACACGGCACAAGGGAGTCCCAGGAGTACCCCTCACTGGCCGGCCTCCCAGGACGCCGTGCTTACGGTCCGATTAGGGAGCCTCCCATGCAACAGTGCACGCAGTTGCTTACTGTGGCACCGGTCCGTATCCAGCAGAGTGCCAGGTGGGCTCTGCTTCTTCCTCCTTAGCCGTCCGAATCTCTCCGCTTCCTAGCACCAATTCCGCCGCCAGCTTCCTCACTTCATATGGCGGGCGGGGACTCCCACAGCACAAACGCTGCGCCTCCTCTATCACACGCTGACAGGGCGGGAGCCACCGCAACTCCGTATCATGGCAGGAGCCGATATTTTCAATTTCTGTTCAAGGCATAATGAGCCCACACCCTTGCAATAGCTGGTCACGAGTTTATTTGTCAGACATACCGCATATCACTCCCCATTTCTGCAGGGAATCTCCACACATCCACGGAGCTGACGCGAAGGCCACCGTTTTGGCTGTCACACAACAGTGCCCCTCTTCAGTGTTATTTTCTTTTGGTGTCACACAATGACATTAACTGCAATCACTTGCCATAGACATCCTCTTCCCAACTAGTGATGTACAGCAAATAGTCTCCTGTGAAAAAAAACAACAGTATTGTTACATTTTTGTATATATTAATATAAAAGAAACATTCCCAGTTGTTAATAACAGACAAACGTTTCTAAATACATGTTGTTCCCTGCCGGCACGGTCAATCTTTATTTTTTTATTACAAATCGTTTCAAATGCCTGAGTATAAAAACAGGTGGTCAGTCAAAATCTCGAAAACAAAATCTCGAATGACAAAAAGCCCGAAACAAAAATCTCAAAAAAAAAATATCGAATTTTTTATTTATTTATTTATATATGTTTTTGGGGTCAGGTAAGTAAAAAAAGGGGGTAAAATAAAAAAAAATGAAAAAAGGGGGGTTGGGGGGAACCCCCCCATTTTGGAAAAAACACATTGAAAAAAAATTCGATATTTTTTTTTTCGGCCTTTTGTATTTGAGATTTTTGTTTTCGAGATTTTTTGATTCGGTATTATCACTATGAACCATAAAAACAACATTTCCTTTTTATGAGAAAAAAACATGTTTTTTAATGCCACAACAAAAAAGCCTTACCCTCCGTCTCCCGGGGATACTGACCACTATACTAACGAGGATGCATGCTTGCCAGATCTATTTCTGACTAGTGTGTTGTCAGAAATTCATGCACTCATTGGTCGTGCTAATTATTCCTTAGGGTGAGGTTGCACAGCGCACATGCACATCAGAGGGAAAACGTGCATCTGATCTGATCATGTTTTTCTCAAGCAGCATGCCAATACTCAAGGCAGTTGTACGAACGATCACAAACGAGTGAGGCATGGGACATCTCCATTGGCAAATATTTTAAATTACAGAAGACTCACGCACACAAGTTCCTGTTGCAATATCTACGACGAGTATCTTCAGTGTGTGCTGGCCGTTCAACTTAGATTGTCTGCTTTTTATGTCTTTAGAGGCGGCAGCTGAGCCGTGCTGCAGAATCGTTGGAATAGAAAAGGGGCGGGACGGAACTTTGTTACATCTGATCACCAAATGAACAGGGGAAAAGCTTCCACAAGATACTTAATGGTTCACAGAACCCAGTCTCATTGTGGTTTGTTTGTTATGAGGAAATAACCAACACTTCCTTCTTCCTCCTCCTCTTGGCAGTACTTACTTCTGAGGCAGAAGCCTATGTAATAGGATCTCACCCACAAAACCTCAGTTAAATGTTCCTTTCTCCTACAACCTCTTGCTGCTGAACATAAGGGGCAACTTTGGTGGCCTATGCATAGCTGCCAAATTTCCCAGTTTTTTTTCTCATTGCATGCTGGGACGTAGGCCCATACTAATTCAAAACAAAACTATAAGTCCCAGCATTCAAAGGGAACCATGAGGATTGACTCGAAGTATCACACATGCATACGTGGCAACTGTCCAAAGCGCCTGAGAGCAGGGCAGGTGTTATGAATTTGATATCCCATACCGTTCCGGTATCCCTTGTCTTCGAAGATCGCAGACCAAAGTACGAGAGTTCAGATAAGTAATTTCACCAAAATGCCAGGGGTAGCAGAAGTGACATCACATGACCCTTGACCCCTGATGACATCACAGGAAGTGATGTCATTTGACCACACCCCGAAGTGATTTTGCAGGAAGCGATGGAACACGATTTTTCACCTGTTGACAAAACAGGAAGTGGCATCCCATAGCATTGTACACTATGAAAAATATGGTTACAATATCACTATAATGTGATGTACATTTCCTACAAGAATGGATCGCCATATGTATCCGTAAGATCAGTGTGTATAGGCCCATATTACCAAATTACTGTGAATGAAAACAGAAGTCCATGACCAAATGATAATGATGTGTTATTATATAGCACTTAGCTTAAGCTCTTTATATTGAAAAAATATACACCCAATCTGTGTTGGTACTCATTTATCAACCTCAGAAGGATGAAAGGCTGAGCCGAGGCATTTAAGAACAGACTAAATCAGTGACTCACCCCCTGAAGTGTGCCTGAAATAAACCTTTAATGAGTCTAGCAATTATTGTATAGAATTCCAGAAAGACACATTATTTGGTATTCCTATTCTTTCTTATTTAGGGGCAATGCTGAAAGTGTTGGACCTGTGGCACTCCTGTTCTTATTTTTCTTCTTTTTTTTGTTTAAGGTGCCTGAACAAGAACGCCAGCCACTCCAGAAGTAAAGAGCTACATGGTACTGGCCACAGCCCAGGAGCTTGCATTACAAATGTTTTTTTTTTTAAACCTTTTTTTTTATATTTTATTTTTTAGAGTTTTGCAAGGAAGACCACAGAGGTCACAAGGGAGTCCACAGAGTTCGCAGTTGCGACCACTGGTGACCCCTAAATCATGTCCCTGGGAGAGTTCTGAGCCTGCTTAATTAATGAAAGCGTATTAACACGCTGCAGTGGTGGCCTCTTAAAGGGGCCTAACAAAACCTACATTTGGGGTGGGTAAGTGGTGATGGGAGGGGCGACTTCAGAAAATAGGTGGGGCAAACTTCCAGGCTCTGCCCACACTGTTCTACTCCCCCATGGTCTTGTGTGGGGACCAACTATCAAACAGTATATTTTAAAGCGCAATATGCAGAAAGGGACTGGACGTTTTTCTTCAAAGTAGCAGCTTGAAGTTTTACTGCTTTTGTCCAAGTACATTTTTCTGAACAAACACAGTAAAACTTTAACACCACCAGTTTCGGGAAGGGCTTCCCTTACCTCTGTGCCTAACAAAATTCAAGTGCGCACATCCCAGGGTGCAACTAGGCTACAATGTAGGTGGGGGCTAACCCTTCAAATGTTGGGAGAGGTGCTAACTTCAGACACCGTGGAGGAGTGGCAAACTTGTGTAGGGGCATCTAACTTCTTTACTCATTGTAATGAGACTATTCTAGTGCAGCTTCAATGTTACAATCAGTTAACGCTCTCCTTTAAGTCTGAAAACACCCACTTCTTGCAGATCCTGAAGGTCCCAGAAAGTGTGAAAATGGCAGATGGTGTGCAATGAAAGACTCGATATCATAGCATAACAGGACATAGCAGAGTCTGGGTCAGTACTCTGGAAGGCTCAAGCACCTTCAGTGACTGGGAGCAACATGGGAGAAACTGTGATGTTGGTTCTACCACAGTTAGTCCGCTATACTAGAATCTCTGGTGCACTGACTGGCTGGCGAGGCTATGTCTGCCCGTAAAAACAAGTGTTACGAGACTGGAGGAAGCCCAGTGCCACAATAATGCAATTCTGTGTGACAGTATTGGAGTTACTAGCAGAGGAGCGTCAGGATACACCAATTTGTCCCTACACTCATTAAAACTGTCCTATGTAAGGGTGTAAACGTAATCACTTATAAGCACTCCAATGTTTGCAGTTGAAGTCAGTTTGAGATTACATTATTTGCCCAGGATCACACACTTACGCTAAACAGAGAAGCATGGATTTTAACCAACTCTGGCACGGCCATCTTCCTCCACGCTTTACTTGGAACAAATATTTAAGTTTTGTGTGTCAAGGCCTACAATAATACTGTCCTATAGAGTTTACTTGCAAAATACACAAATTGCATAGTAAAGTATCATGACAACACGCAAATCCTTATAGCAGCATGTTGAGCCAAAATAATATCAGTTTACCTTTTATTTTCCACATACTGAATGCAAAACTATAAGATGCAAAAGGCAAAATCTATTTACCCACTTTAATTTCAGAGCTTTAAGTCACACAATAAGAGTAGTAGAGTAATAAACTCATGTAGGTTTGAAGATTCGTCACAAACCTCCAGTGTGTTGTTATGTATGGTTTTAGAACATTGAACTAAGGACATCAAAGCAAACTTAACTTTGTAGCATATTAAGCTATTACACATTATGTGTATGAACACATTATCAAAGGGTGCTTTATTGTGTTGCCCGCTTTAACTGTCACAGATTTGCAAAGTGACTGGTGGTCTTTCAGTTGGAAATACACCATTATGCATAAGAAAGGCTATGTTGCTGATGACAAAAGAAAGGTGTTGTCGAGTTCATTATGGCACTGGCTGCAAAGCCAGGGATGCAGCCTGTGTGTCTCATGGGAGCTGTGACTGGGGAAACGGGCAGTGCTTGATCATCCGATCCGAGCCAAGCAGATTTGCCTCGGAAGAAAGAAAATGTGCCAACAGGACCATGTTCCTGATCATTTGAACTATGAAAGGCTCTTCACAGAAGCCCGCTCTCAGCTAACATTTAGTAGGGGGCTTCAGCCCGGTCAGCTCAATGACGTTGCGCGCCTGGCCTCGTAGTATGATGACAACTATCTATGAACAGGCAAATTGCGTTAATATAAAAGCTTGTGGCAGGCTGCCATTGTAAACATTTGTTTGAGCACCGTCTTCTTTCCAAATGATCCTGCCACTGCTTGTATTTACACACTTTTATTTTAATGCAATGGAGTTTATGAAGCATTTCACACTGCAGCGTGTTTATAAGACTTCATCAAAATATGAGGCAAGTCTTATAAACATGCTGCAGTGTGGAATGCTGTGGTAGGCTCATATTTTAATACAAATTAGTTTGTGAAATGCGGTATCTATGCCCTGCGTGTGGACAATAAAGCTCTTATGTTTTGTGAAAAATGAGGTAGGGGGTGGATCTGTCTCTTTCCAATACGCTTTGGGCTGCAGAAGCTCCTGTTATGCCTGAGAGGAGGATCCAGGAGCTCAGTGCTGCTCAGTACGAAAATAGCGCTACGCCTGAGTGCTGATTTTCCAGAGTTTTCTAAAATGGTAGAGGAACAAATCCACTCTGCAGATGCTTGCACCAACGAAGAAGAGAAAGACCAATTGAGAGAAATATTCATAGAATTCAAGGAGGTATTCGCTAAAGATGCCTCTGAGTGTGGGCGTACTGATTTGCATGTTGGTACACTGTCCGAAGGCTATGGTAGGGAATCTGTATTTGTGTGAGGATATGGGCTACCCTTGGCCTGTTTAGAGCCTTTGGAAGAAATAATCAAAATGTTGGAGTCCATAGAAACCATTAGACCCATTCACAGTACCTCAAACATGCCCATGTTAGGAGACTGAAGTCCAATGGTCAATGGCGGTTGTGCGCAGACTTAAGAGAACTAAATAAGAGGGTACCTGTTTCAAGGTGGCCTCTCCCATTCATTGACCAAGGCGTTGCATAATCCAATCGTCGAAGGATTTTACTACCTTAGATCTAACAACAGGCTATTTGTGTGTGCCTCTAGCAAAAGATATACAAAATCTATTTGCCTTTACGACAAAGGGACCCAATATGCATTGATACATACTCCCTTTGGGTTTATCAATAGTGGAAGGAAATTTGGGATCTTTCTGAGCAAAGCACTCCCAGATGCAACAGAGAGGGGAACTGTGGTCTATGTGGATGATGTCCTGATCAAAAATGAGGATATAGAAAGCCATTTCAGTGAAATTAAACATGTGTCCAGCCAGCTGCAAAAGGGTGGAACTAATATATCATTGCAGAAGGCGCAGTGGTGTAGGAAAAGGGTACATTTCTTTGGACATGAAGTTACAGAGCAAGGGTTAAACCTGAAAAAGAAAAAGGTAGAAATCGTACAAACCGGAAGTGCTTAAAGATCTTGTTAGGGATGACAAGTTACAATAGAAAATTCATTAAAGAGAATGCAGAAATCACACAATCACTGATTAAATTACTGAAGCAGGGAGTGCCCTGGAAATGGGGACAGGAACACTGTGAAGTGGTTGCCAAATTGACAGATAGTCTAATAAAGGCCCCATGTTTGGCTTATCCAAAAAACCAAGATTTCTTTCTGGGGATAAGGTTCACAGATCTATGCATGTCAGCGGTCTTGTATCAAAAGCATGATTCAAATAACTAAACCATTGCCTATGCTAGCAAAGCATTGTCACAGGTGCAAGCAAAGGTTTATGAATATGAAAAAACACTTTTGACAACTGTGTGGGCATTACAACAGTTCCGCCCCATTATTCAAGGAGAGCTGGTGAATGCTGAAACTAATCATCATCCCCTACAATGTTTGCAGTGTAAAAGGATCAGATAAGGGAACTTGGCCCAGTGAGCATGAGGGCATGTCCTAAAACTAGTCTCGTGGTAGCATTGACCACAATTTATAATGCAATTTCTACAGCGGTAGAAAACAAATTAAAAGAAATAGTATTAGATACTAATTCTGATTATGCCTGTAAGACTTTTGTAGAATACCTACCGGGGTGGAAGCTGAGAGGGATGGTCACTTATAACAAAAAAACACTCAAACATGGAAAACTGAATCAGGTGATCGACAATCTTGTTTCAGTGAATGAGATGAAAACTAACTGCAGGAAGATCTGGGGGCATTCTAGAACACCAGGGGAAGATAAGGAAGGGAATGACAAGGCTGATCAATTGGCCAAAATTGAAGCATTGATGGGGGAACTGTTTCCTATTCAACACTTGGTCAGTGAGATCCAAGTGGACGTGGTAACAAATTCCAAATCTCATAAAACAAGTGATCAACCAGTGGTGCATTGGAGATTTGACACGCCCAATCAGGATTTGATTAGGGCACAAAAAGAAGACACAATCATAGGCATGTTGTACAATCATTTGTCAGATGCAGAACAGAATCCTTTAACAGAGGACTGTAAAGGAAGAGAGGAACTGAGTGTTACGCTCACCTGGCTCCCACAGAGGCGTCGGTCGGACCCAGACTGCTGCGGCCTCCAACCACGTGATGCGTAGTGCAGCGATGACTGACTGGATCTGCCCTCCTAATCTTGTCAGCTTGACCCGTAAAAATATTCTCCTACAAGTGGACAGATGGATTTAGCCACTTGTGGACTCAAGTGATAGCACCCCCACTGTCCTCCCCACTAATCACCTCTGAAGTGCCCTCTCAGCAATCTCACCTTATATTCTTGAAGGATGAGCCCTCCATCCTGCGAAGCACGCAGGAGCGCGTTGATGACCAGTTACTTCACTGGCCTGAGGATATTGGAAGAGTTGTAGACGAACCCTGACTCCAAAAGGTTCTGACGAAGAGCCGTAAGTATATAATTCGTAAGAGTGCAAAATGTCTGGAGTTCACTCCTGTCCAATTCCTCTTTTTATCTTGCAGCTTTGAAGATTTGCAGCTGAAAGTGCTCCTGTAAAAGTCTGTGTTACCCAACACTGTCCAGGAAATAATGCCAAGGGTTAAACTTGTTGCTTTCTCCTTATTTTACAGGTGCGGCATAAGAAGATGTGGCGTGCTGATGAATTATACCTCCGGCGATAAAATCAGGTAAGCATATGGCGGCTAAGGAGATTGTCTCAGTCTGTTCTCTCTGCTCACCTTGTTGTTTCTTGTCCCCCTTAGGTGCCGGGATTCGGCGATGTAAGGATGGAGACAGCGCCAGATCTAAGAGATGCTGCGTGGAACGGTGAGTATGGCACGGCGCTGCTGCTGGCGATGCGGCGCGTTTAAAACCAAGTTTTTCCTCTGGTTTGAAGATGCGATGAATCCGGAATCAGGTAAGAAATCAGGTAATACTCTTGTTCTAACCTTTGCTTCTTTCCTTCTTTCTAGGTGCTCCAGGTTCGAGGCGGGCGTGGCAGAAGGCTGGATGCTGATGCTGGCACGGTGAACGTTATGCTGCTGGGTGCAGAATAATGCGAAGCGTGTGCTGCTCTTCGGGCGTGGTTTAAATAGCCTTCAAAGTAGTCCCAGATAGGTATTCCTCCCCGACCACACACGAGTAACAAAATAGTCCCTAAGGTAAAGTAGTCCCTTCCAGGCCTCACATGGGCTTGGATCTTATTGCAGCATGGTCTGCATCAGGTAAGTGTGCACTTATGAGCCTGGCGCCTATGGCGCCAGGACTGATGTCCCATATGAGCCTGGTGCCATAGGCGCCAGGACTGAACCCAGACAGCCCCTAGCAGGGGCTGTTGGGTTTTCTCAAGGCAAAATGATGCCTGCTCCCGGGGCTGTTGGACGTGGTCTGGATGCCCGGGGGTATGCATCATGACACTGAGGGTGATGTTGAAGAATAAACAAAGGTTCCAACTGCAAGACGGACTGTTGATCTGAGAATCCATTTCAGATAAGATCCAATGGGTAGTCCCAGTTTCCTTTCTGGGGTTGCTACAACATCAAGCCCATGATGCAATAATAGCAAGACACAGAGGTTCGCTGAAAACATTGTAAATATTGACGAATATGCTTATGGGCGCCATACTTCTGAAGATGTGGAGTTGTATACCCAGGGTGTTTGGTGTGTGCACACATTCCAGCCTGCCTCCCCAACACATAGAGCACCATTAATGAAAAGAGGTCTGGCACTTTCCTGGTCAGATTTGCAAATAGATTTCATTGGCCCATCCAAAGGTCATCACGGGGAAATAAATACATGCTAGCAGTTACCTGTTTGATGTCTAAATGGTTGGAATGCATACCGACACCGGACTGTACTGCACAGACAGCAGCTACCCGTGCAGTAGTGACCAAGATGTGGCAGATTCTGAGAGTAAAAAGGAAGCTACATATTTCGTACTGCCCATCTTGTAGCAGTGGTGTAGAAGTTTGCAATTGAACATTAATTGGTCTTGTTAAAAACTGTGTGGCTCAAGCAGGGTCTAGTTGGGATTTGTGACCCCCTTTGATACTGATGGCCTTTAGGGCGATACCATCGAAGTCTATAAACCTCAGTCCACATGAAATCATCACAGACGGGAAAATGGTACTGCCCCAACATCTGTTGAATAGAATCAATGAGCACATTTTGGTGAATGCATTCACAATTCATGAATATGTGGAAGAGCTGAGAAAGCATTTGCAGGACACATTTGCATTTGCACAGCAAAATCTGGTAAGGGCAGCTGAGGATGCCAAGTCATAATATGACAGGAAGCCATCTGTTAGGGGGTATTAAATAGGTGACCAGGTGTACAAGTTCAATTACACAAAAGGCAAGAGCAAAAATGCCACATTTATGGCACCCTGGCGTAGTCTATTCAGAATTGTGGACACGGTTTCTCCTGTAGTGTACAGAATAATGACCTAGGATTGTAATATGGCAGTGGAACAATTTGTCCACGTGAATAAGATAAAGCTGTTTCACCCGAAACATGAAATTTAGAGGTTAGAGCAGTCCAAAGAAACCAGTAGGGAGTGAAAGGTAGAATGGTCACATTAGAATGAAGGTGAGTAAGTCTATGGGGTGAATAGCAGTAAGGAGAGTAGCTCACACTAGGGGCAAAAGGGGTTCATTGTGGCAGGTATGTAGGTGTGTTGGATGTAGCATACCTGAAGGGATGAACGAGGAGTAAGGATGCATATTAATCACAAAAATGTAAATATCCAAAAATGTAAATACATTTTTCTTGAAGGTTTATGCCAGGCAGTTGGAAAACAGCAGAAGCCTTAAAGGAAAACGTATTGTTGCTTAGTACTTTACCTGTCTGTCTCTCTCTTCTGGTTTAGATGCCTTTCATTTGTTTTCCTTCATCAGTGTTCTGTGGGAGTCCCTGGAGCCATATGTCCATAGAGGAGTCCTCGGACAGAGCAAGGTGGAATCCCCGGGACTAAAAGGGAAGAAAGGTGGAAGGAGACTGGCAGATGTGAAGGAGAGGACCAGATGACGAGATTGAAGTCTCAAGTTTGTTGTGATGTACTTAGTGACATGGACACAGTCCTCTCTGACTAGAAAACTACATTTAGGTCGGAGCAGATATTAGGCCTTGTTTTGGAAAATGTCACCACCAAGTCCCAAAGATGGCGAATCCATTCTAAATAGTTTCTCATTTTGATTATTTATTTTATTCTTTCACTATAATTCTTTCATAGTATCCTCTTTTCTATGTTGTCATCGTGTTGCTATACTTTCTTTAATCTATGGACAAACGTTGCCAAAAATATTCATTTGATGCAATTGTTTACACTTCGTTATTAAGCAAAACACACACTGCTATATGAAGATCACATGGTTTGATGAAATGAACATTTGTTGAATGGAGCACATGATTTTTAGCTATAATTCATGTTTCTGCAGAGTTCGGTGTTTAAGCAGAAGGGGTGAGATGTAGGGAAATGGAGTGCCACTATTTTCAAAAAGAAATGGTGTGCCACCAGTTCCAACTGATATGATATGGCATTTATAACACGCCTATACACAAGCGTTTCAAGGCGCGACAAGGCAAGGGAGGGGGAACAGAGGGAAGACAGACAACAATCCTATTAGGCCAGGTGTCATTCAGATTGCGCAAGTGCATGGGAAGGGGGAGTGGACAGTGCAGTACATGGGATAAAAGAAAAAATAACAATAAGTAAAAGTACGGCCAACAGGTGGCAAGAGCAGGGTAAGTGCAGACAACAGGTGTAAAGTGCTGGTAGTGAGACTGTAGGGATGCAGAAAACAGTCCCCACGTGCGGGGGTTGCCAGGAAGGCAGAGCAGGTGTGCGACTGGCGGTGAAGGGACCTGGGCCCGAGATCAGAGGGTGGCCAGGTAACCAGTGCAGTTTCGGTTTCAGCCAGGAAGTCAGCAGTGGAGAGGAGGATAAAAGGTAGAAGCAAAGAGAAAGGTTTTGAGGTGCTTCCAGAAACGGAGATGATTCTCCTCAAGTATCAGGGAGGCAGGGAGGCTGTTCCAGAGGGAGGCCCCAGCCGAAGAAAGAGATCTACCACCAACTCGTTGCTTGGAGAAGCTACACAAACTACGCCAATGACACCCAGATACTTATTCCACTCTCAGGGAACTGTGACATTGATCTTGCCTTACTCAACAAAATGTATCACATCATTCAGGCATGGATGACAGCTCATAGTCTCTGCCTGAATGATGAGAAAACCAAAATCCTAATTGTTTCTGCCTGAATAATGAGAAAACCGAAATACTAATTCTAGGCGCCCCCACCAACCTGATTAAGCTTGACGCCCAATACTCCTCCTTCAGTATTGATGGCAACATTATCAAAACTGCTAAGGAAACGAAAACGTTGGGTTTGTACCTAGATTCCACTATAACCCTTCGAAAACAAGTCAACTCGACAGCCTCAGCCACGTCCTACACCTGTAAGCTTATTCATGCCTTCAAACCATACCTCTCGGCAAATAGCTGTATTTTACTAGCTAGAGCATTAATCTTGTCTAAACTTGATTACTGCAATGCTTTATATGCAGGTGCTAACAAACAAATCATAATAAACTCCAAATACGACAAAATAATGCTCTCAGAGCCACCCTGAGTATCCCAAGGAGAAACCACATTCCTGAAAGCAGCAGGAATCACAAATGGCTCTCCATTAAGGACAGGATTCTCCTCAAAATTGTCTCAATCACGCATACATGCCTCAATAATGCCTCTCCACAGTACTTAAAAGACAAAGGGCCTCATTACACGGACGGCGGTGGACCAAGGTGCTAATAGCACCTTGGTCCATGCCGGTAAAATACCGGCACCGCCTTGGAGGAAAGGGGAATTACCGCCCTATTCCAAGGTTGGTGGGGCGGTAATTCCCCCTTCCCCCATTGCCCTTCCCCATTCCCATTTTTGCCCTATAGGGCATAATGGGAATGGGGAAGGTGCTAATGATGGCAACGCAAATTGCGGTACCGTAATTAGCTCCCTGGTCCCTTTGCGGGTTGGTTTTTAACGCCTGCAAAAAGCAGGCGTTAAAGTCTCCAACCCGCAAAGGGACCTCGTAGTAAGGCGGTAAGGGTTAACGGTCACCGGTACCATTAACGGTGACCGTTAACCCTTACCGCCGTCCGTGTAATGAGGCCCAAAATCATCACAGCGACGTCATCGTGACCCATGAGGGCCGCCAATTCCTTCTGCATCACAGTACCAAGATTCAACTTAAAAACAGCTGGGGGCAATAGCTTCCCTGTCTTAGCGGCTCAAGCCTGGAATGCTCTCCCCCTCCACTTGCGTTCTACTCAGACCTTTCAAAGATTTAGGTCCAACAACAAAAAATGGCTAATGATGAATGACACTCCTCACAAAAGAGCCTAGAGTTTTTAGATAATGTTACCTATGCCTCTCTTGATCATGCACTTGTCCATCAACCTCTGTAATTTCTGTGTTCTATTCTCTTCATCTATGTTGCTAATTTACTTTATCTACTTTTGTCTTTTATTGTATGCATCAAACTGTTTTCTTTTTTGTTGCATTTAAGCTGTCTTGTATTGCGCCCAGATACCTCAGGGTGTAGCTCGCTTTATAAATAAATAAAACAAACAAACAAGACTAACCCTGATGGATTTGAAGGCGGATGAGCAAAGAGCTCGAGAAGGAAGAAAAAACATCCTAGCAGTCACTGGGAGCCAGTGCAGAGATTTCAGTCCTGGAGAGATACGATCCCTGGGCCTGAGGCCAATGACAAGAATTGCAGTCCTGTTCTGGATGAGTTGCAGAGGGCAGAGAATAGAAGCAGGCAGATTTATAAAGAGGCTGTTGCAAAAGTCCAGCCTAGAGAGAACCAGGGTTCTGGAGACAATGAGCTACTGGGGGAAGTAGAGGAAAGGAAGAATACCTCTTAGGAGGTGCAGCTGGTAGTGTGACTTCTTAGAGACGTCAGAGATGTGAGGAGAGAAGGAGAGTGTGGAGTCAAAGATGACCCTGAGGTTTTTAGCCTCACAGGTAGGAGCCGGAAGAGGGCCAACAGAGGCCGGCCAGAGAGTGACAGGAAAGGAAGGAGTAGGTGTGCCGATGAGGAGAATCTCGGTCTTACGGGCATTAAGGCAGAGATTATTGGTCGCACACCACTCTTGGACGGCGGACAGTCAGTCAGAGAACAGAGAGGGAGAAGAGGAGGCAGAGGGTAGCATAGCACTGGAAGTTGGGGCAGAGCGCTGCAATGCAGTGGGCAAGAAGTGCCAGGTATTGGTTGAACAGCCAGGAAGAGAGGTTAGACCCATGGGAACACCACAGGTAGAGATAGAGAAAGAGGAGAGGAAGGACCCAAGTTGAACCTGGGAGGGTCGATCAGAGAGGAAACAAGTCAGCCACGCCAGGGTCTGACCAGTGATCCCCAGGTTATCACTGAGACGGTTGAGCAGGATGGCATGGCTGACCGTTTCAAAGGCAGAAGAGAGATCAAGTAAGATGAGGACAAAGAGGGTGTTGGAATCAAGGTTGGAGAGCAGGTCTTCATGGATGTTCAGGAGAGCGGTTTTCGTGCTTCTGGCAGCTCTGAAGCCAGACTGATGATCATGGAGACAGCCAACAGATTCGGTGTGGAGATGGCCAGCTTTTCCAAGAGTTTGCCCAGGAAAGGAGTGATGGAGATTGGGCGATAGTTAGCCAGGCAGGATGGGTCGCAGTGGGTTTCTTAAGAGGAGGGTGCACAAGGGAGTGCTTCAGGGGGGTAGGGAAGACTCCAGTGGCAAAGGAATGGTTGCAGAGGTCGGCCAGGGCAGGAGCCAGGGAGCCAATGTGGTCCTTGATGGTTTTGGAGGAACAGGGATGAACCTGTTTTGACAAGACTTTCATAGACTTTCATAGATCAGACCTTGTCTGGGTTGAACAGGAGAAAGGCAGAGAAGGAGGGAGGAGAGTTGGCCTAAGAAGGGCCAGAGGAATAACAGGGAGTAGAGGCAGAAAGGGCAGAAGAGGAGAAAGAGGACAGGATGTCCTGAGGTTTAAAGATGAAATGAGAAGCCAGTGCTGTGCAGAGGGCCTGGGAAGGGACAGGAGAGGTAGAGACTGCGGAGGGATTGGCCAGTTCCTTGCAGATTTTAAAGAGTTCAGCCGAGTTGTTAGATGCCGCAGAGACACAGGCTTGGATGTGTGCTCTCTTCTTGGTGAGCACAGAGAGCCGGTATTGCCTTTGGAGCAGGCGGCAGGCCAGTTTGTCAGTGGATGTACATGAAGCACGCCATTTCCTCTCAGCCACCCTGCACTTGCGTTTAAGGGTGACAAGGTCTGAGCCGTACCAGGAGTTGCACTTGGCTTTGGGCTTCAGGCGGATAATCATAACAGGGGCCAGAACATCAAGAGTATCAGATATAGCAGAGTGGACCATGGAAAGGGCTGTGTCAGGGTGTGAGTCAGCCAAAGAGGGAGAGGGGGATGAGAAAGTGGCAGTGAAAGCCTCAACTGACACGCGCTTCATGGGTGAGATGACCGAGAAGGTGGGTGGCAGTGATGGAGTTGGCTTGGCCTGAGGGGTAGAGAGGGTGAGGTGGGAGGAAAGGAGAAAGTGATCACTCCAGGAGAGAGGAGTGGTGAGAGGGATAGAAAGGGGAAGGTCTAAGGAGATCAGAACATCCAGGGTGTGCCCTACAGAGTGAGTCGGGCCAGAGGGGAGAATAGAGAGTGAGAGAGAGTCGCAAATGTCATGAAAGAGTCCAGAGGAAGGACAGGAAGCATCCAGGTGGATGTTGAAGTCTCCAAAAAGGAGGAGGTGAGTGATCGAGACTAGGAGGGAAGAAGAGCGGTCCGCCCACTCAGAGATAAAGGAGGAGATCTGACCAGGTGGCCGATAGATAGTAGCCAAAGTAAGGGAATGGCTAGGAGAGGGAGAGAGCCTGCAGACGAGACATTGGGCCTCATTACAACCCAGGCGTTAAGGGTTTAACAGCGCTGTTGGCGCCGTTAACCCTTAACGCCTGATTGCCATTTTAACGCCTGCTTTTAGCAGGCGTTAAAATGCAAGGCGCTAACCCGCCTTGGTGCTAATTACGGCACCGTAATTTACAGGGCCGTAATTAGCGCCTTCCCCACTCCCATTATGCCCTATGGGGCAAAAATGGGAATGGGGAAGGGTAAATGGGGAATGGGGATTTACCGCTCCACTCACCTTGGAATGGGGCGGTAAATCCGCCATCCACTGGTAAAGTAGGGAACTTACCGCCTGGGTTGTAATGAGGCCCATTCGAAAGAGGAGTAGGTCTGCGTAGGAATGACGGAGGCAGGAATCCACTCGGGGAAGATCAGGGCTACACCGCCTCCGGAGAGGTTGGACCTGGGCGTGGAGAGGATCTTGTAGCCATCAGGGAGGAGAGTGTCAAAGCTCTTGACAGAGCTGGCCGTGAACCATGTCTCAGTGAGACCGAGGACATCGAGGATAAGTTCCTCCAGAAGGCGGCAGATGTCAGAGGAGTGTTTGACAACTGAGTGAGAGTTTAGAGTGGCAATATGGAGAAGGTTGCTGTCCTTGAAAGACTTCCAGGGAGGGGTACAAATCAGAGGTACGCCCTGCGGAGGTGTAGAAGAAGCCCGAGGGGGGGCAGAAAAGGAAGGAGGAGAGGGCAAGGTAGCCATGGAGGAGGCAGCAGGGGGAAGTGAGGAAGCCATGGAGGGGGGAGAGGGGACAGCAGGAGAAGAAAGGAAATTGATGAGGCATGGAAAGCGTCTATCGAAGAGGAGAAGGTTGGCCTGAGGGCCTTGGACCAAGACGGTACCATTCACATAAACATTAATGATGACCTTAGAGGAGCGGAATGAGGACAGGAGGGCCTCCCACCGTGTGCCACCATTAATGGGGGAGGAAGAGAAGGGAGAGAGAGCACAGAGACCATATGAAGAGTCCATAGGTCTGGCGAGGGAACGACAAAGAGGATGTCCATGAAAGTTTGCCTGGAGGAGGCACTGGTATAGGTGTCAGCGATAGGGAGGCCTGGGTTTGAGGCCAGGATGTGATGTCCTTTTTAAACTTCTTCCTACCAGATTTTGTGAGGAGAGCAGGATAGTTGATAGAGAAGCAGTTAGAGAAAATAGGAGAGACGGAAAGCACCATAGAATAGGTAGGGAGAGTAGAGAAGAGGAAGGGAGAGGGAGAGGGAAGGGGAGAACACTAGGGAAGGACACAGGGCAGGGTGCAAGCAGGCGAGACAGAGGTGAGACAAGTTGAACAACTGGATAAGACGACAGTCACTCAGATGTAAAATGCTTTCACAATGCAATTTTAAATACATTCACAATGCAATTTTTTAAAACAGGAGAAAAACACACTTAAGTTTGAGAGTCCTGAATAGTGGGGAGAAAGGCCTAGGTTTCACAATGCAATTTTAAATACTTTCACAATGCTATTTTTTAAAACAGGAGAAAAACACACCCAAGTTTGAGTGTCCTGAATAGTGGGGAATATGGCCTAGGTTTCACAATGCAATTTTAAATACTTTCACAATGCAATTTTTTTTAAAACAGGAGAAAAAACACACCCAAGTTTGACAATTTGCGAAATGGTCAGGTTTGCAGGGCAGAGTGAGGTTCTGAACCACCCCTGGCCTCACTTACCTGCCATAGTTGCAGATGGTTGACGGCTGGCAACTGGCTTCCCCTGCGAACACCTGCAGACACTGGCTGGAGCCGCCTTGCTTGGAGCCACCCTTTCCCTTGGGGCTCTTAGCCGTGGGGGCTGCTCTAGGGAGTTCAGTGATGGCCACCAATCGGAAGGGGAGGGCGTCCTCGGGCGCCTGAATGGCAAGTGGCGACAGTGAGGCAGGCGAGTGCAGGACTAGGTCCTCGCTCGAGTTTGCAGGAGAAACAGCCAATGGGGGGGAAGAGGGGTGGGAACAAGGGGGAAGAGGGCAGGCAACATGGAAAGGAGAGGTACAAGGACAGAGAGAGAGCGAAAATGGCGCTCACACGGCAAACAAAGGAACACAAAAATATGTTAAGGCACAAAATACAGTTTCGGAGGCAGCTGTATGCAGTGGATGCCTACCTCAGGTGCTTGGATGACAAGATTGGAGCATGTGCTGTGTGGAATTTGGTATATTAGTACTAATATGTAGCATTGGGGGAAAACAGGGTTAGATTTGAGGGCTAGTGCCCTCAACATATGAACATTACAGCATGTGCATGGATGAAACAGCTTTGCTTGAGAGGCTTAGATTCAGCAGAAATTAAAGGCTGAATAACCAGTTTTCAAGGTGAAATGCGCAATGTAGCAAGATGACAGGCCATGGAAAAATGAATATGGTCACTGTTCAGTCAGAAGCACAGGAAGAGAGAATTACTGGTCGGCAGGGATGCAGCCTGCCAAAGACCAGAGGGCTTAGCTGGAAAATTACATGAGATCTTGCAGGAAGGGCTAGAATATTCTCTGTCACGTGTTAAAGTTGGGAGTGACACAAAGGGCTGAAGTTAAAGGATGTGACATTAACAGATAAGTGGGTAAAGTGTGCAGGATCCATATGTGATATAGGAGGTGTCACACTGGACATCTGCAACCCCTCACTAACCACAGAAGCCGAAGGGAGTACGAACCTCCCACCTTGGTTGTGCATGGGTCCTTGATGTCTAGTAAACAGGTCACCATGAGACAGCCAATGGGGGGAAGAGGGTTAGGGAGAGGTTGTGGAAGGGTAATGGGGAGTTTTGGATTACCAAAAAGAGGGTTTAGAATGCATAGTTGGATGGGTATGGGGGAATATTGGGAAAGAACCATGCAACTTCTACAGAGCCGAACACTCTCTTATGTGAATCAAAAGCCTAATGCTCCAAGTCCTGTCTACTCCCTGCAACTTGACTTCTAACTACACATACTTGAACATAGATGCACATGAGGAAGCTACACAAATACATGTTGGAGAGCAACAGTAAGCCATGCTTGTTGAACACACAAAGTGCATGAGACACATGGAACAAATAAGCCAGTAAACATGTATGGAAATCACAAATTGATCGTTCATCTGGTAAGCCCAATTGCTGTCCTGTTGCTTCAAGGGATTAATACATGCCCAGCCTAAGGTTCTTCTCATGTACCTCCAGGCAAAAAGCAGAAATTAGGGCTAGGTTTACTGTGAACGTTATTCAGTGTCACCATGTTTCATCACAGGAGCAAATGCGAGAACACTGTTCACAGTGTTCCCGGTGCTCCCGTTCTCTAACCCTCTCACCACTCCTCTCTCTTGGACTGACCAGTTTCTGCTCTCCTCACACCTGACACTCTCTGCCCCACAGTTGAAGCCAACCCCAGCACTGCCACCAACCTTCTTCGTCATCTGGCCAATGAAGCGTGTGTCAGTGGAGGCCTTTGCTGCTACTTTCTATCCTACTCCTGTGGCGGACCCACATTCTGACACAGCCCTCTCTAGCCTGGATCTTTCTATTACTAACACTCTTGATGTCCTTGCCCCTGCCATGAGAATCCGCCTGAATTCTACTTCCAAGTGCAACTCTTGGGGTGGCTAGGTCGCAGAGATACCAAAAGGCAGGTGCACGATGGCCGAGAGGAAGTGGAGGGCATCTGGCATATCCTCTGACAAACTGGCTTGTCGCCTGCTCCATAGGCAATATGGCTCTCTGTACTGTCCAAGAGGAGAGCCTACATCCAAGCCAGCATCCCTGTGGCCTCTAACAACATGGCCAAACTCTTCACAATCTGCAAGGAGCTGGCCAATCCTGCTGCAGTCTCCACCTCACCTGTTCCCTCCAAGGTCCTCTGCATAGCTCTGGCATCTCACATCTCTACTAAAACTCAGGACATCCTGTCCCATCTCTCCTCCTGTTTCCTCTTCCTCTCCTTCTACCTCTCATGACCCTCTTCTGGCTGCCTCTCCCTCTCCTCCTCCCTTCTCCTCCTTTTCTGTGATATGTCCGTATGACGTTTCTAGACAAGTCCGATCTACGAATGTGTCATCCAAGCAGGTGCTCCCCTGCTCCTCCAGAACCCTCAAGGACCACATTGACTCCCTCGCTCCAGCCTTGGCTCATTTCTGCAATCATTCTTTTGCCACTGGAACTTTCCCCTGCCCCCTTAAGCACTTCCTTGTGTATCCCCTCATGAAGAAATCAACCGCTGATCCTTCCTGTCTGGCAAACTATCGCCCTATCTCTATCACTCCTTTCTTGGACAAACTCGTGGAAAAGCTGGCCATCTCCCAGCTCACTTTCCACACTGAATCTGTTGGTTGTCTCCATGACCATCTGTCTGGCTTCAGATTAACCAGAGGCATAGAAATTGCTCTCCTGAACACTTGAGAAGACCTGCTCACTAATATTAATTCTAACCTTCCTTCTGTCCTCATCCTCATTGATCTTTCCTCTGCTTTTGACATGGTGAATCATGCCATTCTGATCCATTGTCTGCATGAGAACCTGGTCAGCACAGATCAGGCTCGTGCCTGGTTGACTTCTTTCCTCCTGGACCGTCCCTCTCAGGTCCAACTGGGGTCCTTTCTCTCCACCGCCTCTCTCTCCACATGTGGTGTTCCCCCGTACTCCAACCTCTCTCCCCGGCTTTTCAGACTCTACATGGCCCTCTTGGTCCACCTCATCTCTACCTTCTCTTCTAACTTTCAGTGTTATGTGGCTGCCACTCAGCTCTCCACCTGCAACAATCTCTGCCTCAATGCCAGAAAGACAGAGATCCTCCTCATTGGGACCTCTGCTCCCTCTTTCTGTCTTTCACTCTGGCCCTCCTCCCTGGGCTCTCGCCCTGCACCTTCCTGTGAGGCAAAAAAACGTGGGGTCATCTTTGACTCCACTGTCTCCTTCTCCCCTCACATCACGGTCCTCTCGAAGAAGTCCCACTATCAGCTGCACATCCTCAGGGGTATTCTTCCTTTTCTCACTTTCCCCCAGAAGCTCAACATCTCCAGAGCCCTGGTTCTCTCTAGGCTGGATTACTGCAACAGCCTCTATGTCAACCTGCCTTCCTTGACTCTCCGCCCTCTGCAACTAATCCAGACCAGGACTGCAAGATGTGTCCTTGGCCTCAAGCCCAGGGATTGGACCTCTCCAACCCTGAAATCTCTCCACTGGCTCCCGGTGGCTGCAAGGATCAAGTTCAAGACCCTCTGCATTGTTCACAAGGCTGTCTGGGGCCGGGGCTGCATTACATCCAACTCCCTCTTCCTAAAAATCCTCCTTCTAAAGCCCTTCGCTCAGCTACCTCTAACTCTCTTATGGTCAGACATGTATTCCAGGCAGAGAGTTGGAGGCAGATCCCTCTCCTCTGCAGGGGCCACCCTCTGGAATGGCCTCCCTGCCCCTCTCAAACTCGAGCAGGATCCCCTCAGGGTCCAGAAGCAGCACAAAACCTTGTTTTTCACTTCTGCTCTCTCTCTTGCACTCCCTTGCTGATCACCTGTTTGCCATGCTAGCTGGTCACCGGGCTGCCCTCTGAACTCGATGGGCACCAGGCTTCCTCCATGACCTGCAAAGCACCTGCACTGCCTCTGGGCCTCTGCTCACTTAGAGGCTGTATCTGCAAACCTCCAGTCCCCCTTTCCCAGTTCTGCACTTCCCATAGTTGGCTCCCCTGGCTGCCCTTACTCAGAGCAACTACTGCCCTGACTGTACACCCTTCTCCCTCCCCCTGGCACTTCTCCTCTTTTCCCTGCACTTGAACAATCTGAAAGACACAAGGCCTAGTAAGATTGTTTGTTTAGTCCTCCCTATGTCTCCCTACTTTGTCTTGTCGCACCTAGAAACACTTGTGTACAGGCGCGTTATAAATAACTCATCATATCATCATATAATTATATCATATCATATCATATCAATATCAAAACATGCAGAACAAGCAAAATAGGATTTTCCTGCACTTCCACACTGTTGTACTTATCTTTGGTTGGGGGAGCCCTGCGGCATCCCCAAGCGAGCTGTAGAAGTCAGGGAAATCAGTATAGAGCTCAGCGTCCTGAGTTTCGTTCCACTGTACACAGGCAAGCAGGGAACTCCTCCTGCTGTCACTGCCACGGCCGAGACTACAGAGGACTCTATGTACGTCACTGCCATTACCCGCAGTCCACTTCACCTCCTGCAGCTGTTCACCGCACCCTGCCCGTGCTCTCAACAGTCAAAACAATCAGCACCAAGCACGGACAGGTGCAGATTTTGTCAAGCCCCAGTGGCACGTGCTGAATGCGCGTTGCTGGCAGGGATCATGGGCAATGTAGTTTTCAGCCCTCCTGTGCCCCCACAGCCCACAGACCCTCACAGTATCTCCTCTCCTAGGGCCCTGCCAGGGGCCTGGTTTATCTGGAAATTTCTTGTGAAACACCTTTATCAACCTTGGTGCATGCACATCCTCTGCCGCTCCCAAGAGCGATCCTCAGGTCCATAGCCAACCCAATCCACAAGCATCTATGACGTGTCTTGGAATCCAGTATACTTCGTACTTCATATTCTTCCTGCTGTTCTTCTAGAACAATATTTAGTTTCTTGGGCTGCATACCAGGGGCTGCAGGTTTAATTGAAGATACATGAAATACAGGATGTATTCTAAGGGTACCATGCAATTTTAGTTTCACAGCTGTGTCAGATACACTTTTAACCACTACATTTGATCCTATGAATTGAGGCAAATGTTTTTGTGCCCCCACCATACGTATGTTCTGGGTTGAAAGCCACACGTTGTCTCCTGCCACATACTTGGGAGATCTCTGTCTTAGTTTATCAGCATACCACGTGTATGACGCTTTAACATTTGGCGTGCTTTTGCCTGATGCTTGAAAGTACCTGTTTGCGCTGCATAAGTGCTGGCATGTTAACTGGTGCTAGAACAGGTTCGGAAGCTGGGTGACATGCCCAGGCAAGCGTATTCTGTGTTATATTGTAGGTAAACTCATCTACCCAAAGAGCATGTACCCAGGAACTCATTCCATCTGCTAGCAAGCACTACAAATATGGCTCCAGAGTTTGATTCACCCGTTCGGTTTGCCCATCTGTCTGTGGGTGGTAGCATGTATACACTGCACAGTTGATTTCCAGCAACTGGAAAAAAGCTTGCCAAAACCATGAGGTAAATTGTGTCCCTCGATCAGATACAATGGAATGAGGTAAACCATGCAATCGTACTATGTTGTGCAAAAAAAACTCTGCTAATTTGCCAGCACTTGGGATACTCATGCAGGGCATGAAATGCGCCTGTTTGAAAAGTTGTCAACTGCCATCAAAATGGAGTCATACTTATTGTCTTTAGGTAACTATGTAACAAAATCCATCGAAACATGGGAGCACGGCAACAATCCCCACTTCTTTCCATGATCTGCCTTGTTCCTCACAAAAGTATTACACCTCTGAATATAACCATGCACTTGTGTGTTCATACCAGGCCAGCAAATGTATTTACCCAGCATCTGCAGAGTCTTGCGTTTCCCTGCATGCCCTGCTAACGGGGACTTACGGCACCATGGCAATGCTTTATCTCTCAATCTTATGATTGGAAGAAACAGCCTGCCAGCATGATAGGGTAATCCATTGCGTATTGACCTAAGAGAGTCCTGAGTCATCCACTCTTGCAATTCTTTCTTTTTGAAATGACCCTGTAGCTCTTCTAACAGACCTTGCATAACTGCTCCTACAATACTGCCTGCCCCTATTATGGGTTGATATTCTTGTGCAATCATCTCAGAAGTTTGCTGTCTGGTTAGTGCATCTGCCATCCCATTCCTGGTCCCTGGCCTGTAAGTAATATCAAAGTCAGACTCCTCAAAATACTGATCCCAACGTAATTTCCTCCAACTCAGTCTTGGTGGTTTTCAGATATGGCAAATTTCGGTGATCAGTTAGCACCGTAATTTGATGTCGAGCACCCATAAGGTAATGCCTCCATTCTTGGAAGGCCGCTCAAATAGCCAGTAATTCCTTATCCGTGATAGAATAGTTCTGCTCACAGGTAGTCAGTTTGCGAGAAAAGAATGCAATTGAATGCAAGACCCCCTCCCCCGCCTTATCCCTCTGCAAGGGAACAACCCCCAATGCCACATTAGATGCATCAGTTTCCACTTTAAATCATCTCTCAATGTTTGCATGCTGTAAAATGGGTGCCCTTGTAAACACCCCGCTGCCTCAATGCCCCACTTGAATTGACTTGCATTTCAGAGCAATTGAGTAACAGGTGTGATAATCTGGGAGAAATTGGCAATAAATCTCAGATAAAAGTTTGCAAAACCCAGGAAAGATTGCACCTCTTATCTACTTTGTGGCCATTCTGTAACTGCCTGTACCTTCTTCCTGTCCATCACAAAGCCTTGGGGGGTAAGAATGAACTCTAAAAGTGCCACCCGAGCGGCGTGAAACACACATTAAGTTTTGCATACAATCAGTGTTCTCTTAGATGTTGCAAAACAGCCTGAACGTGCTGAACATGCTCCTTCCTGGTTTCAGAATAGATCAGGATATCATTAATATAGAGGATCACAAAGATTTTTATGTAGTCCCGTAATATATCCTGCATGAAATGTTGCAATGCCACTATAGCGTTACACAACCCGAACGGCATCACCAAGTATTCATACAAACAAAACTAAGTCCGGAATGCTGTCCTCCATTCATTCCCAGCCTTAACTCTGATCAAATGATAAGCTCCCCTGAGGTCGAGTTTTGCCCGCTGATTTTACCTGGTCCAACAAAGCTGATATCAAGGGTAAAATGGATCTGTTTTTAATGGTCACCTTATTCAAGGCCCTAAAGTCTATGCACGTTCTCAGGGTGCCTTCTTTTTTAGGAACAAAAAACAAAGGAGATGACACTGGAGAATTAGACACCCTGATAAATCCACAAGCTAGCATGTCATCCAGATACTTTCGGAGATTTTGGTTTTCATGTTCAGTAAGGGCATAGATCCAACTACATGGTAACTTGGCATTTATTTATTTGTTTATTTATTCATTTGTATAGCGCACCAAGCTCTGAGGAATCTGGGCGCATTCCTTACAGATACATATGTTACGCAATTACATAGAATTGAAACAGTACCACAGGTTCATTAAAGTGCAGCACAGAAGTACAGACATAAGGACATACAGCATTACTGTGTCTCCTGTGTGAGGATCCACGTTTTTACATTTTTTTCTGAATTTGAGGTAAGACGGTTCTGATCTTAAGGTTAATGGTGGAGAATTCCAAAGTTTTGCTGCTAACACAGGGAAACTACCGCCCCCTGCCTTCTGGAGCTTAAACCTGGGGATCTTAAGGCAGTGTGATTGTGAGGACCATGTTGTATGGTCTGAGATATTTCGTGAGAATTTGTCCATCAAGTTTTTAGGCGCTAGATTCGCGAGACACTTCTGGGTCAGTAATAAAGTTTTAAACACAATTCTATGATTGACTGATAGCCAGTGCATATTGCGTCTGAGCTCTGATATGTGGTGAGATCTAGGGATATTCATCGCAGATCTAAGCGCATTATTTTGGAGTATTCCCCGTTCCCTTAGTCGCTTCTTCACATCAACAAAAGTATGTCTCTCCTGTTGCTTTTTTTTTGTATTTGGTTTACAACCCATTTACAATAGACATACACCTTAACAATTTAATGCAAAACTTTTAAACAACACACTTTCTTTTCCAATAAAAATACCAGACAATCAACCCAATCACCCCCCTAAATTCTTGGAAATCCACTTTGGCGTGAGGGTTGTGCGACTCCCCCTAAGGTAGTAACTCCCTGCTCCCTTGCCATATCTGAATCCCCCCCCATTTCTTATTCTCTGGCTCATTAAAATATTCAATTCTTTCCCCAGTAGTTCATTTTCTTAGGGTTGGGTTGACTTCTATCCATGCTACTTACTATGTGTCCTCTTCCTCCCCCCTTCTTATTAGTGGATTGCCCTATTCCAGTAAATGCAGGGACTGCAGAAGACCTACCACCGCTGCTCTGAGTTGTGTTTCGTGCCCTGCTATTATCCTATGCCACATGTTCTTTGATGTTAACCAGTTCATCCTTTGCACAAATCTTCCTAGTTTTTTCACCCTTAGGTCCCACATTCCTCCGCACTCCATTGATAAGTGTCTTAGGGACTGATTTGTTGGAGCTGCGCACCCATCACAGTGTTTCACTGCCTTATCTGCCTGCTTTCGGATTTCTAATATTTCCCCAGTGGTTAGTATATTGAGTCTAGCCCTGAGAAAATTATTCCTGATTTTTTCACCAGGGAATTTCTCTAGCTACCATGGGTAGGATCCTAGTTTTTTGCCAGTAACCAAAAATAGGTTCTGAGGAGCTGATGATCTTACTTTTCCAATTGTTTCAATACAGTCTAATAGTTCCAACTCCCGTTTTCTCTTCATGGGGTTATTGTGCAATGTTTCTGGGCCTAAGCCTGTTCTGGCAAGCACAATTTCTACTTTTAATAACAATCCCCACAGGCTTTCATATTTTAGATGAATGAGATGGTCCTTGATATCCTCATACAGAGAACCACTTTTAGATTTACAATCACGCTGTAGAGGGAAAACAGTTTCCATTCTACCATGCAGTTCAAGGATTTTAGGCCCAATTCAAAGCGCAACTGCCATCCTGGTGTGCTCCAGGGTAGATTTAGAGCCCCCTTCCAGATTCCACACTCCAGCTTCGACCAATTTAGGTCCCACAGTTGTGGTTTGGCTTCTAGGCCGTACAGTAGTATTGGAATTATTTTGACCAAGTAGTATTTTATCAATGGAACAATGGAGAATTTATAATACCTGGCTCTGATTTTGATTACATGATGAATGAGTGATTTGGAGAGAATCAGCCTCATTACACGGACGGCGGTAAGGGTTAACGGTCACCGTTAATGGCAGCGGTGACCGTTAACCCTTACCGCCGTACTACGAGGTCCCTTTGCGGGTTGGTGCTCTAACGCCTGCTTTTTGCAGGCGTTAAAAACCAACCCGCTAAGGGACCTCGGAGCTAATTACGGCACCGCAAAATTGCGGTGCCGTAATTAGCGCCTTTCCCATTCCCATAGAGCCCTACGGGGTAGAAATGGGAATGGGGAAGGGCAATGGCGGAAGGGGGATTTACCGCCCCACCGACCTTGGAATGGGGCGGTAAATCCCCTTTCCGCCAAGGCGGTGCCGGTAATTTACCGGCATGGTCCAGGGTGCTAATAGCACTCTGGATCACCGCCTTCCGTGTAATGAGGCCCAATGTCTTTTTCTGCTTTATAAACAGCAGGGCTTGCGTAGACCTTATACCCCAAATAAATAAGATCCTCAGCTTGTGGGATTGTCTGTCCATCCAATACCCATTGCTTGAGATTGATCATCTTTTTGGGGTGCTTGAACACTAAGATCTTAGATTTGTTCAGATTTATTGTGAGCCCATTTTTTGCAGCATACTCGCTAAGCCCATTCAACAATCGCTGCAGACCAATGGCAGTTCTATCGAGCAGGACAATGCCGTCCGCATAGGCCAGCCAGAAGATCTTTCTCCAATTTATTTCTGGGCTTGTCAATGCCGACGAGATCCAATGTTCCCCTGCATCTGCCAAGAATAGGTTGAAGAATGTTGGCACTCCCAGGCATCCCTGTTTTACCCCTCTTTCTACTAGCACTGAGTCTGATAGATGTCCCTTGCTATCCAGGCGCACCCTTACTGATGTCCCCTTCTGGAGTTCCATTAGAATTGACAAAAGTGATACCGGGATTCCCTTCCTCATGAGTTTGTGCCATAATTTTGGTCTATCAATTTGGTGAAAGGCCTTAGAAAGATTGAATCCAGACACCATACAATGGTGTATCTCCTTTGACCATGGTTGTTTCACTGAGCACTGCCAGCGTGTAGTCGAGGAAAATACCGACCACATTAGAACCCATCTTCAATTCCTGTTTCTCTCGCGCAGCCTTTGAAGCCAGATCTCTATCCCTGTAGTTCATTAGGTACGCAATTATTGGTCTGGGGTATCCCCCCGGTTTTGGTTGTGCCATTAACGCCCTGTGCGCCCGGTCCACTATGAACATTTTGAGACCAGCCGGGTTCTACTAGTAGTTCCTTCAGTAGCTCCTCAACTGAGACCTCCATGGGCCCCTTCAAGGCATCCTCAGGGACTCCGATGATACGAAAATTGTTCCGCCTCGTTCTCGCCTCCAAATCCTCACACTTTATCTTGATGCGGCCCAACTCTTTGGCCATGGTCGTTAACGTCCCCGGTTGTGCCGTTATGGCATCCGCCGCTGTGCTTATCCATATCTCAGTTTCCGTAATTCGTTGTGTGGTTTTCTCCAACTGAGCGTGGATTGTGGTTACATTTACTGTTATACCATCCAGATGAAGCAAATCCTTGCTGCATGATGGCCATGACTTCTTGGAGGACCACAGGTGGCAGCAACATTGCTCCCTCTGTTAGTGCCTGACCGCTTGTCCCTACACACACTGTTTCTACATGCTTTGGGGTGGGCTTGGCAAACTTATCCATTGTGCCACTTTTCTTAGCACCAGTCCCTTTAGGCATAATGCAGCAACCTTTAATCCAGTCTCCGCGCACACTCTCTGTTGGTTACCTCGTTAGCAATACAGCACCCTTCTATGTGTTTAGCCAGGAGTGATGTTTCTCGGGTGGTGAGGCAGCAACACGGCAGCTTCATTCCTCCACCGCTAGACAGCAGCCAATTATGACCACTATGTCAGTGCACAGTGCAGTAGTCCCTTTAACAGCTTTGTATACTGCCCACCCACTCTGCAGCATTTGGGTGACACCTGGGGTGGCACCTAGGGTCGTCGATACACGCGATTTCTTGATTTACGTTACGTTGCTTCCAGGTTAGTTCACTGCAGCGGTAATAGACCAGAGGTGTATGACAACCCTGTTAAATGTCCCTACACAACACGGCCTATGCTCCTGTTTTGTAGTTTCTCAGTCGCAGAGTCTCAGATTAAACAACAACTGCTGTGTATTTGATGGGAGAATTGTAATAGCGCAGTCAGTCCAGAAGCGCGATAAACCACCAACCCCAATGGGTAAGATGCCTTGATCATAGTGTCTTTACAGCAATCCTCACCCCGAGCACTGATTCAGAGCAGTCACCCTTGCTATGTTCCAGTGTACCCTGGTGTCAGAGGGACACACTGTCACGTATCCCACACATACAGCGCCCCTAACTGAGCCTGCTCCGTGATAGCAGTACAAAAACACTGTGAGGTTGAAGTTAATGAAGACAAGGGTGGGAGCGGGAGATGTGACGAGTCAGTAAACAACCACGCAGCGCAATCGAATATGGGTTTCTGGTTCTCAGTCTTATGTGTGCATGTAGCACTCTCCCCAGGGCTGCAGATTGCATAGTATTTCTCCAGCTGGTGGCCCAGCACCCCACTGCGCGCGCTCGCCGTCAGCTGGGATTATTTCCCATCTCTACAGCCGGTCGCCGACACCAACAGAACCCACTAGGAGGTCGCTGTGCAGCGCTTTCTATGCTGCCTTCACACGGCACAAGGCAGTCCCAGGAGTCCCCCCACTGACCGGCCTCCCGGCGCCGTGATAACGGTCCGATTAGGGAGCCTCCCATGCAGCAGTGCACGCAGTTGCTTACCGTGGCATCGGTCCATCTCCAGCAGAGTGTCAGGTGAGCTCTTACTGCATGCTTCTTCCTCCTTAGCTGTCCGAATGCTCTCCGCTTCCTAGCACCAATTCCTCCGCCAACTTCCTCACTTCATATGGCGGGTGGGGACTCCTGCAGCGCAAATGTTGGGCCTCCTCTATCACACGCCAACAGGGCGGGAGTCACAGCAGCTCTGTATCGCGGCAGGAGCCGATATTTTTAATTTCTGTTCAGGGCATAATGAGCCCACACCCTTCCAATAGCGGGTCACAAGTTTATGTGTCAGACATACCGCATATCACTCCCCAGTTCTGCAGGGACATTCCACACATGCACGGAGCTTACGCGGAGGCCACCATTTTGGCTGTCACGCAACAGCGCACCTCTTCAGTGTTATTTTCTTTTGGTGTCACACAATGACATTAACTGCAATCTCTTGCACATAAGACTTCCTCTTCCCAACTAGTGATGTTCAGCAAATAGTCTCCTGTAAACACAAACCAACAGTATTGTTACATTTTTGTTTATATTAATATAAAAGAAACTTTCCCAGTTGTTAATGACAGACAAACGTTCCTAAATACATGCTGTCCCCTGCCGGTGTAACGTCACTTTTTGCTATCTGTCAGAAAATCCTATCGGTAGGAAATTCTGACAGGTATTGTAATGTCATTTTTTACTACCTGTCAGAAAATCCTACCGATAGGAAAAAGTGACGGGGTAGGAAAATCTGACAGCCTGGCCTTTCATTTTTTCCTACACGTCAGAAAATCCTGCTGAGAGCAGGCATTGGGCAACCCACCCAGGGGTAGGAAAAAGTGACGGGGTAGGAAAATCTGACAGCCTGGCCTGTCATTTTTTCCTACCCGTCAGAAAATCCTACCGAGAGCAGGCATCGGGCAACCCACCCAGGGGTAGGAAAAAGTGACGGGGTAGGAAAATCTGACAGCCTGGCCTGTCATTTTTTCCTACCCGTCAGAAAATCCTACCGACAGCAGGCATCGGGCAACCCACCCAGGGATAGGAAAAAGTGACGGGGTAGGAAAATCTAACAGCCTGGCCTGTCATTTTTTCCTACCCCTCAGAAAATCCTACCGACAGCAGGCATTGGGCAACCCACCCAGGGGTAGGAAAAAGTGACGGGTAGGAAAATCTGAAACAAGGAAAAGTGTCTACATCTAGAGACACTCCCGTCCCCTGCACACCATTGATACTTGTACACTATCAGTCAATAATAATGAAAAAAGAGTGTAATCTTCTAATAAGTCAAACTTTAATCAAAGCAAACAGTTCTAAGTACTGTAAAAATCACTTCAAATCAACATAAAGGAATAAAGGCATTCAATATATAGAAATAAGCCATTGATCATGAGAAGAATATATACAAATTAGCAACTGAAATAATAATATACAATCCAAATTTTCAAATGATGAATTTCGTGGCAGTGAACTCAGATAATCAGATGCTCTACGCGTTTCGGGGAATAACCCCTTCTTCAGGAGCAAAGTAATCTGAAAATGTATGCATCAAAAGTACAACATCAGTATATTGATTCACAATGTTAAAACAAGGATGTACACAAAGATTGAGCAATCCAACACCGCTAAGTGCAAGAGTACAATGATTTTAGCTAATTCATAAAAGTACATGAAAATACACATTAAGATACACATAGGTAATCAAGGTATAAAGATCGATTTAACCAAGGGTGTGACTCCAAAAAGAGATGGGAAAATGAGTAGGCTCAAAAAAAGCGAATACCTGAAATAAACACGGGCGTGCTGAATCTGATGTACAGCGGTGCTGTGTGGAGAAGAATCCACAAACTGCTGAGGTGCAAATAAACTTTTTTCGAGGTCATAAACCTGGTGTAATAAATAAATGAATATGTATAGCCACTTGTGTGAGACAAAAACCTTTTAGGTCAAAGAAAATTAAAACCTGCTGGAGAGACAGTTAACAATCGAGCTGCTTACCACAAAATTGAGCTGCAGTCGCTTAACTGTAATAAGATATTCGGGGTTACAGCTGAAGCAATAAGGAAAGGTCCAGCTTCAATCCTAGACACTTCAAGAGTCAATCGAGGAAGTACCCAAGTAATGCCAATCTTGTGCGAAAAACTACAAGTACAGTACTACGTGTACTAAAAAAGAAAAAGAAACAAGAATTACCACTAAGCTAGCCTAAGCATCTAACTATAGCAAAAACTCTTGGGCTATCACTCTAGAAATGTGCCATACAGGTAAACAAACAAAGAACAAACCAAAGAAAACGCATGAGGCAGGTAATGCACATGGAGTGCACACCCAAGATAATTACCAAAAACTGAGCAAGGAAAAAGTGGTCCAAGGTACATTCATTCAAAGCACCAAGTGGCAAAAAGTAAAGAAGAAGCCTTAAACTTGGCGCACGGATGAAAATCCTACCAACAGCAGGCATTGGGCAACCCACCCAGGTGTAGGAAAAAGTGACGGGGTAGGAAAATCTGACAGCCTGGCCTGTCATTTTTTCCTACCCGTCAGAAAATCCTACCGAGAGCAGGCATTGGGCAACTCACCCAGGGGTAGGAAAAAGTGACGCGGTAGGAAAATCTGACAGCTTGGCCTGTCATTTTTTCCTACCCGTCAGAAAATCCTACCGAGACCAGGCATTGGGCAACCCACCCAGGGGTAGGAAAAAGTGACGGGTAGGAAAATCTGACAGCCTGGCCTGTCATTTTTTCCTACCCGTCAGAAAATCCTACCGAGAGCAGGCATTGGGCAACCCACCCAGGGGTAGGAAAAAGTGACGGGGTAGGAAAATCTGACAGCTTGGCCTGTCATTTTTTCCTACCCATCAGAAAATCCTACCGACAGCAGGCATTGGGCAACCCACCCAGCGGTAGGAAAAAGTGACGGGGTATTACCCAGAGGTAGGAAAAAGTGAAGGGGTAGGAAAATCTGACAGCCTGACCTGTCATTTTTTCGGTATCCCTACATATTATCCCCACCAAAAATATTGCTGTATATATGGTTGTTTGTCTTGCCATAGGCGATATTTTTGCGGGGATAATTTGTGGGGGTTGCAGGGGTGTCCCCCATACATTTAAAAATAATGCTGGGGTTGCGGGGGGTATCCCCTGCAGGGTCCATGGCTTAATATCGCCGCAAAAATACGGCGATATTTTTGTATCACGATATTTTTGCGTGGATATTAACACATGGAACTATTTTTTACTTCCCGTCAGAAAATCCTACCGAGAGCAGGCATTTGCCCGTGCACCGGGAAAGTGGGGTAAGTGGAGTAAGAGGTTATGGAAACAATTCCTCTTTTTTCAGTTTGATGACAAACCCAAGTGGATTGAAACTTTTTGTGTCACCGTACTGCCTCAAAGTCCATTTTTAAGGATGGTTGCTTGCGCAACCTCTATATGCCCCACCACTGCTTTACTATTTTGCTCATTAGTATTGCGAAGACACAATACAAGAACATGATTGTTGACGGCTATAAGCTCAAACAATATTCAACTTAGAGATTTGCCAACAGGTTGAGCTTTGTGTGCACCTTTTCTGGCAACATGTCACAACAGTACTTTACATATTGAAATCATTGTAAATGTTATGTTATGTTATGTTACAGGTACTTATATAGCGCACCGTCGCCGACGGAGTTGGTCCCCAGGCGCTCTGGCGGATCTATAAACAGGATGAGGGTGGGTAGGGTTAGTCGAGGAGGAGGGGAGTAGAAGAGTGGGAGAAGTGGTGTGCGGTTGGCAGCTTCAGCTCGGTATACACCGAGTGCTGGGCTTTGGTGCAAGTGTCGGATCGGGCGAGGCCTTGTGTGCTGTAGATTCGCTCTATGTGTTGTTGATGCGGTGTGGTAAAGTGCGTGGGGATTGCTGGGATAGAAATGGTTTTGTGAGTGGGTTGAGTATGCAGAAAATTGAGGGTTGGGTTACTGGGGTCTGTATCCTGGTCCAGGTACTTCTGGTTCTGTTTGGAAAAATGCCACGACCTCCGCACACATAGGGTACATATCTGCATGCAGGTGTGCACTCACTTTCTTATAGCTCGCATGTAGCCGTACAAAGGTTGCAGTAATGGGGTACACTAATATGGATGAGAAGAGAATTCAGGGAAGGACATAGAGAGAGGGGTACAGGGAAGGAAAGCCGACCGCGGCTTCATTGATTTGTTGGTGGCTCTGCAGCTGTGCTCCTGCTGAAGCCATGTTCCTGTGAGGGCACTGCCTCGCTTATGCCATGCTCTGCCCTCTTCTGCCGAGGTCAGCTCAAGGCAAAGCCTGTGGTCTGTGCAGCTCTCTGCACGCATGCGCAGGGACCTCAAGTTTACTTCCGCTCAGGCCTGCATCTCTCTGGGGCGCAAGGTCTGCACAGGCACAACTTTAGCCACCAAGGGCATCATGCATCAATTATGTATGGGGTGCAGTCTGCGTCCAATTCAGCAAACAAAGAGGGCTACTACTCCCCAAACCTGTGCATATAAACATTTCTCTGCCTCCCACTATCCAGCCTTGCCTCTGGACAGCCCCTCACACCTTGCCCCAGTATTCGGCCAATGTCCTTCTGCCATCCTCTTCACCCCAGCATGCACTCCCTTTTATCACACTCTCCCATTTGCCAGGCGCTACTTCCCCTTGGAGCTGCCTGCATCTCTTCCCCCCAAGTCGGTGAATCTCCATGGCTGGTGGGGGCTCACCACTAGGTGTTAGGTGTGGGGGCCACCAAGAGGCCAATGTGGACAGGTCTGCATACAGACTGGTGCAGCAGAGGTCCACTGCACACTTTACATAGTGCTACAGGCTTCTGCATTTTGGAGCTCATAGTATTTATTATATGTCAAATTTAATATGGAACTCCAAGTTCCAGGATGCAACGCGCGGTTGGCTAAAATTATAGGATCCTCCTACCATTTCATACACCATGAGGAGAAACTGTACGATTTTTTCACGGGCAAGTGTGTTGATAATTGTCCAGTAATCAGGGTATCTGCAAAAAAATATATGTTTTTGGAGGGGACACCATTGTGCTACCTGACTGGCATACTTTTGTGTTTGTGTTCAGTGGTTTGTGAAAAATGGCGGTAATTCTGCTACCGGCCAAAAAGGTGGCAGTGATGGAATTACCACTTTTTGCCGTGCCACTGAACTTGTAATGAGGCCCGTAAAGTGTGCTGCTTTCAGCTCAGTTGGGTGTGTGTTGTGCTCGGTCGAGCTATGGGATGCTTGTGTGAGCTATGGGATGCTTGTGTTATGTTATGTTAGCGGTACTTGTATAGCGCACCGTCACCAACGGAATTGGTCCTCAGGCACTCTAGCGGATCTGTAAACAGGAAGGGTGGGTAGGGTTAGTCGGGAAGAGGGGAGAAGGGGAGTGGGAGAAGTGGTGGGCTGTTGGCAGCTTCAGCTCGGTAAACACCGAGTGCTGGGCTTTGGTGCTAGTATTGGATCGGGCGAAGGCCTCGAGTGCTGTGGGTGAAGTTTATGTGTTGTTGATGCGGTGTGTAAAGTACGTGCGGATTGCTGGGAGAGAGATGGTTGTGTGGTTTTGTGTGGGTTTAACGATGCAGAAGATTGAGGGTTGGGTTAGTGGGGTCTGTATCCTGATTCAGGTACTTATGGTTCAGTTAGAGCTGTATACCTGTGGGTTGGGATGTTGCTGTTTTCTCGTGGGCGGACTCGCTTTGGTGGTGTTGCGCTGATCCAACTGTATCCTGTTGAGTATAGTTTGGATTGGTAGGTGCGTCTGAACCTAATCTTCAGGTGTTGGACTGGGTGGGTGATATCTATTCTCAGGTGATCTAGTGTGACCCTGGTCGGTTAAGGCTTTGAATGGTTCAGGGTCGGAGTCATGTTGATGTGTTGTCCTAGTGGATGCGTCTTGGTGAACCTGTGTATTCAGACGTTCGTGTCCTTCTGTCCCGACTGGTTCTTTGGTTTCCGTGGGGTGAGCATCCTTGGGACTGTTGTTTAGTTGTAGTTTTGTGTTGTGGGGCATTGTGCTTCCTGCTTTGTATTGGTGGACAGTGTGTAGTGAAGAAACATTCTGTTTCTCACCCATTGCATTGGGGCCCGTGGTGCAGTGCTTCCTTTCCCTCTCTATGTTTTTCTCCTTAGGGCTGTTGGGGAAGGTAATAGTTAAGGTCCTGGTCCTCTTGATGATTCGTTCTAGTCTTTCTGTCTTAAATTGCTATGTTTACTGTCTTTGGTCGTATTGCGGCTGTCTTCCGTTTGGTCCTTTAGTATGTCGTGGGATATTTACCTTGGCTTTTCCCATTGATTGATCGGTGTGTATCGCGGTCGCTCTACGTTCATTGATGTTTTTAGTTATGTCGGTGCCCCAGTGGCCAGTCTTTTTAGTTATGACGTGAAGAGCCAGGGTTTGAGTATTTTCCTGAATAATAGGTGGTTTCTTGTGTTACGTATGTACTTTGGAAGGTAGTTCCAGGTTTTCGAGGCTTGGTGAGAGAAGGAGGATCCTTCAAGTCTTCTTTTGTTGTAGGGCTTCGGTTCCAGGCGGATGTCCATGATTGATCTGAGCGTTCTTGTTGGTTGATGTAGGCGCAGTTTGTCTCTTAGGAACTCAGCGCCTTCGTTGTGTACTGCTCTGTGCGTAATGCACATTGTTTTGAATTTTATTCGTTGTTTTATTGGTAGCCAATGTAGTGTTTTCAGCGCTGGTGAGGTGTGTTCTCTTCGGGGTAGTTTCAGAAGTAGTCTGGCTGCCACATTTTGACTGAATTGTAGTTTTTTTAGGAGTCGTTCAGGCATGCCTAGGTACAGGCTATTGGCGTACTCTACTTTGGACATGATGAGGGCGATGATGGTGGTTGTTTTGTTGGTGAACAATAAGAATGGTAAGATTCTCTTTGCCGCTTGCAGGAGGAAGAAGCATTTCTTGAGGAGAGCGTTTACTTGTGGCTCTAGCGTGAGATTATTGTCCATCAGAACCCCCAGGTTTTTTACAATCGGCGAGGGTACTGGGGTTGTCCCGAGTTCCCTTGGCCAAGGGATGAATTGGTTTTCTCCTCCATTTTATGGGACGATCATTATTTCAGTTTTGCCTGGGTTGATTTTGAGGGAATTGGAGTTCATTCAGAAGAATACATCGCGGATGCAGTTTTCTAGCGTTGAGTTTCTTTCCAGGTTGTCTTGTATTTTGAAGATTATTTGTGTATCGTCAGCGTAGTTGTAGCAGGTGAGGCTGTGGCTTTTGATGATTCTGATAAGTAGATACAGGTAGATGTTGAATAGTAGCGGGGAGAAGGATGATCCTTGTGGTACTCCACAGGAGGAATCGATCGGGCTGGATTTGAAGGGTTTCATCCATACGGTTTCTGTTCTGTTTGTTAGGAAAGATTTGATCCATAGTAGTGCGGTGTCTGTTATTCCAAGTCCTTCTAATCTCGTTATGAGGGTGTCATGGTCGACGGTGTCAAATGCTGCTGATAGGTCTAGGAGTATCAAGGCAGTGCTGTTGTCCGAGTTTGCGTTGATTTTTAGATCGTCCCATATTGAGAGTAGAGCGGATTCCGTTCCTCTCAGTGGTCTGAAGCCAACTTGTGCCTGGTCTAGTAGGCCGTGCTCTTCTATAAACTCTTGGATTGTTTTCTATATGTACGTATCGAGCCGCTTGGCTCAATAAGGGATGTTCGAGATGGGTCTGTAGTTGGAGAGGTCCTCTACGTTTCCCGCTGTATCTTTGAGTAGTGGCCTAATGTATGCAGTTTTGAAGGCTTGTGCCACTTTCCCAGTTGCGATGGAATGGTTGAGGACGTTCCTGTGATATTCCATGGGCATTCCTTGTTTAAGAATCGATTTGTATATGTCTGGTGGGCAGGGGTCTTCGGGGGACCCTGAGTTATTGCTTTCATTCACCAGTTTGACAAATGTCTCCACTGATATTTCTGGAAAGCTTCGTAGTTTGTTTGGGTGCTCCTCCCGGGCGTAGGTTGGGGTTGTGGTCAGATCAGACGGTCTGCTTTGTATGGTTTGTTGGATGTTGGTGATTTTGTTTTTGAAGTGGTCTGCAAGGTCGTTGCAGAGTTTCGCGGGTGGAGTTGGTGTGTTGTTACATCCCGGAGGGTTTTTGATTTCGTTTATGATTTTGAAGAGCTCTTTTTGGGTGTTTGGTGCTTCGAAGATTCGGTTGTCGTAGTGTTTCCTCTTTGCTTTTTGTATTTCCTTTTTGTAAGCCAGGTTGTGTTGTAGGAATTTCAGTTTGTTCGCTGCGTCGTTTTGTTTTCTCCAATCAAGTTCTAGTCTTCGTTTTTTTCTTTTCATGGTGCTAAGTAGTGGGGAGAACCATTTTGCCATTGACCGTTTATTAGAAGAAGCGAAGGGGTTTTCTTTGGCGATGTTGTCTATAGTAGTTATAATCCAGGAATACAGCAGGGTTACCTTTTTGTCCAGGTCATCTTCTTCCATGAATGTTGGGTGTGGTTTGTTTAGCTCCAGGAGTTCATTCAGGTTGGAGTTTTTGATGGTTCTCCAATTTCTTTTCATGGTTTTCGTTGTTTTGTCCGGTTGATTGTTTGTTAGCGTGGTGTTTGTTAGCGCGGTCATTTTGATTACGAATGGGGTGATGAGGTGGTCGCTCCAGGGTATTTGAATTGAGGGTGCCGTGGTGAGGAGTAGTTTGTTAGCGAAAATTGCGTCAAGTGTATGCCCTGCCGAGTGGGTTGCTCCTTTGACCAGTTGTTGTAGGTTCATTGCTGCTTGCTGCTGTTGTAGGTTCATTGGCTGGTTAGCGATTTTTTGTATTGGTCGTACTTTCTCCTTCAAATCAAATGTTGAAGTCTCCTAGGACTATCAGGTCATTGTGTTTGATGGCTAGGAAGGTTGCATCGTAGGTTGGTGGTCTATATATTAGTACGAATTTCAAGTTTGTTTTGGGTGTTACTGCTAGACGTATGATTAGGGATTCGCATTTATCGATGATTAGTGGGTCTTCCAGTTTGATATCCAGGTGTTCCTTGTGAATGATTGCCAGCCCTCTCCCTCTTTTGGTTTTTCTGTTTGATTGGACGCATTTGAAGTATTCAGGCAAGCAGTTGTTGAGGGTGATCTTGTAATTGTCGTCTAGCCAAGTTTCTGTTACAAATAGGATGTCGATCCCTCCGTCGCAGAGCAGATCGTATATCTCGGTGGCATGTTTGGACATTGATCTTGCATTGATGAGGTTGTAGTGGATCTTTTTGGTGTGGTTTTGCTTGTTGGTTGTTCCTTGTTTTGGTTTTGATTGTTTGGATTCGGTGCATCGTTGTTGGCGTTGATTGGGGGTGGATGAGGATCAGCGAAGGCTGCATCTTCATTGTAGGAGGGCGTATGAGGATCAGCGGAAGCTGCATCTTCATTGAAGCGGTCTGCTAGATTGAAAGCTTGGCTGTTCACTGGTGTTGCTTCTCTGTTTGTGCTGGTTAGGTGAAGGTCCGTGAAGGCTTCTTCTTCGTTGAATTGGTCAGTTAGGTTCATGTTTGGGTTGTTCGTTATAAGATCTTCGTTGTCGTTATATCCGGTATGGCGCGGGTGTTGAGGGTGTCCTTCTCTTCTTGTGATGTTTGGGGTCGGACTCTAGCCACATTCTTCTTGGGTGTTCCCGTCTTTTTCCTGGTTGTCTCGGGATGTTCTTTGTGTGTCTTGCTGTCTCTGTGTCTTTGGGGTATCCTGGTTCCGGGGTTGTTTCCTTTGGAATTTTGTTCTGGTCGTTTTGGTTTTTGGCGTTGTGTTTCCTCTATTTGAGGTTGTTGCTTCGGTGGTAGGTTGGATTTGTGTGCCTGTGTCCAGTGCGGCCTTGTCTTGTGCCCTTTCTCAGCGTCCCTTTCTGGTCCGGGACATTTTGGTGCTCAGTGCTGAGGTGCTGGTTGAGTGGTTGGCTGCTGTGTCTTGTGATGGGAGTGCTGGTATTTCTTCTTCTGTTGGTAGGCTTGGGTGCTTTTGTGCCATCTGTTCTTCCGGTGGGTCGGTTTGTGTATCCTCCGAGCGCTGTCCGGTGGGGTTTTGGAGCTGGGCGTACTGTTGTCAGGGGTGTAGGTCAAAGTTCAGTGCTGTCTATGTAGGTCTCTCAGAAAGGGTGAGGGCGGTAGAACTATTCTATCAGGGTCTGGTCCTCACTAGGAGTATGTTAAGGTGGTTAAGTTAAGTTGTGCTTGAGACTAATTCTGACTATGTTCTAGAGTCTCGTATGGTAGGAGGGAGCCTAAGGAGTATTGTAATCCTTATGATTCAAAGGTTTTGGAGCAGAGTCCCTGATAAATTTGGGAGACCTGTATAGTGGGAGAGAGGCCTTTCAATGTAATCTGAATGGCACAAAATGTAATTTTGGGGATAGAACCCCTGCTAAATTTGGGAGACCTCTATAGTGGGAGAGAGGCCTATCAATGCAATCTGAATATCACACAATACAATCTGGGAACAGAAATCTTGCCAAATTTTGGAGACCTGTATAGTGGGAGAGAGGCCTATCAATGCAATCTGATTATTTTATAATACAATTTGGGAACAGAAACTCTGATACATTTTGGAACAGTTTTATATTGGTTTGTTAAGTAGCTAGGATTATAGGGTAGAGTGGTTGATCTACTCCTAACCCAGACCCCTCCTACCTTACTGGTCCTTGTAGTTGATGGTTGACGGCTGGCACCTGGCTTCCCCTGTGGACTCCTGCTGACACTTCCTGGAGCCTCCTCTGTTGTGGCCGCCCTTGACCTTGGGGCCTTTAGCTGCAGGGGCTGCCGGGCAGAGGGCTGCACTGGGAAGACCAGTGAAAAAGGCTTCCCAGTGAAGGAAGCAGGGGGCGGGGGAGAGGGGCAGTGGGCAGCAACGGCGCTGGGGCGCTGGAATGGGCACGGAAAGTAAATGTTATGGGCCCAGGGGGCTCTCTGGAAGCGGCCACACTTACCTGCCTCTGGGGTGGATCGGGAGGCAAGACGAAAGGGAAAAGCAGGAAGAGGGTGCGGTTGGGGAAGGACTACTGCGGGTTAAGATGGGGCCTCAGGGCCAACACAGATGTTGCTGAGGGACGGTTGAATGAGGGTGTGACACTCACCGTGCTTCTGGACCAAATCTAGATGTCACACGGAGCAGAGCTCCAATCAGGGCTCAGGGCGGGATGGGAGGCGGGAAGGCTGCGATCGAGGAAGGGGAGCTGGGAGGGTTGTGGTGAGCTGGGGAGGGAGCGGGCCTGGTTGCAGGTGTTTTTTTGTTTGTTATTGGGGTGCCGGTGGGCCTGGGAGCTGTGGGCAGCCTTACCTGGGCTGCAGCAGGGGAATGAGCTGCGTGACTCACGCAGGTCGATGGACCTGAAACACAAGGAGCAAAGCTCCAATCAGGGCCCGGGGGTGGGATGTGAGGTGGGAGGGCTGGGATCCAGGAAGGGGAGCTGGGAGGGTTGTGGCGGGCTGGGGAGGAAAGCGGGCCTGGTCGCGGGTGTTTTTATTTTGTTATTGGGGTGCCGGTGGGCCTGGGAGCTGTGGGATGCGTGTGTGAGCTAGGGGATGCTTGTGTGAACTAGGGTTTGCTCAGTTAATGCAGTGGGCGGGCATCAAGAAGATGCATTCTAGGGTGGGGTTGATGTCTTGAGAGGAGCCTGTACTGGGATGTAATTGGGTGCTTGGCTATACAGTTCGGGTGAGCTTATGTGGGTGGGTGGGCTGCTGGCGTGAGCTAGGCTGGGTGTGTGCTGTGCTGGGGTGAGTTATGGTGGGGTGCTTGGATGAGCCACTGTGACGTTGTTATTTGCTCTAGTGTCCTAGGGTGGGTTGGTGATGTGCTGTGATAAGCTATGTAAGCTTGTTCAGATGCTGGGTGGCTAGGTTAAGTGGGCTGGGTGCTGGTATGAGCTTAGGTACAGTGGGATGATGTGGTGAATTAGGGTGGGGTTGGTGGGAGTAGCTCTGGTGGGTGTGGGGCTAGGTTGAACTAGGATGGATGGTTTGCTGGGGTGAATGAGGATCGGCGTGCTAGTCTGTGTCATGCTAGGCTGGGGCGTTTTGCTGCTGTGAGCTACGGTCGGTAGATGTTGTACCTGATGAGCTAGGTGGGTGGGTGCTGTGTTGTCGTGAGCTAGAGTGAGTGGCTAGGGGCTGAGATGAGTGAAAATGTGCGCAGTGTTGGGGGAATTTATGGTGGATAGGATGCTTGGATGATGGGATGCTTTGGTGAGCTTGAGTTGACAGATTGGGTGCTATAGTGATCTTGTGCTGAAGTGATCTAGGGTGTAGGGGGTGTTGCTAAGAGCTAGAGGAGGGTGATTGTACTGCACAGGTGTTCTAGGGCGGGTAGATTGTATGCTAGTAAGAGTTAGGGTGAGTGGAATGTTTTTTTTGTGGTGAGCTATGTTGTGAGCTAGGGTGGGTTGGTGGTGAGCTGGAGAGAGGAAAGGTCGGGAGTGTACTGATGCAAGCTGGGATTGGTGTGTGGATTGGTTTGCTGAGGCAGCTTATGGTGCCCTGGGTGAGCTACAATAGGTATTGTGCCAGGGCAAGCTAGGCCGGGAGGTTTATGTACTGGAGGGAGCTTGGATGGATATGTATTGTGCGGGGATTAGTTAGGGTAGATGGGTGGCGTGCTGCGGAGAGCTAGGGTGGGTCGGTGTTATGCTGGGGAGCTTGGGCGGGGTGACGTTGTTGGGTAAGCTTGTGTAGGGTGAGGCAAAGTGGTTTGTTGAAGTTTAGTGGGGTGTGTGAGGTCAGGTGAGGTGTCAGGGAGGTTGTGTGACTGAGGAGAATGGGGCGCTGGGGTGAACTCATGTTTTCTGGGGTGCTTTTGTGGTGGTTGGATAGGTGGGCTGCTGGGATAAGCTATGTTGAATGAGTTGTGCTTGTTTGTATTGCATTTGCATTGGGGTGAATGCTTGACTGAGCTAGGGTTCCTGGGTGTGGTAGGTTGTGCTGGGTTGAGGTAGTTTTGCTGGGGTGAGCTAGGGTTCCTGGGTGTGGTATGTTGTGCTGGGGTGAGGTAGGTTTGCTGGGGTGAGCTAGGGTTCCTGGGTGTGGTAGGTTGTGCTGGGGTGAGGTAGGTTTGCTGGGGTGAGCTAGGGTTCCTGGGTGTGGTAGGTTGTGCTGGGGTGAGCTAGGGTTCCTGGGTGTGGTAGGTTGTGCTGGGGTGAGGTAGGTTTGCTGGGGTGAGCTAGGGTTCCTGGGTGAGGTAGGTTGTGCTGGTGTGAGGTAGGTTTGCTGGGGTGAGCTAGGGTTCCTGGGTGTGGTAGGTTGTGCTGGGGTGAGGTAGGTTTGCTGGGGTCAGGTAGGGTTTGCTAAGGTGCGCAAGGGTGGTTGGGGTGCTCGGGTGAGCCGCATGTGTTGCAGTGATGTAGCCGGACTGTGAGTGATCAGGGAGTCAGGGTATGGGGTGGGCTAGGGTATGGGAGTGAGCTTGGGTGGGTTCTTAGGGTGTGTGTGTGTTGGTGTGGTGCTGCAACCAGCAGCAGGGATTCTAGGTGAGGAAGGGTGGGTAGAGGGTTAGGTGGGATCCTGGGGTAGCAAGGGTGGGTGAGCTATTGAGATGCTTGGGTGGGTGGACTCCGGGTGGGTTGCTGGGGCACGCTGGGTTGGGTGGGTGGTGTGTTACTTTGAGGTGACCTTACCTGTGTGAGTGGGGTGTTGGGGGGAGCTATGGTGTTCTGGGGCTATTTATGAAAAATGGGTTGTTGTGCCTGGATGAGCTAGGATAGGTGGGTATTGTGCTAGGGTAAGCTAGGGTCCTCAAGCGTATGTGCTATTGTTAGGTGAGACGGGTCCTGGGGTCAGTGAGGTAGTGGGGGGATATTATGTTGGATGAGGCGAGCTAATGTGATGAGGTTGGGTGAGCAAGTGACATGGTTGGATGGGTGCTGTAGATGGGGTGATGTGAGGTAGTGGGGGGTTGGTTTGGTTGAGGAGAGGTGGTGGTTGGGTGGAATTAGGTATATTAGTGGGGTGATTGTGGCCGGTCTGAGATTTCTGGGTGAGGGTTTAGGTGAGGTGAGGTTGTTGGGACAGGCTGGGTGGATGAAGTGAAGTGGGGTGGGGTTGGGTGTGGTGAGCTTTAGGCTGGCATGTGCTAGAGTACAAGGATGGAGGAAGGGCAAAGCTGAGGCAGGTAAGTTGTTGACCAGAACTACGGTTCCCGAGGGCGTTCAACCTACCAGCGCTTTGAGGTCATACCAATGATATATAGAGCGCTATATAAATGCCAAGTAACATAACATAACATATAGGACTGGGGTGTGTTCGCATGGTTGGGATTCACTATTGGGGTGATCTAAAGCGAGTGGGTTTCAGTGCTAAGGTAAACTAGGCTAGGTGTGTTTCAGGAGTAGGTATGGTGACGAGACGATCTAAGATGGGGTGCTAGGGTGAAGTAGGTGAGCTGGGATAAACAAGGATTGGTTGGTGGTTGAGGGGCTAGTGAAAGTCTGGGAATCTGGGTGGGGCTCGGCTGGGTTAATGAGTGGCAGGCCAGGGCATGCTAGAGTGGGTGAGTAAAGGGGGTGATGTTAGGATTCACAGCCATTTGGAGTGCAGCAGTGAGGTAGGATGAAAGGGTGGGCGGTAGGGTGAGCATATGGGCTGTGGAGAGTTAGGGTCTGTGCATGTTGGGTAAAGTGGTGCGGTAAGGGTGTGTGGGATGAGGTAAGAGAGTTTAGCTTTGGTGAGTGGATGGAGTGGGCAAGGTGGTGGGTTAAGGGTGGGTGGGGTGATGTTGGTGAGGTGGTGAGGAAGTGGGCTGAGGTAGCGTGGGTGGGTTATGTGGGTGGTGTGGGGAGGTTGGGTGGCGTGAGCTGTTGTGAGGTGAGCTTGAGGCTGTGGGTTGTAGAGATGGAGCAAACCAGGGTGGGTGGTGTTCTGTGCTGAGGTGCACGATATGTGTTTAGGTGGGGTGCTGGAAGATGCTAGGGTGTGGTGGGCATGATTATTAGGGTGGCCGTGTCTTTTAAGCGCTGCTTTCAGGGGAGAGCAAGGCATCAGCACACTCCACCCCACGCCTTCACAGGGCAGCGTGAGGCCATTTGGTTTGAGTCTCTCTTAACATGGCTTCACTGTGTTCTGTTACTTTAGTGAGCCTGGCTCACATGAAGTTACAGAAATTGCACCCCTGGCACCCCACAAATACAGGCACATTGCATTCCTGCTGTCAATAAATCCTGTCCTTTAAACGTGTGATAGTGTGATAGGCGGGCTCTCCCTGGAGCTGCTGCCAGTGCAGTTCCCCACTGTGTAGTGTATCCAGGCTTCAGCTCAATGGGATCACTAGAGCTGGGAGTGCTGGGGCTACTGCTGGGCTCAATACTATCACTAGAACTGGGGGGGCTGGGGCTACTGCTGGGCTCAATGTTATCACTAGAGCTGGGGGGGGGCTGGGGCTACTGCTGGGCTCAATGCTATCACTAGAGCTGGGGGGCTGGGGCTACTGCTGTGCTCAATGCTATCACTAGAGCTGGGGGGCTGGGGATACTGCTGTGCGCAATGCTATCACTAGAGCTGGAAGGGCTGGGGCTACTGCTGGGCTCAATGCTATCACTATAGCTGGGGGTGCTGGGGCTACTGCTGGGCTCAATGCTATCACTAGAGCTGGGGGGGCTGGGGCTACTGCTTTGCACACTGCATCACTAGAGCTGGGGGGGCTGGGGCTACTGCTGGGCTCAATGCTATCACTAGAGCTGGAAGGGCTGGGGCTACTGCTGGGCTCAATGCTATCACTAGAGCTGGAAGGACTGGGGCTACTGCTGTGCTCAATGCTATCACTAGAGCTGGGGGGGCTGGGGCTACTGCTGTGCTCAATGCTATCACTAGAGCTGGGGGACTGGGGCTACTGCTGGGCTCAATGTTATCACTAGAGCTGGGGGGCTGGGGCTACTGCTGGGCTCAGTGCATTACTAGAGCTGGGGGGGGTACTGCTGGGCTGAATGCTATCACTAGAGCTGGAAGGGCTGGGGCTACTGCTGGGCTCAATGCTATCACTAGAGCTGGGGGGCTGGGGCTACCTCTGTGCTCAATGCTATCACTAGAGTTGGGGGGGCTGGGGCTACTGTGGAGCTCAATGCTATCACTAGAGCTGGGGGGCTGGGGCTACTCCTGTGCTCAATGCTATCACTGGAGCTGGGGCGGCTGGGGCTGCTACTGTGCTCAATGCTATCACTGGAGCCGGGGGGGCTGGGTTTACTGCTGTGCTCCATGCTATCACTAGAGCTGGGGGGGGGGGCTACTGCTGGGCTCAATGCAGCACTAGAGCTGGGGGGCTTGGGCTACTGATGGGCTCAATGCTATCACTAGAGCTGGAAGGGCTGGGGCTACTGCTGGGCTCAATGCTATCACTGGAGCTGGGGGGGGGCTGGGGCTACTGCTGGGCTCAATGCTATCACTAGAGCTGGGGGGGCTGGGGCTACTGCTGTGCTCAATGCTATCACTAGAGCTGCGGGGGGCTGGGGCTACTGCTGGGCTCAATGCTATCACTGTAGCTGGGGGAGGTTGGGGCTACTGCTGGGCTCAATGCTATCACTAGAGCTGGGGGGGCTGGGGCTACTGCTGTGCTCAATGCTATCACTAGAGCTGGGGGCTGGGGCTACCGCTGTGCTCAATGCTATCACGAGAGCTGGAAGGGCTGGGGTTACTGCTGTGCTCAATGCTATCACTAGAGCTGGGGGAGCTGGGGCTACTGCTGTGCTCAATGCGATCACTAGAGCTGGGGGGCTGGGGCTACTGCTGGGCTCAATGCTATCCCTAGAGCTGGGGGGCTGGGGCTACTGCTGTGCTCAATGCTATCACTGGAGCTGGGGGGCTGGGGCTACTGCTGTGCTCAATGCTATCACTAGAGCTGGGGGGGCTGGGGCTACTGCTGGGCTGAATGCTATCACTAGAGCTGGGGGGGGCTGGGGCTACTGCTGGGCTCAATGCTATCACTAGAGCTGGGGGGCTGGGGCTACTGCTGGGCTCAATGCATCGCTAGCGCTGGAAGGGCTGGGGCTACTGCTGTGCTCAATGCTGTCACTAGAGCTGGCGGGGACTGGGATACTGCTGTGCTCAATGCTATCACTAGAGCTGGGGGGCTGGGGCTACCGCTGGGCTCAATGCTATCACTAGAGCTGGAAGGGCTGGGGCTACTGCTGTGCTCAATGCTATCACTAGAGCTGGGGGGCTGGGGCTACTGCTGTGCTCAATGCTATCACTAGAGCTGGGGGACTGGGGCTACTGCTGGGCTCAATGCTATCCCTAGAGCTGGGGGGGCTGGGGCTACTGCTGGGCTCAATGTTATCACTAGAGCTGGGGGGCTGGGGCTACTGTTGGGCTCAGTGCATTACTAGAGCTGGGGGGATACTGCTGGGCTGAATGCTATCACTAGAGCTGGAAGGGCTGGGGCTACTGCTGGGCTCAATGCTATCACTAGAGCTGGGACGCTGGGGCTACTGCTGTGCTTAATGCTATCACTAGAGTTGGGGGGCTGGGGCTACTGCTGGGCTCAATGCTATCACTAGAGCTGGAAGGGCTGGGGCTACTGCTGGGCTCAATGCTATCACTAGAGCTGGGGGGGCTGGGGTTACTGCTGGGCTCAATGCTATCACTGGAGCTTGGGGGGCTGGGGCTACTGCTGTGCTCAATGCTATCACTAGAGGTGGGGGGCTGGGGCTACTGCTGTGCTCAATGCTATCACTAGAGCTGGGGGGCTGGGTTTACTGATGTGCTCCATGCTATCACTAGAGCTGGGGGGCTGGGGCTACTGATGTGCTCAATGCTATCACTAGAGCTGGGGGGGCTGGGTTTACTGATGTGCTCCATGCTATCACTAGAGCTGGGGGGGCTGGGGCTACTGCTGGGCTCAATGCAGCACTAGAGCTGGGGGGCTGGGGCTACTGCTGGGCTCAATGCTATCACTAGAGCTGGAAGGGCTGGGGCTCCTGCTGGGCTCAATGCTATCACTGGAGCCGGGGGGGGCTGGGACTACTGCTGGGCTCAATGCTATCAGTAGAGCTGGGGGGGGCTGGGGCTACTGCTGTGCTCAATGCTATCACTAGAGCTGGGGGGGGGCTGGGACTACTGCTGGGCTCAATGCGTTCACTGGAGCTTAGGGGGGTTGGGGGTACTGCTGGGCTCAATGCTATCACTAGAGCTGGGGGGGCTGGGGCTACTGCTGTGCTCAATACTATCACTAGAGCTGGGGGGCTGGGGCTACCGCTGTGCTCAATGCTATCACGAGAGCTGGGGGGGCTGGGGCTACTGCTGTGCTCAATGCTATCAATAGAGCTGGGGGGCTGCGGCTACTGCTGTGCTCAATGCAACACTAGAGCTGGGGGGCTGGGGCAACTGCTGTGCTCAATGCTATCACTAGAGCTGGAAGGGCTGGGGCTACTGCTGTGCTCAATGCTATCACTAGAGCTGGAAGGGCTGGGGCTACTGCTGGGCCTAATGCTATCACTAGAGCGGGGGGCTGGGGCTACTGCTGAGCTCAATGCTATCACTATAGCTGGGGGTGCTGGGGCTACTGCTGGGCTCGATGCTATCACTAGAGCTGGGGGGCTGGGGCTACCGCTGTGCTCAATGCTATCACGAGAGCTGGGGGGAGCTGGGGCTACTGCTGTGCTCAATGCTATCAATAGAGCTGGGGGGCTGGGGCTACTGCTGTGCTCAATGCAACACTAGAGCTGGGGGGCTGGGGCTACTGCTGGGCTCAATGCTATCACTAGAGCTGGGGGGCTGGGGCTACTGCTGTGCTCAATGCTATCACTGGAGCTGGGGCGGCTGGGGCTACTGCTGTGCTCAATGCTATCACTGGAGCTGGGGGGGCTGGGGTTACTGCTGTGCTCCATGCTATCACTAGAGCTGGGGGAGCTGGGGCTACTGCTGGGCTCAATGCAGCACTAGAGCTGGGGGGGCTGGGGCTACTGCTGGGCTCAATGCTATCACTAGAGCTGGAAGGGCTGGGGCTACTGCTGGGCTCAATGCTATCACTGGAGCTGGGGGGGCTGGGGCTACTGCTGGGCTCAATGCTATCACTAGAGCTGGGGGGGCTGGGGCTACTGCTGTGCTCAATGCTATCACTAGAGCTGGGGGGCTGGGGCTACTGCTGGGCTCAATGCTATCACTGGAGCTGGGTGGGGGGGCTGGGGCTACTGCTGGGCTCAATGCTATCACTAGAGCTGGGGGGGCTGGGGCTACTGCTGGGCTCAATGCTATCACTAGAGCTGGGGGGCTGGGGCTACCGCTGTGCTCAATGCTATCACGAGAGCTGGGGGGGCTGGGGCTACTGCTGTGCTCAATGCTATCAATAGAGCTGGGGGACTGGGGCTACTGCTGTGCTCAATGCAACACTAGAGCTGGGGGGCTGGGGCTACTGCTGTGCTCAATGCTATCACTAGAGCTGGAAGGGCTGGGGCTACTTCTGTGCTCAATGCTATCACTAGAGCTGGAAGGGCTGGGGCTACTGCTGGGCTCAATGCTATCACTAGAGCGGGGGGGCTGGGGCTACTGCTAGGCTCAATGCTATCGCTATAGCTGGGGGTGCTGGGGCTACTGCTGGGCTCAATGCTATCACGAGAGTTGGGGGGCTGGGGCTACTGCTTTGCTCAATGCATCACTAGAGCTGGGGGGGCTGGGGCTACTGCTGGGCTCAATGCTATCACTAGAGCTGGAAGGGCTGGGGCTACTGCTGGGCTCAATTCTATCACTAGAGCTGGAAGGGCTGGGGCTACTGCTGTGCTCAATGCTATCACTAGAGCTGGGGGGGCTGGGGCTACTGCTGTGCTCAATGCTATCACTAGAGCTGGGGGGCTGGGGCTACTGCTGGGCTCAATGCTATCACTAGAGCTGGAAGGGCTGGGGGTACTGCTGTGCTCAATGTTATCACTAGAGCAGGGGGCTGGGGCTACTGCTGTGCTCAATGCTATCACTGGAGCTGGGGGGGTTGGGGTTACTGCTCTGCTCCATGCTATAACTGGAGCTGCGGGGGCTGGGGCTACTGCTGTGCTCAATGCTATCACTAGAGCTGGGGGGCTGGGGCTACTGCTGGGCTCAATGCATCACTAGAGCTGGGGCTACTGCTGGGCGCAATGCTATCACTAGAGCTGGAAGGGCTGGGGCTACTGCTGGGCTCAATGCTATCACTAGAGCTGGGGGGGGGCTGGGGCTACTGCTGTGCTCAATGCTATCACTGGAGCTGGGGGGGCTGGGGCTACTGCTGTGCTCAATGCTATCACTAGAGCTGGGGGGCTGGGGCTACTGCTGGGCTGAATGCTATCACTAGAGCTGGGGGGGCTGGGGCTACTGCTGGGCTCAATGCTATCACTAGAGCTGGAAGGGCTGGGGCTACTGCTGGGCTCAATGCTATCACTAGAGCGGGGGGGCTGGGGCTACTGCTAGGCTCAATGCTATCGCTATAGCTGGGGGTGCTGGGGCTACTGCTGGGCTCAATGCTATCACTAGAGTTGGGGGGCTGGGGCTACTGCTTTGCTCAATGCATCACTAGAGCTGGGGGGGCTGGGGCTACTGCTGGGCTCAATGCTATCACTAGAGCTGGAAGGGCTGGGGCTACTGCTGGGCTCAATTCTATCACTAGAGCTGGAAGGGCTGGGGCTACTGCTGTGCTCAATGCTATCACTAGAGCTGGGGGGGCTGGGGCTACTGCTGTGCTCAATGCTATCACTAGAGCTGGGGGGCTGGGGCTTCTGCTGGGCTCAATGCTATCCCTAGAGCTGGGGCGGGCTGGGGCTACTGTTGGGCTCAATGTTATCACTAGAGCTCGGGGCTGTGGCTACTGCTGGGCTCAGTGCATTATTGGAGCTGGGGGGGCTACTGCTGGGCTGAATGCTATCACTAGAGCTGGAAGGGCTGGGGCTACTGCTGGGCTCAATGCTATCACTAGAGCTGGGGTGCTGGGGCTACTGCTGTGCTCAATGCTATCACTAGAGTTGGGGGGCTGGGGCTACTGTGGGGCTCAATGCATCACTAGAGCTGGAAGGGCTGGGGGTACTGCTGTGCTCAATGTTATCACTAGAGCAGGGGGCTGGGGCTACTGCTGTGCTCAATGCTATCACTGGAGCTGGGGGGGTTGGGGTTACTGCTCTGCTCCATGCTATAACTGGAGCTGCGGGGGCTGGGGCTACTGCTGTGCTCAATGCTATCACTAGAGCTGGGGGGCTGGGGCTACTGCTGGGCTCAATGCATCACTAGAGCTGGGGCTACTGCTGGGCGCAATGCTATCACTAGAGCTGGAAGGGCTGGGGCTACTGCTGGGCTCAATGCTATCACTAGAGCTGGGGGGGGCTGGGGCTACTGCTGTGCTCAATGCTATCACTGGAGCTGGGGGGGCTGGGGCTACTGCTGTGCTCAATGCTATCACTAGAGCTGGGGGGCTGGGGCTACTGCTGGGCTGAATGCTATCACTAGAGCTGGGGGGGCTGGGGCTACTGCTGGGCTCAATGCTATCACTAGAGCTGGGGGGCTGGGGCTACTGCTGGGCTCAATGCATCACTAGAGCTGGAAGGGCTGGGGTTACTGCTGTGCTCAATGCTATCACTAGAGCTGGGGGAGCTGGGGCTACTGCTGTGCTCAATGCGATCACTAGAGCTGGGGGGCTGGGGCTACTGCTGGGCTCAATGCTATCCCTAGATCTGGGGGGGGCTGGGGCTACTGCTGTGCTCAATGCTATCACTGGAGCTGGGGGGCGGGGGCTACTGCTGTGCTCAATGCTATCACTAGAGCTAGGTGGGCTGGGGCTACTTCTGGGCTCAATGCTATCACTAGCGCTGGGGGGCTGGGGCTACTGCTGGGCTCAATGCATCACTAGAGCTGGAAGGGCTGGGGCTACTGCTGTGCTCAATGCTATCACTAGAGCTGGGGGCTGGGGCTACTGCTGCGCTCAATGCAGCACTAGAGCTGGGGGGCTGGGGCTACTGCTGGGCTCAATGCTATCACTAGAGCTGGAAGGGCTGGGGCTACTGCTGTGCTCAATGCTATCACTAGAGATGGGGGGCCTGGGGCTACTGCTGTGCTCAATGCTATCACTAGAGCTGGGGGGCTGGGGCTACTGCTGGGCTCAATGCTATCCCTAGAGCTGGGGGGGCTGGGGCTACTGCTGGGCTCAATGTTATCACTAGAGCTAGGGGGCTGGGGCTACTGCTGGGCTCAGTGCATTACTAGAGCTGGGGGGGGGGCTACTGCTGGGCTGAATGCTGTCACTAGAGCTAGAAGGGCTGGGGCTACTGCTGGGCTCAATGCTATCACTAGAGCTGGGGGGCTGGGGCTACTGCTGTGCTCAATGTTATCACTAGAGCTGGGGGGCTGGGGCTACTGCTGTGCTCAATGCTATCACTAGAGCTGGGGGGCTGGGGCTACTGCTGTGCTCAATGCTATTACTAGAGCTGGAAGGGCTGGGGCTACTGCTGTGCTCAATGCTATCACTATAGCTGGGGGTGCTGGGGCTACTCCTGGGCTCAATGCTATCACTAGAGCTGGGGGGCTGGGGCTACCGCTGTGCTCAATGCTATCCCGAGAGATGGGGGGAGGGGCTGGGGCTACTGCTGTGCTCAATGCAACACTAGAGCTGGGGGGCTGGGGCTACTGCTGTGCTCAATGCTATCACTAGAGCTGGGAGGCTGGGGCTACTGCTGTGCTCAATGCTATCACTGGAGCTGGGGTGGCTGGGGCTACTGCTGTGCTCAATGCTATCACTGGAGCTGGGGGGGCTGGGGTTACTGCTGTGCTCCATGCTATCACTAGAGCTGGGGGGGCTGGGGCTACTGCTGGGCTCAATGCAACACTAGAGCTGGGGGGCTGGGGCTACTGCTGGGCTCAATGCTATCACTAGAGCTGGAAGGTTTGGGGCTACTGCTGGGCTCAATGCTATCACTAGAGCTGGGGGGGCTGGGGCTACTGCTGTGCTCAATGCTATCACTAGAGCTGGGGGGTGGGGCTACTGCTGGGCTCAATGCTATCACTAGAGCTGGGGGGCTGGGGCTACTGCTGTGCTCAATGCTATCACTAGAGCTGGGGGGCTGGGGCTACTGCTGGGCTCAATGCTATCACTGGAGCTGGTGGGGGCTGGGGCTACTGCTTGGCTCAATGCTATCACTATAGCTGGGGGGCTGGGGCTACCGCTGTGCTCAATGCTATCACGAGAGCTGGGGGGGGGGGCTGGGGCTACTGCTGTGCTCAATGCTATCAATAGAGCTGGGGGCTGGAGCTACTGCTGTGCTCAATGCTATCAATAGAGCTGGAAGGGCTGGGGTTACTGCTGTGCTCAATGCTATCACTAGAGCTGCAAGGGCTGGGGCTACTGCTGGGCTCAATGCTATCACTATAGCTGGGGGTGCTGGGGCTACTGCTGGGCTCAATGCTATCACTAGAGCTGGGGGGCTGGGGCTACTGCTTTGCTCAATGCATCACTAGAGCTGGGGGGGCTGGGGATACTGCTGGGCTCAATGCTATCACTAGAGCTGGAAGGGCTGGGGCTACTGCTGGGCTCAATGCTATCACTAGAGTTGGAAGGGCTGGGGCTACTGCTGTGCTCAATGCTATCACTAGAGCTGGGGGGCTGGGGCTACTGCTGTGCTCAATGCTATCACTAGAGCTGGGGGCTGGGGCTACTGCTGGGCTCAATGCTATCCCTAGAGCTGGGGGGGCTGGGGCTACTGTTGGGCTCAATGTTATCACTAGAGCTGGGGGCTGGGGCTACTGCTGGGCTCAGTGCATTACTAGAGCTGGGGGGCTACTGCTGTGCTGAATGCTATCACTAGAGCTGGAAGGGCTGGGGCTACTGCTGGGCTCAATGCTATCACTAGAGCTGGGGGGCTGGGGCTACTGCTGTGCTCAATGCTATCACTAGAGTTGGGGGGCTGGGGCTACTGTGGGGCTCAATGCTATCACTAGAGCTGGGGTGCTGGGGCTACTGCTGTGCTCAAAGCTATCACTAGAGCTGGGGGGGTGGCTGGGGCTACTGCTGGGCTCAATGCAGCACTAGAGCTCGGGGGCTGGGGCTACTGCTGGGCTCAATGCTATCACTAGAGCTGGAAGGGCTGGGGCTACTGCTGGGCTCAATGCTATCACTAGAGCTGGGGGGGCTGGGGCTACTGCTGTGCTCAATGCTATCACTGGAGCTGGGGGGGCTGGGTCTACTGCTGTGCTCAATGCAATCACTAGAGCTGGGGGGGCTGGGGCTACTGCTGGGCTGAATGCTATCACTAGAGCTGGGGGGGCTGGGGCTACTGCTGGGATCAGTGCTATCACTAGAGCTGGGGGCTGGGGCTACTGCTGGGCTCAATGCATCACTAGAGCTGGAAGGGCTGTGGTTACTGCTGTGCTCAATGCTATCACTAGAGCTGGGGCTTCTCCTGTGCTCAATGCGATCACTAGAGCTGGGGGGCTGGGGCTACTGCTGGGCTCAATGCTATCCCTAGAGCTGGGGGGGCTGGGGCTACTGCTGTGCTCAATGCTATCACTGGAGCTGGGGGGCGGGGGGCTACTGCTGTGCTCAATGCTATCACTAGAGCTGGGGGGGCTGGGGCTACTGCTGGGCTGAATGCTATCACTAGAGCTGGGGGGCTGGGGCTACTGCTGGGCTCAATGCTATCACTAGAGCTAGAAGGGCTGGGGCTACTGCTGTGCTCAATGCTATCACTAGAGCTGGGGGGCTGGGGCTACTGCTGCGCTCAATGCAGCACTAGAGCTGGGGCTACTGCTGGGCTCAATGCTATCCCTAGAGCTGGGGGGGGGGGCTGGGGCTACTGCTGGGCTCAATGTTTTCACTAGAGCTGGGGGGCTGGGGCTACTGCTGGGCTCGGTGCATTACTAGAGCTGGGGGGGGGCTACTGCTGGGCTGAATGCTATCACTAGAGCTGGAAGGGCTGGGGCTACTGCTGGGCTCAATGCTATCACTAGGGCTGGGGGGCTGGGGCTACTGCTTTGCTCAATGCTATCACTAGAGTTGGGGGGCTGGGGCTACTGCGGGGCTCAATGCATCACTAGCGCTGGAAGGGCTGGGGCTACTGCTGTGCTCAATATCACTAGAGCTGGGGGGGCTGGGTTTACTGCTGTGCTCCATGCTATCACTAGAACTGAGGGTGCTGGGGCTACTGCTGGGCTCAATGCAGCACTAGAGCTGGGGGGGGGCTGGGGCTACTGCTGGGCTCAATGCTATCACTAGAGCTGGAAGGGCTGGGGCTACTGCTGGGCTCAATGCTATCACTAGAGCTGGGGGGCTGGGGCTACTGCTGTGCTCAATGCTATCACTGGAGCTGAGGCGGCTGGGGCTACTGCTGTGCTCAATGCTATCACTGGAGCTGGGGGGGCTGGGGCTACTGCTGTGCTCAATGCTATCACTAGAGCCGGGGGGGCTGGGGATACTGCTATGCTCAATGCTATCACTAGAGCTGGGGGGCTGGGGCTACTGCTGGGCTGAATGCTATCACTAGAGCTGGGGGGTTGGGGCTACTGCTGGGCTCAATGCATCACTAGAGCTGGAAGGGCTGGGGCTACTGCTGGGCTCAATGCTATCACTAGAGTTGGGGGGGCTGGGGCTACTGCTGTGCTCAATGCTATCACTGGAGCTGGGGGGCTGGGTCTACTGCTGTGCTCAATGCTATCACTAGAGCTGGGGGGGCTGGGGCTACTGCTGGGCTGAATGCTATCACTAGAGCTGGGGGCGGCTGGGGCTACTGCTGGGCTCAATGCTATCACTAGAGCTGGGATGCTGGGGCTACTGCTGGGCACAATGCATCACTAGAGCTGGAAGGGCTGGGGCTATTGCTGTGCCCAATTCTATCACTAGAGCTGGGGGGCTGGGGCTACTGCTGTGCTCAATGCTATCACTGGAGCTGGGACGGCTGGGGCTACTGCTGTGCTCAATGCTATCACTGGAGCTGGGGGGGCTGGGGCTACTGCTGTGCTCAATGCTATCACTAGAGCTGGGGGCTAGGGCTACTGCTGTGCTCAATGCATCACTAGAGCTGGGGGGCTGGGGCTACTGCTGGGCTCAATGCTATCACTAGAGCTGGAAGGGCTGGGGCTACTGCTGTGCCCAATTCTATCACTAGAGCTGGGGGGCTGGGGCTACTGCTGTGCTCAATGCTATCACTGGAGCTGGGACGGCTGGGGCTACTGCTGTGCTCAATGCTATCACTGGAGCTGGGGGGGCTGGGGCTACTGCTGTGCTCAATGCTATCACTAGAGCTGGGGGCTAGGGCTACTGCTGTGCTCAATGCATCACTAGAGCTGGGGGGCTGGGGCTACTGCTGGGCTCAATGCTATCACTAGAGCTGGAAGGGCTGGGGTGACTGCTGGACTCAATGCTATCACTAGAGCTGGGGGCTGGGGCTACTGCTGGGCTCAATGCACCACTAGAGCTGGAAGGGCTGGGGATACTGCTGGGCTCAGCCCGTGTGATAGGTAGGCTCTCCCTGGAGCAGCTGCCAGTGCAGGTCCCCAAATATGTAAAATATGTACGTGTATGTGAACTAAGTGCATTATTATCTCGTAAATAATGCACTTAGTTCACATACACATACATATACATGTTTGATGGATTCTTTAATATGTTTTGAACATTTAGTACTTACTAGAATCCTGTGAGCCTATAAAACAAAGTGTCCGCTCCGGTCAGGTTCCTTCGTCCGCTGGGTTCGTGCTTTTTATGTCCGTTTTGGAGTTGCTAGTGACACGGCTTCACCATGTTCTGTTATTTGAGAGAGCCTTGCACCCCTGATACCCCAGAAAGACAGGCACACCACATTCCCGGTGTCAAAAAATCCTATCCTTTAAGTAATGACTGAGCATACGCACGCGTGCTCAGTCAGCAGGATAGGATTTTCTGACACATAGCAAAAAGTGACGTTACACCGACACGGTCAATCTTTATTTTTTATTACAAATCCTTTCAAATACCTGATTATAAAACAACAATTCCTTTTTATGAGAAAAAAAACGTTTTTTAATGACACAAAACTAAAAAATCGTATCCTCCCCAATTTTTTCATTACAAATCCTTTCAAATACCTAATTATAAAACATTTCCTTTTTATGAGAAAAAAAACATGTTTTTTAATGCCACAAAACTAAAAAATCTTATCCTCCCCGTCGGGGAATTGACCCCAGTCTCTCTCGTGACAGGCGGGATACTGACCACTATACTAACGAGGATTCTTGTTCAAGAATACGTTTCTGACTAAGTGTTTACATAAATTCGTGTTAATTATTCCTTAGGGTGAGGTTGCACAGCGCACATGCACATCAGAGGGAAAACGTGCATCTGATCTGATCATGTTTTTCTCAAGCAGCATGCCAAAACTCAAGGCAGTTGTATGAACGATCACAAACGAGTGAGGCATGGGACAGATGAGGCTGTGGCTGGACGAGGTCCCTTCAAGTGCTCGTACAAGGGGCCCATCTCCATTGGCAAATATTTTAAATTACAGAAGACTCACGCACACAAGTTCCTGTTGCAATATCTACGACGAGTATCTTCAGTGTGTGCTGGCCGTTCAACTTAGATTGTCTGCTTTTTATGTCTTTAGAGGCGGTGTTCTGTAATATTTGGTATCCCATACTGATCCGGTATCCCCTGTCTTCGGCTGTCTTCGTAGATCGCAGACCAAAGTAGGAGAGTTCCGAGCCTCGGTATGGGGTACCAAATGTTTCACAACACTGTCATAACGCCCGAGTTCCATAATATCTAGTCAGGGGAGTATTCAGCATTGCCAGAGAGGCTAAGGGGGAACAACCACGGTGAAACTCCTGCTACTTTCCCCTCAAATGCAGTGCACGCAATCATTCACGTCCACAAACCGCCCACCCCTGCACCAATCTATTTTTTTAGTAACATTAGGAGTGGCATCTCGCATTTTAACACAACAAAAAAAAACCGGCAGAATCATTACAAATGCAGGGAACTCATCCATTAGAGATCTGTCCAGGCGCTCTGGGGCAAAATACATGCACATCAACTAATTTGCATATGGATTACATCAATGTACATTAATTCACAGAAAGCACATCACAGGGAGCATCATCAGTCTTTGATACTTGGAGGCAGAATGCAAGTGACTTTAGAATAAGTTGTCATAAGTAAGCCAAGTGGCAAATCATTTTGTGGTGCAAAATACCTTCATTGCACTGTTATATATGGAGCAAGTCCATCTTTTTTAAAAAAAATAACAGCATCATATATTAACACATAAGCTTTGAAGTGAATCACTTACAGAGCTGCAGATAAGACACAGTCTGATTACATGATCTGCCCAGGATCACACACTTTGGCTAAATAGTGAAACCGGGATGAGGACAATTTAAGCAACTGAGCACATCTTCACAGTTTTAGTTCATATAGATATTTATTAAGGTTTCCCTTTGCATTTCATGTGCTTAAATAATACTTTATTTATATCAATGCCTTGGAAGCAAAGCACAGTACATAACAAACTTCCCTTTCATTATTAACTTTACACTATACATCATTATAGAAATATGTTGAGCAATAAGAGGATGGATTTTGTTTTATTCTCCCCATCCTGCATGCAAAGTCACAATAGCATCATGCAGATTAATGTGAGCCTAACAAATCCCCCTTGGGTAAAGCCATAGTCATTATTTCATAAAGCCTGCAGCATTATGCAACCTTCTAACACCTGATCACTCCCTGCCATGCACATTTCTAAAAGGACAAAAGTCCCTGCTAATAGTACCCCCTCCCTCTCAATAGTGCCTAATGGCTCACATTGAAATGCTCTGGTGACACAGCAACTTGCGAGCCTCTCTGCTGCTGCCCTGAGCTCCTTGGAACATTGTCCTGCCAAAGGTGTCGGAAAGGGTAAGGTGTCCTGCTGCCAGGACAATGATTGTGCTGAGCAGGAATTACTCAGCACACATTGTCCTGCCAGCGGGACACCTTTCTCGTTGGGCACCCTCATTGAGGTGCCGAACGGGAAGAGTGGCCCACTAACGAAAGTCCCGTTCAGGCTCTAAAAAGAGCCTGTGGGGTGGCAGCGTGCCCCCCCTAACCCCTGGCTCGGTACGCCACTGTTACTTGATCAGTCAGCTGAACTGCATTGAGTTAAATGAAACTTAGTTGGTTATATGGTTATTTGTAGCTTAAAAAAATCACAGCTGCCAACACTTGGTGGGTTATTTGGTTATTAGTAGCTGAATAAATCACAGCTGCCAACAGTGATGGAAATGGGTACACAAACTACGCTTGGAAATTTAAAAAATACTCCGGAATACTACGTTCTTAGGGAAATTGACCCGATAGATGGGTTCACTGTAGAGGGTGTTGTGTAGCGGTGCAGTCCTCATGGCAGGCACGTAAAACACATACAAATAATATTTCATTTTACAGGGTTGACATGAAACGCAGATAAATCACACAATAAATGAGACTGACAATATATATATTACACATCTCATAGCATAGTGGGAGTATTTATGGTGTTTCCCTTTTAAGAACATGTATTGCCCCTCTAAGGATGTCAAGAGAGGATTAGAGTCAAAATCTACCCTTGTTCTAGGCCTTTGACTCTAATCCTCTCTTGACATTCCTCTCTACACCCTCTATAGTCAGGCCCCCTCACAAAAAAGAGGGTCTCGCACCATTTTTCTCACACCCTCTCAGGATGTGTCATGATAGCCTCATACCTGACTGGAAGAATCAGCCTCTGCATGCACGTGCAATACCACGGTGGTAGACTAAATGTAATGGCACTCTGTCTCTCTGTCTCACTGTGTAGGGCCTGCAGGCCTACCCCTTGTGATCACAGGCCTGTGGCCCTGCTAGTCTGGGTGCGGTCTGGGTGCCCCAGACCAGCATGTGTAACAGGGTGCCTCCAGGCCACTGGCCCTCTGTGTGATCACAGAGCAGCTACTTGCCCGGGAGCCCACGGCAGCTGCGGTCTTGTTGTGTGACCACGACGATCAGGGTGATCCCGGCCACATTAATTTTGTGTTGGTGCCCCGAGCACCTGTTGGGCTGGCCCAGAGTCACAGTGCACAGAAATGATGTACTCCCCTCCCCAATTCAAGGGATAGTTCAAGCAGAGCATTGTTAAATGTTACCCCTCAAAAATAAGGGGATACCAAATATTACAACCCTATATTAGCCATTATATTTGGTATCCCCTTCAAAAAAAGGATGGGATGGCTTCCAGAAGCAGCTGTCTCAGTGAAGGATTATGATGTACTCCCCTCCCCAATGCAATGGATAGTTCAAGCAGAGCGTTGTTAAATATTACTCCTCAAAATCCAAGGGGATACCAAATATTACAACACTACATTAGCTGTCATATTTGGCATCCCCTTCAAATAAATGATGAGATGGCTTCCAGAAGCTGTCCAAGTGTAGGCTTATGATGTAATCCCCTCCCCAATGCAAAGGATAGGTCAAGCACTGCGTTGTTAAATGTTACTCCTCAAAATCAAGGGGATACCAAATATTACAACACTATATTAGCTGTAATATTTGGTATCCTCTTCAAAAAAAGGATGGGATGGCTTCCAGAAGCTGTCACAGTGAAGGCTTATGATGTGCTCCCCTCCCCAATGTAAGGGATAGTTCAGGCAGTGCTTTGTTAAATGTTACCCCTCAAAATCAAAGGGATACCAAATATTACAGCACTATATTAGCTGTAATATTTGGTATCCCCTTCAAAAAAAGGATGAGATGGCTTCCAGAAGCTGTCACAGTGTAGGCTTATGATGTTCTCCCCTCCCCAATGCAAGGGATAGTTCAAGCAGTGCTTTGTTAAATGTTGGCCCTCAACATCAAGGGGATACCAAATATTACAACCCTATATTAGCCATTATGTTTGGTACCCCCTTCAAAAAAAGAATGGGATGGCTTCCAGAAGCTGTCACAGTGAAGGTTTATGATGTACTCCCCTCCCCAATGCAAGAGATAGTTCAAGCAGTGTGTTGTTAAATGTTACCCCTCAACATCAAGGGGATACCAAACATTACAACACTATATTAGCTGTAATATTTGGTATCCCCTTCAAAACAGGATGAGATGGCTTCCAGAAGCTGTCACAGTGTAGGCTTCTGATGTACTCCTCTCCCCAATGCAAGAGATAGTTCAAGCAGTGCGTTGTTAAATGTTACCCCTCAACATCAACAGGATACCAAATATTACAGAACTATATTAGCTGTAAGATTTGGTATCCCCTTCAAAAAAAGGATGAGATGGCTTCCAGAAGTGTCGCAGTGTAGGCTTATGATGTACTCCCCTCCCGAATGCAAGGGATAGTTGAAGCAGTGCTTTGTGAAATGTTACCCCTCAACATCAAGGGGATACCAAATATTACAACCCTATATTAGCCATTATATTTGGTATCCCCTTCAAAAAAAAGGATGGGATGGCTTCCAGAAGCTGACACAGTGAAGGCTTATGATGTGCTCCGCTCCCCAATGCAAGGGATAGTTCAAGCAGTGTGTTGTTAAATGTTACCCCTCAACATCAACGGGATACCAAATATTACAGCACTATATTAGCTGTAAGATTTGGTATCCCCTTCAAAAAAGGATGAGATGGCTTCCAGAACCTGTCGCAGTGTAGGCTTATGATGTACTCCCCTCCCGAATGCAAGGGATAGTTGAAGCAGTGCTTTGTGAAATGTTACCCCTCAACATCAAGGGGATACCAAATATTACAACACTATATTAGCTGTAATATTTGGTATCCCCTTCAAAAAAAGGATGAGATGGCTTCCAGAAGCTGTCACAGTGTAGGCTTATGATGTACTCCCCTCCCCAATGCAACGGATAGTTCGAGCAGTGCTTTGTTAAATTTTACCCCTCAAAATCAAGGCAAACCAAATATTACAACACTATATTAGCTGTAATATTTGGTATCCCCTTCAAACAAAGGATGAGATTGCTTCCAGAAGTCATTGCCTTCATTTGGCAGTGCTTCCATCTCCTGTTGTGGGAGCTCAGGTGGTGCTCTCTCTGGTTGTGGGCGACTCCTGTCGATGTCTTGCCTCCGATTCGGCCTCCAGTCACCCTGTAGGTTTCTTTCCACCCAGCTCCACGCTTCTCTGGGATCCGTGAAATGCACTGTCGTACGGTTGTGGTATATTTTCAGTTGTGCTGGGAACAGAAGTCTGTATTTTATGTGAAGAGCTTGAAGGCGTTTCTTGAGTGGGTCGAAGGACTGCCTCGCTTTCTGAACCTCCCTGGTGAAGTCTGGGAAAAAGGCGATTCTGGAGCCATTAAATGTTATGGAGCCCTTAGTTCTGGCCATCTGCAGTATGGCGTCCCGATCCCTATAGTTCAGGAGATTTGCTATTACCGTGCACGGGGGAGCTCTGGGTATTTGTCTGCCCGTTGGTGAGCACGTTCAACTGAGAAGTCTTGGGAGTGAATAGATCCGCAAGCCATTGCTCTAGGAATAGCTCCATGCTCGGGCCTTCGGAGTTTTCAGGCAATCCAAGGATCCAGATGTTGTTCCGTCTTGCTCTGCCCTCACTCTCTTCCACTCATTCTTCCAGTGCCTTGAGGCGTGCCAATGCTCCGGTCATTTGGTGATTTACAGTCCTCAGGCTGTCCTCTGTTTCCGACATGCGGCCCTCTGCTTCCCCGGTACGAGCCGTGAATTTTTGCAGCTCATGGCGCAATAGCGACACCTCAGTACTTATGCCATCCATCTTTTTTTCCATGGAGGTCCTTGAGTTGGTGATAGCATTCATGATGTCCTTAAGGGATATATTGTCATCCTTCGGTCCCAATGCATGGCCATGGTGCCCTGCTCCATTTTGCTCTGCGTTGTCGCGTTTTTGCCATGTCTTTCCCCATGGTGGTCAAGCCAGTGTTGATTTGCAGTTGCTCCCTTCCCTCTCAGCCGATGTTTGTGCAGCTGTTTAGGTCAGTGGGGTGCTCGCTTCGGGTGCAACGATTCGGCAAGGCACCATCCAGTTGTTGCTGTTGGTTCAGGATCTTGAGGATACTGGTCAAGTGGTTCACCAGACACTTGTTCCGCCTTCGCAGGTGCACTGTCCAGCGTTTATTACCAAATGGTGCTGTCCGTGTCCACCCGGCTGCGGTACTCCGAAGACGGCAGAGCCACAAGCCTTGGCTTCTATCTCGCTGGGGAGGTGCCGTTGTAATCTCTAACACCTCTTCCCTCCTTTTGGTTTCTCTTACGGTTTATATGCACTGTCCACTTCATGGTTTTCTTCCCAGAAGTCCGCTGCGTAGTCACCTATGCCCTCTCCCGCCTTTGTTTTGTTGGCCTGAGGATTGGCTTGGTCGACACCCTATCTTTTGGGAAGGAGGTGTTTCTATTAGTCTCAGTTCAAACGTGTGTCTTAGACTCGTACAGTGCAGGATTAGGGGCCCTGTTGCCGCTTCATGCCACGGACAAGCAGGCCAGTACTCCAGTTGCCTCCTTTCCTGGGAGACGTGCTTGTTTCAGTTGTCCTCAGTAGTAGTCTTTGATCGGGCCCATGATATTAGAATGTTGTTTTGCTCTCTCGAATCCCTTCAGCTTCTGAAGTGCGTGCTGCCACTCAGGTTGGCGCACCGGTTGTGTACAAGCTCGCCTCCCAGCAGGTGGTCGCTTTTGATAACGGTCTGGGCTCACAAGCGATTTTAAGTGTGTAAACCACGTTTATTGCTGCGTGTTATGGCAGCTAGGTGATGTATTCACAGGATATTAGTCTTATTGGGTTCACCTTGGACACTCAGCGCTCAGCCACATCACTACTTTATTGGGAGCTCGGAGTGTTGTAGATTCAGTGCGCAGTTCTCATTCACCTTATAACAGCCATGCCCTCAGCGTAGGCAGCTTACCTTCCATTCTCGGTTGCTTTGTGGAACGTGTGTTGGAATCCACGAGTCGCGTTCCACTTTCAGGGTCCCACTGTGAGCGGTTGGGGTCCAGGGATAATTCTGCTGCGTATCGTTGTTGGTAGGCAGTTTAGCTTTTTCGCACCGTCTCTGGCTAGGAGACGTGTTTAATTTGGTTGCCCCCGCTCACTCCTTGTCACAGGCGCTGCTCGCTTTGCTGTCGGCCTGGCTCTCCTGCAACCGGAGCGCCTTCAGGCAGCCTTCCTTGGTTTGCCTGCTAGCTCGGGTCGCGTCGTTCCCAAGGGCCCACAGCAGCTTCTCGCAGCCTCAGATGGGACCGCCCCATCGACCGCCGGGGCAGCAGGTAGGAGCCGAGCCTCGCTGGCACTTGGAGATCCCATCAGGGGGAGGACCCATAATGCGGCTCACCTTGTTGCTGCAGTGATCAGGATCGTAACGTCGGCTAGTCCTCTCTGTCGTCCTCAAGCGGGGTTGCTCCACCTCGTATCGGAGCAGGGGATGCCAGTGCCCGCCTGCTTTCATGGGCGCGCTCGCCGCCAACTCGCAATGTTGTTTGGGGTCAGGATCACTGTTTAGTCTTCCTGATTCCGGTCTCAGCGATGTGATGGTAGTTGCTGTCGCGGGGCGCTTGATTCAGTGGAGCCTTTAATGTAATGCACACCTTCCTCTTAGCTCGCAGTCCCGGCGGCCATCTTGTCTGGCATACGCAGTCAGCCGCTTCTGGAGAATTCCCAGCGCGTATCTCCGGAACCACACGTCGGTTCAGGTCCATAGTGCAGCGACCCGTTGCAGAAGGATTCCGCCGCTTTTGGAAGCTATTTTTGTGAGTTTAACAACATGAACTGTCAGGATAAAGGCAGGATCTAGCTGGCGGACTGGGAGCAGTGAGGAATCACGTCCTCATTGCCCACTTGCTGGCCACACCCCCCTCAAACCTTGGTGATTATTGAAGGTAAGGTTACCCGGTATATCGGGTGCTTTGCATCTCTTTACCGCGCGCAGCCCCTATTCGATGAGCCATAAACACATTTGGAGACTCTTTGCACACACCCGTCCATATTTCATTGTGGGCAAGGGGATGTTCAGTGACCAGTCCTCCAGCGGATCTGACAGATCCTTTGGCAGATCTACACCCATTTTGAGGTTAAAATTTCCTCCCCATATGCATTGCTCATTACGATTCCTCCTGTTTAGAAATAACTCATCAATAAACGCCTTGACTTTGGCTAACCTGTCTGCCTCAGCCTTATTGGGGTTGTTATAGAGGTTCAAAATGATTAACGTGTCCCCCCGAGAGGGTAAAATACGGAGCACCTGTAGGTAGTCCATGTTAGTCTCCACTACCCTAAACCTACAGGTTAGGGAGGCTTCAATCAAAATCGCCAGACCCCATAACATCTTACTCTGGCATTTTTTTCGCTGTGATCCCCTACGATGTGTAGCCATCTAACAGTGTGGTCTCCAAGGCCCAGGTCTCTTGCAGGAGAATGACATTGTGTTTTTTTTAATTTTATTTATTTTTATTGGTTTTATGAAACAACAGAGAACCTTCGGAGCAAACATGAAAGGGACTTGTGTCCCTATAAACCTTATACAAAAACAATTAGATAATTCCCTGGTGTATACACCCTCCCCCCCCTCCTCCCTCCCACCCCCTTTCAAGGCACAGTCTCTGATCGCTGCTTTCACTTATACTGTTCAATCCATTGTCGGCAGTCCCGACCGGACACTAGATCGTCGGAAATGGGCCGATTCCTCTGAATTAAAGTCTATGTTTTCCAAGTTAACTATTTGGTGGGGCCGAGTCACTGTTCTCTGGGAATTTCAACCAGTACTTTCCATGTTACTAACAGCATTAAAGAACCCGAGCCATTCTGTCTCTATCAGAACGCTGGATCCCTGTATAGCTTCTGTGATCTTTTCCATAAGATAAATATCCCTGGCCACTGCCACCCATTCTTTCTTCATGGGGAGGCAGGTCTTTTTCCAAGTTCTAGCTTGACAGGCTCTGGACGCTAAAAGTAAACAATGTGACAGGTATGGAAGATTGTCCAACCGCTCATCCCTTCTTTCAAGTCCAAATAATACTAAGATTGGGTCTAGTGGGTGGGATCCTCCGTCCGCCTCTTTGATCCAGCTCAACACTTCTGTCCAATATGTGCGCACTTTGTGACATGTCCACCACATATGCCAATAATTGGCTTTTTCCCTGCATCCATACCAGCAACGGGGAATCACCGCTGGAAACATCTTGGAGAGTACTACCCGGTCATATTTCCACCTGTGAAGCAGTTTTATGGTGTGCATCTTATATTGACACGAAATTGAGGTCTTAAATGACCTACTACAGAGTCGCACCCATAAACCGTCCCCAATTTCACAGCCCAAGTCCCTCTCCTATCACGTTCCTAGACCCCTGATTGCTCCTTCACGGCGGGACAAAAGCGCTGTATACAGGAGGGAGATGAGACCTTTCATATCTACATGCGTGTCCAAGACCTTCTCTACTGGGGTGAGTGGGCTCTATATATGCTGCTTCCATTTCCCTGCCATGAATACCCCCTTCAATCTTAGATAGAGGAGTGGGGACAGCCTGACAATGCCCAATGCTTCCTCCAGTACCTGGATGCTTATGAATGTATTTTCTTTCACCAACTGACCCACCCTGCAAAGCCCCGCTTCAAACCAGGACTGATAATGTTTGTGGCCAGGGATCGCGTCCCTCACCGGTGGGGACCAAATGTGCCCACATTCACCTTCAATCCTGAAAAATGCCCGAACTCCTCTATCACCCGCAAGGTGGCTGGGACAGATTGGGCTGGCTGCCTCGCGTGGAGAATTATATCATCTGCATAGAGACAGAGTTTAAAGGTTATGTCTCCCACATCTATACCCATCTCATCAGGGGACCCCCTCAGATATTCCACCAAAATCTCCATGGTCATTGCAAAAAATAGGGGCGAGAGGGGGCAGCCCTGTCGGGTTCCTTGCTGAAGATTAAATCTACATGATAGCCAGCCATTTAGCGTAACTCTGGCTGACGGTTCTGAGTACATAGCCTTGATCGCTCGTCGGGCACCTTCACCGAAATCAAATTTCTCTAGTACCCCATGTAGAAACTCCCAGTTGACTCGGTCAAAGGCCTTTTCGGCATCTATGGCCACCAAGACTGGGTTGCCCCCCCTGGGTGCTGCCTCCCTCATAAGATGGAGAGTCTTCTTGAGGGTGTCTGCTCCCTGCCTCCCCTGTATGAAGCCCACCTCATCAGAATGGATGAGCCTCGGAAGGAGGCCCTCTAGTCTTGTTGCAATTATTCTGGTGAACAACTTTGCATCCACGTTCAGGAGGAAGATTGGTCTATAAGATTGGCAGTCTGCAGGGTCTTTTCCTTCTTTGGGGATGACCGTGATTAATGCTTTCCCAAACGACAGAGGGGCCCTCCCTGTGGACATAATATTCGTGAACAGATCCGCCAGGAGTCCGCCAGTTGGCCTGCAAATGCCTTATAGAAGCCTGCCGTGAACCCGTCCTCTCGCGGGGCCTTCCCCAGCTTCAAACCTGATATTGCCCAGAAGACTTGCTCGTCTTTTATTGGGGCTTCTAGGGTGAAGACTTCTCCAGGTCTAAAGGTCGGGAGGGTCACTCCTGCAAATAGGATTCTAATGTTTCCCCTCCTATAACTCCTTCCTTCTCGTACAATATCTCATAGAAACTGGCAAATTCTCCCGCTATCGCCTCTGGGTCCGATCTTTCCCCCTCTTTCCCATTCTTGATCTTTGCCACCCATCTATCTGGCCGCTGGGCACGGAGCTTCGCCACCAGCCTGGCACCCGCCTTATCCCCTTTTTTGTTATATTTCTGTCTCAGGTGTTGGAGGCCTGCTACAATTTTACCCATCTCCATTTCTCTAAGTTCCTGTCTCTTGGTTTTGGTGATCCCCAGGTCTCTCTCCTTCTCTTCCTCTTCCTTCCCCTCGACTCTCTCCAATAGGTGTATCTCAGATCTTAGTTTGTGGGCCAAGAGCGTTCTAGTTCTCTTCTTGGCCGCCCCTTCACTAATCAATCTACCGGCCATGTAGCTTTAGCCACCTCCCATACTGTCTCCAAGTGAACCTCACCAGTGTTGTTTAACTCAAAGTACTCTCTAATGGCTGAAAACATCATCTGCTCTCTAAGAACCGCATCCCTCAATAGGAGGTTGTTGCACCTCCACAATGATTCCCTCGGTTTTAAACCCGATATAATAATGTCTGCCCAAACCAGGTCATGATCTGACCAGCTAACCCGGTGAAGGTTACAAGCATCAGTTCTGCTCATATGCTGGTGTTCCAGAAATATATAATCAATCCTGGTTCTGGAGCCATGGACTGCGGAGTAAAATGTATAGCCTTTCATAATTGGGTGAGTCTCCCTCCAAAGATCTACCAACCTGTGGTTCCACATTAAGTCCAAGAACCTTCTGTATGGCTGCCCCCCCGCCCCCTACTACCTGTGGGGATCGGCTTCCCACTATGATCCAATCCCCGGTCCACCCACATGTTAAAATCGCTTCCTAAGAGGATGAGCCCCTCAGCCCTATCCAATACCTCCCTCAGTACCACCTTGATGAATTGCATCTGACCCATATTTGGGCCACAAAAAAATGGCTGCTATGTTAATTCTGGAGTTTTCCAGGTTTCCCTAGACCACCACCACTCTTCCATCTGCTCTGCCCCAAACTGACAACTCTAGCCTAAGGTTTCTGCGGAGTAGGATCCCAACACCTCCCTTTTTGGTGGGGCCTGATGCCCAGAATATCTGGCCCACATGTGAACTTGGAATGCGCCTTTCTTCCCCTTTCACTGTTCTAGTTTCTTGTACTAGGAGTACACCCAGACCTGCATTCTTCGTTTCCCTCCCCAGGAGTGAGCGCTTTGTTGGTGAGTTAAGGCCCTTTACATTAAGCGATCCTAGCCTTAAAGTATCGACCCAGCCCCTTTTCTCATTGTCTGTCATCGAATGACATTTTTGGATTCACACCTCTTCCGGCCATATGGAAGCCGCTCAGCTCACTTCTTGAGTCCGATCTATGTTGTGCCTGACCCCATACATTCCCAACCCTTTCCCTCCCCTCGATCCCCTCCCATCCTTCTCTGCGACGCTTGCCAGTTGGCAAGCCACTCGGGGAAGAGGTCTGTCCGTCCCTCGCTGTCCTTATCTCCTCGCCACCACCGGCTGGTGTCCTTTAACTTTTCCCGACTCCTGCACCTCTGATGCAGCCCCAATCCTTTAATCCTCCTCTAGATCATGCGTCGGGGTGTTGTTTTTTAAAATATTTTCTCTTGCCCTTCATCTTCTTCTTTTTGGCCCAGGGGCCCTGTAGTTCTCGTCTATGCTCCTGGGGCATCAGGGTCCCTTCGTAAAGCCTCCTTCCCCCGTGACTTGATAATCCACTCCATCCCATTCAAATTCGAGGGCAAATGGTAGGACCATCTATATCGTATATCCTGTTAGTGAGCCATTGTGTGAGGGGACGGCATTCCCTTCTGCAGGTAAGTGTGAGGGCGGAGAGATCTTGATGAATCCTGCTTGTGTCCCCCTCAAAGGAGAAGCACCCTAGTCTCTTCGCCTTTTCTAGGACCTCCATCTTTTCTCTGTAGCGGAGGAAACACACCACGATGGATCTTGGGCCTTTCCCTCTGCCTCCACCACCCTTATGAGCTCTTTCCAGCTGGACTTCCTTGCCCAACTCCAGGGTGCAGAGTTGCTTTATTAAGCCTAGGACTATCCTCCCAACGTCCGCCGCTGTCTTCCCCCTTTTGTTGGGTCACCCCTAGAATACGCAGGTTATATTGGAGTTCCCTGTTTTCAAGGTCGTCCATCTTCAAAAGCATGTCCTCTTCTCTCATTTCCAGGGTTGTCAGCCTCGCTTCATATTTCATGTCCAGCAGATCAGTCTGGAGGTAGTTATTCTCCATACCTTCCATTTTCTCTTCAAGAGTGTAAACTCTCCCTTTAAGAGCCACTATCTAGGCCTGTGTATCTTCCTTATGGCCTTGATTTCCTGCAGAATGTCTTTAAGATTATCCCTGGTAAGTGGTGCGGGGGGGCACTTCCTGTGGCCATATTGTCATGCGTGTCGCCAGGCACAGGTCCTAGTGTTGGTTGAGGCCTACAGAAACGCTGGAGGGATTGGATTGCGTGGTTAAGTGCTTGTTGCTCAGTGGTGCCTATCAATGGTTGCTCCAGGTTTCCGGTCCCCTGGGTTCCAATAGTTTGGTGCAGACTTCCAGGCTTCTCTGTCTGTACCCCTGGGACCTCGTTCCAGACTCCTTTGTTTTGTATGTCTTGAGCCAGATATGGTTTTGCCCTGGAGGGGCCACACTACAAGCCCAGAGTTCTTTAGAGATTCCTCAAATGAGGTCTGGGGCCCAGTTTCTGGTGGGGCCTCCCGTGTTGAGCCTTCTGCTTCTGGCCTTAGGCTCCCTCCGTGTTCTCTGTCTCTCCCTGGCATCGGTGGGCTGGATTGCGTGGCTCGGAGCTCCACCGAGGACTGGGATGGCGGGGCACCCGCTGCCTGCTTATTTTCTGCGCCTGCTTCAGTCTCCAGAGGGGTTCCCGAGCTCTGCGCTGGAACGGGTCGGGGTCCCGTTTGTTGGCACCCCGGGGTTCGATGTGGAAGCCTCAGAAGGCCGCTATTTTATCCCCCCTCCATGCCCCCGGAGTCCACGAGCTGCCCTCCCCTCCAACGTTGGGGCTCATGCACACCGAAAAAGAGGGTCTGGGAGAGTTCTCGGGCCCCCTCTCCCTCCAGCGTGTCTCGGAGCGTTTATATATGCCAGGTGTGGGGGGAGCCTGGCTAGCGATTTGGCTTCCTCTAGGCCTCCTCATTCCCCCGCGACCTCCTCACCTCTTCTTCTGGATCCTTCCGAGGCGAGGCCGTGTGCTGCAAGGCCCCCGTGCGCTTTGAGGCCCCCCAGCCACCGCCCGTCGTCTGCCTCCCCACTCCGCAACAAGATGGTTTCAAGCCCTCTCTCTTCCCCACGGCACCGAGGGGTCACCCGGGAAGGCCTCTCTCACCAACGAAGCATGGGGGGCACCTTTGCCTTTGTTCAGGGGGAACTCTCTTTCTCCTGTAGTCGGGTCTCGCTCTCGTGGTTTACTTCTCCTCCAGGCACCGGGCTACGTGCGCCTCTGAGGGTCAGCAGAAGGCCTCTGGGCCACAATGGAGCCCGCGGGGTACCCTGTTCCACTCTTGGGTCTTCTAGTTGTGGGTTTTTTAAATCTCCACAGTGACTTCCCCTTTGAATTTTCCCCTGGCCTGGCTATATTCCAGGATAACAAGCTAGCTACCAAAGGGGCTGCTTTAGATAACATGTGTACCCCCCAATCTCAGGACCCGCCCCCCCCTCACAAAGCTTGCAGTCGACTGGGCTGGGCCGGTCAGCCGTACGTCAGTCCAGATCTTCACAGGAGGTTAGGGCCTCATACCGATTAGCTAGCTCAACCCCAATAGTATGCGCCACTCCCTTCTGTGGGGTCAATCTTTCTAAATTAGGGTTGGACCTCCAACCCAAGGGTAATCTGTGGCCAAGAGGTGGATACAAAGACCCCTGTGCGTGGGGTAACTCTGTGCTTCCCTCCTCCTAACAAATTTGCTCAAGCGATTCCCTAAATCAGCCACCCTCCCTGTACAACCGTAAAACAAATCCTGAGAGACAAGCCTACTATGGAGACTGTAGCTGTTTGGTTTTAGGCTTCTGGATAAATTAGAGTTGACCAAATAACAAACCAGCGTTGCATCCGAGAAGGAAACCACTATGCAGTGCCTCTTCATACATTTGGGTTTTTGGCCTACCCTTCCTACCCTTCTTGCCATTAGTATAAGGCTTGGGTCAATGCTCGGTCCAATCAGGTTGGTGTTGATCCAATAGGTCGTTTTATTCATTAGTGAAATAGTTAATTCAAATCCACACTTAGGGAGCCCCGGTACACCCATGATAATCCCCATAAGAGGGGCTGCTGCAGGCAGTAAATTCAAAATGCTCTTCTACAGCCCTTCTATATGCGTGTTAGCCCCAGTGTCCCCTATGAAAGTCCTAAAGCTTAAGTTGGACCTCCCAGTACCCGTAAAATTTGAATTAACAGTTACTGAGCTTAACTGTGTGGTTACTGCCTTATCCTTTGCCGGCATCACCAGCCCGCCAATCTCAGTGACCGGGCCAGGACGGTCACCACTCAACCCCTCCACCCCCGATAGTATTTTACCGGCTTTGCCCCAACCCCAACCGTACTTATTTCTGCCACTCTTTTTGTTAGAACTCTGAGTCATCCAGGATAGCCAGTGTGTTCATTACCCCAGACTTAAACATTTGCAATGACTCTAGTATGGTCTAAAGGGGTTTGAGCTTTACATCTAGAAGTGATTCCACCCAAAGCTTATCCTCCTCCCCCCTGGAGGAGGAATTTAGATCCTGTCTCAGTTCCCTCTCCGGGCTCCCACCCATATGGCTATTCACCAATTGATCCGTTACTACACACCCTCACTGTTAAGACACATAATGATGGGTCCACACTGTGCAAAAGTTATAATTAACTCTTTATTGAGTTAGTAACAGCAACGACCCCCAGCCAGGGGAAATCTTCGCAACTGACCTAGTGGAATGTGGAGTCCCCCAGATCCTGAGACTCCACATTCCAGGAGGTGATGTCAGTGAACATATTATGACAACAGTAACCAAGTTATGGATGAGATGTATTGCACACACAAGCCCATCAATACATAGACATTTAAATATAATAACTTCTAATATGACAAACTGTAACCTCTAACACTCACCATCCGGTGCCCCATCCCTAGTCTCACCCCCTCCCCTTCCACTTCTACTTCCTTATCTGCCTCCATACCAGGGTGCAGAGGATCCTGAGGCATATACACCCCAAGCAACTGCTCCTGTAGAGCCATTGCCTTAACCACTGTGCCCCCTAAGGCCCTCATCCCCTCAATACAAGTATTTCTTTCAGTGGTGCAACCTTTGGGATTCCCTCCTGAACCTGAAATAGCATCCCATGTTGCTTTTCCAGTAACAGTAACGCGATTCACTATTTTGCTGGCCATGTCTTCCAAATACGAATCAAGGGAGTGTTGCAAAAGATGGGGCGTAACCTTGGCAAGCTCCTGGGCCGTTTTAATTTGTTTTGTTTTTTTGCCCTTTCTGTCAGCGCCCCCGGTCTCTGATCATCCCTTGCTTATGGTGGAAATGCACCTAAGAACAGTAAAATTGAGCCATTATAAAATTGGTAAAAAAGAGTAAACAGACCGCTAAAACGTCAATGTCTAAATGGTGACTATGCAGTGGGACCTTCTGGCATGCGCCAAAGCATAAGAAACAAATGGTAATGGGTTGTTGGCCACAGAGGACCACAACCATCTGCGGGACAAATACAGCCACCCGCCACCCTGGATTGATAGCTTAGTAAGGACTGTTCCGCTCCAAAGGCAGGCACAACACCCACGGTCACAGATGGCCACCGGCATCCAGTCCTCAGGAAAAACCTCCAGAGACCCAGAGAGGGGGGACAGGGAACGCCCGATGGCTCAAGGAGCAGCCTTAGTCTGTCTGTCTCCCCCTAACCCCACTCTCATAAACACAAAACTTGAAACAGTCAGAGGCATTGGAGAGCGATAGATTTCAGCGGCAAATCAATAGTCAACCAGTAGCACGGGTGGGATTCTAGCTTAGCACACTCCTCCTTATCCGATTGCCGGAATAAGTAAATAGCCACTCAGTTGTCTGGACGTAGAGTAGCAGGCAAAAGCGGAGGGCAGTACAAATATATTCATGTACAGTTTTTCAACAGTCTTGCTTTCACTTTCGCACTTTTGGGTTACAGGTTTTCCGCACTCCACTATCATGCGGAAGTACCAAAGTGCAGAGGGGTGAGGAAACCTGGGTTACCAACGGAGGTCGGCCAATGACTTACTTGCAGTTCTTAGTGACTGGAGTAACCCCCTCCATGCCGCTCCACCACGAACCACCAATAACCACTTGTGCCTCCACTTCACCTCTGTGCAGCACTCCGCACTCGTGTTAGGGTTAAATGCTCCTCCTCCACCTCACATGAGCATAGGCAGCAAAAACAGACTGGAAAGGCTGGCAGTCCCCCACCAATAATCACTTGTGCCTTGACTTGACTTCACCTCCGCGCCACGCTCCGCACTTGTGTTAGGGTTAAATGCTCCTCCTCCTCCACCTCACGTGAGCATAGGCAGCAAAAACAGCAGTAAATGTGCTAATCATCTTCATACCCAGTTTATAAAGGCTGGCGATTTCAACACTATTTTAAGCACCTTCCTAGGTGCTTAAAACAGCAGTGTTGCTAGAGCTCTTTCATTCTCTGCACAGGAAATTCACAAGGGCATGTATGATTTTGAGCTTTTAGACCTGTGGAGGAGACTCCATCCAAGTGATAGGGAATATTCATATTACTCTTCAGTCCATGAAATGCAGTCACGGATTGAATGTATCTTAATCGGGACGCGACTGTTACATAGGTCTTGAGAGTGTGTTCTGCTCCTCAGGACTCTATCAGAACACCCCTGCTTATTGTGGGCATTTCTTCTTGAGGAGAATGCGATTGAGCAACGTCTCTGGCATTTTAAATTGCATGCACTGTCGGATGTAGCATTTAAAAGTGACAATAATGTGGTCATTAACACCTTTTTTTAAACTAATATCGGCTTGGTCCCCCTGAATATTTACTATCTGGGACACAGTCAAGGTTTATCTTCATGCTGCATAGGCATAGAGAATGGAGTCCATAAGGCCATAAGGAGGAGTTTGACGGAACTCGAGGTAGAGATCAGACAACTTGAGATTGAAATGGATCAGGTCCAGCAATAAAATCCTGCTTCCATCAATAAAAGTTCAACTGGACCAATTCCGCTCACTGGCAGATCAGGAGGTGAAATTAGTTTCTGCCCAGACACAGACCCGAAATATGGAGAGGACGGAAGACCTGCCGCTTACTAGCCTTACTGTTGTGTTCTGAAAGAGCCATCACCTCTTTTGTTTTGCTGTAGTCGCCCCGAGTGGGACGGGTATGCCCAGACATGGGTCCCGTGACTGCTGGGCCGAGAGACCCAAGCTACTCCTCACTGATGAGGCCTAACAAGACCAAAACATGTTTGTGGATGCTTGTGGTCTCGTGCAGAAGGGATGCGACCTAGTAGTTCAGGCTAGACTGCCCCTTTTGGGGTAGGACCAAGCCTGATTTGCATATGTTCTTTCCCCTTTTGTAATGGCTTGGCAGGCAAAGAACAATGGCCCGGAGGGTTGCCTAGAGCAATACCAGTAGTTAAGATTAATTCTAAACCTTCCATCACCCCTTTTGTTTTGCATTCTGAACGGGGGCCTACCAACATAGCGACCATATTGAACGATGAAGGGACACTTATGTCAGAACTGAGTGATAGTGTATATGTTTCATACTTCTAGCAAGACACTGTATGCTAGGAAGCATGCACAATTCCCTATGGAACTCAAAGCAAACCTATGCGATATGCCAATGCGTAAGTTAAATCAGAGCACCCTATACTCTTAAATGCCCCAATCACGGAAAAGGATATAATGAATGCCATTGCAGCGCTACCCACCTCAAAAGTCCTGGTGTCGGATGGTTTAACGGCTGTATTTATTTAACGAATTTAGTCCTAAAGTGTCCATGCACTTGTTGAAAGTCTGGCAAGAAGCTTTCCAGCAAGGCTCCCTCCCTCCTTCTATGGTGAAGCCATGATTACGCTAATCCTGAAGCCCAGGAAAGACCCCACTAATTGTACCTCCTATAGACCCATAGCACTACGTGTGGTGGCATATATCTAGTTGGCAGATATGAACTCTTGTCAGGACAGGAAGTTCTGTGGATGAGGGGGCAGATAGAAAAAGGGGGAGGGAGGTGTAAGGAACTCCTGGTGGCAACAGTAAAGACAGACACAAGTGATCACAGTTCAAGGGTGTTTATTAATCTGTATGCAGGTTGGAAAAACGCCTAATTTAAACCTAAATCTAAGATAGGAGCAAGCGTCGACCATCAAACGAAAATAAGGCAGTCCTAGTGGCATTGTGTCAAATGAAAAAGGGCCTATACCAAGAAACCTATTGCCAAGCCTTCCAACTAATCGAAAAAGGGTGTGGGATAGTTTTCAAAAAAAGTAAGAAGTGTTCACAAATAATATGTCAGGATATGGTAGCCTGGGTCTTCCTTGCCCACGTTTTGAGCACGGGTTAAGGTGGGGTCTTGGAGCACAGCACAGTCTCGAGCTGTCCCAGCATGAGACGACAGTTCTGTTTTAGCTTATCAGGAGCCTCGATGACCAAGTCTCTTTTATCTTCAAAAAGTCTCTTGCCTTCTAGGGTGAGTAAAATAACAAACACAAAGTTCCTTTTCAGGTACCAATCACTTTCCACAAATCATATATACAGTCCCCTTTCAGTGGGTCTTGGGTGATGACTTCCACCCCAGGAACCCCCTCTTCTGGGCTTGGATCCTAAAACAGTTCCTATCAATATCAAGGCCTTCAGTGGTTGATTCTCCTGTTTCCGAGGGCCTGATAGGTTTACAAAAATGACCAACAAACGCATTTTACGCATTCCTCAGGGGATGGCTTCACCCCTGGGTCCCCCTCTTCCGGGCGCAGACCCCTCGTTGCTTTCCGTCTCCCTCCACTGGGTTCACTATGGCTTATTTTTCAGGTGATGGCTTCACCCCTGGGTCCCGCTCTTCCGGGCGCAGACCCCTCTTTGCTTTCAGCCTCCCTCCACCGGGTTCACTATGGCTTTCTCTTGGTTCCTAAATCTTAATGTCTTGTCTAACAGTTCATAGTGGACATCCCTCTACCAGGTTCACGTTTGTCAAAGCACTGTTTTTTGGGACTTTAGACTTTGTCCCCTCTTAGTCAGCATCACTCTTCCGGGTTCACTCTGTCCAACTTCACATTCACATTTACTTTCAATGTTTGCAGGATTTCCCCAGCATGGGGTCTGGCATGGATTCACATGCTCATGAATATTCCCCGTCGTCAGGCTGGGAATCCTCGGTAAAGAAAAAATCAGTTTCAGTTTCGTTTCTGAACTGTCTTTCTACTAGTAACCAATCACTGGTCTCTGGGTCATACTGCCCCCAACCAATGACTGCCCTCTACCTAAGCCCCTCCTCTGGCAGCCATCTTCAGATTTTTACCGCACGTTCAAGAGTCCTCGTGCTATAGCTCTCAAGCTTTTACTGCATTTTGCGATTTTTCGAAGAGTTTACTTCTGATCAACGGGGACCCATTTCGGAATTTTCTCCGCCCCTCAAGGGCGAATTTTTGTCGAGTTTTCACTTCTCGGAGGATTCCGGAAGACCTTTGAGGCCTACGCCGCGTGGTCATGGCCCAGGACAAGGGAAACACGACTCCAGGACCGAAGCTGTTCAGAAGCTGCCCTGGATGCGGACTACAGAATGTCTTCAAGGAAGATGAGCACCCCCGGTGCATCTACTGCCTTCACAACCACAAATCGCACGTGGAGAAGGACTGTGCGTTTTGTAAGAACATGTTGGAACGACAATGAGGGATCGTCGTACCCGACTTGCCAACTGGCTGGAGGGGAAAGCCCCGGTCGAACCAGACGGCGACAGCCGAGGGGGAGCGAGGCAGCGATCCTCCCCACAAGGTGAAGGCCTCAGGCACGCCCAAAGTCACGAAGGCCCTGATTCACCTGGCTAAGGCCTCGATCGAAGGAGTTGTGGCGCCCTGGCGAAGCCTGTGGAGGCTAACCCAGTAGAGACGACATCCAGACCTAGAGTTTCCCTGCCACCCCGGAGGGAATCCTCTTTTCAGCCTATCAATAAGACCCCCGTGAAACCCCGGGTGGAGAAAGAGGGGGGCACGGTAGCCATAACGGACACAGATACCACCTCTGAAGATGAGCTGGCTGGCATCGCAAAGATCCTGGACAAGAGGTTCGAGGAAGTCCGGTCCTACGGGATGGATCCCGACGAGGCGGACGTAGAAAGCGACGGTGGAGCCGACGAAGAGCCGCGGACTGTGGAGGAGACGGAGGACCCTACTCCCCAGCCGACGCTCCCGTCGCAACTGGTGCCTATGCCACAGGACAACTCAGGAGCAATCTTGATGGCTATCCAGGCCATGTGTACGGAGATAAGGACAAGATTGCCCTTAACCCCAGCGGATGATCCAGCAGCACCTGGACCGTCGGGAAGCCCACTGGACAAGCAGAGGTGAATCCATCCTCCCCCTCCTTTCCAGCCTTCACCTCCCTACCCTCCACCGAGGGATGAGACTGGAACGGAGACAGTGACGACGGGGACGGACGATGACGGTGGTGACGACGGGACGGATCTCCCATCACCTCCTGCCCGGGCCTCCCCTCCCGACGAAATTGGCTCTTTCCACGCCATGATCGGCAGGGCTTCGGAGCTCTTCCAACTTTGTACCGAAGAACAGAAGAAGAAGGAGGGCTTCCTCTTCCAGCGACGGGAGGCCAAGAGGAAGACCGTCCTCTCAGTACCGTTACTAGACGACATCTGGGACGAAGGACTGTCGCTACTCAAGAACCCGTCCACGGCTCCTGCGAAGAGGGACCGTTATGAGAAGAAGTACCGGGTCCCAGATTCCGCCCGATGTGCCTCAGAGCTCAGCTGTCCCTGTATTCGGTGGTCTGCACAGCGGCCAAGAAGAAATCGGCAGGGGCGACGGGATCAGCTTCCACTTTCCCACCGGACGGCGAGGGGAAGAAGCTGGACGCCATGGGGCGACGAGTTATCTCATGCAGACCAGGGTACTGGACATGGCCTTCGACGGGAACAACCTGTTCGGCAAGGCAGTGGACGAGTCATTGCAGGCCATCAAGGCGGACACCGAGACGGCCTGGGCCTTGGGTTCTCTCCAACAACGACGGCCACCCTTTCGGACCTCCGGAGGCAAATCTCAAGGTGCCTCCAAAGGATTTGGTGGCGGTTCCTCGTCGTACCGCCAAGCGGCCCATTCATCGTCACAGGAGGCCTACAGAGGCCGTGGCAAGGCCGGAGGACGTCGTCGTCGCCAGGGAGGCCAAGACGCCAAGGCCTTGGCGAAGCAGGATTGAACTGGCCACGGCATCGGGCCCCCACCAAAGCACCCCAGTGGGAGGCCGGCTGGTGAAATTCGTCAGCGTGTGGGAGTCCATCTCCACCGACCGTTGGGTGCTGGACGCGCTGGGCCGCGGGCACACTCTGGAATTCCAAAGAAAGTGTCCCCGTCTACCACCTGTGGCCAGGAAGGAAAACCACGTCCCACAGCTACTTCGGAGGTACAAGCAATGCTGAAAAAGGGTGCGATAGAACTCGTCCCGAAGAGGCTCCAGGGGCTCCGGAGTGTACTCGCGGTACTTCCTCGTCCGAAAGAAGACCAGCAGTTGGCGACACCTCCTGGACCTTCGTCGTCTAAACAAATACATCAAGTCCCAGAAATTCCAGATGGTCACCCTCCAGCACGTGTTGGGACAGCTGGAGGAAGGCGACTTCCTATCGTCGCTGGACTTGGAGGATGCCTACTTCCACATCCCCATTCTCAAAGGACATCGAAAGTTCCTATGATTCGTGGTCCAAGGACGACACTATCAGTTCAAGGCCCTTCCCTTCGGATTGAAGTCAGCACCCAGCGTCTTCACCAAGTGCCTGGCACCGGTGGTGGTGGCGCGGCTGCGCCTACAGGGGATCCACATTTATCCCTAACTGGACGATTGGCTCATCCGAAGCAAAGTCAAGGAAACTCACCGTCGATCACACAGCGAAGACTGTCCAACTGCTCACGGATCTGGAATTCTCGATCAACTTCGCAAAACCCCACTTGGTACTGTCGCAAGACGCCCTGTTCCTGGGAGCCAGACTCGACACAGTGGCATGATTGGCTTCGCGGTCGGAGGAAAGGACGAAGGCCATCTTGGGCAAGGTACAACGGCTGTTGACCATGGACGTGGCTAGGGTGAGGTCCATCAAGTCCCTACTCGGCATGATGTCATTGTGCATTTACTGCATGCGCCTTGCTGATGCGACCACTGCAGGAGTTCCTCGACGCCTGTTGGATGCAAGCGGCGGGCAGCTTCAAAGACAGGATCTCACTCAGCGAGACTTTCCGCCAAGCGATCCGGTGGTGGGGCACCTGCGCGCATCTAGCGGCGGGCATGGACTTCCAGACCCCAGTACATCAGGAAACGGAGACGACGGACGCCTCCCTGGAGGGATGGGGAGCGCACACCGGAGATCTCCATGCAAGAGGCCTTTGGCTCCCGGAGGAGAGGTCACTACAAATCAACGTCCTGGAGCTCCGAGCCATATTCTGGGCCCTCAGGTCATTCCTTCCGTCCCTCAAGGGCAAGGTGGTAAGGGTCTTCACCGACAACACCACCACAATGTTCTACATCAGGAAGCAGGATCTGTAGCACTGGGCCGTTGCCCAAGGGATGTTCCTGGTACCTTTCCATCTGGCAGGAATAAAGAAAACCATTGCTGACTTACTCAGCAGGGAGCTGCGCTCGTGCCACGAGTGGGAGCTTTGGCAGGATCAAGTGGATCTCCTATTCTGACGTTGGGGCAATCCCCAGATCGACCTATTCGCGATGGTGACGAATGCCAAGTGCCAGAGGTTCGCCAGCAGGTTTCCCCAGCCGGGGAGCATGGGCGATGCCTTCTCATTCCCATGGGACGGCCTGTTCCTGTTTGCGTTCCCTCCATTGCCGTTGCTGCTGCGACTCAGTCAACTCAGACGGTCCCAGTGCAGGATGATCCTCATCGCTCTGGCGTGGCCGAGGCAGATCTTGTTCCCGGATTTTCTGGACATGTCAGCATCCTCCTGGTCAAACTACTGACGGACGCGGATCTTCTCGCCTGGGAAGGAGGCGCCATCCTCCATCACGACCCAGGATCGCTGAACCTGCAGGCCTGGCTCCTGCAGCACTAGAGTTCGGAGGGTACCATAACTCGGCGGACTGCAAGGAGGTGCTTGCTTGCAAAGGCCAGGGCGTCCTTGACTCTCAAGTGCTATGGACACAAATGGACGAGGTTCTCTGTCTGGTGTCGTGCACAGAAGATTAACCCTCTGCGGATTACGGCCCCTCAAGTGCTGCCGTACTTACTATCGCTGGCCAAGGCGGGGCTGGCACATGCCTCCATCAAGATCCATCTGGCGGCTATCTCCCGCTACACCAGAACTTCGGGGCGGTCATCTCTGTGGTCTCATCGCCTGGTGAAGGAGTTCATGAAAGGACTGTTCCGGTCGTTCCTGCCGGTGAAGGCCCCGGCCCCGGCGTGGGAGCTCAACGTGGTGCTGACCAGGCTCATGGGGCCGCCATTCGAGCCTCTGCATTTGGCACAGTTGAAGTTCCTGTCGTGGAAGACAGTGTTTCTTGTGACCATCACCTCTGCACGACGAGTGGGAGAGATCCAGGCCCTCTCCTGTAAACCTCCATACCTGTCATTCCACGAGATGAGGGTAGTGCTGAGGATGCACCCCTCCTTCATGCCCAAGCTGCCGTCGGACTTCCATCTCAACGAGCCTTTGGTGTTACCTGTTTTCTTCCCGTTGCCTTCGGCGCTGGCTGAGAGGACTTTGCACTCGCTGGATGTGGCTAGAGCGCTAAAGTTCTACGTGGACCGCACAAAGAGTCTTTGGAAGACATCACAGCTGTTTGTGAACTTTGGACCTGTGAACCAAGGGAAGGCTCTCTCGAAGGCTTCCATTTCCAGATGGCTCTCAGGCTGCATCATGCACTGCATCATGCTCTGTCACCGGTTGGCAAACCGACCGTTACCCGGCTGTCCGAGAGCCCATTCAACCAGAGTGATTGCTGCTACCATGGCGTTCCTGTCTGGTGTGCCCCTGCTGGACATCTGCAGGGCAGCTACGTGGAGGTTTACGCACACCTTCACAAGATTCTACTGCGTCGACCGGGATTCCAGGGAGGAGTCCAGAGTCGGCCAGGCAGTGCTGTGCAGCCTGTTCGCCTGAAGGTGAGCCTGGTGAGGAGGTAAGTGATGCTTGATGTTGAGTTGTTGAAATGCTTAATGTTGAGCCTTGCCACCTCCCGTGGTTCTGCATGTGTGTACTGCTATGTATTCTTGTATTCATGAGCATGTGAATCCATGCCAGACCACATGCTGGAGAAGGAACATGTTACTTACCATAGCTGAGGCAGAATTATAAGGATTTGATTTGTATTTTGCTCCGGGTAGTCGTAGCAGTGTCAGGTGTCATCTTGGCTTGGAGAAAGCGGGAATGTGGATTGCAACATCGTGACCTTGGCTTCTGCGTTCCGATCAGGGCTGTTCTGCATGGTCAGCACCTTGTAGCTCTGCATAGCCTGCTCTGGGCCTGCTGACTCTGGTTTGCGGCCTACTTCGGCTTGGTTGCATGTTATGTGATAAGGTCCATAAGGATAGGGGTGCGAGGGTGCGGTGTGGTTCTTTGCGCATTGGTCCAGTTAGGGTCTTGTCTCCAGGGTTAGTAGCATGAAGTCTCTGCAAGCATATAAACAAGCTCTTCTGGCGTCTGGCGTTTCTGCGAAGAGATTACTGGCCTATATGAAAAATAATAACAATGCACGTCTGTGAGTGGTCATGGTCCGCTACGTCATAGGACTGAGCGTGTACTTCGTGTGGTTTGGTGTGTGTCTGATTCAGGTGCGTGGTAGCACATGGCCTTCTGTCTGTTGAAGCTATGTCGTCATGTCATCTCTAAAGATGGTGGCTTAGGTTGTGAGACGGTTAAGTCAAGCTGGCCCATGTGATCGGCTTCGGCTCTGTCTTGGTTCCCACCCCGTGCTCTGGGTGGTATGCAGCTAGGTTTCGCAGGTGGGGTATGGTCACGGTGAATGTTGACATCCGCGGTAGTGGACAGAGGTGCAAACTCATCCTGCTGAGGGTACTTGGGTTGTGACGTCGTTGACCATAGTTTGTACATTGGCTCGGGGAAGGGACTGTCCCATTTTCCCTCTTCAGCAGCGCTTTCTATGCTGCCTTCACACGGCACAAGGCAGTCCCAGGAGTACCCCTCACTGGCCGGCCTCCCAGGACGCCGTGCTTACGGTCCGATTAGGGAGCCTCCCATGCAACAGTGCACGCAGTTGCTTACTAGCACCAATTCCGCCGCCAGCTTCCTCACTTCATATGGCGGGCGGGGACTCCCACAGCACAAACGCTGCGCCTCCTCTATCATACGCCGACAATTTCTGTTCAGGGCATAATGAGCCCACACCCTTCCAATAGCTGGTCACGAGTTTATGTGTCAGACATACCGCATATCACTCCCCATTTCTGCAGGGAATCTCCACACATCCACGGAGCTGACGCGAAGGCCACCGTTTTGGCTGTCACACAACAGTGCCCCTCTTCAGTGTTATTTTCTTTTGGTGTCACACAATGACATTAACTGCAATCACTTGCCATAGACTTCCTCTTCCCAACTAGTGATGTACAGCAAATAGTCTCCTGTGAAAAAAAACCAACAGTATTGTTTTTGTATATATTAATATAAAAGAAACATTCCCAGTTGTTAATAACAGACACACGTTTCTAAATACATGTTGTTCCCTGCCGGCACGGTCAATCTTTATTTTTTTTATAACAAATCGTTTCAAATGCCTGAGTATAAAAACAACATTTCCTTTTTATGAGAAAAAAACATGTTTTTTAATGCCACAACAAAAAAACGATATCCTCCCCGTCGGGGAATTGAACCCCGGTCTCCCGCGTGACAGGCGGGGATACTGACCACTATACTAACGAGGATTCATGTTCGCGGTATCTACTTCTGACTAGTGTGTTGTCAGAAATTCATGCACTCATGGTCGTGCTAATTATTCCTTAGGGTGAGGTTGCACAGCGCACATGCACATCAGAGGGAAAACGTGCATCTGATCTGATCATGTTTTTCTCAAGCAGCATGACAAAACTCAAGGCGGTTGTACGAACGATCACAAACGAGTGAGGCATGGGACAGATGAGGCTGAGGCTGGACGAGGTCCCTTCAAGTGCTCGTACAAGGGGCCCATCTCCATTGGCAAATATTTTAAATTACAGAAGACTCACGCACACAAGTTCCTGTTGCAATATCTACGACGAGTATCTTCAGTGTGTGCTGGCCGTTCAACTTAGATTGTCTGCTTTTTATGTCTTTAGAGGCGGCAGCTGAGCCGTGCTGCAGAATCGTTGGAATAAAAAGGGGCGGGACGGAACTTTTGTTACTTATGATCACCAAATGAACAGGGGAAAAGCTTCCACAAGATACTTAATGGTTCACAGAACCCAGTCTCATTGTGGTTTGTTTGTTGTAGGGAAATCACCAACACTTCCTTCTTCCTCCTCCTCCCAGTATTTACTTCTGAGCAGTGGTGGGAATGGAAAAAATGTGCCGAGGTGGGGGAGGAGTTGGGCGGGGGGAGGGGGCAGAGGGGGCGTGGTCTAGAAGGGGCGGGGTTGGTATTGGCCATCCAATCGGACAAAAACTTTAAAAAAGAAAGAGAAAAAAGCGCCCACCACGGCAACATTGCCTTTTACCATCGAGCAGGGCTTTAAGTGGGCCGGGGACTCCCTTAAGTCCCGGAAGGCTCAGAAATTTCGTTTTGAGCCGGACCCACTAATCTCCCCTGCCAGGCCACTACACGAAAAGGATTTTTTTCTGAAGCCTGAAGCTCTCGCGCGTGTGCGAAAGCTTCAGGCTGCAGAAAAAAATGCCTTTCAGCCATAATGGTGGCTCCGCACCTGCGAGGCATCCCTTTTTTTAGCAGGAGATACCCGTGGGCCGGCGCCACCATTATGGAGAAAATGTGGCACTGCCCCTTGCCTACCCAGCTGGCAAGGGGCAGTGCCACCTTTAAGGCTGAACAGGCGAGGCCCTGTCCCGTGACAGGCAAGCCTATAGAAAATAAATGCAGAGATCAACACTCTATCCCCTATGGGGAGAGGGTGTTGATCACTAGAAAAGAATGCCTGGCAGGGGTGCCAGTGGCCCATTGAGCCGGGGCCATAGCTCTCAACCATTTATGTCGCAAAGGCGGGTGAAAACACCCGATTTTATTTTTGGCGGGTGAGAGGCCCATTGAAACGAATGGGTGTGCATGAAGCTTGGCGGGTGAGTCAGCTGTTTACAAGGCGGGTGACACCCGCCAAAAGCGTGTGAGTTGAGAGCTATGCCGGGGCTCCTCGGGGGAGCGTGGCCTAACGGGCCAGCAGGACCCCTGCAGTTAGGCCACGTCCCCTTGATGAGCCCTGGCTCATTTTGTAGTGCCAAAAAAAGAAAAGAAAAAATAAAAACGCCTGCGACGGCAGCATTGCCATTTACCACCGGCTTTGGTGTAATGCACGATGCTCGCTACATGTACAACTGATTCCTTTCAGTTGTACATGTAGCGAGCATTGTGCATTACACATCAGTGCCAAAGCCGGTGGTAAATGGCAATGCTGCCGTCGCGGGCGTTTGTTTTTTCGTTTTCTTTTTTACAGCGTGGTTCATGGGCTTGGGCGGCTGACTCTGGCCGGATCCTGAGATCCGGCTACACATCTGCTGCCGGATCTCGGATCCGCCGAGAGCTGGCCCAATGACCAGCACTGCTTCTGAGGCAGAAGCCTCCATAATAGGATCTTTTTTTCAAAATTAGTTAAGTCCTGCCTCTTTCGCCTGGAAATGTAATACCTCTCTACAGCCACAAAACCTCAGGTAAATGTTCCTGTCTCCTACAACCTCTTGCTGCTGAACATTGGGGGCAACTTTGCTGGCCTGTGCATAGCTGCCAAATTTCCAATTTTCGTTCTCATTGCATGCTGGGACGTGTAGGCCCATACTAATTCAAAACAAAACTACAAGTCCCAGAATTCAAAGGGAATATGAGGATTGACTTGCGGTGTCACACATGCATACATGCCAACAGTCGAAAGCACCTGAAAGCACGGCAGGTGTTATGTAATATTTGGTATCCCATACCATTCCGGTCTTTGAAGATCACAGACCAAAGTAGGAGAGTTCAGGTACGTCATTTCACCAAAATGCCAGGGGTAGCAGAAGTGACATCACACAACCCTGGACCCCTGATGACATTACCCCACCCCGAAGTGATTTTGCAGGAAGCAATGGAACACGATTTTTCACCAGTTGACAAAACAGGAAGTGGGATCCCATAGCATTGTACACTACGAAAAATATGGTTACAATATCACTATAATGTGATGTACATTTCCTACAAGAATGGATCGCCATATGTATCCTTAAGATCAGTGTGTATAGGCCCATATTACCAAATTACTGTGAATGAAAGCAGACGTCCATGACCAAATGATAATGATGTGTTATTATATAGCACTTACGCTTAAGCGCTTTATATGGAAAAAATATACACCCAATCTGTGTTGGTACTCATTTATCAACCTCAGAAGGATGAAAGGCTGAGTTGAGGCATTTTAGAACAGACTAAATCAGTGACTCACCCCCTGAAGTGTGCCTGAAATAAACCTTTAATGAGTCTGGCAATTATTGTATAGAATTCCAGAAAGACACATTATTTGGTATTCCTATTCTTTCTTATTAGGGTCAGTGCTGAAAGTGTTAGACTTGTGGCACTCCTGTTCTTATTTCTCTTTTCTTTTTTTTCAGTGCTTGAATAAGAACGCCAGCCACTCCAGAAGTAAAGAGCCACATGGATCTGGCCACAGCCAGCCCAGGAGCTTGCATTACAAATGTATTTTTTTGTTTTTGTTTTTTAGAGGTCGCAAGGGAGACCACAGAGGTTGCAAGGGAGACTTCAGAGGTCGTAGTTGTGACCTCTGGCGACCCCTAAATGACGTCCCTGGGAGAGTTCTGAGCCTGCTTAATTAATGAAAGCGTATTAACACGCTGCAGTGGTGGCCTTTTAAAGGGGCCTAACAAAACCTACATTTGGGGTGGGTAAGTGGTGATGGGAGGAACGACTTCAGAAAATAGGTGGGGCAAACATACAGGCTCTGCCCACACTCTTCTACTCCCCCATGGTCTGGTTTGGGGACCAACTATCAAACCATATATTTTAAAGCGCAATATGCAGAAAGGCACTGGACGTTTTTCTTGAAAGTAGCAGCTTTAAACTTTTACTGTGTTTTTTCAAGTACTGAACAAACACAGTAAAACTTTAACACCACCATTTTTGGGAAAGGCTTCCCTTACCTCTCTGCCTAACAAAATGCAAGTGCGCACATCCAGGGGTGCAACTAGGATACAATGTAGGTGGGGGCTAACCCTTCAAATGTTGGGAGAGGCGCTAACTTCAGACACCGTGGAGGAGTGGCAAACTTGTGTAGGACCATCTAACTTCTTTACTCATTGTAATGAGACTATTCTAGTGCAGCTTCAATGTTACAATCAGTTAACGCTCTTCTTTAAGTCTGAAAACACCCACTTCTAGCAGATCCTGAAGGTCCCAGAAAGTGTGAAAATGGCAAATGGTGTGCAATGAAAGACTCAATATCATAGCATAACAGGACATAGCAGAGTCTGGGTCAGTACTCTGGACGGCCCAAGCACCTTCAGTGACTGGGAGCAACATGGGAGAAACTGTGATGTTGGTTCTACCACAGTTAGTCCGCTACACTAGCATCTCTGGTGCAGTCAGTGACTGGCTGGTGAGACTATGTCTGCCTGTCAAAAGAAGTGTTACGAGAATGGGGGAGGGCCAGTGTCGCATTAATGCAATTCTGTGTGACTGTATTGGAGCTACTAGCAGAGGAGCACCAGGGTACACCAATTTGTCCCAACACTTATGAAAACTGCCCTATTGTAAGGGTGTAAACGAAATCACTTATAAGCACTCCAATTTTGCAGTTGACGTCAGGGTGAGATTACATTATTTGCCCGGGATCACACACGCTAAACAGAGAAGCATGGATTTTAACCAACTCTGCAATTTGGGCACGGCCATCTTCTTCGACGCTTTACTTGGAAAAAATATTTAAGTTTTGGGTGTCAAGGACTACAATAATACTGTCTCATAGAGTTTACTTACAAAATACACAAATTGCATAGTAAAGCATCATGACAACATGCAAATCCTTATAGTAGCATGTTGAGCCAAAATAATGTCAGTTTACCTTTTATTTTTCCACATCCTGAATGCAAAACTATAAGATGCAAAAGGCAAAATATATTTACCCACTTCATTTTCAGAGCTTTAAGTCACACAATAAAAGTAGTTGTGTAATAAACTCACGTAGGTTTGAAGAAAACCTCCAGCGTGTTGTTATGTATGGTTTTAGACCATTCAACTAAGGACATCAAAGCAAACTTTACTTTTTAGCATATCAAGCTATTAGACATTATGTGTATGAACACATTATCAAAGGGTGCTTTATTGTGTTGCTGGCTTTAACTGTCACAGATGTGCAAGGTGACTGGTGGTCTTTCAGTTGGAAATACACCTTTATGCATAAGAAAGGCTATGGTGCTGATGACAAAAGAAAGGTGTTGTAGAGTTCATTATGGCACTGGCTGTTGCATAGCACCCCTCCTGGGAGCATGGTAGCTCCCAGGATGTTGTAATGGGTCACGTGGCAGTAGCCACGTGACCAACTTAATAAAAGAGACTGGCCGTTTCCAGCGAGTCAGTCGATGCCATACTGACTCCTGTGTCTGCATGCACCATGCTGGTGCAGCGCAGCGTGCTGTGGGCCCACCACGTGGCCGGGCCTGAAGACGGTGCCCCTGCTGGACAACGCCATCCACACAGAAGGATCCTGCCGTGTGAGCCCCGGCCTGGGTGCCCTCAGGACCAGGGGCTGATGGACCTGTGGCGCCGGTGCCCCGGAGCCCAAGAGGACGCAGGGTGCTCCCTGCGGTCCGCAAAGAGCAGCATGGCTCGTCCGGTGATCCGGACCCGAGAGGGTGTCCCCTCTGGTTCTCACACCTGCATGAGTGCAGATCCGGTGGGGGCCTGGTGAAGCAGGCCCCGCAACAATGGTGACGAGGATCGCCCGGACCCGCGGGTGTCGGGCGGGCGCTTGAAGGCCTATTCGGGCGTGGAGCTTGTGGGTGGCCTAGGACTCCGTATCCTGTTGGTGCGGACCCCTGGTGTCCACATGGTGTGCAGCGTTGGCCGCAAAGGAGTGAGTGGTGGAGTCAGCTGCGGATGGGGGCCGGCGACCAGCTGTGACGGCCCCGAACTACAGGTGGAGTCGGCCGCAGTACTAAGGCAGTACTAGGGCCACCAAACAGCTGACGTGGCCTCTGGGAAGGTGGATCTGCGCCCCTCCCCCAGTGGAGAAAGAACAGGCTGGCGGCTACCCCGCATTGAGGAGGCGTGGCCCCTCCCCCACCCGCAAGAAGGAAGAGTGGCGATATGCGCCACGAGACAAAGAAAAGGGCAGGGCCCAACTCCAACTGGGCCCGCAAGGACAAAATGAAGGCGGGAGAAGGAAAAGGTTGGCGGCTGCCCTGCAATGAGGAGGCGCCCTCCTCCTCCCCCAGTGGAGCCGCAACAAGAGGTATGGTGACTCCAACCCGCAACATGACGAATGCGGGTCGGACTCCGCGATGGGGAGGGGAGGTGCGGACCCCACCCCAAGAAGGGATGAAGCGGCTGGAGCCGCAACAAAGAGGTGAGCTGCCTGCCCCTCCCCCACCCGCAAGACGCGCTGTGCGGGAGCCGCGGCTGCCGTGCTGGCCTGGAGATGTGGCTGGTGCCGGCACCGCAGATGTGGGGACTGCTGCAAGTGAGGGGGGCCGCCAAACAGCTGACGCGGCCCCCATGGGAGGTGGGCCCAACACCAAGGGCCTGCACACAAAAAAAAAACGGGACACATGCCCGCGCCAGCCCATCCAAGACCCGGGCCCGCCGCGGCAGCTGAGATAACAAGAGAAAAAATGCAGGCTGAAAAGGGAGGCCTGCGCATCCCAGGAACAAACGAGGTGGGCGTGGCTGAAACAACCCAGGGCCACAGCGGTGAGAAAGGCAACACTGTGGTACAGCAGGTGCCCAACCCACATTATCTGGCACCGGCTCCTTCTATCATCATGAGGGAGCGAAACCAACATCAAGCACAGTGGGGAGACATCCAAAGGAACATGTGGGCAAGCAAGCCGGGGGCACCCAGAAGAGCAATGGCTGATTGCCTTGTGGCTGCCTATCAGCAAGGAGGTCAAGGGCCTCGTACCAGCAAATGGCCCCAGTCACAATCCGGGCCCAGTGGTGGTGAATCTGGTATTTCCACAAGGGGGGGTTGCAGCTCTCACGAGTGCTTGTACGCCCTCCTAGGCCTGTTGCCCACACCTCCTGCCACCAGTGTCTCTTTGCCAATTCTGCCCCAGGTGGTGTAGGAAGTGTGATGGGTGACCTTTTGTTCAGCACTCTGCCACGTGTGGCAGACCCCCCGATGTAAGTGTACCCGGCTGATGTGGTCCTGTGCCCCCCCCCCTAGGTGCGGTTTTCCGGCCCTCTTGTACTCTGACACCTCCATGAGGGAGAGGAAGTGGAACAAAAGGGGCCTGCTGCCAAGGTGCCAGTAGCCCATCACAGGTGCCCCCAGACTATGGACTTGGCCGAGGTGGCCCCTGGGCCTCCCCAGGTGCGGCTTTGCCGGTTTGTTGTGACTTTGATGTGCCCAACCGAAATGAACATTGGTGAGGGCACGGGATGGTTTCCGGCAACTCCACGATGGCGTAGGATGGCCATCACCACCGGCAGCCCCATGAAGACTCAGAACCGGCGGACTTGCTTAAAGTGGCCCTGGTTGGGGCAGGGGGAGAGGTGATATTGTGCACACCCGCACATGCAGAGTGCTTCATGTGGTGCCAGGGGCCATCACTGGTGCGTTTGTTTTGTGATAGTAGAACCACTCACCCAGGTTAATAAAGGGTGTGAAAAAAACTAGCCGAGTGGTTGTAGTAGCAGTAGTGTGTGGTTGTGTAGGGTTTTTGTTTTGTTGATATGAAAAAAGTAGTGGTGTTGCATAGCACCCCTCCTGGGAGAATGGTAGCTCCCAGGATGTTGTAATGGGTCACGTGGTAGTAGCCACGTGACCAACTTAATAAAAGAGATGGGCCGTTTCCGGCTCGTCAGTCGATGCCATACTGACTCCTGTGTCTACATGCACCATGCTGATGCAGCCCAGCGTGCCGTGGGCCCACCACGTGGCCCGGCCTGAAGATGGTGCCCCTGCTGGGCAACGCCGTCCACACTGAAGGATCCTGCCGTGTGGGCACAGCGATTGTGTTGCCCCGGCCTGGGTGCCCTCAGGACCGAGGCTGATGGACCTGTGGCGCCGGTGCCCCGGAGCGCAGGGTGCTCCCTGCAGTCCGCAAAGAGCAGCATGGCTCGTCCAGTGATCCGGACCCGAGAGGGTGTCCCCTCTGGTTCTCACACCTGCATGCGTTCAGGTCCGGTGGGGGTCTGGTGAACCTGGCCCCCCAACACTGGCTGCAAAGCCAGGGATGCAGCCTGTGTGTCTCAGGGGGGGCTGTGACTGGGGAAACGGCGGTGCTTGATCATCTGATCCGAGCCAAGCAGATTTCTGTTCCTGATCATTTGAAATATGAAAGGCTCTTCACAGAAGCCCGCCCTCAGCTAACATTTAGCAGGGGGCTTCACGGTCCGCTCAATGACGTTGCGCGCCTGGCCTCGTAGTATGATGACATCTATCTATGAACAGGCTCATTGCTTAATATAAAAGCTTGTGGCAGGCTGACGTTGTAAAATGTGTTTGAGCACCGTCTTCTTTCCAAATGAGCCTGCCACTGCGTGTATTTACAAGCTTTTATATTAATGCAAGGGAGCTTATGAAGCATTTCACTCTGCAGCGTGTTTCTAAGACTTCATCAAAATATGAGACAAGTCTTATAAACATGCTGCAGTGTGGAATGCTGTGGCAGGATCATATTTTAATAAAAAAGAGTTTGTGAAATGCTTCATAAGGCTCCTATTTGTCTTTTTTCCCCAACCATGTGGGTGACACTGGAGAACACCAGTCAGCTTCCAAAACGGTATCTATGCCCTGCTTGTGGACAATAAAGCTCTTATGTTTAGTGGAAAATGAGGCAGGGGGGTTGTGGGGGTGGATCTGTCTCTTTCCAGTAAGCTTTGGGCTGCAGAAGCTCCTGTTATGCCTGAGAGGAGGATCCAGGAGCTCAGTGCTGCTCAGTAGGAAAATAGCGCTAGGGCTAAGTGCTGCGTGCGGCTTTATCCGAGTGCTGTTCCTTTGGAGTCCTATCTCTGAGGGACTGATTTAAGCTGCTCTGTGTCTTAGTACTCCCGCACCCTCTTTGGGGTGTCTCTGTGTGAGTATTTACTGAGGTACTGCTCTTAAAGTTGTCTGACACTTGCCCTTTCTGAATGCCGGCCAAAGCATACATGCCAACCCTCCCAATTTAGACAGGAGACTCCTGATTTTTCAACTAAAAATAGCACTATTTTTTACGGTCTCCCGCCTAAAATAACTATCTCGCCAATGCAATCCTATGGGGAACTGACCTTCTCCCGATTTCTGTAGGGAAATTTCCCTCTCAGGGATTTAAGAATGTTGGCATGTCTGCCAATGTGAGTGCAGTTGCTGCTTTGTGTTGCTGTGTAAGCTTCCCTTTGTAGTGCTCCTCAGTGTGAGTGATCTCTCACAGTGAGATCTGGTCAGTTTTAGTGCTGCTCAATGGGGGTGCTGTTTAGTTTGAGTGCTGTCTCTTGGTGCTGCTCAGTGTGAGTTCTGTCTCGCTGAGAGCTCTGCTACCCAGTGGTGAGAGTACAGCCCAGTGGGACTATTGTCTGTGAGACCTACTCAGTGTGAGTGCTCTGCTGCTCAGTGGTGAGAGTACAGCCCAGAGAATTTGTGGTGTTTCCCTTTTGAGAACCTGTATTACCCCTTTAAGGATGTGACCGGAAAAAAAAGGAGCCTCAACATCCATGTGCAATAGAACGGCAGCACACTCCATGTAATAGCACTGCGCTCCGTATTTCATTGTTTTGGGCATGCAGGCCTACTCTGTGTGATCACAGGTGCCCCCAGACCAGTATGCGTAACTTGGGTGCCACCAGGCCACTGACCCTCTGCCTGATGGAATAGCACCTGCTTGTCCGGTTGCCCCCGACAGCTGAGGTCTTGCTGTGTGACTACGGCCATCAGGGTGATTCCTGCCACAGTAATTGTGTTTTGGGTGCCCCCAGCACCCCTTGGGCTAGCCCAGTTGCAAGGGATAGTTCAAGCAGTGGTTTGGTAAATGTTAAGCCTCAAAATCAAGGGGATACCAAAAATTACAATGCTATATCAGCTATTATATTTGGTATCCCCATAGAAAAGTATGGGAGGACTTAAATGAGCCATAGTGTTGACAAATGATGTAATAACCGCCTTGATACAAGGGATAGTTCAAGCAGTGCTTTACTAAATGTTAACCACCGTAATCAAGGGGATACCAAATATAACAACACCATATCAGCGATTATATTTGGTATTGCCAGACATAAAAGGGTGGAACGATTCCAGAGGGAATCATAGTGTAGACAAATGATGTACTCACCTCCCTGATACAAGGCATAGTTGAAGCAGTATTTTCGTAAATGTTAACCCTCAAAGTAATAGGGATAGGAAATATTGCAGCTAAAAAGGGACTGTTGAAATTGGCATTGCCGAAAAAACAGGATAGAAGGACTCCAAGAAGGATAATACGGTGTAGACCAATACTGTACGCACCTCTATAATTCAAGCCCAATTAAAGTGACATTGGGCCTCATTACGAGGTTGGAGGTAGCCTTGCCGGTTTCACCGGCATAGCTACCCCCAAACTCGGCTCCGGTTCTGGGACCTGCGAATAGAGAATCACCGGGCCATCCCGACCTCGGCAGTCCCGGTAATTCTCCTTGCGCGGGTGCCGGGGCCGGCACGTCCCCATTCCCATTTGAGCCCCCACAGGGCTCAATGGGAATGGGGAGGATGGTAGCAGCGGTACCGTTCATAACGGTACCGGTGCTACCATCATGTTCTGCTCGCGGGTGCCGGTACGGCCACCTTGTCAGACCAGGTGACTGCTAGGGCACCCGTGAGCAGAAGTCCTAGTAGGCGGTACGGTAGCAACGGTGCCGGTAGCGATAACGGTGCCATTGTTGCCTTACCGCCATACTCCTAATGAGGCCCATTGTGTTAAAAGTTAAACCTTGAAATTAAAGGGATAAGGAATACTAGAGGACTGAATCAACTGCTGTATTTAGCATCCACATAAAAAAGGATGATGGAAGGTTTCCAAGAAGGAGACTATAGTGCAGGCCCATATTCTGATACCCTACCAAATACAAGGCAGGCAAAAGCTGTGAGAGTCCTCAAAATCAATGGGATACAAAATACAACATTAGTATAATTAGCTGTTATAGTTGGTATCCCAACAAAAAGGGAGGGAGGACTCCAAAAAGGACAATATAATACAGACACATACAGTACTACCCTCCCTAATTCAGTGTCAATTCAAGTGATATTATATTACACAATAGGCCTCAAAATCAGCCTCAAAGTCAGCTGTTGATTTTGGTATCCCCAGGGGAAAAGGATGGAATGACTTCCAGAATAAGTCAAAGTGTAGAATTATGATGTACTCCCCTCTCCAAATACAAGGAACAGTGCAAGCAGTGCTTCATTACATTTTACACCTCAAAATCAAGGGGAGACCAAGTATTACAACACAATATCAGCGGTTAAATTTGGTATCCCCAGAAAAAAACCTATGATGTAATCCCCTCCGCAATACAAGGGATAGTTCAAGCAGTGTTTTGTTAAATGCTAACCCTCAGAATCAAGGGGATGTCAACTATTGCAACGCTATATCAGCTGTTATATTTGGTACCCCAGAGAAAAGGATGGTATGACTTCCAGCAGGCGTCACAGTGTAGAATTATGATGTACTCCCCTCCAAAATACAAGGGATAGTTCAAACAGTGCTTCGTTAAATGTTACACCTCGAAATCAAGGTGATAACAAATATTACAACACAATATTGTCATGGTGCAGGCCCTAGGATTGTGTGTAAGGAGGCCAGCTGTGGGCCTCAGAGACATAGCCCAGCAACAAAAACCAGGAAAGAGAAACACACACAGAAAAGAATCCAGCCGTATAAAAGGCTTTTGTGTCCTTTCTGCAGGAAAAGGAGCCTGCAGACTACCTCTCCCAGCAGTCACCGGGCCAAGAACTGCAGAACTCCACCCACGTTGGGTGGGACAGGGGCCACCCCCCAGACAACCGTCCTTCAGTCCCTTTGCACGCCTAAGATAAGTAGCGCCAGTGCTGGGGATCCCAAACACGCACTGGAAAAGACGCATACATTTCAGCAAAGCCGCATTAAGGGGCGAACGTTCAGGAAGCCTATCAAGTGGCCAGGGGCACATGCAGGGGCGTCGCCCATATCCTCCAGTCCCCCCTGCTCCAGAGAAGGTAAGTCACCCACGCAGTAGCGTTCCTAGCAACAATCCAGTACCGCGCGCGGGGGCATCCAGGGGCGTATAACTCCAAGAGCAGTGCATGTCATGTGCATATATAATTAGCCACGTGTGTTGACTAAAAGGAACCGCAATTGGTACTAGGCAACTCGTACTGAAGTCGCACCTTGCCACGTGCGGCTAGCAGCACATTAATGACCCGTACTACTAAGTGTGATTTGTAACACAGGAGTCATTTTTACTGCAGAGCCACGTGTAGCTACGTGCAGCTATATTCCACACAAACAAGGTTTAACCCATTACGGGTGCATGCAAACTAATACGGACAGAGCCTGAGACAAGTGGGCTTGCGTGGGGATCACTAATCCGCTGCATGAGTGTTGTAGTGTGTGAGTGAGGAAACACCCGCAGGATAATAACGTACGCTCTCTTTGCAGCATTGAACTGCTCCTGATACCGGACCTGAGTGCGCAGGCAGGAGGCCAGCACTCACCCCAGAGATAAGTCTCTCTTTGGCTTGCTTTTGAGCCTGGTTGTACTATATGGATGCAGTGAGTGGTTTTACTGTCTGATTGTGTTTAATTGTTATTTATCTTTTTTATCCTTTGTTCCCTTGCCTATCCACGTCCACTCTCCTGACCCTCTTTCCGGTTATCTTAAACACCAGTTCCTGTCCAACCAACAGTCCCCTACCCCTCTTTCCCAGACGGGGTCTCTGAGGCCTGTGTAAGCTTTGCCTTGCAGGCACCCAGATCGCGCAGGGGGTGGTTGATTCGTGCCAATCCTGTGCCTGGAGACCGGAGCTGTGACAAATATCAGCTGTTATATTTGGTATCTCCAGAAAAAAAGAATGGGGTGACATCCACAAGGAGTCAAAGTGTACACCTGTGATGTACTCCCCTCCTCAATAGAAGGCATTGTTCAAGCAGTGTTTTGCTAAATGCTAACCCTCAAAATCAAGGGATACCAAATATTACAATGCTATATCAGATGTAATATTTGGTGTATTCACAGCCCGCTACAAGGGATATTTCAAGCAGTGCTTTGATGAATGTTAACCATTGAAATCAAGGGGACAGCAAATATTACAATGCTATATATGCTGTTAAATTTGGTATCCCCAGGAAAAAAGGATGGAATGACTTCCAGAAGGAGTCACAGTGTAGTATTATGATGTACTCCACTCCCCAATACAAGGGATAGTCCAAGCAGTGTTTGTTGAATGCTGACTCTCAAAATCAAGGGGATACCAAATATTACAAAGCTATATCAGCTGTTATATTTCGTATCCCCAGAAAAAAGGATGGGAGGAGTTACAGAAGGAGGCATAGTGTAGGCAAATGATGTACTCACTACCCCAAAACAAGGGCTAGTTCAAGCAGCGTTTTGTTAAATGTTAACCCTCAAAATCAAGGGGAGACCAAATATCACAAAACAATATCAGCTGTTATATTTGGTATACCCAGAAAAAAGAATGGGATGACTTCCAGCAGGCGTCACAGTGTCGAATTATGATGTACTCCCCTCCCTAATACAAGGGATAGTTCAAGCAGTGCATTGTTAAAAGCTAACCCTCAAAATCAATGCGAGACCAAATATAACAACACTATATCAGCAATTATATTTGGTATTGCCAGACATAAAAGGGTGGGGCGATTCCAGAGGGAACCATAGTGTAGAACATGATGTACTCACCTCCCTGATACAAGGCATAGTTGAAGCAGCATTTTCGTAAATGTTAACCCGCAAAGTAATAGGGATATGAAATATTACAGCTCAAAACGGGCTGTTAAAGTTGGCATTACCCAAAAAAATGGATAGAAGGACTCCAAGAAGGATAATACAACGTAGACCAATACTCTACGCACCTCTATAATTCAAGCCCAATTAAAGTGACATTGGGCCTCATTGCGAGGTTGGAGGTAGCCTTGCCGGTTTCACTGGCATGGCTACCGCCAAACTCGGCTCTGGCACCCACAAAAGGGGTATCACCGGCCATTCCGACCTCGGCGGACCCGATAGTTCCCCTTGCGCGGGTGCCAGAGCCGGTATGTTCTCATTCCCATTGAGCCCGCATAGGGCTGAATGGTAATGGGGAGGATGGTAGCAGCGGTACTGTTCATAACTGTACCGTTGCTACCATCATGTTCTGCTTGTGGGTGCCGGTACAGCCACCTGGTCAACCAGCTGGCTGCTAGGGCACCCGCGAGCAGAAGTCCTAATATGGCGGTACAGTAGCAACGGTGCCGCTAGCAATACCGGCGGCGTTGTTCCCTTACCGCCATACTCTTAATGAGGCCCATTGTGTTAAAAGTTAAACCTTGAAATTAAAGGGATACGGAATACTACAGTACTGAATTAACTGCTGTATTTAGCATCCACATAAAAAAGGATGATAGAAGGTCTCCAAGAAGGAGAATATAGTGCAGGCACATATTCTTATACCCTACCAAATACAATGCAGGCAAAAGCTGTGAGAGTCCTCGAAATCAATGTGATACAAAATACAACAAAATACAACATTAGTATATTAGCTGTTATAGTTGGTATTCCAACAAAAATGGAGGGAGGACTCCAAAAAGGACAATATAATACAGACACATACAGTACTCCCCTCCCTAATTCAGTGCCAATTCAAGTGATATTATATTACACAATAGGCCCCAAAATTAGCCTTAAAATCAGCTGTTAAATGTGGTATCCCCAGGAAAAAAGGATGAAATGACTTCCAGAATGAGTCATAGTGTAGAATTATGATGCACTCCCCTCCCCAACATAAGGAATAGTTCAAGCAGTGCTTCATGAAAATGTTAAACCTCCAAATCAAGGGGATACCAAGTATTACAACACAATATCAGAGGTTATATTTGGTATCCCCAGAAAATAGGAAGGAATGACATCCAGAAGGAGTCACAGTGTACACATATGATATAATCCCCTCCCCAATACAAGGGATAGTTCAAGCAGTGTTTTGTTAAATGCGAACACTCAGAATCAAGGGGATGTCAAATATTACAACGCTATTTCAGCTGTTATATTTGGTTCCCCAGAAAAAAGAATGGAATGACTTCCAGCAGGCGTCACAGTGTAGAATTATGATGTAATCCCCACCCCAATAAAAGGGATAGTTCAAGCAGGGCTTCGTTAAATGTTACACCTCGAAATCAAGGTGATACCAAATATTACAACAAAATATCAGCTCTTATATTTGGTATCCCCAGAAAAAAAGAATGGGATGACATCCACAAGGAGTCACAGTGTACACTTATGATGTACTCCACTACCCAATACAAGGCATAGTTCAGGCAGTGTTTTGCTAAATGCTAACCCTCAAAATCAAGGGATACCAAACATTACAATACTATATCAGCTGTTATATTTGGTATCCCCAGAAAAAAGGATGGAATGACATCCAGCAGGCGTCACAGTGTAGAATTATGATGTAATCCTCTCCCCAATACAAGGGCTAGTTCTAGCATTGATTTGTTAAATGTTACACCTCAAAATCAAGTGGATACCAAATATTACAACACAATATCAGCTGTTATATTTGGTATCCCTAGAAAAAAAGGACAGGATAACATCCAGAAGGAGTCAAAGTGTACACCCATGATGTACTCCCCTCCCCAATACAAGGGGTAGTTCAAGCAGTGTTTTGTTAAATGTTAACCCTCAAAATCAAGGGGATACCAAATATTACAACACTATATAAGCTACTATATTTGGTATCCCCAGAAAAAAAGGATGGCAGGACTAACAGAAGGTGTCATAGCGTAGACAAATGATGTATTCACCGGCCGCTACAAGGGATAGTTCAAGCAGTGCTTTGATGAATGATAAGCCTCAAAATCAAGGATACCAAATATTACAAAGTTATATGAGCTGTTAAATTTGGTATCCCCAGGAAAAAAGGATGGAATGACTTCCAGAAGGAGTCACAGTGCAGTATTATGATGTACTCCCCTCCCCAATACAAGGAATAGTTCAAGCAGTACTTCATTAAATGTGACACCTCAAAATCAAGGGTATACCAAATATTACAACACAATGTCAGCTGTTGTATTTGGTATCCCCAGAAAAAAGGATGGGATGAAATCCAGAAGGATTCACAGCGGACACCTATGTTGTAATCCCCTCCCCAATACAAGGCATGGTTCAAGCAGTGCTTTGTTAAATGTCAGACCACAAAATCAAGGGGATACCAAATATTACAACACTTTATCAGCTACTATATTTGGTAACCCCAGAAAAAAGGATGGGAGGATTAACAGAAGGAGTCATAGGGCCTCATTCCGACTCAGGCGTTAAGGGGTTTACGGCGCCGTAAACGGCGCCGACCCTTAACGCCTGATTACAAGGTTCCCTTTGCGGGATGGCTGTTTAACGCCTGCTTTTTGCAGGCGTTAAAATCCATGCCGCAAAGGGACCTTGGCGATAATTACGGCACCGTAATTTACGGTGCCGTAATTATCACCTTTCCCCATTCCCATTATGCCCTATGGGGCAAAAATGGGAATGGGGAAGGGGCCATTGGTGAATGGGGAATTACCGCCCCACTCACCTTGGAATGGGGCGGTAATTCTGCCATCCACCATGGCGGAATTGCAACCTTAGCGGCATGGACCATGGTGCTAATAGCACCGTGGTCCTTCGCCAAGGTTGTAATGAGGCCCATAGTGTACACAAATGATGTATCCACCACCCCGATACAAGGGATAGTTCAAGCAGTGCTTTGTTAAATGTTGCACCTCAAAATCATGGGGATACCAAATTGTACAATGCCATACCAGCTGTTACATTTGATATCCGCAGGAAAAGGGATGGGATGACTTCTAGCAGGCATCACAGTGTAAGAATGATGAAGTACTCCCCTACCCAATACAAGGGATAGTTCAAGCAGTGGTGCGTTAAATGTTACACCTCAAAATCGAGGGGATGCCAAATATTACAACACAATATCAGCTATTATATTTGGCATCCCAGAAAAAAAGGGACGGGATGACAACCAGAAGGAGTCACAGTGTACACCTATGTTGTACTCCCCTCTCCAATAAAAGGAATAGTTCAATCAGTGTTTTGTTAAATGCTAACCCTCAAAATCATGGGGATACCAAATTGTACAATGCCATACCAGCTGTTACATTTGATATCCGCAGGAAAAGGGATGGGATGACTTCTAGCAGGCATCACAGTGTAAGAATGATGAAGTACTCCCCTACCCAATGCAAGGGATAGTTCAAGCAGTGCTGCGTTAAATGTTACACCTCAAAATTGAGGGGATGCCAAATATTACAACACAATATCAGCTATTATATTTGGCATCCCAAGATAAAAAGGACGGGTTGCCATCCATAAGGAGTCACAGTGTACACCTATGATGTACTCCCCTCCCCAATACAAGGGATAATTCAAGCAGTGTTTTGTTAAATGCGTTCCCTCAAAATCAAGAGGATACCAAATATTACAATGCTATATCAGCTACTATATTTTGTATCTGCAGAAAAAAGGATGGGAGAACTGACAGAATGAGTCATATTGTAGACACATGATGTATTCACCGCCCCGATACAAGGGATAGTTCAAGCAGTGCTTTGCTAAATGTTAACCATCAAAATTAAGGGGATACCAAATATTCCAACGCTATATCAGCTGTTATGTTTGGTATCCTGAGAAAACAATGGATAGGAAGACTTGCAGAAGGAGTCACAGTGTAGACTTATGATGTACTCCCCTCCCTAATACAAGGGATAGTTCAAGCAGTGTTAGAAGAGATTTCAATTTAATTCGCCGATCAAGTAGCTCTGTCAGACAGAACCGGCATTACGGAGCAGAGTAGACACAACTTGGGAGAGGTGTGCAGGCAAAAATGTATTCCCGCCATGCCCCCGCTCCGAGCAAGCCGTGTCTACATCATAGCCTGCAGCGACGAGGGAGTGAAACTCTCTTTGAAAGATTTATTGTCCCTCTGCCCGACAGCATTTAGTTGCCAGAAGGGCAGAGATTGGAGCGCAGCATGCGCAATCATGTCTGAAGCAGTGAACGTCTGTTATATGAAACTCTCGACAGAGTCGAGCAGCGCCACCCGGTGGCAAAAGAAATTGTTGTATAAAAGTGCAAATTGACGAGCACAGTCCCAAGTAAAACCTGGTTAAGAAGACTAAACCACAAATGGACCGCTGCACACACTGGTGTGTGTTAATTGTGACGGGTACAGGTCCAAGAAACCTGTGGGTATATATTTGTATGCATATATGTAATCTGTGGAAAATATTTTTAAGTGAAGATTACAATGTCCAGCCCCAGCAATGAGGGTAGAGCTCAAGTGAGCCAGAAAAGGAGCTACTCAGGTATGCGTCATATTATTCACAAGGCTCTGGGGGCCAGTATGGGGGAAACCCACCAACTGGCCATTATGGGGGATTGGTTAAAATTGTCACACGGTATGGAGGAGCTCAGAGGAGCAAGTGGACATGGTACAGAGAAAGGGGGAAGAAGGAGAGCCATACCCAGACCTCCCCCGCCCCGGGAACACCACAGAAAAAAGTTTAAAAAGCATTGAGATCCAAAAGAAGAGTGAACAGGTGGCAAGACACATCCTCGGAAAACTCAGAAGGGGATGAAGAGTGGCAAGAACAATCCTCAGAGGATGTAGAAGTAATATCTTTATCTGGTGAAGAGGGAACTCCTAAGAAAAAGAAAACAACCGAACTAGAGGAAGATGGCGGGGATGATTTTGACCCGGATACACTAATACACCTGCATTCTGCGGAATGGGAGCCACAGGAGAAAATAGCCTCATTTCTAAAAGGACGGCTGAGAACACGTTTAACAAAAGAGGCCATGAACAAAAGTAAGGCAGAATGCCCAAGACCACATCTTGCAGAGGGTAGAGCAATCATACAAAGGACATAAAAAAGCGGCTAGGTAGGTCCTGGTGGTCATGCCAGGACAAGATGCTAGACGTTTTGGGACCTCTCACCAAGGTTTTACAAATGGCGGCAGAAGCCAAGGAGAAAAACAAGGCCACAGACCCTACGATACTGACAGGATGGGCGCAGAGGGCAGTCTGCCTTCTAGGAAATGCGAACAGTGTTATCTTGACAGAGAGGCGCAAATCAGTCCTAGTTAAAATAGACCCTAAGCTTTCAGATGCAGCAGCTGCAGTGAAAGGAAAGCTCTTTGGCCACTCCTTTATAAAGGAGCTTACAAAATTCTTGTACTCATATGCAGCCATTGACTAGGTGAAAGCATCTCTAAAAGGGGTGTCTGGAAAGCACATTTTGGATGGGCTGGCAGAGGAAGGGGCCGCTCATCCAGCCGATAAACCCACCACAAGTCCTTCAACGACAGAAGTCACTGGAGGCAAGATGATCAAAAACCCAACCCTTTCTTCCCATCGAGGGGAAGAGGGAGAGGAATAGGAAGAGGCTTGAGGAAACCAGAACGCCAGCAACAGCCAAACTGAGGTGGGAACAGTGAGTAAGAGATCCTGTGATATAGCGAGAGTGCCTGTGGTAGGCGGGAGACTGGTGCAATGCCTAGAAAACTCTGTGATTTATCATCAGACACATGGGTCATAAATACAGTTCAAGGGTTTCAAATACCTTTTCACTCCTACCCGAGGTAAACAAGGTGGTCAAACGGGTTGGTACAGAACGCAGCAGACAGAGAACTGCTAGACACAGAAATGAAGGCCTTGGTGCAAAAAGCGGCAATAAAACACGTTTCAGGTCAAAAAGAAATCTTTGTAAGCAATATGTTTTTGGTGAAAGGGAAACACAGGCATAGACCAGTTATACATTTAAGGGAACTGAACAGCTTTGTGCTGAACAGACACTTCAAGATGGAGGGCATTCACCTCTTGAGAGACATAGTGCAGCGAGACGATTGGCTAGCAAGGATAGATCTAAGGGATGCATACCTGACGGTGCTGATTACTGCAGAGCAGACAACATTTCTAAGATTCATTTGGAGGGCGCAGATATGCGAATTCACATGTTTGTCCTTCGGGCTAGCGTCAGCTCCATGGTGTTTCATAAAACTGATTAAACCAGTAGTGACGTATCTAAGAAAACAGGGGATATGCATGATTATATATTTAGATGACATTTGCATAATGTGTCAAGACAGAGACAATGAAGCGACAGGTGGATACCACTCTGGAGCTGCTAGGATGGCTGGGTTTCCTGGTAAACTGGGAAAAGTCAATATTGAAACCAAAACAGTCCATGGAGTTTCTGGCATTCTTGGTAAACAGCCCTTGCGGTACACTGAGTCTACCGGTTCACAAGGTAAATAACATCAAAAAGGAGATCAAGAACGCTTTAGCAAGAAAAGCGACATCGATTTGAGAGATAGCCAGGCTAGTGGGATGATTAGCGTCATCGATACAGGTGATTTTCCCAGGTCCGCTCCATTACAGAGCCCTACAGAGATTAAAGATACAACATCTCAGGAGGGGCGTGTCTTACAAGTAAAATGTACCTCTGTCTCAGGAGGTCAGAGAGGAGATGGAGTGCTGGCTACAGCCTATGGAGGCATGGAACGGGTGGGCAATATCATCCCGGACCTAATAATAAAGTCCTATGCCAGCAGACGGAGCTGGGGAGCCCGGTGTGGAAGTATGACGACTGGTGTGAGATGGTTGGAGAAAGAATTGGATCTACATATCAACTGCCTGCAGCTTCTGGCAGGCTCGTTCGCAGTGAAATGTTGGACACAGGAGAAAGCTCAATGTTGCATTCTCCTCAAAATGGCCAATGCGTCCGCAGTGAGATACATAAACAGGTTAGGCGGCAGGAGATCCAAAATGGTAGCGTATCTAGCAAAGGAATTCTGGCATTTATGTCTCCAGAGAACGATATCAGTGACGGCAGAATACCTGCCAGGCAGTCTAAACGAAGTAGCGGACTGGAACTCCAGGTTCCTAAGAGACGCCAGATTCCAGCAATTGGAAACTGGACGAAACAGTGTTCCAAAGACTGTGGTTGAGGTGGGCCCGTTTCAGAGGGACCTTTTTGCATCGAGACTGAACAGAAAAATACCTCGATTTTTCAGCTGGAGACCAGACCCCAAGGCAGAGGCAATGGATGCATTTCTGCAAATATGGGGCCCAAGTTTGGAATACGTCTTCCTGCCATTCTTGATGATAGCGAGAATTCTGGCGCAGGTGAGGAGGCAACGGGTATCGTTTACATTGGTGACGCTGGCATGGAGGGACCAACCTGATTGCACTGCCGATGATTGTATCGATCATTCACGACCCGGTAGGGGGCAACTATCCTCTAGTGGGATCAGGCAGCCTTAGTCTCATTTCGTGGGTGATCTCAGGGGAGCCTGGGCTAGACTGGGACTATCGAGCGAGGCTGAACACATCATTGAGAAATCCTCGGCTCCAGGGACCAGAAAGGCATATAGGTCAGCATGGTCGAAATGGCATAGCTGGTGTATGGAGAGGAATGTTCCTCCAGCTAGAACAGATGTAGTGCATGTAGCAAATTATTTGGCGCAGATGGCAGCAGCACAAGGCAGGGCATACAGGACAATTAATACTGCCCGCTCATTGATTTCAGCGGGGCACATACAGTTAGAAGGATGAGCAGTGGGGGAGCAACCACTGATATGCAGACTACTGAAAGGTGTCAGACTGATTAGACCTCCCAACATAAAATAAGACCACTTATAGGATGCAGATAGAGTATTAAAGTTGTTCACGACATGGCCGGACAACGGTGAGCTATCCAGGAAGGAGTTAACGGCTAAGGGGACAATGCTATTATGTTTACTGTCATGCAAACGAACATCTGATGTAAGAGAAGTAGAGGTCGATAGGAAAATATTTACACCCGCAGAGATGACTTTCTATATATCCAGGAGAACTAAAACAAATCTGAGAACAATAGTTTACACATCATTCACAGATCAACCAAAATTATGTCCGGTACAGTATTTACAAGCATATACGGACAGAGCAAAAGACCTACAGCCCGCAGGGGTATCTCAGGTGCTCGTTGCTCTGAGAATACCTTTCGGGGCACTGCAGTCAGCCACTCTAGCTAGATGGATGAGATAGGTGATGAGTCAGCCAGGCATCGACATTACATGTTATGGCGCTCATTCAGCTAGAGGAGCAATGGCATCCAAGGCTTTTAGTGTGGTTGCCCGACTGGAGGATATTTTGAAGGCAACAGATTGGAAAAATGAGTCCACATTCAAGACCTTTTATTTCAAACCAGTCGAAAAGGTAACAACATTGGTGGTAAGTAAGCTTTTAACAAGCATAATCTGAGCCTCTGGATCTGGACATAGAATTCAGATTTTCGACACATTTGTTAAAGAAAGTCATAATTCTATTAAAGACACAGAGGCAAAGGATTATCCAGCCCTTGTTAATCATGAAAATGTGTAATATGACTTCATAATTCATGATGTAATTATATGATGTATGTTATGTCATGCAACACGATTACCTACCCCTAGAGACCAGAGAGCTAAAATGTTCATTAATTTCAGGTTCCAGGGGAGATACCAAGCAGACGAGAACATGATCGTCAGTGTGAAGTTCGATGAAGGTTAAGCGTTTACCGGTTGGGATGCAAAATGGATGACCAGCGAAAGAAAGATGAGGTTCCTAAAATGGTGGACAGACTTATGGATGTAATAATGGACTATTGGTGGAAGAAGGTCACATGTTTGTTTAAGGACCAATAACATGAGAACTACTAAAGACTCGATTTTCATGGAACATGAAGTTGTTTCTCGCTTTATTGTTCAAATGGTTTGTTATTGTTATGCTGCTCAAGTTAAGTAAAGCATAAGAGAAGCATAATCCTTCGCCTCTGTGTCTTTAATAGAATTATGACTTTCTTCAACGAATGTGTTGAAAATCTGAATTATTTAGCTAACCTCCTAAAAGCACGAATGAATAAGTGCAGACCTGCCCAACATGTTATGTTTCTGTTCCAAAGACAATTAATGCCGAACATCCACTGGGGGCTATTCATAACTTCTTAAAAACTTTGTTCAGGTCGTATGTGGAATCTTATCCATTATGATATGCTGAATTCAAAGAGCATGGGCAACCCAATCTTAAAGGTTAGTCTGTTAGGATGCTTCCACCAGCTTGATGAACGCGTTCCTGGAGGCGTAAGACCTACACTCGGAGTGCAGTTCTGGGATGGTTCACTGGCCGACAGTGCTTCTGAAGGTGACGACGGAGAAGACAGAACAAGATGGAGGAGGCACTCCGATAACCGGTGCAGGGTCCTCCTCCACCCTCATCCCTCAACCCTCAAGGTGGAGGGATAAACCCAAAATGCACCAAAAGCGCTGGTAAAGCCAGCGAAAAGGGCAACAAAAGAAAAGGGTGGGCCAAGACCCATATAAGCGGCATGCGCCGGCTGCACAGATAACAGTCTACAGCAGAAGGATGCCTGCCAAAGACAGGAAGGATTGGCTGAGGAATGTCTCAATGGGTTTTGGTAATTACCCGCCGGTCCCCAACCACTGTTCATTTATGGCAGAAGTGGTGCGGAAGCTAGACGTGATAGAATGGAAGGGCTCTACCAGTTTTAAGAGGGCCGAGGTTTTGGATGAAGTGCTGCACCTAGTGCACTGGGGTGGAATTACGGAAGGTCTTCACGGTAGGGTAAGGTTTGTACGCGTAAATACTGGCCGGAACGGCTATTGGGAAGTAGAGATGGTCACAGTGGTAGGCACATCCGGCATGGGGTTGTGTGGCAGTACAGGCCGGATGGCAAGGGGTGGAAAGAGGATGATGCTGGTGAGTTAAGGCATTCAGTATGTGATGGCACGCACATAACATGGGCGTCCTTAGTCAGTGCTAAAGGGAAGGTTTCGGAGGTCGGAGAAGTAATTAGGCAGCTGGTCAGGGCCTGGAGTCAATATTTAGTTTCATATGGGGACATACGCTATATATGGTTAAGGCACAGTAGCGACCAGCAGTTACATTGGTGCGGGATGGTGCTTGTTAGGGGGTTCCTTAAAATTATGGTACAAGTTGCTCTGGATTGGCTGGTGAATGATGGCAGGGCTTGCAATTTTGTGTTGCGGTTTTGAGTCACGTGCTTTCGCTGGATGCCGGCAACTATGTAGAACTGCATAGCAGGAGCGAGTGCTAGTTTGACATCTGTGCAGAACTGGCTGACATAGGTTTGGATCGCGGCAGGGCCAAACTCAGCCTTTCAGTAATAATAAGCAGCGCACAGATACCTGAGGGTTCGTAGCGCTATATAAATGCTGAATTAATATTATCTTGCTTGGAGAGCAAGATGACACGAAGCAGCTCGGGTTCGAGCACTGGGTCCGCTGGGATAAACTTCTGGGTATTAAGCATGTTATAGATAACTCAGCATAGCATGTACCAAGGGTATTCATTTAGTGGGGGCGGTGTGTCATCTCTCAAGGGACCCCCCCCCACCCACGGGGAGGTAACTTGTGGTCATGGTAAGGGGAATATATGATTTGGGCAGGGGGTGAAGGTTCATGAGGTGTCCAGGTCAGTTTCTGAGCTGCCGCAGTGGATGCACAAGAGGGTATACCCCACGAGGCAGGTTGGCCAGGTTTGGGACAGAGTGGGGTACCATAGCAACGCAAGGTCTGGTAGTTGCAATGGCACGGAAGCAGGGGAGAGGGCCCGGGTTCCCGTTGAGCTGCAGAGGAGAACAGGAAGGATACGAATACACAGCTCAACTTACTAGTGATTTGTTCACTGGGGCAAATCAGGTTACAAATTGGGTACCTCTCAAATAACAATCCAGGGGCGCGAGGGGTAACAGCATAGCGCAGGGGTATAGATGATAGGGAGGACACATTTAGAGCTTAATTGGGGCTAGGTTCGGAGCAGTTTAATAGGAGCAGGAGCAGAAATGAAGTCATCGGGCGGATGACACAGGGGTTAACGAGATGGCTAAAGTTGCTACTGGGGGGGTCATGTGTCCAGCAATGCCAAAACTGCAAGGTAAATTAGGGTAAGGCTTCATTCTCTAAAGTAAAGGGTTAGGCGATGCATTGGGGACATCGTTAGCAGTGGATCTGGGTTTCTATGGGCGAACAGGTTGTTCAATCCTTTGAGGGTCAATAAACGAATAGCATGGGCTGGGGGACGACTGGTAGGTAGTAGTCTGGGTTTTGGTAAGACGCTACTATGGCTAGGAAGCTTTGGTATTCATAATGAATAGAAGAGAGGAAAGGGGTCTGTTTTAAGGGTAAGACCTTAGCCCAGCAGCTCTCAGTCATGAATGGCACTCCCCTAGGCCGTTAATAATCCCGCAGGGGCAGGCAAGCCACAGAGGATCAGGGTAGGGGAGATTGGGCCTACATGACAAGTACAAATGGAATTGGATAGCAGGGCGGTGAAGGGGGCTTTTATTAAAGGAATTAAAAAGTCAGCTTCCCCTGTCGGAAACAGCACAAGACCGGGGATTCTTGTGGGGGCCAGTTCAGCCTGATAGAAAAGGGAGAGGACTGATGAAAGAAGAGGTAAGGCAAAGGTGGTGCAGAAATTCTAACTAAGGAACAAAAACTCTACTTCACCCGTTAAGAACGGTGCTCCCCCAGCATGGTAACTCCTGCAAGGGCAGGCAGAGCAAGGTTAAGTTGGTTGGGGAGCTTTAGCCTAATACAGCCTGGAGAAGAACTTACTGCAGGTGAAGTATGACGAACGAGTTGACCGGACAGCGGGTTAAAAACAGGAGCCGGTGGATGAGCCATTGCAAATCCAGAAGGGTCTTCACTCTTTAGGACCAGCGCCTCTGGGGAGCCTAAACGGCAGGGGCGTTTGGTGGTAGCAATGAGGGCTCAGCTTCCCCCATACAAACGGCGCTCTCCCAGCCCAGGAACACCTGCAGGGCAGGCTGGTCTCAGGCACGAAGGGTTGGGAGAGTTGTGCCTTTTATGGACTTTTGAAAAAAAGGGAGAAGCAGGTTTTGGAAATAAATCTGCGGCCTTTTATGCCAAAAAGAAGACATGCCTCCTTCTGCAAAAACAAAGAGGTGATGGCTGGAAGGTTTAGACTGAATCTTAACCACTGGCATTGCTCCGGACAACCCTCCAGACCATCGTTCTTCGCCTGCCGAACAATTACAGAAGGGGAAAGACCATATGCAAATCAGGCTTGGCCCCACCTCAAAAGGGGCAGTCCAGCCCGAACTGCACCTTACAGATGGGGAGAAGAATGGGGCTGAGAGGAATGTGTCATGATGCCTACCCCCGTGGACCCAGACCACGTCCAGCAACCCCGGAAGCAGCATCAAGTTATCCTAAGCAAGCCCAACAACCCCTGCTAGGGGCCATTTGGGTCCAGTCCTGGCGCCGCTCATATGGAGGCGCCAGGCTCATAGATTAAAACGTACCTGATGCAGACCATGCTGCAAACTTACCTGATGCAGACCATGCTGCAAGAGCTCCAAGCCAAAAGAGGCTTGGAAGGGACTACTTTTATTTATTTATTTATTTATTTATTTATTTATTTATTTATTTATTCGCATTTGTTGAGCGCACAGGCAGCCCGGAGGGCATCGTGGCGCTTGTTACAGATATGAAAATGACGTGTTGTACATACAGTGAAGTCATTACTTAGTTGCAAGAGAAGAGTAGTAGCTACAGGAGAGGAGGAGAAAAAAGTAAACGACACAAAGGAAGAGGAATTAGTTAAACAAGGTGGTTTTCAATTTTTTTCGGAAGGCAGTGAGAGAGGTTTCTGCTCTGAGCGTGCTAGGTAGGGCGTTCCATAGTTTAGGGGCAATGTAGGGGAAACTTACTCCACCTGCTCTAGCTCGTTTGATGCGTGGGACCCTAAGTTGGCTGGTGTGGCATTGCCTAGTTGGTCTGGTGGAGTGAGATCTGGCTAGCGTATCAGACAGGTATGAGGGTGCAGACAGGTTGATACATTTGTGTGCAGTGGTAAGTATTTTGAATGTAATGCGCTCTTTGACAGGTAGCCAGTGTGCTGCCTTTCTGGCCTGCACGATGTGGTCCCTTTTTGGTATATTGAGAGCTGCTCTTAGTGCATTATTCTGTGTTGTTTGGAGTTTATTGAGATTGGAGTTCGAGGTGCCAGCCAATAGCGCATTACAATAATCTAATTTGGCTCCAATGGTGACTCTGGCAATAGAAAGGCAGTTATCTTTGGTTAGGAAAGGTTTGATGGCATTAATGAGCTTAGTGCTCAGGGCGGAGGCAGAAACAATGGAGTTGACTTGCTTGTCCATGGAGAGTGAGGCGTCAATGTGGACTCCTAGTGTTTTAACAGATGGTAGAACTGGGATGACACAATTGTCTATGCAGAAGTTGGTGTAGAGTGGGTCGAGGTTTGTGAGAGTGGATTTTTGACCAAGGATGAGAATTTCGGTCTTATCTCCGTTAAAACATAGGCCGTTCATGGCCATCCATGCTTGGATGGTGGCGTATATATTCTGGAGGGTGGCTGCGTCTTGATGGTAGAGTCCTGTGAGCGGGAGGAGCACTTGGGTATCGTCAGCGTAGTTGGTGTATGTGATCCCAAGTGCGTCCAGTTTATCGAAGAGAGGTTTGGTAAAAAGATTATAGAGGGTAGGAGCCGTACATGAGCCCAGAGGGACTCCATACCTGATGGTGGTAGGCTCTGCGTTAGCTATATTGGAAAACACTTTCATTACTCTTCCTTCGAGGAAGGAGGTGATCCAGTTTGTGGCTTGTTCGGAAAAATGTGCGGCCTGAGTGAGATGGTTCGTGAGGATGGCATGATCGACTAAATCAAATGCCGCCGAGAGGTCTAGGAGCAGCAGAAGGGCCGGCTTGCCTTTATCTAGAATTAGGGTAATTTGGTTCTTCAGATCTAGTAAAGCGGTTTCAGTGCCATGACCTTTGCGGAATCCGGACTGCCTTTTACCTAAGATAGAGTGTTTTCCAGGTAGGACTGTATCTGCATGTGTGCAGCTTTATCTAAGATTTTTAGAAGAAAATGAACCGTTGTAATGGGCCGGTAGTTGTTAGGTTGGGTAGGGTCCAGGGTTGGTTTCTTTAAGAGCGGACGTACCCACGCCTCTTTAAGGCTGTCAGGGACTTTGCCCGTCTTGAATGAGGCGTTAATGAATGCTGTGATGATCGGTGTGAGGGGTGCCGCACACTCTTTAATGATGTTGGGGGGGCATATATCGCCTTTAAATTGAGATGGTTTGAGCTGTTTGAGGATGTGGAGAGCATCTGATTCGGTGATTGAAGAGAAATTAAATTTGGAGGTGTGCTTTTCTTTAGAGGTATTGACGGAGAGGGTCTGTTGGGGGTGCAAAGCCTTGAAGTGTTCTGCTATTTTGTTTTGAAGACGGTCTATTTTATTTAACATCGCTGTTTGGATGCTATTGCACCAGGCTTCATCCTTAACAATCTCATCTGTACAGATTGGTGGGACGGTGAGCTCTTTAAAGATGGTAAAAAGCTCTTTTGAGTGGGAGTTGGCTTCCATGATGCGTTTATTGTAGGTTTCTGACTTTGCCTTAAATATGGCACTTTTGTTTTTTTTAGAAATACAAATATAGGGACTATTTTTTACTCGGGCGGGGCTTTGGAGGAATACTTACCTGGGACTACTTTGGGGGCTATTTAAACCACGCCCGAAGAGCAGCACACGCTTTGCGTTATTCTGCATCCAGCAGCGTAACGCTCACTGTGCTTGCAAGTCTGCATGCAGCCTTCTGCCACGCCCGCCTCGAGTTTGGAGCTCCTAGAAAAAGGGAGAAAGAAGGAGAAAAGGTTAGAACAAGAGCAATACCTTTAATCCTTACCTAAATTCCCGATCCATCGTGCCTTCGAGCTGGAAGAAAGAAGTTATTTTATGCGCGTCGCCTCGCCTGCTGCAGCGCCGCGCTGAACTCACCGGCCATCGCAGCATCTTCACATTCCACCGCATCCTCCTGCATGTTCCCGCTGCCCTCCGGCACCTAAGGAGAAGACAAGAACAGCAAGTTGAGCCAAGGGAATACACAGAGGAATATTAGTTACCCCCCCATAGACTTACTTGATTTTACCGCAGGGGGTACTATTACTTCTCACGGGTCGGCGCAGCTTCCGCTGCATCTTCGCCGAACCCGGTCCCTAAGGGGAAACAAAAGGACAGCAAGGTGAAACAAAGGGACTAACAAGGGGAACCCTCCTCACCACAATAGATTTACCTGATTTTACCGCCGGAGTTATTATTCCCCAAGACTTCATACTTTCTCTCAGCGCCTGAATAAGGGAGAAAGCAACAGGTTACAAATTGACATTATTTTATCGAACTATGTTGGAAAATACAAATCCTTACCAGAATACTACCGGTTGCCACGAGGAACTCTTCATTAGGGTCAAGCTGCAACCTGCAAGGAATCGGACAAGAGTGAAGGTCAGGCATTTGAACTCTTACGAACTTTATACTTACGGCGTCTTGCCGGGAATGTCAGAGTCAATATTGTTCTGGAACTCACCAATTCCTTCGAGCCAGTGAAGCAACTGGTTATCAACGTGCCCCTGCGCTCAATGCAGGATGGAGAGCTCATCTTTTCAAACCATCAGGTGAGACTATAAGAGGGGACATCAAAGGTGATCTGTGGGGAGAACAGCGGGGGTGGGAGGATTTACGCTCAACTCCACGGGTGGTTAATTCCCTTTCTCCATTTGCAGAAGAATATTCCTACGGGCCAAGCAAACGAAGCTAGGTGGGCCAGTCCAGTCCGTCATCTCGACCCTACGCGTCACATTAGTGGAGACCGCAGCTGTCCAGTTCCGATCGACGCCTCTGTGGAAGCCAGGTGAGCGTAACAGAATGAGCAAGAGTAATGTATATTGGTGTAACAAGGGACAAATGCCCAGGTTATGTGTGCTCTCTGTACAGGACCGTAAGTGGTCCAGCCTTCCGCACTGGCACTCGTCAATGCAAATTATGTCAGCGTTGCACACGCAGTATGGCCGCATTCGATCTTGTGTGCAATGCCGAAATCATTTGGATACATTGGGATACCCTAACACTGCACACGACCATAGCGATACAGACCAATAATGGACTTTTTTTATAAGGTGAGTCTGGGGTAGGTCTGTATCATTTGCACAATATTAAATTGTGCTGAGCCCGGTTTTCTCACTTTTTTCGAAGCCTATCTAACATATTTCATACTTCTATCCCACCCTGACATTCTCTTTTACATTTTAGGAACTCTGTGCCTTTTTTACTGCTGAATTGCAGTGCTGCTTCTCTCCTATTCTCTATGTTGCATTGCAAGATTCCGTCCCCTACATTCTGTCCTTGCCTCCCCAAGTTTCCATGCTGCAGTCGTCACCTCATTACCTCCACGTACACTCTTCCTCGTCCCAGTACTTACTTCATGAGGCACCTGCCTCCGACACAGGACCTTCTTCTATTTCTTTAAATCCCTATAACTCCTCCCCCATATCCACGTCACTCAGTTTAATTTTTCCTGCCTCCGGCAGGTTGGACTTTTTCTTCCTGGTGCGGGGCACCGGGGAGCACCGATTGCTGGCCCCCTGGGGGGGGCTGTGTGGTGGGGCCCTCAGCTCCCTCAGGTGCGGCGCTGCTCCTGGGCCCCCTGCGGGGCTTGGGGTCACAGTTGAGCTGGATTGCCTCGCTCGTTTTTTTGCTGGGCTCCGGACCGCAGCATGAGCATTGTGTCCCGGGTCCTGCACAGCCCGGGGAAGGTAAGGAGAGGGGAGGACTGGGCTTGATGTTTTTCACCCTCTACTCCTGTTTTGGCCATCTTGATTAGACTTGGCAGTATGGGCTAGCCTTCCCTTTTGCTGTGAGGCCTCTCTGCTTCTTGGGGTGACAGTGGCAGAGAGTCTTTGGGAGTGCAGGGGCTTTGTTCTGTCGCAGGCATGTCACATACCACCTGCTCCTCAGAGACACACGGCCCAGGAGGCACCGGATGTTAGCTGCATTATCTGGGGGAAGGTAAGGAGAGGGGAGGATTGTGCTTGATATTTTTCCCCTCTCCTGCTGGTATGGCCATCTTGACTCCTTCGAAAGGCCGTTTTCCTCATGCTTAGTGTGCACATCTTTATTGGAAATGATGGCAAGCACTTGGCAGTATGGGCTAAGCTTTCCCTTTTGTTGTGAGGCCTCTCTGCTTCTTGTCGTGGGGTGACTGTGACAGAGAGTATTTGAAAGTGCGGAGGCTCTGTACTGTCACAGGCAAGTCACATACCACCCGCTCCTCAGACACACACAGCCCAGGATGCACCGGATGTTGGCTGCATTCCTTGCGTGCTGCCTGTGAATACGGCACAGATTTGGACACGTCTGCAAGCGGCCGGAAGGGTACCGGCCCGGCATAGTCTACACTTCGGGTTCGAGTCTCAGCGGTGCTGACTCGGTCCTTCATCCTTCCTAGACCAACGCATTGGAACCATTTAGAGCATGGGACTACCAGCTACTGGATACAGGGCTCAACCCACCTCTCAGTCATGTGGCCTGTTAGTGGTGTGTTTGGGTCTGTGCTAGCTATGGACGCAGACTCCTTGTCCTGTCCTCTTCCTCTAAACTGCGCGAGGGAAAGTCAAAACAGTTGATTTGCTTTTCCCTTGTCCGGCATGGGATTATGGAAAATGCATCATGGAAGTAACGCCCATGCAGGGGGTTCCCAGTGTCACTTCTTTTAGGGCCTAGCTCCTACGGTGCCGATGTGTTGCTTTCACGCCTCCTCTCAGACTTGTGGGAAGTGATAGGGCACATGGTGGCACATGTCTGTGCTTAGAGGGGTTCTCAGAGCCCCTGGTGCCGGTGGAGGGGGTTGTCACTTCAGTGGGTTTTCCAGTATAGGCATACCCCAGGTAGGGGGTTGCCTTTGATGTCTGCTATCCGGGATGGATTGCTTTGCCCCGCTTTGTGACAGTACTCTGCCCTTTTGACACCAGCCTGGTGGCTCCTCTGTCGGCTGAGGGGGCCATAGTCTACTGGACTTCTGGGCTGTCCTGTATCTTCCTTTTGATAGGTCGGATCTTTTTGTGGGCTGACAAGCATGCTGTTATATTGTGGCGCAGGCCTGTTTCAACGTCCTGTGATTTCCCTCTGGTGCAAGTGCAGTGACTGGCGGTTTTCCCAGGCTCCTCGTCTCTATCTTTTTGGAGGTGTATGAGACCGGTGGGGTTTGGCTTCCTGGGCAATGGGCTCCATCCGGAGGGGGGCATCAGTTGCCGTTCCTGTCCCCTCCTGTCCAGGTTTGTATAGTTAGGACTTTGGTACCCAGCTCACGGTCCAAGTAGTTGGCCATGGGATCCGTTCTCTCCGAACGGTTGCTGTGGGTTACCGTTTTGCCCGTTCCTCTCCCTGTTCAGGGTCAAGTTTTCTACTTGCGGGTGTTCCTGGTCCCTATGCCTTCTAGGATGTGTCACCTGCTTATGGGTCTCACGACCCTGCACTGCTTGTCTGGACGTCTGGGGAGAGCGTACTCTGGATGTTGTGCAGGGGGGGGCGCTTGCTGGCTGTTCTGGGCTGGGTTCTCAGAAGGCAGTATGCCTCGGCTCGCCTGTTGCTGAAGTTATGGGGCACGTGGCGTCTTGCGTGTTTTCCGGTTCCTTGAGCCCGTCTTCGGTTACGTTCGGTTATACTCTCTCCCACTGGCTCCCGACATCTCAGCTTTCGTAGTTTTGTTTTCAGTGTCCCCAGCGCTGCGAGTCTCCCTGCTATGGTGGCAGGGGGGTTTCAGGTTTACAGTCTGAGGTGTGCATGGTCCTTCCTCCTCTGTCCTCTCTTACTACCAACACCAGCAGAAAGGGTCTACATTGGGGGTCCTCTCAGCTCAAGGGTTGTGAGATCTGGGGAGAGCCAGCGATCATCCGATTGGCAAGAGTTGTGCCATTGTCCAAGCTCTGGTGTTCTTCGAGGAGTTGCTGGACGGTCAGCGGTTTATGGTCCGATCGGACAATACGACGGCCTTGGCATATGTCAACTGCAAAAGGGGTTCCGGCCGCTCCTTGAATGCTCTGGCAGCGCTGATAGGCACATGGGAGGAATCTCATCTGGTGTCTTTGGTGGCCTCACGTATCAGAAGGGTGGACAATGTTCAAGCTGATCTTCTCAGACGCAGGTTTTCACTCCTCTGCGGAACTGGTCCTGTTGGCCCAGGTCTTTGCGGAGACCTGTGTCAGATTAGGGTATCTGGATCTAGACCTGTTTGCATCCCCGGCCTCAGCAGAAGTTCCCCTCTTCTGCTCTCGGTTTCAGGCCGAGGGGATTGGGGATGGACGTCCTCTCTGTAGAGTGGCCTTGGGGTTTTTCATTTATGCCTTTCCGCCTATTCCCCTTCTGCACCGGGTGGTTTGGCGCATCAGAGTGTCCATGGTGACTGTGTTGTTGTTAGCTCTGTTCTGGTCCCGCCGGAGTTGGCTCCCCTCTCTGTTGGAGCTTAGGTTCTAGGAACCTTGGCTGGTTCCGAGGTGGCCGTGTCCCCTTCAAGGGGATCTGCGGTTGGAAGTCCACCGGATGCAATGGGCAGTGTGGCTATTGCTCAGTCTAGGTTGATATCTCAGGGGTTCTCAGATCCTGTAGTTGAGTCCATAATGAATGCTCTTAGACCCTCCACTCTGAAGGTGTTCGGCAGACATTGAGGCCATTTCCGAGACTCGTATGGGCAGTCTAGGATCCCTCCCCTGCGTTCTGGCCTCTCTGCTATCCTTCGGTTCCTCCAGGTGGGGTTTTGACAGGGGCCTGGCAGTTTTTCCAGGCTTCGCTCTCAGTGGACCTCCATGAAATTCCTTTTGGGGGACTCTGATGGTCACTTGGATAGGGAGGTGTTTGTGGGGAAGTTGATCCAGGGTTTTTTTCTTCCCGTCCTTGTGCTGATAAGGGCTACCCTCTTGGGATCTCCCTCTTGTATTACGGTTCCTTCACGAGCCTCCTTTTGAGCCCATTTCCGTGATTGATATCAAACATCTTACACTGAATTCTGATTTTCTTATTGCCCTCACTTCTGCCCATAGGCTTGGGGAGATTGGGGCTCTCTTATTTCACGCTCCTTTCCTGAGGGTGCTGCCAGACTCGGTGGTGCTGGGGTGTGGTCCGAAGTTTCTCCCTTAAGTTGTCTCTCGGTTTTCACACCTCTCTGGGTCTGGTTCTCCCTGACTTCTTTCATGATCCAAGAATGCCTGAGGAGGTGGCACGGCTTAACATTGATGTCCGGCGGGACGTGTTGGAGTATTTGGCTTGGTTTGCTTTTTCCACTAATCTGATAGTCTTCTGGTTGCTTGTGGTCCGGCTGGGGCTGGGCATAATGCATCTGTGGTTTCCTTTTTCCGGTGGTTCCGGGTTGTGATCTCCAAGGCCTATGTGGCTTCTGGCCTGCCTGTGCCTGTGCACGATGAGGGGCGGTCCGGCAGGGGTTTGGCGGCTTCCTGGGCCGATGCAAGAAGCGTTTTTCTCTGCAAGAGATTTGTATGGCTGCCGCCTTGGCTGGTCTAGGCATTTTCATCAACCGCTATGGGTTGAGTTTCTCCCACTCGGGGGTTGGTTCCTTCGTGGTTGGAGTTTTGTCTGTGGGGATGTGATTGAAGAGTTATTGTGGGTGTGTTTTGCTGCACTGTTTTTGGCTCTGTGTCTCATTGGGACCTTTTCCCCGTTGCTGCTTTGGTATACATCATGAAGTAAGTACTGGGACGAGGAAGAGTGGACGTGGAGGTAATGCTCTGATTACTTACTGGTAATCTTCATTACTCCTAGTCATACTCTTCCTCGTCACAGTACTGATGACCCTCCTCACCCTCCCTGCGGGGAAGGTCCCATTCTCTGGCTTGGTAATATGAAACTGAGTGACGTGGATGTGGGGGAGGAGTTATAGGAATTTAAAGAAATAGAATAGGGTCCTGTGTCGGAGGCAGGTGCCTCTTGAAGTAAGTACTGTGACGAGGAAGAGTACGACTAGGAGTAATGAGAATTACCGGTAAGTAATCAGAGCATTCATCTCTTTTGCCTTCTACGCTTCTTTCCAGCACCTGACGCGTTTATGTAACACATTCTATGCACCTATTACTTACATTCTGTTTTTTAATTCTATTAAAGACCCGAGGCTCGGATTATGCTTTCTCCACAACTTTACTGTTCAGCAGCAAAGAAAAAACAAATATCATGATAGCATACAAAACTAATAAAAAACTACAATAACCATGAAAGTTTTTGAGTTTTTGAGTTTTGTAGTCCATCTCTATTGGTCACCAAACTGACCATGTGATATTCCAAAAACCAATCAAAATCAAGTCGTCAATGCACAAAACCACTTGTCCTCTTTCTATTCCTCCTCTTTCTTTGCTGCTCGGCAGCGAGTTAAGTACTTTTTTCTCTTTATTACAAATGGATGTTGTGTGTGTGTGTTTACAGTACAATAGTGTTTTTTTGACGCACGCGCGTGCCTTTTACTGGCGGAGCATATCCGCTTCTGATTAGGCGGCTCTCGGGAGTTGCGGCCACGACGGGGCTAGTGCTATGGCGGCCGCAGCTCCACGGATCCGTCAGAGAGGGCACTGCGGCACGGAAGGAGCACAACGGGACCATGTAGTTCCGGCGCTCTGTTCTTTCTTCAGTTCCCAAGTCGGTTTTTCATGTGTGTTACGCGAGTGACCGTGTATGATTCAGTAAAGGATCTTTATTACTTATTTCGATTCGAAGCAGCACGCATCGTTCAAGAGAAAGTGGCGTCCTGTTCAGGAGTCCAACAGCGCCCCTGCAGGCTATCTGAGGATACCGCACTTGATACGGGCGCAGTCAAAGGTAAAACCTGTGATTTGATATAATTATATATATATTTATATATATTCAGAACCAGGGGAGATATATATTTTCAATATATCTACAGATATTGGCTCTCTGTACTGAGAGAGTTTGAAGAGTCAGATCCCTGGTATATATATATATACATATATATTACATGCCATACAGATTACTTGCATTCCCCAGGGCTGGAGAATCATGAGCTCCTCCAGTGATGAGGGGAAGGCTAGTGTTAGCCAAAAGAGGAGCCACTCGGACATGACGGATGTCCTCCACAAAGTACTTGGGGCATTGCTGGGACATGATCCTCAGCAAAGAGTTCTGATGGAGGACTGGCTCCGATTCTCGCAGGGCCTGCAGGAAATCAAGGGCCTTAAGGCACAGATTAAATCTAAAGGGGGCAGAAAAGCAGCCCGCAGGGCGGAGGAAGCCCATACCCCCCCAGGCACACCACCGAAAAAGAAGGGTGGTAAAAAGAAGAGGAAAGGTAAAGCGGTGCCTAGCAGGGGACGGGACTCATCCTCTAACACATCAGATGAGGGAGAGGACGATTGGGAGGAGGAATATCCCGAAGAAGAGGAAGTACTATCTATATCCTCCTCTGAGGAAGAAAGCCACGAGGCATCAAAGAAAAGGAAGAGGGAGGAAGCTGAAGAAGATGGGGCTGAGGATGATGATTTCGATCCAGAGGCACTGATACATCCCAGATCTTCTGAATGGGAGCCGCCCAAAAGAATAAAGCCATATTTAAAGAAACGCCTCAGAGCGCCTCTAGCCAAAGAAGCTAGAAGCAAGATGAGGGCGGAATGCCCGAGACCACACCTCCCTGAGGGTGCTGCCGATACACCTGTCATAGACGAAAAAATGATAACTTTCATGAGCAAATTCACAAAAGATGTGAGGAAGGGTCTGGATAGAACCTGGCTCTCATGCCAAGATAAAATGCTAGATATGACGGGACCCCTCACAAAGATTCTCCAGATGGGAGAAGAAGCTAATGTCAAAGGAGAGCCGATAGACTTGGCTATTCTAATTGGATGGGCCCAAAGGGCGATATGCATGTTGGGGAATGCTAATCATGCCATACCCACAGAAAGGAGGAGATCTTTGTTAGTAAAGATCGACCCTAAATTGAGTGAGTTGGCCTCCTCAGAATCAGCCTCGTCAGCGAAATGAAAATTATTTGGGGATTCCTTTATTAAGGAATTAACCAAATTTGTCAATTCATATGCAGCCTTGGACAAAGCTCAGGCTTCTCTGAAGAGAGTTTTCGGGAGACACATTTTTGGACGGGCCAGCAGAGGCAGGGGTCGCTCGGCTGGCCGGTTCCAGTACAATCGATCCTTTCAGGACAGAGCTCAATGGCGAGAGCAGGAAGAGCGCAGACAAACGCCTTTCTTCCCATCGAGGAGTAGGGGAAGAGGCAGAATCTGGCGTGTGGATTGTCAACAGAATAACCTAGGTGAGAATAACATACCTGCAATGAAATACCCCAGAGGTAGGGGGGAGGACTGCTCAATTTTTGAAAAATTGGTTGAATATATCAGGGGATCCCTGGGTAATTCATACCGCTCAAGGTTTTTATATAGATTTTATAGAAACACCGTACCAGAGACAACCGCCAAAGAGTTTAGACATGAACAGGGAAGACAAAGTCTTACTGGAAAGAGAATTGCAGGGTTTAGAAAGCAAAAGAGCCATTTGACCCGCATCAAGTCAGGTAGGAGGTTACATAAGCAATATGTTCCTAGTGAAAGGGAGACACAAGACGAGACCAATCATAAATCTGAGAAGCCTGAATGGGTACGTAGTGTAGTGGCACTTCAAAATGGAAGGGATACATCTGTTAAGAGATACCCTAATTCAGGGGGATTGGCTAGCCAGAATAGATCTGAAAGATGCATATGTGACTATTCCCATAGCAGAGGAACACTGCAGGTTTCTGAGATTCTTTTGGGAGAGAACGATATGGGAATTTCGATGTCTGCCTTTCGGCCTGGCATCGGCACCATGGTGTTTCACCAAGATGATGAAACCTGTGGTATCTCATCTCAGAGCTCAAGGGATAAGGCTTATAATTTATCTAGACGACATATGTCTGATGTGTCAAGAGAAGGAAACGCTGATAGAGCTGATACAAGTAACGGTAGATTTGCTAGAGAGTCTGGGGTTCCTAATAAATTGGGAGAAATCCAGCATAGTGCCTGTTCAATCTATAGAATTTCTGGGTTTCATAGTAGATTCGATACAGGGAACTCTCAGTTTAGCCATCCAGAAGGTGAACGATATCAAGAAACAGCTGAGACATACTCTAGCGAAGGGATAACTGTTGTTGAGGGATATCGCGAGATTGGTGGGCCGACTAGCGGCTTCAATTCAAGCGATTTGCCCAGGACCCCTTCATTACAGGGCACTCCAGAGGCTGAAAATCTCTCACCTCAGGAGGGGCGTTTCCTACGAATCAAAAGTGAATATTTCACAGGAGGTGAGAGAGGAGTTAGAATGGTGGCTCATTCATATGGATGCATGGAACGGGAGAGCCATTTTTTGGTTCATCCCCGGACCTTATTATCAAATCCGACGCCAGCAGATGGGGCTGGGGAGCTCGATGTGGGAACCTGTCAACAGGGGGCAGGTGGTCGGATCAGGAGACGAGCCTCCACATCAATTGTCTGGAGTTGTTAGCGGGGTCCTTTGCAGTGAGATTCTGGACCCAGGAGAAAGCGCAATGTTGCGTTCTGTTAAAGATGGACAATGTCTCCGCAGTCAGGTACATCAACAGACTGGGAGGGACGAGATCCAAGTTATTGGCCGATCTGGCAAAACATTTCTGGGAACTTTGTCTGGAGAGGAGAGTCTCAGTGATGGCGGAATATCTGCCGGCCAGATGAACGATGTAGCTGATTGGAACTCGAGATACCTCAGAGACGCCAGCGATTGGAAGCTGGACGAGGTGGTGTTTTGGGAACTTATGACACAATGGGGTCCTTGCCAGATCGATCTATTTGCATCGAGACTAAACAAACAGCTTCCCCGGTTATTCATTTGGAGACCGGACCTGGAAGCGGAGGCAACCGATGCCTTCCTACAGTCATGGGGTCCAGTGGCAGCTGGTGAGTTTAAAAGCTGGTGGGGCGTAAATTTCCCAGGGCGAATTTAGTAGCGAGCGCAGCGCGCGAGCCCACCCCCCCAAGGGGATGCGGGGGGGTTATCCCCCCGTGAAATTTTGGGGAAAATGGCCTACAAAATGTGCAATTTACTGTCCAAAAAAAAACCACCGAAATATGAAAAAAGCATTCGGTTTTACATATTAATGGTGGTACACCATTCTTACGTGTGCAAGTGTGATGGTGTATTTTATAGCAGCTTGTATTGAGAATAGCTGGTACTATGGTGTATGCATAAAGAAATTCATGATATAGTCAGTAATGATGGAAACATGTTACGTTTCCTAATCCTTTATCTGTTCTAAGCAAGATATTTGCGCCCTAATACATTTGAAAATGAATTTGAATCTTGCGCTACGTTGGGACGGCAGTTCGTCAAGAAGCACAACTGCATCTACTATGAGCTAAGAACTATGAGCTATGAGCTAAAAGCATTTACAAAAAAAAATACAGATACAAAAAGAAAAGAAGCTCATGAGTATCTACCCAGTGATGCTGTTTGGCTGTCAACAAGAAACCTAAACATAGATAAAACCTCCCAGAAGTTGTCTCCTCGGTTCCTATTTCCTTTTGTTATCAAACATATCAGCCAATTGGACTACAAGTTAAAGCTGCCCAATAAATGGAAAGGCCCATCCAGTGTTCCACACATTCTTGCTCCAAACAGCAGACAAAGAGATACCTAGCAAACAAGTCTTCCGAGGTGTAAAAAGAGAGATTCAACAATGCAATGTACTATGGGTTCGATCCCTGAATCCAGCGCATTGAGTGGGCGAAATAGACCAGTAAGTTCGCTATAAATCCCAAGTAATAACATAATGCGATATTGTTTTTCAGACTGCGTAATTGTAATTGGTTATTTATAAAGTGCTGAATACCAGAGGTTTCTAAGCATGGACCACTTCACAGTGGGCGAGCTGTGTGATGCATAGTTAATAATCGAAAATATAGGTTCCCTAATATAAATAGCAATGAATGATTTTACTAGTTGTATCATTGAGGTTGCATGACGTGCCACAAACTCCATTTCACACCAAATTGCTGAAAGCATGTGAAACATATCTGCTTCCGCTTCCTTTCTCAGAGTCAGCACGGAGGGGGCAATGTGTGGGGAGCATCTCAGATGAAATGTTTAAAACACCTGAGGCAGCCCCTGCCAATAACATTGGGCCATACAATGGCAGGACCTCACCCCATGGGAAGTCCAGAGCGTGGAACTTCGTGACTCTGATAAGGCCAGCTTCTTTTAAGACCGTGTTACACTCAAACAGATAATACAAAACCAAAACAAGTGCAAATAAAAAAGGAATTAGTAGGGATCGTTTTTAAACACCTAAAGACAGTAGGGGTTGGAGCCGAATATGGCATGTGTCATATGCCAGTGACACGTGCCACTGCATGTCACCACTACAAGTGACACGTGCCACTGGCAGGTGTCACATGCCATGCCCAAAAAAAAGGTTTCACGTGTCACGGTAAGTCTGTATCTTCGTTTTCAAAATTATTATCCTCCTTTTAAAAAATAAAAATACGAAACGCCAATTTTAATCCTTTTTTGTAAAAGTAAAATTAGAAGTCTGCAAGGAAGATTCAAACTCGTGACCTCGTGTTATCATGCCTAGCTCCTTTAACCACTGCACCATTAAGTCTCGACATTAAAGGTTCAAATTCTACCTCTAATGTGAACTCTTACATGGTTCAAAGCTGCTCTTTTTCTTATTTTAAGTCACATCTTAAAACAAACTGCATGTGCAATTCTGAAAGTTTGTAGGAAACAATTTACTAAAAGTATTTGCATCTTGTTCTTTTCTTGCATAATACTAAATGTAAAAAACAGTTTAATCCAAAACCTGTTACCGTGTAATGCTGTAAATGTCAAACATGTATTGTGTACATGTTTTCCAAAACAGTATGGTTGCAATATTAAAGTGTGTGTGTTTGTACATTAATTCATGTGTTTCACACTTGACTGTACGAACTGTGATAAATACAGTACAACCATATCCTACTGATAATATGTATAGCTTATATATCAGAGTATATACAGGATCATGAAAACATAATTTACAAATGTTGCCAAATCTTCAGATTTAGGGCACAATTCATAGTATCCAGTGCAGAAGCAGCGCAAGTGCTGCACGCCGAGAAGAAGCGTGTGCCATGCGTGCACCAGCTGTGGCACGCGCATTCATGTATTTTCTGAGGCATCAGTAACCGTGGTGCAGAGAACATCAAGTACCGCCAGCAACGCCCCCAACACACCCCCATGCGCAGGCAAAAGCCAGTGAAATGCCCAATACGGCGCAACACCCTCGCACCATCCGTGACCCAGCACACATCCCCCCCATTGTAATTGCGTGAAAAATCAGAGCGTAACCCGCTCGCACCAGCCAAATCACGTGAAAAGGCCCATGCGTACCCCGTCCGCACCAGCCAAATCGTGTGGGAAGGCCCGCGCGTACCCCATCCACACCCCAGCAAAATCATGTGCCCCACTCGCGAAATCGCATGGGAAGGCCCGCATGTACCCTGTCCGCGTCCCAGCGAAATCGCGTACCCCACTCGCACCAGCCAAATCACGTGGGAAGGCTTGCGTGTACCCTGTGATACATGCACAACTCCCCTGGAAGCAGACGCCTCCTCACAGGACAGCCAGCCCCCAGCAGTGGACCATACCCCGCAGGCAGCCCATTCCACATGGTCCCCCCATCACCCGTGACCACACCCCGCAGGCAGCCTACACCAAATGGGATCTCCACCATCACCCATGAACATACCCTGCAGGCAGCCCACACCACATGGCCACCCCATCACCTGTGACCACACCCTTCAGGCAGCCCACACCACTTCAACTCTTGAGATAAGTCTGGCTGCTCAGCCAATGCTACCACATAACTGTGTAGTACAGGCTTGTACCAAAGGTGAAATTGTACTGACACTTGTAGTCTTAATTGCATGTAGTGTTCCCAAAGGGTACTGCATGTGATTCTGCCTAACACTCTGAAATTGCGAAAGCGTGCTGCAGTTTAGTTTGGGCTCTTTAAAAATTACAGACAACACCCCTGCACAGTCTCTGCGACCCAAGAGTCCACGGTAAGCTCCTCCCAAGCGCTTAGGTGCATCGCTAGCCTACCAACTATTGCTGGAATTGCATTTCTTGCTGCTGCGCTGTGTGCATACGACTGTACTCTCACCTGCTGCTGCAGTGCCAACCCCGACCCCTGCCTCTTCCACGGGAGGGGAAGGAAGGATTCAGCCTTCTGTCTTCCTGCTGTCACCAGTTGTTTCCTCTATAGGGCCTCTGGCCTCCTCAGTGGCTGGCAGAGACGCCTCTGCTTCTGCCGCCCTGGCGGATACACAGGACACAAACACTCTTTTTAACGATGTCTGACCTTTGTCCAGCACAAAACTATATATTGGATCAGTAGAACGGGTTGACTCTGGCACAGTAAGAATATATCACATTTTATTTCAAATACTTCATTACAAAAAACATATATATTAAATTCTTAAGTACTTTCAAAAATTGAACAATTCATCTCCTCATTCATATCCCACACACACTCACCAATCTATCTAAAAAAACATGTTATACCCCACATTCAATATTTTGCAGAGCATCCACTCTATTATTGTATTTCATTAATATGTTCAACAATGACCCAGTCCATAATATCAGGTGTCATTGTATGGCTGATATGATGTTTAACCAGATCTTTAGATAGATTGGTGAGTGTGTGTGGGATATGAATGAGGAGATGAATTGTTCAATTTTTAAAAGTACTTAAGAATTTAATATATATGTTTTTTGTAATGAAGTATTTGAAATAAAATGTGATATATTCTTACTGTGCCAGAGTCAACCCGTTCTACTGATCCAATATATAGTTTTGTGCTGCATAATACCTGAAGGATCAGGGACTATAACGCAGGTTTACCCCTTTATTTTTCTTTTTTGACCTTTGTCCAGAGCAGCAAAGCTGTTAACAAATCTGGACATGTCTTTGACAAAAGCTTCTCCAAACAAAAGCCCTTTAGCTGCTGCAGTGGCCTCAGAGGATGCCAACTCCCTGAGTTTCAGGTCGATCTTTACTACAATCGATCGTCTGCTCTCCGCTGCTATTGTACAGTTGGTATTACTTATTAAACAAACTGCTCTTTGTGCCCAATTAGCCAGAATATGCACATCCATAGGCAGGGTCTCTTTGGTCTCTTCGACCATTTTAATGATCTTGGCCAATGGACCTCTGGAATCGGGGAGCGTGTCCTGGCATGCTATCCATGAGCGGTCAATGCCCTTTTCAGGTCCTTGGTGTGCTTCACCATGAATGAGTCCACCTCCAGAGTGTCCGCTACTTTATCCGGCAGAGAAGGTCTGGGATATTGTGCCTTCAATTAGCCTCTCACCTCCTTATTTAGAGGCGGGCGCAGTCGTTTGCTCAAGTACCTTTTGGCCTTAAGTGGGGGCTTCCCCTCCGAGGATCTCGGGTGGAGTAGCAGGTCTGGATGAAAGGGGTCAACCAGGGAACTATCTCTGCATTTCTAAACGCTCTTATTGTGCCTTTTGCACAGTTCTCCTTCCTGAGGAGTGGCCAAGCTCACAGAAAGGTGAGAACTCTCAGTGCTGCTGGAATCCCATTCAGTGCCCTCTTGGTCTTCCTGTGGGCTAAGGGGTATGTCACCTTGTCCCTTCCATCACGTCTCTCTTTTGTGTGTCCTTTGCGTGATTCGGACAGTGGTTCGCCACTGGCCTTATGTTCCTCCTGCCATTGTCTCTTGCAGGCTCTGGGCCTCACAGCTGTCGGCCCTTGCGAGAAGGCGACCCAGCCCAGGAGACAGTCCAGTTTATGGGATAGCGGCCCTAGGCCTGCCCATGCTGCTTTGTCCATCAGCTGTCCCAGAGAGGGGTCCTGCAGAATGTTTGAAGGCCCTTCTCTGCTTTACTCGCTGTCAGAGGATTCTACTTATACCCAGGCCATATTGTGTAACGCACAGGAGACAGAGAGCTAGCAGCCGCAAGGTGACGTACAGGGTTTTTATTATTAAATTTAATTTATAACATCTCTCAATGGTCGTGAGGCTATTTCTTCACTTGTTTAATGTCTTTGAAGTCATTTAAACAGTACATTTTACATCAGCTAGTCCAGAGATTGGTGACATGCTGTGGCATGCTGGAGTTCCAAGTGGCTGAAAGTTATGAAATATAACACAAGAGGCTAAGAGGTAAGACGCCTGAAGTAATTTTGAAGCAATGAAAATACTAATTTGAAGCAGATCTAAAGAAATATTTAGGTGGCATGCCACTTTAGAATTGGCACTGAATAGGGACTTTCAGGCCCTGCTGTTTGAAAAGGTCATAAGAACTAACACCAGAAAAGTTTCCATCTAATGCATTGGGGCAATGGTAGAACTTCAGATTAAAGTGCTTATAAGTTCTAGGTAGCTGTCCGAATTTATTTTTTTTATTATTTATTTGATTTATAACATCTCCCAATGATTGTGAGGCTTTTTATTCACTTTTTTTTAATGTCTTTAAAGTCATTTAAACAGTAATTTTGACCTCAGCTAGTCCCGAGAGGGGTGACATGCTGTGGCATGCTGGCATTCCAAGTGCGTTCAACCATTCAATTGCTGAAAGGTATGAAACATAAGACAAGAGACTAAGAGGTGAGATGCCTGAAGTAATTTTGAAGCAATGAAAACACTGATTTGAAGCAGATATAAAGATATATCTAGGTGGCATGCCACATTAGAATTGACACTGAAAAGGGACTTTCAGGGCCTGCTGTTTGAATAGGTCATAAGAACTAACACCAGAACTTCTCCACGTAAAGAGTTGGTACAATGCTAGAACTTTAGACTATAGTGCATGAGGTTGAAAGTTCTAGGGAGCTGTCGGAATTCAAGTTTTTCTTTTTTTTTACATTTGATTTATAACATCTCCCAATGATTGTGGGGCTTTTTACTCACTTGTTTAATGTCTTTAAAGTCATTTAAACAGTAAATTTGACATCAGCTAGTCCCGAGAGGGGTGACATGCTGTGGCATGCTGGAGTTCCAAGTGCTTTCAAACATTCAATTGCAGAAAGGTATGAAACATAAGACAAGAGACTAAGAGGTGAGATGCCTGAAGTAATTTTGAAGCAATGAAAACACTGATTTGAAGCAGATAAAGAAATATCTAGGTGGCATGCCACGTTAGAATTGACACTGAAAAGGGACTGTCAGGCCCTGCTGTTTGAATGGGTCGTAGGAACTAGCACCAGCATTTTCCCATCTAAAGCATTGGTGCAATGCTAGAGCTTCAGGCTGCAGTGTACGAGGTTGAAAGTTCTAGGAAGCAGTTGGAATTCTTGTTTTTTTTTAATTTGATTTATAACATCTCACAATGATTGTGAGGCTTTTTATTCACTTGTTTAATGTCTTTGAAGTCATTTAAACAGTACATTCGACATCAGCTAGTCCCGAGATTGGTGACATGCTGTGGCATGATAAGTGCTTAAACTATGCATTTGCTGAAAGTGTTTCAATATAGAACAATCCCACAATGATTGAGAGGGTATTTTTCCCTTGTTGAATGTGTTTGAAATCCTTAAAACTGCACGTTTTACATCAGCCAGTCCAGAGATTGGTGGCATGCTGTGGCACGCTGTGACATGTGCCACATGTCACATTCGGCTCCTACTCCTTCTCCCTAAAGACTTACAAAACAGAGAGACCTCACATTTCCCACTGGCATGCCCAAGCCGCCCCACTTGGAATTGTGGGACATGTAGTTTATTTTCCGTTTTTACTCTGTTACAACCTAAAATTCTTAGTAGAAAAACAGGTCTGCGTGAGGGCTTTGCAGAGCAGGTTACTACTCCAATAAACATACACTGCTTTTTGGGGCTCGAGAAGAGGTCTCCAAGTAGTACGAGCCTCGTCCACACCAGGTTTTCATGATAAATACTTAGTCTGCAAAATAACCTACGCGGCATACCATCACAGCATCACATTTAATTTACACTTGGCACATCACTAAATGTTTATCGTTTGGCAAAATTGCCACCTGTACCGCTTCAGGACAGATCCATTTTAACATGCCAAACAAATATGCTGTGTTCCGAGTCCCTCGCTTATAGGCTGCGTCTGCTTGTGCTCATTGAGTAAAACGGTGCCATAAACGTAATGAAGGCGATTAATTTAGTGCGCGGTAAATGTAATTATAATTAAGAAAAATAGGTCATTTAATAAACCGTGGCATGCTGTGCCAACATCGCGGCGCTCTCCCCGAGGGACCAATTCATCAGCTCAATGACAAAAGGTACAGCCGTGTTTTCTTGCCCATCACAGGAAATGACCCGCAGCAAATGCCAGGCCGGCCCGTGTTATCCCACACCATAACACGGTGTCATTCCCAAACCCTGATTGGATAGCCGGAAATCAGCGCAGCCCATGGTTGTTGTTATTCACGCATGGCAGAGGTCATTGAGAGGCGGCGCAGGTGTTCAGCTATTGTGAACTTGCGGCTAACAGGCAGCAGCAAAGAACAAATGCATAACTGTGATTTGGGGCAGTAGATTACGTTTCACACAGTTACCCTTAAGTGTAGAAACAGCTAATCCAAATGGTTAGCAAAATAACTACAAAGCATTCTGCCATATATTGTTTCTGTGTTAGCGTCGGTCGATGCGATCGGGAGTCGAGGGAGGGTGCACGCCAGGCCCCTAGCGCCCATATCGTCTTCACCTGCAATACGCACTTCTAATTCCCACTTAATATGAGCACTTGGAAGCTGATTCCAGCAGAGACAATGAGACAATAGAAGTGATCGAGATAAATGCGGAGGCATTTCAATCACCATTCGATGTAACAGACAACGAACTGCTCGCACTCGAAGTGCCACACATTGCACTTGATCCAAATTTACTGAAATTCACTTTTCCACTATCTACCAAACCACGAGAAATCCATCGGACAGAAAGTACGCCAAAACTAAAAACCTTAAATGGAGCCAAGAATTGCAACCAAACTACGGCAACCACGATGACAAGCAACGTAAATGTGTTAAATCCCTCACAGTCACTAACTAGTGGCAACTCAGTATCCGGTGCAATAAGTAGCATCCAGCCCTTTGGTCTACAACAAGGCCTCTGTAATGAATCACAGCTAAAAGAGACAGATCTGGCAGCGCGAGAAGCACGCCTGACAAAAAGACTCTTAGCCGATTTCGAAGAAATGAAAGACAGATTAACAGCAAGTTTCACTCTTGGAGCCTCAAGTAATAACAGCACTACGGAAACTGTCTCCGACATAAATTTTGAAGGCGACCAAGAACGAATCATCAGCGACAAAGCGTTAGGTCTGAAACAGACATCTTTGGATCAGAAGCGCAAAGCAGACCGCCTCAATTTAAATCCAGCAATTGACGCAACTCCATGCCCAAAAAGCCATGGAACTCACTCTTGCACTATCGCCAGTACTCGCCAAAAGCGCAAAGACAGGGGGGGGAAAAGCAATTGATGTGGCAATCCAACAACGGCTGAAAAGTACTCCTTCAATCACTATGAACGAACAGAGTACTTCAAGCAAAGAGAACACTGGCAGCTCACACTGTAAAGATTCTGATTTAAAATCGAACCTATCAGTTGCGGCTGCCATACAGATCCATAACAACGTTTTGGCTGCAACTTCTCTTGCCTTGATTCCATTCATAAAACTTTATGAAAGCCTGAATGAATCCCCCCAAAACAACGGAGCTATCATGAGACACTTAGATGACAAAATAAACAAAATCGAAACTGAATTCGTGGCTTTTCAATTAAGACAAGAAGCCGAAAATACTCAGTCTACCGAACACATGAGCAGGCACTTTGAACAACTGCTGATGGAACATAAAGGATCCAAAAAATGCATTGAAGAAATGTTTGAAAAATTAACACAAATGCAATCACAAGTAGCAGAGAAAAGAGATACCACTAAGGATACTAATGGAAAAATAGACATAGGGATACAATGCACATTGGACGCAGAAACACGTGACACAGGAAATGCAATTAATAATTCAATCTTAGTCACTGGTCCAATCTTGCAAGCTCCCACTGACAGAACAGGAAACAGCTCATCCATGGCTCCGAATAAACGGCCTAACGGAATCACGCCCGAGATAAACAAGATTGCTAATTTCTCAAATCAATCTCTGGCAGAGGGAATCAGTGATTCAACAGCTGATTCGCGAATCAGATGTAGCGAGACAAACCCGAATATGGGGAAGAGTTCCGAGCAGCCATCATGTTCCTTCGCAAAAGCATCATATGGCATTTTCAGCGGCCCCGCCAAAAATCTTGAGATTACGACAAACAAAGAAAAATCAATCCCAGAGACAAACAGCCACCCAAAGAAAAAGCTAGAAAAAAAAGAACACTCAGACTGTCCCTAAACACAGAAGCAACATAAAGCAATTTATAAGAAATTTGACCACGCCGGTGAAATCAAAGTCTACCGCAAACAAAAGTTCCAGTAAATCAAATACAAATAGTAATGTGAGAAAAGCTGAGATAGTAGCTGAACCAAAGTGCAAATCGCCTGCAAATCCAAAAAAGCGGATGAGAATCGATTCAGACCAGAGATCTTCTGATCCCGGAGATCTAATAGAAGACCTATGTAACTTGTCTACATATGACGACAACGAGGCTGAGGATTCTCCTCGAGGATCTGCTGTGGTCCTGACAAACGTGTCGACAAGTAGTATAGACTCACCAATTCAGACAAAATCAGGGAAACCTCTTTTAAAGAAAATAGAAAGCCAGAAAAGTGATATAGGTGAGGCCGGGGAGAAACAAAGAACAATTGTCGAATCTTTGTCTGGACAAAAGCGTGGAACACCGGAGTATATCTCCAAGTCAGCAAACAACTTTCGTTCAGACTTAAATCCAAAACATACGTCCGCCTACAACTGCAAGTCCTTTAATGACTTACATGACTTACCCCGAACAGCACTTAAGGCATCCTATCAAAAGATCATGATCGAAAACATCTTCCAAAATGAATCAGATGTCAACTTGAATCGTGGAAACCTCTTACGTCTACTACATGCAGTACCAGCGCTAAGGAACATCAGGTCCGACGATATTCGTATTGTCGAATACTTTTCGGAAGAGCGAGTTGACATTGTACTTCTCCATATATATTCCCAAGCAGTACGTACAATGTTACTAACTGCAACGCAGGATCTATTGTGCTTAGGATTTGAAATCTCACTTTACGATCCAACAAACAGTCACGGACCAACAGTGATCTCTGAGAAAATAAAAGCGAAAGAAACCTTGGAACAGCAACGTGATAGTTTGAGGAGACAGTTAAAAAGCACACCACTTAGAAATGCAAAGAAAAGGAACCATGATAACAAGCTGACTAAGCTTTAGCGTAAAACAAATAAAAGAAATTGATGCGCCTGCGACTGTGATTTCTTGGAACACAAGGGGCTTCAACCATCTATACACCGACTTCCCGGTTGATCTAACAAATAATTTCGCCATCTGCCTACAGGAAACCTGGCTGCGGGTGCCACCAACTAAAGATGGATATGTAACACTGCTAAACCCAGCAGTAAAAAACATTAAGGGACGTCCATTTTCTGGCTTAATTACAATGATAAAATCAGGAACAAATTGGGAAATAACTGAAAAAATAAACCCAAATAGTTATGTCCAAGGAACACTACTTCAATTCTCGAATACTCAAAACAACAAAGAATACTTATTAATCTTGAACATGTATTGGAATCCGATAAAAATCTCGACTGATGTATTTATATCTGCTGTAATGCAAATAATAGATACCTACCAACGCACCTGTCTGGACCTTGCAATAATCATTTGTGGAGATTTGAACATTTCGTGGTTTGATGAACACAAGGAACCCTTTCAAAGAAAATTCGTTGGATGGTCGTCATGGAAATAAAAACAGAACGAAATGGAGAACTGAATTGGAAGCCCGCGACTGCATTATGGCAAATGGTCAAGTGAGAGGTGATATACCACCAAATTTCACCTGGGAGAACATGGGATATAAAAAGATCTTGGATTATTTCTGGACTTCTAGAAATGTGTTTGCAACTATCACCAAGCTTCAAACTATACCTACAATCAACAGTGATCATTACCCATTAGTAATGTCTTGGCTTTTGAAACATAAAAAGAAATGTGTGACTAACAGCAAAGCACTTGAAGTAAATCATGGGCGAAATCGACTAAGGATAAAAGAATACCAAATTATTAAACTGTCCAATGATTTACAAGCGACAAACTATGATAACGGCGACCAGTTAAACTACATACCGTTGTTACCCAACCTGAATACAGGCTTTGCTAGGAAAGCACGCCAAAATAATAATGATCATAAACATAAGTGGAGCCACACTTTGACAAATCAAAAAAAACAACTAAGGAAAGACATAACCAAATTAAAAAAACAGCATGGAGCGAATGTCTGGTGTCAAATAAAACAGAGAAAACAACAATATCGAAATTGGTTAAAATCTTTCTCTATTCAGAGAGATCAAGAGCGTGGCGAAGAAATGCTGGCCTTGATCAAAAAAAATAATTCAAGGGAAATATGGAAAATCCTGAATAAAGGCACGGTTAATCAAGACGCCCTAATGTCTAATGGAGTGTCCGAAAGCGACTGGATAACGCACTTTCAAAGTGTCTTTACAGGAAAAAAGACACCATACTTAGAAGTGAGTGAAAAAAACAACATAAATTGGGACATAATTGAGTCTAGAGAAAATATTATAACGGCTATATCAAAACTAAAGACCTCAAGAGCCGCTGGGCCAGATGGAATCAGCAACACTATGTTAAAAGATCACAGTCAAGCCTGGTCTAAATTCATTTGCAAACTTTTCATGGCGATAGCCGCAAGAAAACAGGTACCGAGCTCATGGACTGAGGCAATAATAGTACCGGTATATAAGAAGGGCAGTCGTGACGACCCCGCCAACTATCGACCGATTGCCCTCCTGGACACTATTGGCAAAGTGATGGCGACTTTCTTACAAAAAAAGCTATCAACATGGGCCAATGAAATCAACTTACCTGATATAAGACAAACTGGTTTCACAAAGGGCGTAGGAGTAGAGAACAATCTTGTGCTGGTAAATCTGCTAAAACTTGATGCCCTAAATAAGAAAGATCAATTATGTATGGCATTCATCGACTTATAGCAAGCGTTCGATTCAATTAATTGAATTAAATTATGGGAGAAGTTAGAAAAGCGAAACTGCCCAAATGCCTTGCTTCAACCGATAAAGGCACTATATTCCAATACAACAATTAGAGTAAGACTAAACGCAAGTGGAGACCTGTCTAAACCTATTACTGCCTCTAGAGGAGTAAAACAGGGATGTCCACTTGCTGCCACCTTATTCAAACTCTATATTGCTGACATCTCTACTGCACTGGCTAGTGTCATCTGCTTCCCCCCAAAAATAAATGGACATCCAATAAGTTATATGATATATGCAGATGACTTAGTATTAGTTGATAAGACTCAGATTGGGCTACAAAGGCTCTTGTCAAAGCTTGAAGCCTACATGAATGATAATGATTTAACAATCAACGTGAAAAAAACAAAAATTATGAGGTTTGGCAGTGATCGAGTCGCCAAAAAAAAAAAACTTCAAATGGCGAATTGATAACAATATTCTTGAAGAAGTCAAGGAACTTCGATATTTAGGAATAATGATGAACATCTCGATTCGTGAGCAGAGCTGGGTTTATGATCTATTACAGCGGACCAGAATGTTGGCCCTACAAGGAGCAAGAATACACTTGTTATACGGAAAATGTTCAGTAGTACCGCTACGTACGTTTTACACCCAAAAAGTGATACCTACAATAACGTTTGGGACAGAAGCAGGCTGGAACTTGGATCTAAAGATCTGGCCCACCTTGGAAGGCTTATTCTGGCGCCAAGTCTTGAGATTGCCAAAATACCTCTCAATGACCTTAATACGCCACGAATTGGCAGTAGAAAGCTTATACGGAACAGTTCTATGGAAATCCATATCACTGTTGCGAAAGATGGAGATGTCGAACCCTGCACCAGCTTACAAAATCTTAAAATCTGAAGGAACACACCAACATATGGGGCTGCTCTTAAGATGGTCTGAGAAAGTGAAAGCCATCTTGCATAGTGCAAATATTTCAACGGAAACCCTGATGAATCGCCCACAGATCGCGAGAATAAAATTAAAAGAATCGTTATGGATAGACAACGTGAACAAACTCGATACAATGCCAACAGCATTGAATCTTGGGCCAACAAAGAATAAAGTGGACAATATGCCAAACTACCTATGTCAATTTCCATCGAGATATCATAGAGATAAATTTCTTAGACTCAGATTAAATCTGCTGAAAACAAACCACATGCAGGTGACGAGAAAAATGAAACCAGACACTGAAGAAGCCTGTCGGCACTGCAATCTTTTTGCAGAAACACTAAAACATCTGACAATCGAATGTGTGGCCCTAAACAAGTTACGTTCCATCCATTTGAGTAAATTTAAGCCAGTAAACGAAGAGATGGAAGATCTGTGGTTTCGGATACTGAGTGGAAGCTCGACACATCTTACCTGTTCAGTGATAAACTTTCTAGACAGAGTCCTAATCTGAAAATACATGAGCTAAATTGTTAATGGAAAGCGTCACTAATGATCTAAGGAAAAGTTGTAATAAAAGTTTTTGTAAAAACTAGATGTTACAAATAAAAAAAAAAAAAAAATATGATCTAGGTGGAACATTTTGAAGATTTCCCGCATTTCATAAGTTTAATTGAACAGGGCAAATAGTGTCCCCAGACGTGCTGCAGAGAATGCGAACACGGTTCTCCAGAGAGTGTTTGCTGGCTTTGCCCAGGTTTCTTCCAGCTAAAGGTGGGTTGCAGAAAATGCCTCCAATTTAAGATTTGAAGAAATGTTCTCATTCATGATGTGCAATCTTATCACAGCAATAATACATTATAATGATTATATGTTGGCAGCCGCGGCCGACCACTCCCGCATCATGCTAATTGTGCCGTTTTATATTTTCAGCATTTTTCGACAAAAAATGCCAAAAATATAAAATGGCACAAGTCACCAGGGAGAGCCATGGCAGGGAGAGGCCCTCTCCCTGCCAGAGCTCTCCCTGGTGACTTGTGCCATTTTATTTTTTCGGCATTCTTTGTCGAAAAATGCAGAAAATATAAAATGGCACAATTAGCATGATGCGGGAGGGTTGCGGCCCGCGGCTGGCCCCGGTCCATGCCGTGGCCCAAGGCCCAGGGACCGGTACGCAAGGCCCAGGGCACTGGCAGGCTGAGGCAGGCGTGCGCTGCTAGGCCCAGCGCCAGCGCACGCCTGCCTGCCAGTGCCCTGGGCCTTGCGTACCAGTCCGGCGTGGCCCTTGGGCCACGGCACGGACCGGGGCTAAACAAAGTAGGACCAGGTGGCCCCCGCCTTGGTGGTAGCGGGTGGCCTGCTATCACCAAGGCGGCTCGCCCCAAGTTGACGGCAGTCAGCCCGGTAGCAACATTGAATGACGTGTAGGCCGCTTGGCCCACACGTCGCTCAGTGTTGACTGGGCCTGGGCCGCGTGGTGGACCACATAGTTTGGGCCCGGGGAGGGGAGTGTAAGTGTAACACTCCCGAGTCCCCGGGCCCAAACAGAGAAGAAAGTTAAACAACGCAATGGGGTACTTACCGCGGCGCCACTGGGCTGGTGGTCTGGGGTGCAGCAGCACTGGTCGACTCGTGTGTGTTGTTGTTGACTCGTCGGCTGAAAGAAAGAGACGAGAGTGAAGGCGGCGCAGGCGCACGCACACACCCTGCGCCGCCAGTCATACACATAGATAAAGTAATGGCATTGGCTGTTTGTCAGCCAATGACATTACTGTATCTATGGCAGGGGAGGGAATATAAGTGCGCTGTTTGCGCACATTTTAATACTGGCGGGGCCACCCCTGAAGCGCCCCCCCAGGCTTCTAATTAAAGGGGCTACGTAGAGTGCGTTGAGCTATGAGCTCCACGCACTCTACTATAAAAAAATATACTAAATTGGGACGCGCCCCGCTGCCGGGCCGGCCTATACACTAGTGACTATTGTTTCCTTGCCACAGCGCCCCTGCGCTGTTGGCAAAGGAAATGCAGCAGCATCTTCGAGGCTGAAAGAGATTCAATCAGAGAAGTTCTCTGATTGAATCTCTTTCTTCTTCTCTCTTTTTTTCCGGGGGGCGGCGCCCGGCCGCCCTATGATAGCAGCAACCACTGATGCGGTCACCAGATGAACTACGCGTTCCCTCCTTTCTCCATGATAGCGAGGACGCTAGCGCTGGTGGGACGTCAAAAAGCAACCATAATTATAATTACGCTGGACTGGAAGGGGCAGGTGTGATTTCCCAGTCTACTGGAACTGTCGCATCACAACCCGGTAATTCTACCCAACACAGAATTGATTATTTGAGACCCCAGAGATCACAGTCACCCGTTAGTGAGGGCAGGAGGACTCAGGTTAATAGCATGGGCGATTTCAGGAGATCTTGGGCTAGGCAAGGATTATCGAATGAGGCTGAGAACATCATTAACGAATCCTGGGCCCCAGGGACTCACAAGGCTTATAGATCAGCATGGGATAGATGGAGTAGCTGGTGTTTGGAAAGGAATATTTATCCCGATAGAGCGGATGTAGTTCACGCGGCCAATTTGTTAGCTCAGATGGCAGCGCAGGGGAAGGCTTACAGAACTATCAACACAGCTAGGTCTGCGATCTCTGCGGGGCAACCTAGAGTAGAGGGCTTAGCGATTGGTGAACATCCTTTGATCTGTAGATTACTCAGGGGAGTAAAGATGCTGAGACCCCCTAGTGTAAAATATAATCAAATGTGGGATGTAGATAAAGTTCTGAGATTATTTTTATCATGGCCGGACAATCAAGAATTGACATGGAAAGCGATTTCTGGCAAGTTATCCATGCTCTTATCTATTTTAGCATTCAAAAGATCCTCTGATGTTAGAGTGTTGGAGGATAACAGGAAGAGTATATCTCCGAACGGAGTGACTTTCCTTATAACTAAGAGGACCAAAACAGGTTTGAGATCCATTTCCTATGAGTCTTTCCCAACTCAACCAAAATTGTGTCCAGTCAGATGCAAAGAGGCATATGAGGAGATGACCAGGGAGGTTAGACCCCCGGGCGTGTCACAATTGTTAATAGCGATTTGTAGACCATATAAAGCGGTTACACCGGCCACTATAGCTCGATGGCTTAGATGGATGATGGTTCAAGCGGGCATAGATGTTGAGAGATATGGCGCCCACTCCTCTCGAGGAGCGCTGGCTACTAAAGCGTTTAATATAGGAGCCAGAGTAGAGGATATTATGATGGCTGCAGATTGGTCGAATGAATCGACTTTTAAGACTTTCTATTTCAAACCTATGGAAAGTTTGACGTCGTTAGTGGCGAGTAAGCTTTGAACAAGCATAATCCGAGCCTCCGGTCTTGACATAGAATTCAGATTTTCAACACATTCGTTACTGAAAATCATAATTCTATTAAAGACACAGAGTCGAAGGATTATCCCACCCTATCAATCGTATGAATGTAAAGTTGTTAATTTTATCATGTTTAATGTGATATACATGTTGTTTAGGAGGAAATATTTTGTAATAGTCTTATTGAAGATTATAGTTTATAGGTAGGTAAGTATACGATTGTCCCACCCATTCTTCGGTATATAGTCACCTTTCTGAATTTTATTTTTTATAGGGATGGCGTCAGAAAGTAAGCAATCCGGGATCTGATTCAGGATGCAGACAGAGTTTCAAACAAGTACCAGACGCAACCTCACAGGGTCAAAGAAAGAGGAGGAATAGAAAGAGGACAAGTGGTTTTGTGCATTGAGGACTTGATTTTGATTGGTTTTTGGAATATAACATGGTCAATTTGGAGACCAATAGAGATGGACTACAAAACTCAAAAACTTTCATGGTTATTGTAGTTTTTTATTAGTTTTGTATGTTATCATGATATTAGTTTTTTCTTTGCTGCTGAACAGTAAAGTTGTGGAGAAAGCATAATCCTTCCCCTCCATGTCTTTAATAGAATTATGACTTTCAGTAATGAATGTGTTGAAAATCTGAATTCCTCATGATTTTAGTGCTTTCCCTTATTAGCTGAGTCTAAAGGAAGAAAGAGTGTAGATAATCCAGTGCAATACAGAACAATCGCTCTAATCTGGACATAAAGCAGATTATCAGAGTTGCAATAGTTTAAACACGTAGCAGAGTGGTGCGGTGGAAGCGTGCTGTACCCAGAAGTCGATGGATCGAAACCATTCCCTGGTGTTTTTCCCGAGCCCTGCATTGTGAAATGTGACATGTTATCCTGGTGTGAGTTTGCTCACTCTTTCGTGCGTCAGAAGCAAGACAATACATTGTATTTGGATGAGCACGGCTCCGATAGTATCGATAATTGTCAATTAAACAAAAATAAATGCAACACCATTTAATATCTGTTGTAGATTTTAGCAGTGAATTATTCCGTTACCATCTATACACCCCACACACCCTGTGCAGTTATTTATGGAAGGGTACATCCCAAAGATAAGAAGTCGCACGTGTCTGCAATCAGTCACTAAGAGACGTTCACTTTTTTGGTTCAACCCTTTCTAAGGAAAGGTTGCGAATAAAGTCCTCTGGAGAAGAAACCCGAAACTCGAGGAAATCCAGACTTGCTCTGTTTCTTTTCATGTTCCCCTCGTGTCTTATAACTAGTAACGAAATGGCTCTCAATGTGCCGGAAAAAACGTTTGAGCGCGGTAAATAATTTATTTAATGCAAGTACCACAAACTTCCATTAATCTGAACAATAACAGAATACATTCTAAGGTGCAGGAAAAAAAAGTGACCCCGACGTGATTTGAACACGCAACCTTCTGATCTGGAGTCAGACGCGCTACCGTTGCGCCACGAGGCCCTATTAAGTCCTACGCACATATATATCTGTGAAGTGAAATAGCTGTTGTGTGTGACTACATGTGCAGAGGATACAATGATTGAGCAAAATAACTCTTCAATTGCTCATGTGAAGAAAACAGCAATGAACTAACAAGCCTTGGCAATGTCTACAGTTTTTGCTTTTGTGCACATATGGGAACAGTATTTGCCAGGAATCCCGATTTGGTAATAACAGGACATTAATGGCGGCAGCATGTCCATATGCACAAGCCAAAACTGTTGTGCTTTGCTAATGCTTGTTTTTAACAGCACTTAAGTGACGGACACACATACTGCTTATAAATCAAACGGCTAAAGACAGACCTGGATAGTGCATTTTTTTACACCAGTAGCACGTTTACAGCACCAACTAAACCATTAGCTCTCAGAAGTCTGCTTTGGAAAATACCTGGCAGGCACTTCAAATGCAAAGTTTGATTTTTTAGGCTTGAGAAAGTTAGCACAAAGATCCCAGGAGGGTGTGTTTTGTTTGGGGAGGGGCAGGAGAGGCATGGCAATGGCCGTAGGGTTTAGCATGGCCATGGGCAGTCAATAGGTATGATATGATATGGCATTTATAACGCGCCTATACACAAGTGTTTCAAAGCCAAAGGTGGATAAATAACCAAGCACCCATAACCATTGTGTTTCTCCTCATATGCCATCTCTCCCTACATATACTCCAATGCATTCGTTTCAGCTTATAGGTGGCGCTAAAGCGCTAGTTCATAGCTAAAACTAAAAATACAGGACGCTCAGAAAGAAAGACAGCGCTGTCCAGTGGTGGAAGTGTACGAAAAGAAGTAGAGGAATTGTGTTCCCTGCTGGGCTACCTCCACTCCCTACAAACCCCATCGACATGCCCCTGCCACGTGCAATCCAAACCCCCAAATGTGCCTGCTGTTGAGGGAACGTTCAGTGCACCAAACAGTGGAGTAACCTTTCTGAAAAGGTTGGGGTGGGACATGACATCTGAAGAAAAGCTGCCCCAGTCAAATGAATGGGGACACAATGGTGTGTCATGAAAGTTTGGGGGGAAACACCCTTTTACCCCCCTAAAACTACGCCCATGGCAACAAACAGTTTTTTAAAATATTAAAGTATAGGACCGGTAAAACTTAATTAAAAAAAAGTATAGGAGCACTGCTCCTGCCCACTTCGGCCACTGGGGCTGTCAAGGTCTTGTGCAGGAAGCTCAGAAAGAAATACAGGGTTGTCAAGGTTTGTTGATGCTCATTGACAACAATTTCTTTATTCATCCTATTGTTTTAACTGGCTTCGCGGTGGCAAGCCACCACCACGTCTCCTTTGAATAAAAGGGTGGAGGAACCTGAATTTGGTTACTTATTATGACTGCAAACAAAAGAAAACAAAGCCATGTTCAAGCCAATAATCAAGAGTCAAGCGAGTGGTTCCATATAGATGTCAACCAACACATTTAAAAACAACCAGTTCATAGGTGGAATTGGAGTCAACTCTGTCTAAGATTATGGGGTTGCTGGCACTTGCAGATTCACTTGAAATGAGTTGTGCCGCCCTAGTCTGATGTTCAAAGTTGGGGAAACTCTGCAGGAAGGCCTGGCTTAAGGGCTGCACCAGCGAGCATTAAAAGAAATTGATAAACAAACAGCAGGCAGGACAGAAGAAGTAGGACGCCTCGGTGCCTGGCCACCAAAACAAAGGAATTAATGCCCATTTCCCCCTGACAGGGTGACCCTCTTCAAAGTGTGAGGCCTTGGACAACTTATCCTCCTGCCACCCTCGTGACAGCCCTGGAGAAATGGGAGTGATTTTACTTGAAACCAATAGCGCCCGTGCCCCTGAGAATGCCTGTAAAAAATTAGACACAAACCTTCCCATTTGGCCACTGAGATTCTGTAGGTGTCTGGAAAATTAATGAAATGGAAGTTGAAGCATGTGGATTGCTTTCTGGGTCAAGTAGTTACTTATGTGGATCCTTTCCATCTCTCCTCTGGGGCCAGTCCTAGCATTTGCGGGGCCCTGTACACCAAAAGAACAGGTATGCCCCTTTGTTTTCCTATGTCTTGGCAACACTGGATTGGACAGTATAGAAAATGGCATCACAAGGAGTGGCATCAAACGTTGTACTCTAGAGTTACACTACAATAAGTTAATAGCAACATTTTTGTTGTTGTGGAATGGTCAGCAAAATTAAAGACGATGTAACAAATATATTTTGTTAAACCATCATTGAGTTTTTTTCAATAAGTGTGAACTATTGTGAGTAATTGCTATCTGGCAAAGGTGTAAAAGCCCTGACTTTTTTTTATTTTCATTAATTAATAAAATGATGTGGGTAATTCTATCTCTGAAAGGGTAATCTGCTGATCAGATTCCCCTGTCATAAACTCCATGCCAAAAGCATAGTGGGTATCTGTGTCCTGCTGCAACAGTATCCTGATTTGCAGCAACTGCTATACTCGTGGCACAGAGCTGGTTCAGAGGTCACAGTTGCCTATTTGACTGCTACAGTGACAGTCAAGTCTCTGCAGTGCAGGGGCGGCACTTAAGATATGCCCACCTGTATCAAAACTCTGATGATCATAGGTAGCCCACAATGGTGGCAGGTTAATCTCGAAAATAAAGCTATGCCCGAGTTAAGGCATGGTGCATGCCACTTTTTATGATCATTGCAGACACATTCAAATTGATATCACACAAGTGGCAGCTCCTGTGAAGCCAGCTCAGCTTTAGAAGGTGATATGTATTCTGGCCAGACAGACAGCCTGCCAAATGACAGGGCAGGAACCTTAATTGCCTGCCTCTTTGATCTTTTTGTGAGGGTAGGTAACATTCTCTGCCTGGGACAGCGCAACAACATGCACCGGCTCTGGCCCAGGCACCAAAGGAGCACATGCGCTCAAAGGGAGTATCCTCACACCATGGTGCTTCATTTGTAAAAACCTTATTTAGGCTTTGCATTTTCTACAAAAAACGCATTTGCAAGGCAGAAACAGAAAATGGAAGAAAAAGTAAGATCATGTAGCACATTGATAAATCCATAAAACAAAGGTTGTGTGCCTTTTCGCTCGATCCTTTAATAGACTTTTACTGCTTGAAGGTCTCACCCATGGTTCTCTATGGAATTGAATTGGTCATTCTTAACAATAGAAAGTATCTAGATTGTCTTGAGGGCTGAATTTTGAAAGAAGTTCTGGGTTTGCCTAGGTCGGTGCCAGTTAGTGCAATCTGATTAGAACTAGGTTTAGAATGTTGGTGGGCACAATACATGAAAAAATGTGTTCTTCTGTATATAAAGGTGATCAACATGGAAAACTCCACGTTGGGGTTTTATTTAGGAGAAATGTTGAAAACTGATGCCTTCCTCTGTAAATTCGAAAAACATTATGTACGATTTGTTCTGACTCGTAGTGGGCCATGAAAAAGAAAATCTAGTGGTGGGACAAGATAATGGACAACAAGGACCTAGACAGGCCAAGACTGTGTAGAAACAGAGGTGCTTCATGTGTACTAACCAAAGAGATGAGATCCTACCTGCGTACATTTCCTTTGCTGCAGTGTTACACGTGGTATTTAAGGTTTTGATTAAACTCTCTTCCGACCCTGTAGGTTATTGGTCCAAGATTAGGAATTCCCAAAGAACTTAGAACGTGTAGACATTTTAAGTATGACTCTTTGATATAAGAGTTGCTGTAAGACTTCAAGCCGGTCCCGTGCCTCCAACTTTCAGAACAATCCGCAAGGAGCATGGACAGGTGCGGCCATGGGCGTTGCTAGGGGGGGGCTAAGGGGGCTATAGCCCCTGATCTTTTGGTTGTAGCCCCGGATAGAATCTCCGGAGCTACAGCCAAAAGACTAGCTAGCCCCCAGTCCCAACAGTTCCGACATCAGCTTAGCCCCGGGTCTTTTCCAGACCTAGCAACTCCCCTGGGTGCGGCACTTTTCAAGGACCCAGCGGCACGTGCACAGTGCACGTTGCTGCCAGCACACATGGGAGTTGTAGTTCTCCCTGCCCTCCGGCACCCGTAAATTGATCAAAGCCCAGCAATCCTTACAGTGCTACAATTAAGATTTACATAGCAAAGAAAGACGTTTACATTTTAGGATGGAAGGATTAGGCTGTGTTGAGGATTAGATTGGAGGTGCTGATGATGTGTTTCATCAAGAGTTGGGGCTGCTAAAGAAATAAGCTAATAGAATTATATTTAAACCTGGGGTATTTTTAATTTTTTTAAATTTTATTTACAGAACCGTAAAATCACATACATCAGAATACAGTCCATAAGCCATTAAAATTCCCTAAATCATTAAAACCTATTACAAAACAACTATAAACAATACCAGTCAAAACCCCCAACCAAATTCCCAACCAATCCCAGTCACCACCCCACCTCCCCCATATATACAACTACAATACCAAGCCTAATATAGCTGAAGAAATTTACCCCAGATCTTCTCAAATAAACCCATTTTCCCCTCTCTTCTGTAAAGTGTCCTCTCCATAGCCGCAAAAAGTCCTGCATTTCATCCAACCATGCCTCAACATTCAGAGTCAATACTGTGTTCCAGTTTCTTAAAACAATTTTCTTACCAATCATTGCCCCACGAAACAGCCACTTCTTCTGACTCAGAGTAAGATCCTCCAGAGATTCATCATCTCCCAATATCACCATCTTAAAATCCAAAGTAGGCAAGCCCTCAATCAGCTCACCACACACTCGACCTACCTCAGCCCAGAACAATCACACCAATCTACATTCCCACAGCATGTGCTCCAACGTACCTGCCACATGAATACATCTCCAACAATCCAAATTCTCTGACATCCCCCTTCTCACCATTCTCTCTGGTGTCCAAAAAACACGATTAAGAATCTTAATCTGTCTCGACCTCTCCGTGAACCCCAAAGAGCATAACTTTACATTTCCACACATCCTGCGCCACAATTCTTCAGAAATATCTGAACAAATTCTCCTACACCACTCTTCTCTCAGCAGGTCGTTCCCCCTGTAATGTGACACAATCTCCTTATACACTCGACTGGCCAGACCACCCTCCCTCCCAGCCGGTTTCCTAGTAAATAAAACACAGATCAAGTCTCTTGTCAAAGTCCACCACCCCAATCGCCCGTTTTAACTTCACAAAATCTGAGGTCTTAAAATTCTCAATATCAAAGCGCTGCTGCAATTCCCTTGCTGTCATCCAAATACCGTTCTCAAACAGATCAGCCACCCACTGCACTCCTCCCAAAAACCAATCCGCCCAAAAAATCACTTTACCATTAATCCTAATAGCAGGATTAAACCAAAATGAAGCCCCCGGCTCTTTAAATGCGTCCACTCCCAAACATTTGCATATACTTTTCCATGAGCTCCTTAAATTCTCAATCAGCGGATCTTTTCCACATTTCTTTTTTGAAACAGATGTCAAGATCGCCCACAGAGTCAATGGGCCAACAAAACTAGTCTCCTGGGGTATTGAGAAACGGTTCTTGATTTTCATGGTGGATTATTATTTCAAATGGCTGCAGATCAAAATGGTACGTTGGGCAGGTGCATCTGATGTCATAAACCTCTTGAAAAGTGTGTTCAGGAGAGAGGGTTTCCCGAAACGGTCATCAGTGGCAATGGTGTAGAGTTCAGGGGTGGCGCAATGGCAAGGTATGCTAGGTTGGTTGGCATTCAAAGGAAATGTTCAGTTTACTATCACGCACAAACCAATGGGCTTGTGGAGAGGTGTAATAGAGTTGTTGTTGAAGCTGTGGAACAGGCCATCAGAAACAACATGTCAGTAGAAAAGGCAATACAGGAAAAATGATGGACCGTTAGGACATCTGTTCGGGCTGACTCTGGGAAGTCTAAATTTTTGTTGATGAGAGGCAGAGAACCCAACTCAACCTTGAATCCTGTATGGGTGAATGTGAGGAAGATGAGGAGAGAGCAGAGTGCCAGGAGAAACCTAAGTTCCAATTTCTGTGAGGAAATGAGTGGCGGTTTTGGACAGGCTCGAGTAGTGCCTGGTGATTTAGTGAGGATAAAGAAGGGAAGGTTGGTGAGAAAGGGAGAATCTAAGTATTCCAGGCCTTTGAGAGTAAAGGAAGTGTTTCACAATGCTGTCAGGATGCAGGATGGTTCCCTTTGGAACATTAATCGAGTAAGTAGATGAAGATGGGAAGGCATGTGAGGGTTGTGAAGAATTTGACAGTGAAGTGAATGATAGAAATGGGTTGTGTGATGTGGATGTTGCAAAGGAGGCTAACAGGAGTGTAGACGAGAGAGTTACCAGTTCGAGAGATGAGCAAGAGATTTTTTACGACCAGCCAAGGCATTGAGTCGAGAGGAAGAATGAGGAAACCTCCGGTGTGGTCCGAAAACTACGTGATGAACTGAGGAGCTAGGAACTTTTCCATGAGATTTCGCAGAAACACTGTTGTTTCTTTTTAGTTTACAACAATGTAAATTGTGTTCAAGTTTTGTGTGTTCTGATCATATTGTTCTAAGCTTGTTTTTTTGTTGGGGAAAGGGTTGTGTGTAGTGCTCTCATCTGTGCTCCCTCCCGCTTGAGTGGTGGTTGGAATGGTGAGTGCGTAGTGTTGTGGAATGTATGATGCCTGGTGTGAAATGGGTGTGAGTAGTGAGAGACGGTTGAGAGTGTACGTCGGATGTCGAAGGGAGCACAGGGTCATTGTTTAAGTAGAATAAAGTACCGTATTGCTTACCAAGAAGTTCCAGCTTCTTTATTCTGACACAACACCAAGATTAGCTGGGGCAGAGCCGTGGCTGTCTCCAAAAAGTACTCCCGAGACAGGGCCTTGCTGGGCTACCCCCACTGCCAAGCAAGTTTGCCTAACCACCACCGCCACTTAGGCCACGCAACCTTAACTGAGCCCCCCTCAAATCATCCTCCCACTGAAAGCACTGGTTAATGCTGAATTAGAGGAGTTGCTTCCATTCACAAAAGAAAAAGAGCTGCCCTTTCAATGTGCAGAGCCATTTTAAGTGATTTGCTGGTCTACGTCTAAAACCGCAGACATAAGACTGACTTTGCAGAAGGCAGCCGTGAAGGCCTACCCCAGCAGGGTCAGTCTTATGCACTCTCCCTTCCACCTGTCTATTTTGGGGCTGGTGTCCCCTGCCACGCAACCCCTCTCCCATTGCGCACCTTGCCTCCACACCCCCCACACCCTCTCCACCTAACCTGTCTCGCAGGGTTTCATGGACATGGTCTGGAGAATGTAAACAGGATTTGCATGGCTGCGATACTAGCTTTGGGGGAAGTGGCTTCACGGAAACTCAACATTCCCCTATTCACGGTTTTAGAAGTCAGTAGGTACTGCAAGGCCTCTAGGAGAGCGAGGCCCAAGGCAGCCGCCTACCACTGGACCTGCCCTCCTCGTTTCTTTCTCTCCAGGAGATCCAGAGCCTGTGATTGTTGGGCCCCCTCTTGGGGCTGCTTCAAGTATGCCCAATAACCACACAGGAGCCATTGTGCACTCCAACCTTCTCTTTATTCCTCCATGGCCTTACTGGCTTTCCTCTTCCCTTGCCCCTCCCTTTCTTCCCGCTTCCCGCTCCCTCCCATAGTCCTGGGCTCCCCTCTTAAAGGGGCTCTGTCCCTTTTCCCACTTACAACACCTCCCCCTTGCTTAACATGAGACTTCCGGGGTCACATTTGCTCGATAAGACGTTGGGGTCTCTTTGTGGCTCGGTGGGGCCTGCCTGGTTGCTCGTGGGTCTCTTCCACGCTCTCTCGTTGCGGTGCTTCATAAGTCTTTGCTCTCTCCTTTTCCTTCCTCTCAATTGCTTCTCCTTTCATTGGTTCCTGCTCTTCAAAGTATAGCTCGTGGAGGAGGGAGTCCTTTGGCGTCATTTTGCCGTAGTTCTCTGTCATAGTTGTCACCTGCTCTCTGTCCCTTGTCGCTAGGATGGGGTCTGTGCGGTTCGTCTGTCCTCTGGCTTTGTTTTCTTCTCCCGCATCTTGCTCGGGCACGTGGTCCTTCTTGTGGGTTACTCCGAATGACCTATAGTCAATGCTGATGAGTGCATGCTGTAGTGCTGTCCGGTGGCTAAGACGGCTGTGCCCTATGGCGGGACTCGGTATCATGCGGATGGCGTCAGACACTCTGCGGCCTCCTTGGGTTGGGTTGCGTCGTGACTGACCTTTTGGTTGTATTGTCTGTGCGGTCCTCCATTGGCCGGCATGTTCCTGGGGTTTATCTAGGGGTTGTTCTTCCGCCCCTGTCTGGTACAGTTGCCTTGTACCAACGTTTCCTGTGGCTTCCGCATTCCCCCCCCCGTACGATATCTCGAAGGGTACTGGGTGGTTGCAAGACTCATAGTTCTCTCGCAGAACGGGTGGCGTTCGTGTGCCAAGTGCCGGTCCATCTCCCTTTTGGTGGGCTATCTCCGTGTAGAGGGGGTGTGCATGTCTGTGACGTCTCGGTGGGCTGGTGTTCGTGGCCTTGATGTCTTTTCTGATCTCTAACCGTGCCATCGGTGGACTAGGGTATCTTGTCTGGGCTGATGGTGTGGGTTGGTTTGCAGAGCTTGTGGGTGGTCCTGTTCTGCACATTCCCTGAAGGTGACCTTCCTGGCCACAGCGCCAGCATGTTCGTCCAACGGCTGGGTATGGTTCTCTGTGTGTGTGTTTCCACCCTCGCCCGAGGAACTGCTCTTTGTTCGAGCTTTGTTGCCGGTGTCTTCCAGGTTTCCTCTTTCTCCAGGGTCGAGTGGGCTTAGACTGTTGCAGTTGCCCTTCTGTGAGGGCTGCGATGATGTCGCGTTCAACGTTTCTTTCAATGGCGGCTGCCTGTGCTTCAATTCTCTCGTATGTCTTCGCCAGATTGAGTGCTTTAGCCAGGGACAGGGGCTTTTTGAGAAGGTGTTTTCTGAGCGTTGACGAGGTGCACCCTTCTATGATCCGCAGTCTTATAGCATCTTCATCGTTGAAGTTGGCGAAGTCGCAGTTTATTATTTTCTGCTGGAGACGTAAGACGAATTCTCCAATGGATTCGTGCGGACGCTGCCTGTGTTGGTTCAATTCAAGGCGTTCGTAGTCTTTGTTGGATCCTACTATCAGCTTGTCGTTGACTGCCTCGAGGAGACGTTGGTACGTTGTTTTGTCTGTAGCTGGGATTGTCTTGATGATGTCCTTTACCTCTTTTCCTACCAAGTTCCTAAATATGCTGAGTTTGTTTGGTGGGTCTTTGTTCCCTATTGCTCCTAGAAAGTCTTCAAACTCTTCGATCCATTCTTCCCACCTTGTTCCTTGGTCGTGGCGTGGGTGCAAGGCGAATGGGTCGGGTCTTCTCATGGCGGTTGCATGTGATGTGAGGCCCAGGCTTGCCAGGGTTTGCGCGCCTGCGTCGGCGTCTGCTTGTGTGTGGTCAGTCATGGTGTGAGCGCGTTGTGGTGCTCCACGGGGCGGTAGGTCCTTGGTCGTCACTCCTGGCTTTCGCTCCTGGCTTTCTGGATGGTCATGGGCAGTTGGTTGGCCTGTGGTGTGGTTACTCGTATTCTCGTGTTGAGCAGCGGCAATTCAGGTGCAGCTTTACTCTTGTGGGCTGTTGGTAGTATCCAAATGGGTTCCCTTGGTCCTTTGTAGTCTGCAGGGGTGTGAGAGGCGTGATGGCTCTCCACCTTGTGGTTGACCTCTTGGTGGTGATGCACAAATTGTGTTGGTATTGTCCTTCTGCGGCCCTGTCACATTTCTGCACCGGTGGCCTGCGTGGTGGAGGCCACTAATGTGTACCCAGGCTGTTATAGAGCTGCATTGGGGTTCGACTAACCTAGGTCCACTGGGTGGGTGGCTCTGGGGGTTTCTGGCGTGGTGTGGGTGTCCCAGTTAGTGCTCTCTGTTTGCAATTGTCCGGTTGTTTTATTCCCGGGGTGGTACCCTCTTCTCCGTATCAGTCCTTTCCTTTGTGCTTCTTACCCTTAATTCGGGGCACCGTTGTAGACACGTGTGGTGGTTGGGGTGACCGAGGGCGCTTTGCAGACGTCCTCCAGGCCGTGTATCTGAATCATGGGCTTCTGCACGGTGGCAGGGTCTTGTGACCTGGGCTGGGTGGCCTCCTGGCTTGTAGTGTGGTGGCAGGTGGCTCAAGTTTATACGCAACCTCAACTCTGGTGGGGTTGTTGGCCGTGTTCGATGTGAGGTGGCACCCTATCCAGTTGATCCGCGTAGTGGGGCAGCTGTGATGGGGTTGGCAACACGTGTCGCCTGCGTGGCGTGGTCTATGCACGTGTGCTGCTGTCCCTTCTTTCCTTCATGAGGCCCATTAGTGGGTCCGTGGGCTGGCGTCCCGGGGCCAGCAGGTTGTCCTGTGACACTGTTGGGCCTGTTTCCTTGCTTCGTTTGGGACCTCTTTCTTTTCCTCGTATCCCAAGTTTGTTCCTTCTCTATCTTATTATACATATATTTATTTATTTATTTATTTATTTTGGCGCTCGCGCGAGCGTTACCCTTTCTGTTTGACTGTCACTTTGTGGGAGACACGGGGATCTCGGGGATTCCCTTTTCCTTTTTTTTTTTTTGAATGTCACGTCCTTTGTGGGAGACACAGGGATTCTCCTTTCCCTTTTTTTCGGATGTCACTGTGTGGGAGACACAGGGATTCCCTGGTTTGTGGCCGTTCCCTTCCCGACTACCGACAGAACACCTTACTTGGTGGGGGTGTGGCCGCCGCCGCGGTCCGTTGTCTCCTCTCTTCCTGCTGCCGATGGCGGGATGAAGCGGTGGATCAGCTGGGCCTGCTCCGCTGACGCGGGTGCTGCAGATGCGGTCTTCTCCCTTCTTGTTCGGCGGCTCCGCAGCCACTGGTCCTTCCCTCCAGAGGCGCACGGGCCTCTTGGTGGATGCCAGGCACACGGGCCCGCGAGGTCGTTCCTCCTGGTCTGCTGCCGTCGGTTCCTCCACTGGGCTCACGGCCCTCCTACGTTGCTGGGCGCACGGGCCCCCCTTCGCTGCGGGCGCACAGGCCCTCGGGCACACAGGCCCCCGAATGCGGCTGGGCACACGGGCCCTACAAGCAGTTGGGCGCTCGGGCCCACCTTCGCTGCGGGCACGCAGGCCCCCAATCACTGCTGGGCGCACGGGCCCTCGATCACTGCGGGCACACAGGCCGCTGCACTATTGTAGGGTGCACAGGCCCGCTAAAGCTGTTGGGCACACGGGCCCGATGACACTGGGCGCGCAGGCCCGCTGGTGGGGCGCACAGGCACACCTCCCACTGCCGGGCACACGGGCCCACCACGAGGGCACACCGGCCCGTTTACTCTGGGCGCACAGGCCCGCTGCAGGGCTCACAGGCCCACCTCCTCTTACCGGGCGCGCTGGCCCACCGTTGTTCCGAGCTCACGTGCTCACTGCAGGGCTCACGGGCCCCTCACTGCTGCTGGGCACACGGGCCCCTTGCTGCTGGGTGCACGGGCCCCTCGCTCCTTGTTCCCATGGACTTCTCTTGTTCATTTTCTTCACGGCGTGGGACGTTTCCCTTCGTCGCCAGTTGTTGGGCCCCCTCTTGGGGCTGCTTCAAGTATGCCCAATAACCACACAGGAGCCATTGTGCACTCCAACCTTCTCTTTATTCCTCCATGGCCTTACTGGCTTCCCTCTTCCTTTGCCCCTCCCTTTCCTCCCGCTTCCCGCTCCCTCCCATAGTCCTGGGCTCCCCTCTTAAAGGGGCTCTGTCCCTTTTCCCTCTTACAACAGTGATATCTATGGCTTTGAAAATCCGACGGTCTGCCTAAGTATGACCAACTAGCCCCGGGCAGAGCGTTACAATATTGTGTGTTTTCCAGCAGCAGGGTCGTCATGAGGCAGGCGCAGGGGGAGCAAACTACTTTTTTCTATTCTCGGGAACGTGCACAAAACGAATCAAGGGGAAGTCAGCAGAAAGAGGAAAACTACTGATTAAGAAAATCATGAATAGATGTTTGTGTCCCTCACCACCCCCACTAACCTGTGGCCCTGATACAGCTTGCACAGGGGTAGCCATAAAATAAACCCACAATTTACACTTTCTTTTTAAATATACCTATGCCTGTCACTAGCAAAATCATGACAAGATGCAAAGCTAAGGGTATATGGTGTCTCAATGTATAGCTCTGAGATCTGCAAATATCTGATTAGCCAATTAAATGGAAAAGGCAGGAAATTAGATTGTGCAGGTATCCACTACTAAAGATATGGTCGGCAAATCTGAGCAACTACAAGTAGTCAGAGAAGAAAGGCCCTTTTTTATTTGTCTCCAGCGAGCTGTGTGCAGGTGCCATCACCTCTTTAACAATGCATTCAAAACCCATTTTAATTCAGCTTCACAGATGCCGATATAAATAAGATCAACACATATCTCAAGGAAGCAGCGAAACACTTGGTTGTGAAATACTTACATGGCAACTGAAATTAATACTTTTTTGTTGACCTCAGAAGAATTAAAGTTTGAGTAAACCTGGCCAGGATTCAAACCTGTGCAGATCATACATAGATTCCAGCAGTGAGCACTAAACCCTCTGAGCTATTTTACCAGCAAATTATCCTTCAATGTGACATGATATGATAGTTTATTTATATAGCGCCTATAGACAATGTGTTTCAAAGCGCTTCAAGGAAAGGGAGGGAACAAGGGAAAATCCAATGACATTCTTACAGGCCATGAACAGTAAGGATGTGAAATTAACTATCGTACTCGGCCTGACGGCATTTCAGATAGTGCAAGAGCTAAGACATAGATAAGGAAGGAAGGGGGAGAGTGGTAAGGAAACGGAAACAGACAGGCAACTGCAATACTAGGCCTGACGACATTCCTGGTAGAGCTGGAGAAAACAAAAGGTGAGGGAGAGAGGTGCAGAAAGGTAGGGGAGGAACAAAACAAGCGACTATCGTACTAGGCCTGACAATATGCTTTGCAAAGAGGAGCATGCGGTAATGCATTGGATCTGGGTCCATTTCTTATTCATATAACACTTAATACAGTGCTTAGAAGCAGGAGGAATATGTCATGGGCCACTACTAGACATGACAATAGTATGGTTATATTATTTTTAATAAAAGCAGTTGAAGGACAGCAGATGCTAGTGGGCAGGTATCCTAGTATATGTTTCTTTTTAACTGCACAGTTTATTTAAACAGTATACTTGTCACAGCTCAGCAAGGTAAAAACCCAACTCAGACATGTGCCAACATGGAATTTCAAAGTTCACATTTCAGCAGGGCTATATCAGCCCTTCATCCTTCTGAGGTTAATAAATTAAGTACTATTACATTTTGTGGTAACACCAACTATGTTTAGAGCAGCGGGGTCCCACATAAAGCACTATACATAAAAATGTTAAAATAAATATTATACCTGGATACAGGAACATTTAGGCCACAGGGATATCAAAATGTGAAGTATGTTTGCACAAAATTAGTTTGTACAACACAAATGAAAGGTTTGGGAGAGCACAAGTTTTGGAGCTCCACCTTTACTACTTATTTAAAGCCTTTGCACATGGAATGTACAGAGAGACACAGCAAGGCCCCAACATCAATAGGCTCATCAGAGCCCCCATTCGCGGCCGAAACACCAGGTGTAGACACCATCTCCCTCAAAGCACAGTGTTATCAACTTTGACTGTTGAATGCAAACGCATGTACTAGAGACTTGCTTTCTTACTTGTCCACCTAATTTTGACCCCTGTCGCACCCCTTCTGGGAGCGCGACAGTAGCTTGTGTATTATTGTCTACTGTTTTCGAATGTTTGAACAAGAATACTAACTTGTTTGTTGTCTGTTTGCCTCATGACACAAACTGTTGTTGTTTATGTTCTGTAGTATTCCATCCCTGTTTGTGTTCTGCTTACGACGTCTCTGCCTGCCGCGAGGGTAGGAATGTTTATAGTTGAAGGGGATTCTATTGGTGAGGGTTAGAGAGAGAGAGAGGGAGACTAGAGTGTGAGCGGCAGTGCATGGCGCCGGATAATTATATGTAAATAAAGCTTCTTATTTACAGGACGCTATCCGACTGCCATACCTCATTTGGCGACGAGGATTGCCGGCGTCCTGAGGACCCACGAAGTCCTAGAGAGGAAGCAGTAACCGAGAGCGGGCGCTCCGAGCCGTCGCACAACGCTGTGCTGGCTTGTGCTGCATGGAGAGAGTGAGAGCAGATGCTCCGAACTAACGTTAAACAAAACGTTGGTTTGTGCTGTTGTACACGACATCGCAGGGAGAGCAGATGCTCCGAATCGACGCTTGAAGTCGCGTTGATTTGTGCCGATCACTCAAGTTTCAAGGCTAATCTGATTGGCGGCTGAGCCAACATCAACACGGATACACCGTGTTTCTGGTATATTGGAGTAAAGGACCCGCCTCGCACACACGAATCACATGACTTGTTTCTCCTGGAGTCAGGCAGAATGAGGAGTGAACACCAGACTCCTCATCCTCTTCACAGTATTTAAAAAAAATATATATATACATAAGAGGTGGAATTTGAACAATTCTAAGCTACAGTAAACACTGAATTTGGAGCAATCTCATAGTAAGCCTTCTAACACTGACACAACCATACAGAGTAATGCAAGGCATTAGCATACAACCCCCAGCGAGTTTCCTCCCAACGGCTGGGCAACCTGATATAAATTGGTTGGAATGGAAAGAATTTTGGCTAAACTATGTCCAAACAATTGACCAAGAAGGTCTAACCCCTCATAAGAAGAAATCGCTGCTGCTTCATGCTTTAGGGTTAGAAGGACAAAGAAAATACAGAGAATTACCGGAGTTGCCAGTAGATGAAGCGGGACTTCTCTTGTTCATTTTCTTCACGGCGCGGGACGTTTCCCTTCGTCGCCAGTTGTTGGGCCCCCTCTTGGGGCTGCTTCAAGTATGCCCAATAACCACACAGGAGCCATTGTGCACTCCAACCTTCTCTTTATTCCTCCATAGCCTTACTGGCTTCCCTCTTCCCTTGCCCCTCCCTTTCCTCCCGCTTCCCGCTCCCTCCCATAGTCCTGGGCTCCCCTCTTTAAGGGGCTCTGTCCCTTTTCCCACTTACAACAGTGATATCTATGGCTTTGAAAATCCGACGGTCTGCCTAAGTATGACCAACTAGCCCCGGGCAGAGCGTTACAATATTGTGTGTTTTCCAGCAACAGGGTCGTCATGAGGCAGGCGCAGGGGGAGCAAACTACTTTTTTCTATTCTCGGGAACGTGCACAAAACGAATCAAGGGGAAGTCAGCAGAAAGAGGAAAACTACTGATTAAGAAAATCATGAATAGATGTTTGTGTCCCTCACCACACCCACTAACCTGTGGCCCTGATACAGCTTGCACGGGGGTAGCCATAAAATAAACCCACAATTTACACTTTCTTTTTAAATATACCTATGCCTGTCACTAGCAAAATCATGACAAGATGCAAAGCTAAGGGTGTATGGTGTCTAAATGTATAGCTCTGAGATCTGCGAATATCTGATTAGCCTATTAAATGGAAAAGGCAGGAAATTAGATTGTGCAGGTATCCACTACTAAAGATATGGTCGGCAAATCTGAGCTACTACAAGTAGTCAGAGAAGAAAGGTCCTTTATATTTGTCTCCAGCGAGCTGTGTGCAGGTGCCATCACCTCTTTAACAATGCATTCAAAACCCATTTTAATTCAGCTTCACAGATGCCGATATAAATAAGATCAACACATATCTCAAGGAAGCAACGAAACACTTGGTTGTGAAATACTTACATGGCAACTGAAATTAATACTTTTTTGTTGACCTCAGAAGAATTAAAGTTTGAGTAAACCTGGCCAGGATTCAAACCTGTGCAGATCATACATAGATTCCAGCAGTGAGCACTAAACCCTCTGAGCTATTTTACCAGCAAATTATCCTTCAATGTGACATGATATGATAGTTTATTTATATAGCGCCTATAGACAATGTGTTTCAAAGCGCTTCAAGGAAAGGGAGGGAACAAGGGAAAATCCAATGACTTTCTTACAGGCCATGAACAGTAAGGATGTGAAATTAACTATCGTACTCGGCCTGACGGCATTTCAGATAGTGCAAGAGCTAAAACATAGATAAGGAAGGAAGGGGGCAGTGGTAAGGAAACGGAAACAGACAGGCGACTGCAATACTAGGCCTGAAGACATTCCTGGTAGAGCTGGAGAAAACAAAAGGTGAGGGAGAGGGGTGCAGAAAGGTAGGGGAGGAACAAAACAAGCGACTATCGTACTAGGCCTGACAATATGCTTTGCAAAGCAGAGCATGCGGTAATGCATTGGATCTGGGTCCATTTCTTATTCATATAACACTTAATACAGTGCTTAGAAGCAGTAGGAATATGTCATGGGCCACTACTAGACATGACAATAGTATGGTTATAATATTTTTAATAAAAGCATTTGAAGGACAGCAGATGCTAGTGGGCAGGTATCCTAATATATGTTTCTTTTTAACTGCACAGTTTATTTAAACAGTATACTTGTCACAGCTCAGCAAGGTAAAAACCCAACTCAGACATGTGCCAACCTGGAATTTCAAAGTTCACATTTCAGCAGGGCTATATCAGCCCTTCATCCTTCTGAGGTTAATAAATTAAGTACTATTACATTTTGTGGTAACACCAACTATGTTTAGAGCAGCGGGGTCCCACATAAAGCACTATACATAAAAATGTTAAAATAAATATTATACCTGGATACAGGAACATTTAGGCCACAGTGATATCAAAATGTGAAGTATGTTTGCACAAAATTAGTTTGTACAACACAAATGAAAGGTTTGGGAGAGCACAAGTTTTGGAGCTCCACCTTTACTACTTATTTAAAGCCTTTGCACATGGAATGTACAGATAGACACAGCAAGGCCCCAACATCAATAGGCTCATCAGAGCCCCCATTCGCGGCCGAAACACCAGGTGTAGACACCATCTCCCTCAAAGCACAGTGTTATCAACTTTGACTGTTGAATGCAAACGCATGTACTAGAGACTTGCTTTCTCACTTGTCCACCTAATTTTGACCCCTGTCGCACCCCTTCTGGGAGCGCGACAGTAGCTTGTGTATTATTGTCTACTGTTTTCGAATGTTTGAACAAGAATACTAACTTGTTCGTTGTATGTTTGCCTCATGACACAAACTGTTGTTGTTTATGTTCTGTAGTATTCCATCCCTGTTTGTGTTCTGCTTACGACGTCCCTGCCTGCCGCGAGGGTAGGAATGTTTATAGTTGAAGGGGATTCTATTGGTGAGGGTTAGAGAGAGAGAGAGGGAGACTAGAGTGTGAGCGGCAGTGCAGGGCGCCGGATAATTATATGTAAATAAAGCTTCTTATTTACAGGACGCTGTCCGACTGCCATACCTCATTTGGCGACGAGGATTGCCGGCGTCCTGAGGACCCACGAAGTCCTAGAGAGGAAGCAGTAACCGAGAGCGGGCGCTCCGAGCCGTCGCACAACGCTGTGCTGGCTTGTGCTGCATGGAGAGAGTGAGAGCAGATGCTCCGAACTAACGTTAAACAAAACGTTGGTTTGTGCTGTTGTACACGACATCGCAGGGAGAGCAGATGCTCCGAATCGATGCTTGAAGTCGCGTTGATTTGTGCCGATCACTCAAGTTTCAAGGCTAATCTGATTGGCTGCTGAGCCAACATCAACACGGATACACCGTGTTTCTGGTATATTGGAGTAAAGGACCCGCCTCGCACACACGAATCACATGACTTGTTTCTCCTGGAGTCAGGCAGAATGAGGAGTGAACACCAGACTCCTCATCCTCTTCACAGTATTTAAAAAAATATATATATATACATAAGAGGTGGAATTTGAACAATTCTAAGCTACAGTAAACACTGAATTTGGAGCAATCTCATAGTATCCCTTCTAACACTGACACAACCATACAGGGTAATGCAAGGCATTAGCATACAACCCCCAGCGAGTTTCCTCCCAACGGCTGGGAAACCTGTTGTAAATTGGTTGGAATGGAAAGAATTTTGGCTAAACTATGTCCAAACAATTGACCAAGAAGGTCTAACCCCTCATAAGAAGAAATCGCTGCTGCTTCATGCTTTAGGGTTAGAAGGACAAAGAAAATACAGAGAATTACCGGAGTTGCCAGTAGATGAAGCGGGAGATGCTGACGAACATGAAAAATCTATAAGACAACTAGACAAATATTATACCACTGAGACTAATGTAGCGATAAACAGGTATAATTTCTACACCAGGACTCAGAAGGAGCACGAATCTATTGAAGATTATGTGTCAGCTTTAAGAGTGTTGTCACGCACATGTCGTTTTGGCAATGGGATCACACTGGATGAACTTATAAGAGACCAAATCATCATACATGCAAAAGATAGCTTGGTTCAGGACAGACTGTGGATGGTAGGAAACCCATCCTTGCCGGAAACTATGGCCATTGCCAAGCATATAGAGCACAGCCATCTATGTTCCAAGGAAATGAAAAATAAAAAACAGGAGGCTGTTCTGAACATGCAACAACAGAATGACAAATCCTCATTAGACTCAGCAAAACAAGGCATGGTCAACGCACTGAGGACGAGAGAACGAGCAGAAAACCATGCTGTCAAGAACAATAGGCCTAGAGGGTATGAAAACAAAGGACAGTCAGTCAGAGGGAAAGGTGGGGTGAAACCCGAACCCAAACCTAGTACTGCACAATCCAGAGAAGGTGACAGATGCTACAATTGTGGAAGGTTTGGTCATTTTGCTTATGCTAAACATTGTCCTGCAATAGGACAAAAGTGTGGGAATTGTGGAGTCAAAGGACCCTTCGCTGTCACATGCAGACGAAAAAAGAGAATTTCTGTCATCCAAGACGAAGATAAAGATTCGGATGAAGAAAGAGTGTTTACCATCCGTGAACCACCTGAGGGAGATTTCAAATGCCCAAGTTGTGTCATAATAATTGACAATTGGAAACTCAAAGTAAAAGTAGACAGTTGTTCACCATGGACGATCATCACAAAAAGAACCTGGAAGAATTTAGTGAAATGCGGTCTTAAGAGCAAACTACATGAACCAGATATAAAAAACCCTGGTGGATTTGAAGGGTCGAAAATCAAGATGATTGGCTGGTTTTCAGGTATTGTAGAATTTAAGGACAGACGATCAGAGGTGAAGATTTACGTTGCAGAAAAGGGAGTTAACATTATTGGCTGGAGAGATCAAGCTTGTCTCCGGATCAGGTTAGATCCTTGTGAAAATGAACAAGTTTTGGTTGTCAATACCAGTCACAAGCAGAAAGAAGAAATTAAGATTGTGAAAGGTATACAACAGAAGAAAATGGGACTATTAAAGGACTTTTCACATAGGATTTGCTTGAAGGATGGTGCCGTACCTGTCAGACATGTGAAGTCTAGACCCATACCTTTTGCCATAGCAGACAAGGTTGAACAGGAATTGACACAGTTGGAAGCAGATGAAGTGATAGAAAAGATCGAATCGTCAGAGTGGGCAAGCCCCATTGTGGTTGTGATGAAGAAAAGTGGGAAAGTTAGAATTTGTGTTGACCTCAGAGATGTGAACAAAAACATCATAGTTGACATTTTTCCGCTTCCTGTAATATCAGAATTGCTAAATCGCATAGGTGGTGCAGATGTGTTTTCTACTCTAGATCTCTCTAGTGCATAAAATCAAATATCTCTGACGGAAGACTGTAGAGACATCACAGCATTTGTTACCCCACACGGTTTGTATAGATACAAACGCATGCCGTTTGGATTGGCATCCGCGGCGGCAGTTTTTCAAAGGGTCATGGAACATGTGTTGAAGGGTTGAAGGGAATATTTGTTTATCAAGACGACATCATTGTATTTGGCAAAGGTCGAGAGGAACATGACACGAGGTTGAAGGATGTTTTGTTGAAGTTGGAAAGCGTGGGTTTGAAAATTGAAAAGAGTAAATGCAAATTTGGCATGAATGAAGTTGATTATTTGGGACACACGGTTAATGGCAAGGGATATAAACCAAAGAGTGATGCTATGAAAGCAATCAGGGAATCTCCCAATCCCAGTAATAAGGATGAGCTTAGATCATTCCTAGGGCTTTGCGAATATTACAACAAATTTGTTGAGAAATTTGCTAATATAACAGACCATTAAGGAAATTGTTAAAGAAAGAGGCCAAATTTGTGTGGAGTAATGAATGTGATGAAGCAGTAAATTGCATTAAGAGACAAATTTGCAATTCCACAGAATTGGGTGGGTATGTTTTTGGGAGATTGACCAAAGTTACAGTGGATGCTAGTGGAAATGGTCTAGGAGCAGTGTTATCCCAAATTGATGAAGGCGGCAAGGAGAAGACAATATGCTATGCCTCCAGAGCGATTTCGGACACAGAAAGCAGATATTCCGTAATTGAAAAAGAGCTATTGGCATGCTCATGGGCTGTAAACTATTTTAGAAAGTATCTATGGGGTTACAAGTTTGCCATACAAACAGACCACAAGCCACTCGTTGAAGTGTTGACTGTGAGAGGATTGTGTAAAGCGTCACCCAGGTTGGCTAGATTAAGCATCAAGTTACAGGATTATCATTTTGTGACAAAGTATGTTCCAGGTAAGAGAAATGTCATCGCAGGCTATTTGTCACGCTTACCGTTAAAGAATATGGATTTAGAGTCAGAATGTAATGAAGAAATGGTGGCGGTTGTTCTAGAAGTGACCTCTAAGAAGAAATGGCTAAATAAGTTCACTAAAGACGTAACACTACAAAAAATTGCAGATTTTACAATGTTGGGTTGGCCAGAAAAGTGATCAGTTGATGGAGAATGCATGAAGTTTTGGGAAGTGAAAGATGAATTGTCCATGGAAGAAGGATTTTTGATGAGGGGGAGTAAATTGATACCTCCGAAAGTGTTGTATGAGGAGCTCATAGAAAAAGCACATCAAGGTCATCCGGGCATCACGGGGACTAAAAGTAATGTACGGTCGGTATACTGGTCGCCAGGAATGGATCTTTTAATTGAAAGATTTGTTAGAAACTGCTGGCCCTGCCAAACCAGTGATAAAAGTTGTAAAAGTTTTAAATCGGAGCCTGTTGTCATAGATAAAGGAGAGGCTCCCTGGATGAAGTTAGGTATTGACATTGTTGGACCATATGCAAGACTAATAGGAGAGAAAAGGTTTTTGATAGTTATGATTGATTATTACTCAGGTTGGGTAGAATTGAAGGCTGTCAAGAAAATTGATTCAGGAGAAATTATCAAATTTCTTAAAGAGATCTTCAGGAGAGAAGGTTTTCCCAAAACCATTATCAGTGATAATGGTTTTCAATTTAAAAGCAGGGAAATTAGAGATTTTGCCACTACATCTGGGATTGATTGGAAATATTCTGCTCTGTACCATCCCCAAACCAACGGATTAGTGGAGAGATGTAACAGGATGGTTGTGGAAACAGTGGAGTTAGCTTTGAGAAACAACATGCCTGTGAATGAAGCACTGATGGAAAGGTTATGGAGTTTAAGAATGTCAGTCAAAAGAGGTTTGGAGTTGTCTCCTTTTGAAATGATGAGGGGCAGAACTCCCAGCACTCTGCTCACTCCAGAGTGGGTAAATTGCAAAAGGGCATCAGAACATAAAGAAGTGAGGAATTGTAATCGCCATGAATTTAAGGATAAGATGTCAATAGGATACAAGCGCAGATTTGAAATTTCTCCAGGTGATATGGTAAGGATAAAACTAGGGCACAATGTTAGGAAGGGTGATTCCAAATACAGCAGACCAGTAAGGTTTTGCAAGTGCTCGGTAAGGCAATAAGAGTAAGTGGTGGATCAGTATGGAATATTGACAGAGTTAGCAAATGGAATTGGGAGATGAGGCATGGTAGGGGGAATTATCCCAGGCAGGATCAAGGATTTAGTCAATGGTTGAAGAATGATATAGAATTTCAGAGTGGTAGGGAGGAGAATTTGAATGTAGAGTCTAACGTTAGATCACAAAATGTGGAGGAGCATGTACATGTAAGAGATAACTGTGATACCACAGCGGGTAGCCAGGTTCCGAGAAGAAATCATCAGGAAGATGATCCTGGGGAAGACAGTTTCATTCAAGGAAGTAATATTGATGCAATTGATGGGAATAGAAATGTTGTTGAGAGTCATGACGGCCTTATAAATTGTGAAATTGTGCGCAACTCTAGAGAAAGGAGGTTACCGTTATGGTCAAGAGACTATTTCATGGGGAAGTAAAGACATATAAAAAAAAAAATAATAATTGTGTGAATCTGTTTCCCCAACTGCAACCTGTTTCAATATTTGCATATTTGTTAAGCATTTTATATTTTTATCTTCTATCCATTTTATATTTTATTCTTCATTATATTACAGGTGTTATATTGTTGTAGTACCTTTCATTATTTATTGTTTATAAAGGGGAGGTGGTGTAGTTTGCCATCTTCACATTGTTGTTTTGTTCTGTACCATTTTCAATAACAATATTAAAAAGGGGGAGGTGGTGTAGTATTCCATCCCTGTTTGTGTTCTGCTTACGACGTCCCTGCCTGCCGCGAGGGTAGGAATGTTTATAGTTGAAGGGGATTCTATTGGTGAGGGTTAGAGAGAGAGAGAGGGAGACTAGAGTGTGAGTGGCAGTGCAGGGCGCCGGATAATTATATGTAAATAAAGCTTCTTATTTACACGACGCTGTCCGACTGGCATACCTCATGTTCCTTGTAAACGAATGATGTTCAGCATTATGTCAAAACTATAGAAAGACATCAAAAACTATTTATAAAATGCTCTTTGTTTTTTAAACCGAGGTGTCTGTTTTTCTGTGTCTATCTGTACATTCCATATGCGAAGGCTTTAAATAAGTAGTAAAGGTGGAGCTCCAAAACTTTTGCTCTCCCAACCCTTTCATTTGTGTTGTACAAACTAATGCCCCCCTGGGTAGAATAGGGTTGATCCTCCAGGAGCCCTCTTCTTAAACTCAGTTTGCACTAAATGACAGGCATCAGAAACATAAACCAATCAAGTTGACTCTCAATAAGGTCTGGATCTTGGAATCCAGTCTGACTGGAATTCAGAGAAAAACGCTGCACTCCAGCTGTACCTTTGTGAATATAGCAAATAAGCCAAAGCCAAAAACACATATGAAATATGGAACTCTTCTGGCAGGGGTGGTGGAAATGCCATACTGCAGCTCACATTAGCAGTGATGTGCACAGAGTTCATGTGACTAGATGGTACATGTAGACTCATGGTTCATGACCCTCCATACTGGTGGAAGGTGACATATGTTGGGCGACTGGGACATGATCTTTGCAAGATTTTCAGTGTGTTTATTCTCGAGATTTACCTTAGAAATCGCTTTGATTGTAAGTGCAATTGATCAACAGAAAGATTTTAGTTTAGCCCAGCAGCATCCAGAAGCTCATCATCATAGCTATGCCCTCCACACAAACTCAATGGGATAGTATTCACGTTTCCTATTGGTGGTGCTGCTGCTGACAGTGCAAAAAAATTGCAAGAGGGCCTCACAAAAACCTGTGACAGCCCTGTTCAGCAGAAAGTTTGGTATAATGAAACCTTATGTGGGAGCACGAGTCTTACATGTGCAAAGAATACAGCATAGAAATGTAGAATTGTGAAGTGTGCAATAGGTGTACATTTTGAGACCAGAAAGCATAAATAAAAATTTCCCCTGGAGATGCCGGGGATTGAACCCGGGGCCTCATACATGCAAAGCATGCGCTCTACCACTGAGCTACATCCCCTGGATACATAACAATGCATGACTATTGAACTGATATACGGTTCCAAGGCACTCTACATCACTGTGATTGGTGTATACTTTTGTGATTAGGTCATGGAGCACTCTGTGTATAATCCATTTAGGATATAAAAAAAAAATGCTTAGAGGCTGGGACTTCTCACAGTACAATACATCAATCTCCTACAACGAACGTTCTTATTATTGTACCAGTTAGGATCGCCTGTCTGAATCTCACTTCAGTCAGTCCAGTCCTTAAATGCACAGGGCTGCGTGATGATGGTGGACCAGGTAGCCACGCCGTACCGTGTTTTATTCCAGGAGAAGGTGCGTGAATGCGGACTAATAATGAAATTTCTTCACCTCAGAGCTGTGTCTTCAGCATTTCAAAGCCTAGAGTCAGCGCAGAAAACAGTTTGTTTCTGTGTACGAATAAATCAGGCTCGGCTGTAAGACACATTTTGACATGTTTAATAATTATCTCAAAAATGAAAATTGACATTAGCTTTCAAAGAATACGAATACAAAATAACGTGTGTGATTTGTATTTCCAGGATCAAGCCTGGGTTATCGATAGCACCAGCTGTTTTGTACACCTGCGTGTGTTACATACAGAGTTCCATTGAGTAGAAATAATACACCCCATTCTAAGTTGGCGGCCAGGTTCGAATGCGGATACTTATCCCTCTTCGGGTTCTCTCACTACCCGACCATCACTTCCCCTAGTCACAATTCACGGCAATTTATTTACATACGTGTCTATCTCTACAAGTTTTTGACGATGCTTCGATCTCTTATGGCCCATAAAAGATCTCGTATGGCTCACCCTGCCACCCGCAGTAGCTCAAGCTCATGCCACAATACTGCGCAGACCGGGTACGGGTTGGAAGTACAATTGCTCCCATGAGTTTGAATATCATCCATGTTTAAAATGTAGTAACAAAGAAAAAAAGTACAACATGTCCTTCGAGCCGGATTTGAACCAGCGACCTAAGGATATCTGAATGTCCACTACAGTCCTCCTCTCTACCAACTGAGCTATCGAAGGCCCTATGGCTGAAGTGATTCTAGATCCTCACAGAATGCTCTCAGTTAGCGATCATTATTTACTCTGTGGCAAATGTTTGTATATCATAAACCTATCATAAACCCATTCAGCACTAAGCAAGGTAGTGAAATGGACCTTGCTATTATGGATGAGTGAATACAAATGCATTTTTACGCTACAGTGAAATGTGGTTTAAAACAAGTAAGAGAGCAGTTTCTGCTTGCTGTTAAATGCATTTGGCAGTATGGATTCTTTAAACTTCCTAAATAATGCAGTGTGAACAAAATAGAAGAAATATTTATGCATGCATATTTTCCTTTACGATTTACTTGTGCAAAGTGATAACTGACAAGGCAGCCTTATTCACTACATTCCGAATGTTCCCTATTCTATGTCAAGACTCGGAGGCTCAGATTATGCTCTGACTTCTCTTTACTAACTTGAGCAGCAACCATTATAACACAATAAACATGGAAAACAATGATAAAAAACTACAAAGTCCAACAGAACCCAGCAATTTTGTAGTTAGTTTTCCTTAGGTTGAAACAAAACCACGTGATCCACTCTTCCAATCAGTGTCACTTCTCCATTATAACATCCCATAACTCCGAAGTCCTTCCTCTTTCTTTGCTGCTCGAGCAGCTGAGATAAGTACCTTTCATCTTTATTATTGTTTGAATGTTGTTTGAATGTTGTTTAGATTTATATGTTTATTTAGACTAACACGCGCAACCGATAACGAGCGCGTAGAACGTTGGCGGAGCATATCCGCGGGGCAGACGCGACGGGACCTTTGTTCCGGCATCGCTTCCCTCGTTAGGAGGCACTGCGGGCACGGAAGTTCGCAACGGCGCGACGGGACCTCGGGAGTTCCGGCGCCGTTGCGAACTTATGTGTCAGTAAAAGGAGACAGAGCACCAGGCTCCTCTGAGCTTATACAGTTGTTTGTTGATCCCTGGCCCTCACGGAGCTCCGGCACCCGGGCACAGCCGTGTGTACAGTTAGGAGTCACCGGCTCATTTCCTAGCGGTGCACGCCACCTAGTGGCTGAATCTGGTACCGCAGGCAAGGGAATCCTGCTCAGACGGAGAGCTGCAAGTCAACACAAATACATTATCCCTTATTCTGCCACTGGGGAGGAGGTGAGAGAGTCTTCTACCTCCACTTGACAGGCTCAGTCCCAGGTAAGACTGCTGTTATATGAAGGCTCGCCTAGCTTCGCAATCCAGATATTGACTGGGGCAGCCCAAGCAAACTGCACAAGGCACCTTCAGAGTGTACAGAGGCGGTGAAAACATGAGCGACTACACCGACGACTCTGACGGCCCTCATGTCAGTGGGCGCCGTATGAGCGAAGCAGTTCAGATGCTGCAGAGTGCCGAAAGGCCCCAGGAAGAGAGGGGCATTTTGCAAAGCTTGGCGGCTTTGTCCCAGGGCAAAGCGCGCAAAAAGAGAGGGGGAAGTAAACATAAAACCCGCAGGGGCCGTAGCGCCCAGACCCCCCCGGGTTCACCCCACAGATCGGGGAAAAGGAAGGCGAGATCCCGCGACAGACGGAGCACTAGCTCGAGCGAGTCGGACGACGACTACTGCAAGAGCAGCTCTAGGTCTGAATTTTACACCTCCTCAGAAGACCAGACCTCCCCGGAAGAGGAGGAAAGCCAACCTAAAAAGAAAGGCAGGAGGGAACAGGAAGATCTTCTCAGGGAGGGGTTCGATCCCGATGAGCTTATTCACCCCAGGTCCAACGAATGGGACCCTCCGGAGAAGATCGCGGAATATCTTAGACGGCGCCTGCCGGCACCTTTAAGTAGACAAGCCAGATCTAAATTGAAGGCAGAGTGCCCAAGGCCGAGAGTCCCGGACGGGGTAGCAGAGACCCTGGAAATTGACGAGAGAATCCTGACGTTCCTGGGCCGGTATGGCAGGGACGTGAAGAGGGGCATCGACAGATCCTGGCGGTCCTGTCAGGACAAGGTGCTGGACATGCTAGGACCGGTCACCAAGATCTGGCAACTGGCCGAGGAGGCGAAGGCCAAGAAAGAGCCCATGGACCCGGGCATTATATCTGGCTGGGCTCAGAGGATTATCTGCCTGCTCGGTAACGCAAATACAGCATTGGCACCGAAAGGAGAAGGTCGATCCTAATGAAACTGGACTCCAAGTTAGGGGAGATGGCGACATCCGAGCAGGCCACAGCCGCGAAGGGCAAGCTCTTCGGGGACTTGTTTATCAAGGACATGGCGAAGTTCGCCAGTACTTATGTATCGATGGACAGGGCCCAATCTTCCCTGAAGAAGATTTTCGGTCGAAGAGTTTTCGACAAGACTGGAGGAGGAAGGGGCCGCTCGTCCAGCCGTGGCCAGTACAGAGGCTCCTACAAGGACAGAAATTGGAAACAAGAAGACCGAAGGTCCAACCCCTTCTTCCCTTCTAGGGGAAGAGGCAGGGGTAGAGGTTGGAGGAACAACGGAAGACAACAACACCAGAGTCCCTCAGGTGAGAGATGTGAAAGTAATAGAAAGGTCAAACGCAAGTATTCCTCCAGTAGGAGGGAGAGTGAAACTGTATGTAGAAATATGGGAAGAGTTGTCTTCAGATGCTTGGATAAGGCAGACCGTAAGAGGGTTTCAGTTAGAATTTTGGCGAGAACCATATCAGGTGGTACGGCCAAGAAGGATAAATTTCAGCAGAGAAGACGAGGTCCTTCTAGACAAGGAGGTGGAATTGCTAAAGGCAAAGAATGCAATCGGTCCAGCTTCAGAAGGATCAGGGGGTTTTATAAGCAATCTGTTTTTGGTCAAAAAGAGACACAAGGTCAGACCAGTGATAAACCTGAGGGGTTTGAATTTCTTTCTAGTGTACAGGCATTTCAAAATGGAAGGCATCCATCTTCTAAGGGATGTTCTCCAACAAGGAGACTGGCTAGCAAGGATAGACCTCAGGGATGCGTATTTAACGATTCCTATCCGGCCAGAGCAGACAAAACTTCTCCAGTTCCTTTGGAAGGGACAGAAGTGGGAGTTCAAATGTCTCCCCTTCGGGCTAGCGTCGGCGCCATGGTGTTTCACCAAACTTTTGAAATCAGTGGTGACACACCTGAGAGAGCAGGGGATCAGGCTGATTATTTACCTGGACGACATATGTGCCAGGACAAAGAAATTCTGGTTCGGCAGGTCCTGTTAACCACGGGGTTACTACAACAGCTGGGATTCCTGATAAATTGTGAGAAGTCACAGTTAGAACCAGCTCAGGATATGGAATTTCTGGGGTTCAGCTTAGAGACAACGCAGGGCATTCTCAAATTACCCCTAGCCAAAGTCAATTCAGTCAAGAGGGAGATCAAGGTGATGATAGCGAAGCAAGAGGTTTCCCTGAGGGAAATAGCGAGGCTTATAGGACGTCTGTCATCATCGATACAGGCGATATTCCCAGGGCCCCTGCATTACAGGGCGTTGCAGAGGTTGAAGATCAACCATCTCAGAAGAGGTTTTTCTTACGAACAGAAAGTGAGGCTATCACAAGAAGCGAGACTGGAGCTAGAATGGTGGTTCTGCCACATGGAAGCCTGGAATGGCCGGGCGATATTTGGTTCATCCCCGGACCTGGTGATAGAGTCCGACGCCAGCCGCTGGGGATGGGGAGCCAGATGTGGAGATCAGTCGACAGGAGGGAGATGGTCGAGAGAGGATTTGGGTCTCCACATCAATTGCCTGGAGCTTCTAGCGGGCTCCTTCGCGATTCAGTGCTGGACACAGAAAGGTGCGAAATCGTCCATTCTCCTGAAGATGGACAACGTTTCGGCAGTCAGATATATAAATCGACTGGGTGGAACAAGGTCGCAGAAGCTGACGGAGATGGCCAAGGAGTTTTGGCAGATCTGTCTCCAGAAGGGAATAAGCGTGAGAGCAGAACATTTACCGGGGGAGTTCAATCTGGTAGCAGATTGGAACTCAAGATACCTGAGGGACTCCAGCGACTGGCAGCTGGACGACTCAGTATTCCAGGAATTAATGCACCGCAGGGGTCTCTGTCAGACGGATCTCTTCGCTTCCAGGCTGAACAGGAAGCTCTCCAGATTTTACAGTTGGAGACCGGATCCGGAAGCGACAGTGACGGACGCTTTTCTCCAGGTCTGGGGACCAGCAAGGGAATACGGGTTCCCCCCTTTCTCCTTGATAGCACGCACAGTTGCGCAGGTCAGACGTCAGCTAGCAACAGTGATCCTGATAACACCAGACTGGAGAGGCCAAGCTTGGTTTCCGGATCTTCTGGAGCTGTCGTTCGAAGCCCCTATTTGGCTGCCAGCCAGGGAGGATATACTGCTAAATCCAGCAGGAGAGATCCATCCATTGGTCAGGTCAGGGAGCTTGAGTCTTCTGGCTTGGGCGAATTCAGGGAGAACTGGTCTAAGCCAGGACTTTCAGGCACAGCTCAGGAATTCATCAGGGAGTCTTGGGCTCCAGCGACCGGCAAGGCATATAGAGTGGCATGGCATAGATGGAGTAATTGGTGTCTGGAGAGACAGGTTGATCCCGTATATACAGATGTAATACACATAGTGAATTTTTTGGCAGCGCAGGCAGCACAGGCGAAGGCCTACAGGACCATTAATAATTATAGGTCGGCGATTTCAGCAGGCCATGCGTACATAGACAATAAGCCTGTAGGCGAGCATCCCTTGGTGTGTAGGGTTCTGAAAGGCATTAGGTGTATGAGACCTCCAGCTCCCAGATACTCTCGTTTGTGGGATGTGAGTATAGTTTTAAGGATGTTTCAAAGTTGGCCAGACAATGAATTCTTGTCTCGGAAAGCACTGTGGGCTAAGTTAACTACCCTTCTGTGTCTTATTTCTTGTAAAAGGGTCTCGGACGTGAGAGCTTTAGAAGCGAACAGAAAATCCTTTTCACCTTCAGGGGTAATATTTTTCATAGCAAGGAGAACAAAGACGAATATTAAGTCTGTGGAATACATGGCCTTCCCGGACAAGCCTAAGTTGTGCCCAGTTAGGTGCTTGAAAGTGTATGAACAAAAAGCGAATGAAGTGAGACCTGCGGGAGTAAATCAGCTACTGATAGCGATTAGGAAACCTTTTGGAGCAGTAGCATCAGCCACCTTAGCTAGATGGGTCAGGTGGTGCATGGCCGAGGCAGGGCTAGACGTGCAACAGTTCAGAGCACATTCTACACGGGGTGCTATGGCATCGCCTGCCTTTCTGGCAGGGGCTCGTCTGGAGGATGTCCTAAAGGCGGCAGACTGGTCTAATGAGGAGACCTTTAAGAATTTCTATTTTAGACCAGTGGAGCGAGTAGCATCGTTGGTGGTAGGTAAGCTTTAAACGAGCATAATCTGAGCCTCCGAGTCTTGACATAGAATACAGATTTTCCACACATTCGTGACAGAAAGTCATGATTCTATTAAAGACTCGGAGGCGAAAGATTATTCCACCCAATTTCAATCGCTATGTTATAAGTCATTTTATCATGTTGTAAATAATGCAATCTTGTTGGAAATATGCAATTTCGTCTTGAGATAATAATGGTATTGCCATGCGATTGCCCACCCGTCCATGATGGGATTTCTAACGGCTTATGTTTGTTTCAGGAGCCGAACAGAAAACGACAACTTGAAAAGATCAGCTGGAACAAGTCGTCTACCGGTTGGGGCGCAAGTTTATCAGTTCAGCGAAAGAAAGAGGAAGGACTTCGGAGTTATGGGATGTTATAAGGGAGAAGTGATACTGATTGGAAGAGTGGATCACGTGGTTTTGTTTCAACCTATGGAAAACGAACTACAAAATTGCTGGGTTCTGTTGGACTTTGTAGTTTTTTATCATTGTTTTCCATGTTTATTGTGTTATAATGGTTGCTGCTCGAGTTAGTAAAGAGAAGTCAGAGCATAATCTTTCGCCTCCGAGTCTTTAATAGAATCATGACTTTCTGTAACGAATGTGTGGAAAATCTGTATTAACACTCGCAATTAAGGGCTAGACAGGGGAGGCTCGTCCATAATGGGCGATGGGGCGCTGACCTGTCCATACTGTCAGCCATCATGAAGGAGCCGAGCCAGTTAGTGAAAAAACGGAGCGCTCCCTCAGATGCTTGTTTCAGCTCAGGGAGCGCTCCTGGGTCGGCTTGAACTGTCAAAGTGAAATGTGTTTTACCGTTGATATTTCATACCACAGTGCACAAGTTCAATGGGCCATGCAAGACTGCAGCATTTTGCTTCCCCAGCCTTTAATGGCCCATTGGGGATGTAGTCACTGGTACCGCATGTTTGAAAGTGCGAGGGGCCGGACCTGCGTCTCTCTGCACATCCAAACGGATCAGAGCGCTCTCAATGGAGGTCTTCAGCTCCTGCGTGCATGTGCAGGAATCAGGAAGTGCTCTTTGCTTCCTGGTTCATGTTTGTGCTGCACAGAAGCCAGAGGGCTTTCTGGAGGCAGCAGCAGAGCAGAGCCCAGACCAGGGCTTTGAGCGGGTAAGATTTACATTCATTATGAATTATAAAATGAGTGTGTGAATGAGTGAGTTTACTATGATGTACTTGTGCACTTGTGAATGGGTAAGTGAATGCTGTGTGTGAAAGATAGTGAATGCAAGGTACGGCAATAACAGCATTTCTTTCATGGCACCTATCATAGACACCCAGTAAAGAATCTGGTTGTCAAAATAAAGGATGATCTGTTATTACGTGGCTAGACTGCCATTTCTTGGCAGCAGGTCTATCAATTTCTTACTGTGGCATGGCATTTTATTCTGGGCATCAGGGGTAAATCAAACATTCATGGAATAATTAGCGCGGCGAAAGTGGGCAAAAACGTGCGAATCGCAGGGGAATAGCGAAAATCGCAGTGCAAGTGCGAAAATCGCACGAAAAGCAGCGCACATCGATTCATGGAAGTCCGTGCGCGAGAAAACCAGCGTATGTGCGATAAAAAAGTGTGCGGCGCACGTTGGCGCACAGGCCATCTAACAGCGTGCGCCAGGTCACAGCGAAAATCGCACAGGCCACAGCGAAATTCGCACATAGCGCGGCGCACGCAACAAAAGTAGGCGGAACACGGGCGTAACACTCGGAATGGGGAACAACTTGCCAAAACGTGGGCGTCACGGGGGAAGTACAGGGCACAAGTGCGCGGAACGCCCACACGCTCGCCTACAACACGTATTCATGGAATAGAATAGGGCAAAAAAGCGCATGCTCAAACCAGCGCACAGGCACAAACACGACCGCCACAAGAAAGCAGGCGGTAGCGTCTCTGCGGCTGTAAGAAATGTGCGCCAAAAGGTGCATCAACAAATAGCACCTATATACTGCCATGATGAATGTCCTATACTGTGGCCCTCCAGGACAAATGACGTGCAAAGGGGTACCCACAAACACGGACACCCGCTGACAAAAAATACGTGTGCGTGTATACCGGGGTGCGCGGGAAGTCTCACACGCGATTTGGCCGGGTACGTGGATTTCAGGGGTGCGCGGGAAGTTCCACACGCGATTTCAGCAGGGTACGTGTATTTCAGGGGTACGCGGGAATTTCCACACGTGATTTCATCAGGGTACGTGTATTTCAGGGGTGCGTGGGAATTTCCACACGCGATTTCAGCAGGGTACGTGTATTTCAGGGGTGCGCGGGAAGTTCCACACGCGATTTCATCAGGGTACGTGTATTTCAGGGGTGCGCGGGAAGTTCCACACGCGATTGGCCCAGTGCGAGCAGGGTACGTGTATTTCAGGGGTGCGCGGGAATTTCCACACACGATTTCAGCAAGGTATGTGTATTTCAGGGGTGCGCGGGAAGTTCCACACGCGATTGGCCCAGTGCGAGCAGGGTACGTGTATTTCAGGGGTGCGTGGGAATTTCCACACGCGATTTCAGCAAGGTATGTGTATTTCAGGGGTGCGCGGGAAGTTCCACACGCGATTGGCCCAGTGCGAGCAGGGTACGTGTATTTCAGGGGTGCGCGGGAATTTCCACATGCGATTTCAGCAAGGTATGTGTATTTCAGGGGTGCGCGGGAAGTTCCACACGCAATTTCAGCAGGGTACGTGTATTTCAGGGGTGCGCGGGAAGTTCCACACGCGATTGGCCCAGTGCGAGCAGGGTACGTGTATTTCAGGGGTGCGCGGGAATTTCCACACGCGATTTCAGCAAGGTATGTGTATTTCAGGGGTGCGCGAGAACTTCCACACGCGATTTCATCAGGGTACGTGTATTGCAGGGGTGCGCGGGAAGTTCCACACGCGATTGGCCCAGTGCGAGCAGGGTACGTGTATTTCAGGGGTGCGCGGGAAGTTCCACACGCGATTTCAGCAAGGTATGTGTATTTCAGGGGTGCGCGGGAAGTTCCACACGCGATTTCAGCAGGGTACGTGTATTTCAGGGGTGCGCGGGAAGTTCCACACGCGATTGGCCCAGTGCGAGCAAGGTATGTGTATTTCAGGGGTGCGCGGGAAGTTCCACACGCGATTTCAGCAGGGTACGTGTATTACAGGGGTGCGCGGGAAGTTCCACACGCGATTGGCCCAGTGCGAGCAGGGTACGTGTATTTCAGGGGTGCGCGGGAATTTCCACACGCGATTTCAGCAAGGTATGTGTATTTCAGGGGTGCGCGGGAAGTTCCACACAAGCTTTTCAGCAGGGTATGTGTATTTCAGGGGTTCTGGGGAGTACCACACGTGAATTGGCCGTGTGGGCCCTCCCAGGTGTACGCTCCACAACCTCCACGGACCCTGCAGGCAGCCCACACCACGGGGGACTACCCTGCACCCATGCTCATGTCCCGCAGGCAGCCCATCCACCATGGGCATGCCCCCCAGCCAACCCACATGTCACCTTGCACTACTGATCAACAATGCATGTCTACCACCACCCCCACCCCCCTGCCACCATGGGCATCCTCCACCAGGCCCCCACTCATGTCTCCCACCACCCCCACCCCCCTGCCACCATGGCCAGCCTCCACCAGGCCCCCACTCATGTCTCCCACCGCCCCCACCCCCCTGCCACCATGGCCAGCCTCCATCAGGCCCCCACTCATGTCTCCCACCACCCCCACCCCCCTGCCACCATGGGCAGCCTCCACCAGGCCCCCACTCATGTCTCCCACCACCCCCACCCCCCAGCCACCAGGGGCAGCCTCCACCAGGCCCCCACTCATGTCTCCCACCACCCCCATCCCCAGCAGTGCAGGGGCAGCCTCCACCAGGCCCCCACTAATGTCTACCACCACCCCCACCCCCCTGCCACCATGGCCACCCTCCACCAGGCCCCCACACATGTCCCCCTGCACCCCCACACCCCATCCACCATGGGCATGCCCCCCAGCCAACCCACATGTCACCTTGCACTACTGATCAACAATGCATGTCTACCACCACCCCCACCCCCCTGCCACCATGGGCATCCTCCACCAGGCCCCCACTCATGTCTCCCACCACCCCCACCCCCCTGCCACCATGGCCAGCCTCCACCAGGCCCCACTCATGTCTCCCACCACCCCCACCCCCCTGCCACCATGGGCAGCCTCCACCAGGCCCCCACTCATGTCTCCCACCACCCCCACCCCCCAGCCACCAGGGGCAGCCTCCACCAGGCCCCCACTCATGTCTCCCACCACCCCCACCCCCCAGCAGTGCAGGGGCAGCCTCCACCAGGCCCCCACTCATGTCTACAACCACCCCCACCCCCCTGCCACCATGGCCACCCTCCACCAGGCCCCCACACATGTCCCCCTGCACCCCCACCCCCCTGCCACCATGGGCATCCTCAACCAGGCCCCCACTCATGTCTCCCACCACCCCCACCCCCCAGCCACCAGGGGCAGCCTCCACCAGGCCCCCACTCATGTCCCCCTGCACCCCCACCCCCCAGCATCCAGGGTCTCCGTCCACCAGGCACCAAACTCATGTCTCCCACCACCCCCACCCCCCTGCCACCATGGGCAGCCCCCACCAGGTCCTCACAATCCCCAATCATGTGCGTAATGGACAGCCTCCACAGCCAAAAAGCCCTACCAAGTACCCCATTCACCCACATGGAAATGGAAATCACATGTTACACCCCCAATGTTCATGAAGCTAATGAACCCATGTCCGTCACACACAATGGTTGCAATTGAATGGGAAAACACACAACATGACATGCATGAAACCAATGAGATGATACCACACAGTGAAGTATGGAAACAAAATTGTATTGGAAAAAATAAAGAATGCTAAAGAAAGAAAACAAACTACAATGTGAATGAGAAAAAAAAGCTGCATGTCCGTATAAAAACACAAAACTGCAAATCAGAATCCAAAAAATATTTGGCCAAAGTCAAAAGTAAAAAAATCTCCATGCAATAAAGAACTATGTAAAAAACTACCAAGGGTCCATGAGCCCAACTGAACAAAGGAAACCTACTAAAAAACCTACCTAAAAATCAACTATATACAAAAAGTGGAGCAGTGTCCGTCGACTCCAAATCATAATAAGAAAGAAAGGAAACCTAAAACTAAAGAACTATATACAAAGGCGGCGGGCAAGTCCAGCGGCTCACTCCGTGGTGTCCCGGGCCAGGGCATCATCGAACTCCTGTTCGATGTCCCGGAGGCGGTCCAGTTCCATGGCCCCGAGGGTCCACAGGGACGACGCCGTGTCCTCCTCCAACCCCCTGCGGATTGCCTCGAGGCACTCGGCCCGCCTCAGGGCCCTCCGCATGGAGTTCTCCGCCCTGACCATTGTGAGCCGCGCCTCTTCCGCCCGCCGCCGCTCCGCACCTATGGCGTGGCCCAACCGCTGCCACACGGAAGACACTCTCTGTCCTGGGTCCCCCTGCCCTCCGGCCGATGCCTGCCCCTCCGATGTTGAAAGCCCCGAGCCTTCATGTCTCCCACCATGTTGCTGCTGCTGCTGCTCTGCCTCTGCCCGTGCACTGCCTCCTGCTGCCTGCACATCCTCCGCCGGCTGGGGTGCAGTTGTTGATGTGGCCACCCCTGCTGGACCACCGACTCCCGACTGTGGCAGGGATGCCTCCTCCACCAGCCTGGTCGCACCGTCAGAGGCAGCTCCACAGGGCACCCAGGTGACTGATGGGTGGGAAGATGGCACAGAGGATGACTGGCGCGTAGGGGGTCCAGTTGAGGAGGGGGTCGGAGCAAGCCTCATCAGACGGAGGAATCCGGCCTGGGTGACCTGTCCCAGCAGGCTGACGTGGTCAACGAGCCATTCGAGATGACGTGCAGTCTCTCCATGAAAAGACTGCAGGTCACCTCGCATGGCCCGTTGACGCAACGCCACACCAACCAGGACAGGCTCAACCCGGACCTGGATGGCCACGTCCGCAGGCAGAGGAAGGCCAGTTGACGTCAGCTCATCCCCTGCCTGAAAACGGGTCTGGACGCAGGCATCCCTGCTGGTGCAAGATGATGCAGGGACAGGATCGGGGACAGGATTGCACACAGGCACCTCCGCGGCCGCCTGTGCTGCCTCCTGTCCCTGGTCCTGCACTGCACCACTAGCACCAGTGGGATCCCCACCTCCAGACTCCGTCTCTGGTGCTTGCACGGCCCCCTCCTCCACCAAACCCCCCACCAACCTGGATGACTCCGTGCCATCTTCCCCTGTTGGGCCCTGTGGGGTCCCAGCTGCCCCTTCTGCTGCCAAGGAGTCCAACTGCAACCTCCGCCTCTTGGACCTCCTCCCGGCAGCTGCGGCCTGGGACGCGGCACCGGACTCCTCACTCCCCGACGAGCTGACAACACGGGAGGGGAGCCGGGCCTTGCGTCTCCGGCTGGCGGTGGGATCCCCGCCGCTGTGCTCCACAGCACCTTCTCCGCCCTCTTCATCAGTTGACGCTGCAGACAGGGAGAAACAAAACACAGGCATCAGGGCACTGTACAATGGACACATACACGCATGACAGTTGCACATGAGTGGCATTGGCAAACCTCAGACATGTCATCACAATCCCCAACACACATGTCATTGCAACTCGCACACATGAGCCATACCACAGCCATACCGCAACTGCCACCACCATCCCTACACATACAACAGCATCAGCAGCCAAAGGGGAGCCAGACATCACATGCAACACAGGAAGTGCACCACACATGTACACACACCACCACACTTGCATGCATGTCTACACCTCTGACAAGTGTCGCACTGTTCAGACGGGCATCCATGTCACATCTGCCAATCAGGCTTCCACATACCGCTGTCACATGCATCCATGTTGCATCACTGTTGCACCCTTGACAAATACACACACATGCACATGTACACAGTGCTCATACATGCAGCCGAAAACAACATACATGCCTGACATGACGGACATGTCTACTTACATACACATTCATCCAAACATGTGTGCACGCACAACTGCATTTGCCATGCAAGCCCACACACACAAGCACCATCCATGTCTCACACATTACAGCCCTCGCATGTGTCAGACCCACGGCCCTGTACACCCCCACCCATACTCAACCTCATACAAACAGCTGTGCAACCGGCACAATACCGAATAATCACCACACGCACTGCTCACAATCAGGATGCATGTACAATCACCGCTCGACTCCAGACGGGTCTGCTTCTCTAGGACCTGGACGTGGAGCGCTGGGGATATGCGTTCCAGGACCCCCATCTGTTCTTCCGACAAGTGGCCCCGGCGCCCCTTGGCATCCGCTGCCTTCAAGAGGCGCCGGGCCTTGTTCAGGGTCCTGGACCTGAAGTCCTCCCAGCGCTTCCTGACATGTTGTAAGTCCCGGACTGCCACCCCCTCCGCGTTGATGGCAGTCACGATGTCAGTCCAGATCCGAGTCCGTCCTTCCTTGTCGGCGCGGGAACTTCCGAAGAGGGCATCATACTGCCCCAGGACTTGCTCCACCAGGACACCAACTTCGGTGGCACTGAAGCTGGTGCCCCTCTGCCTCTCTGGCCGGGGGTTGTCAGTGGTCACAGATGGTGTTTGCCCCGACATGACAACCCCAGAGGCAGGAGTGGGTGGGCAACTGGGTCCTGGGGCTGGTCTGTGGAGCGATGGAATTCCAGTCGGGAGTCTTCGGTTCCAGCAGGGGTGGTCACAGCAACAGCACCCCTGGCTGATGTGCAGGCAGCAAATGGCAGTGCACGTGGGCAGCAGGCAGTCAGGCAGCAGCAGATGGCAGGTGGGAGCGTGCTCGGGGCTCTGGGGGGCAGTAGTTCGGCTTTCTGGGCAGGAGCGTGGTCTTCCGTGTGCTTACGCGTGGCCAGCTTGGTACGGAGTGATTTGGCACGTGAAAATCCTGCACGTCAGCGTGAAAACCGAGGAAAGGCCCTTAGCGCGTAAGCGTGTCAGCACGCATACGCGAATCTATTGGACCAAAGGCCCTCAGCGCGTAAGCGCGTCTGTGACGTGACCCGCACGGGTGTTTCCCACACAGCACGTGATGACAGAGCACACGTGGAAAGACTGCACGTCAGAGTGTCATCGCGTTTAATTGGACAGCACGTCAGAGTCTCATCGCGTGTAATTGGACAGCACGGCAGAGTCTCATCGCGTGTAATTGGACAAAAGTGCGCGTACACGCGATTGGCCTATGTACGTGTATATCAGGTGTGCGCGGACACTTACACACGCAAGTACGTCAGCGCACCTGTATCCCGGTGTGCGTGGGAATTTACACACGCTATTGGACTGGGTACTGGATTTCAGGGGTGCGCGGGTCACACGCTCGCCTACAACACGCGCAACGCATTAATTTGCGCGCTAACAAAATAACAAGCTCAGACCCAGGATGAACATACCGTTCCTAGCAGCAGTCGGCGTGGCCTACCAAAGGAGGAGGAGGAGGATAGTCAGGGCCAGAATATTCACACCCAGAACCAGCCTTTTCGGGATGCCTGATGACCAGGTGCATGGGAGGTACAGGTTTCCACCACACATCATACTGGACCTGGTGAGTGAGTGGGAGGATGACCTCACATCACCCACCCTGTGCTCCCAAGCACTCAGCCCCCTGGAGAAGGTCCTCAATGTACTGCACTTCTTAGCCACTGGATCATTTCAGCGGACAAGTGCCATTGTGGGTGGTGTATCACAGGCCACCCAGTCACGCTGCCTACACCAGGTCTTGAACATCATCACTGCACGCCCATCAGTCCGCAGGCACATATACCTGCCCAGATCCCCTGCAGAAAGGCATGCTGCCGCCCTGGATTTTTACGCTGTGGCACGATTCCCCAAAGTGCTAGGTGCCATCGACTGCACCCATGTGGCTCTACGTCCCCCCAGGGCATCTGAGCACATCTATAGGAACCGCAAGCACTGGCATTCCATCAACGTGCAGGTAGTATGTAATGCCAAGGGAATCATCACCTCAGTATATGCCAACTATCCCGGGTCAACCCACGACAGCTTCATTTACTGAATGTCCACCCTAAGCCGGGACCTAGAAGCTGGGCGGCATGGCGATACATGGCTGCTTGGTGAGTATGAATGCCACTGCACATGCATGCATGTCAGATACTGAGCAAGGTCACAACCCCACCAATGATACCAATCACCACCTCCACAGGGGACAGTGCCTACCCTCTCAGCCCCCACATGATGACGCCAATTCGGAACCCCACCACGCCACCCCAGGTAAGATATAACGCAGCCCACATTACAACCCGGGGCATAGTGGAGCGCACATTCGGAGTGCTGAAGTCACGCTTTCGCTCCCTTGACCGTTCTGGCGGGCAGCTGTTGTACGCTCCCCCAGTAGTGTGCAGGATCATAGTGGCAGCATGTGTCCTGCACAACGTTGCAACACGCCGGGGCCTGGCCGTGGAGATGGTGGTGCCTCCCCATCCCCAACCACATGCACAGCCGCTGCGCATGGGAGGGGAAAGGGCACGGGGGGAGGCAGCCCGTACACAGCTAGTGGCTAATTACTTCACATAGAAATCACACCCCTGTGGAGTGCACACTGCCCTGGCACATTCCATCTGACAATCAATGATGAGTCAACCTGACACTGATCCTGAATGTCTGGAGAAAGAACCGTGAAAACCATATCAGCCTGAGATTGTTCACCTGGAAGTGTCACAATGTGTGCATCCCTACCCACACAGACACCACCAATGCAGTTTTGTGAAGTTACACATTCAAGCAGCTAAAATGAATACCCACTTGCAAAATGCAACAAGAGGACAGTGCCATGTCAGCCAACCCAACCCCAGCACCGCCACACGACACACCGTGCCATGTCATGCTATTTGCAGGTAAACAAAGTAATCCCCACAACATGACACTAGTGTCACAATGTACAGTGTCCCTATTAGAAACTTGCAACACCTGAAATGCTCACAGTAATGCCGGACCAACAACAAACTTGAGCACGTACTACCATTAACATGACATCACTAATGTTAAATATTAGTAGTCTCACCACCTGGAAATGCCTGCACTCCCACCACTACCAACTGTGCAGTGTTGGCGCCATGTAGAGTTGTAGGTGCACTGCTGCCAACATGGACCACATCTCCAGACTAGAGGTCCTTGTGTAGACATGAGGAAGGGACCTGCAAAATGGGAGGTAGACACAGAAGATGAGTTACACATCAATGCAACATGCAGTGTACAACACAACAGCAATATGCACTAGGAATGTATACACAGTATTGATTACAGACTGCCCACACAGCTCATGGGAGTCCAACGTCACTGTGTAATTCAGTCACTTGGGCACACCCTTTGCAAGCCCATGGAAACGGGAAGCAGGAGGGGTGTGTGTGACTCAAACCCAAGCATCTGAACCAAATACATTACAAGCCTGCATGTGCCCAGCCACAATGCAGCGTATGCCCACAGGAACCACGGAAGCCAACAAATCGTCCCAAAAAAATTGGGAATAAAATAAATAAAAATAAAAATAAAAATTAAAAAAAATCAAAAATGGCCATTGAAGGGCCCGGGGGGGTTGGGGAGGCCACCCAGGAGGTCCGAGGACAGGATGCACACCAGAACCCACCTGCGTGGATCCTGGGAAAAAAACACCTCCATGGGCTCATGGCCCACACGGCTACCCTATTGTGGGAGTATCACTGCTGTCGCTATTATCACCCTGTGCAGCTGCATCCGGAGGTGGTTGCACTATGGGAGGCAGCCCACGCAAGGCCCTAGTCTGCTCCTCCATGGCTGCAAGCATGCGGGTGTGGTAGGTCTGGTTCTGGAGGATGAGTGTGCGGAGGTCCCATGCAACAACTCACGGGATGCCCGGACCTCCGCCCTCGTTGCCTGCATCTCAGCTGAGAGCGTACGGGTGAGACGCTCCAGCTGCTGTTCTGTCCTTTGGTGTGTTGAAGCCTCAAGCTCAACAAGAGTCGTCCTGAGGTGAAGGAGCTCCTGCCTCAGGGCTTCCCTGTGGCCCTGGGACTCAATGGAGATGGCCTCCTGCAGAGTCGCCAGTGCCGCCCGCCTGTCCCTGTTGGACCCCAACATGTCCTCCCTGTGTGACTGGCAGATGGAGTCGGTTGCCTGCTCTGGTCGCTCCATCAGCCTTTCAGGGGGGACAATGGAAGTGGCCACCCTATCCATGGCCTGAGCCATCAACTCGGATGATGCTGCCTGTTGGGTTGCCATACCGTAAATGGATTGCTCCCATGCGGTATTGCCAGGTGGCGTACGGCCACCACGTCGGCGGGCACCACACCTGTCTGGGGCAAGGCGAACTGCGCCTTGCTGTGCCGGCACTGCCTGAGGCTGCAGGACTGCATTCCCCCTCTGATCTGCTGGCCCAGGAACAGGATCAGATGTCGCGGAGTGTGACCCTGCATCCGTAACCACCAAAGGCGTAGCTGCCAACACTGACATCCCCATTGAGGGTTCTGACCCTGGTGCAGGTGGGTGAGACAGAACAGAATCCCTCCCTGGAACACTCACCTGCGACGGCACGTAGGTCTCATCCGAATCAACACCTGAGTACAGCTCGGGGGAGGTGCAGCCAGAGACACCCCTTGAGAGCAGGACCTGCAGCACTTGTGGGTTCTCACCCACCACCACACCACGTCCCTCACTGGTGGTTGGTCGGCCCTCGGACCCCTCCTGGGTCTGCACCATCTCCACAACCCCAGCAGTATCAGGTGCATCTTCCCCTGCAAAGACATGAAAACAAAGAAATGGAAACAGGCATTAGCACCATGGCACACAATGAGGGCTGAGAAGCAAGAGAACCAGTACTTGTTTGACACATGTCCCACATGACTAAAACCCTCCCATGCATGCACCCTCACTGCGTATGAAGGGCAGGCAAATGGCACACACTGATGACACCAAGATGGAAGATGAACACATTTTCTGCATGCTGCCTGGCAGTGGCATCACACATTGGCCTGTGATTGACAGGTGAAACACACATGCCATCACACAGATGGCATGTACCATTGCTATTGAGTGAAGATGGAGAGGAGGGCAGCACCTATTCATTCAGTCCAGTTCCCGCATGTAATAGCTTTTCTAATTCAAACAGGTCAGATTCTTCACCTGGAGCTGCCAGTCCGAAATGGTGCAATTGCACAGGGACATGTTTGAACAAATGATATCCAGGTAACAAAGTCACTCCACTTTACCATAGCCATGTCAGACATGTGACTAGAGGACTGCGACATGCCTAGTAAAAGTGGTGGAATGCAAACAATCTGACTAAATGAACAGTGAAAAATTAAGCAACAATGTTGTGGCAAGGTGACACTTCAAGGGCAACTGGCGTGCAGTTGGGCTAGATGTCTACTGTTGGCAGAAGGGATACTGCTATGGCCAAATGCAGCTGCGCAGGATGTATTGCATGAAGCACATGGCAGACCCATACGACTCAGGCGCACACACTCTCACCTGTCACACAAACAGAAGCCCTCACACACACCATGCACATGGATGACACACACATGCATGTGCACTCACCGGACAATGCCTCGTAATCAGCCAAATCTCCCACGCCTTGGATCTGTTCCTCCGTGACGTAGGTCCCAGCGACTGACTCATGTGGAGTGAGTTCCATGTCTACTACTGGAGACCCACCTCCAGTCACAAGAGTTGCGGCATTACTTGAGGCCAGCTTACTCTTTGCCCTGCGCTTTAGGTCATTCCAGCGCTTATAGCAATCATTGGCTGTGCGCCTCACGATTCCAAGGGCACTTACGATGTCCGCAATGGTCTGCCAGTGTGCCTGGCGTTGTGCAGGTGTGGTCTTGGATCCTGCAACAATGACCATCTCGTTGTCATGTGCGGACACATACTCGACAAGTGCATTCAGTTCGTCATCCGTGAAGCTGGGCTTCCTGGATGGGCCGGACTGTGTAGCCGTGTCTGGGGCATCAGCCTGTGCCGGACGAGCACTCTTCCTCTTCCGCTTGGAAGGTGGTGGTGATCCTGAGTGTCCTGCGCCGCTCTGGACACTAGGGGCAGGAGCCCTGGTGGACTCTGTATCAGGAGTGTGGGATTGCACACTCAGCATGGGAGTTAGTGCAGGCATTGGCTCTAGTGTGATGGTGTCAGAGGGAATGTCAGCAGCATGGACTAGGACCGACACTGTCCGGGCTGGGTGTGTGAGGGCTGGGGTGGATGGAGCCGCAGCTGCCCCTGCAGCCTCTCCGCCCTGCCTACTTGGTGCAGCAGATGACCTTGCTGCCCCAGATACACGTGGCATGGTGACATCAACGTGCACCAGCGCACGTGTCATAGGCCTGCTGACCTGGAAGTCAGCCATGGAGTCAGCCAGGTCTGGTGCCACAATGGGCTGGTCCAACAAGGGCTGAGCATGGATGGTGTCAGCCACATCAGCCTCAACGGGAGGGGGGGGTGGGGGGATTATGGGTGCCCTTGACTGGTCCTCCACACATGGGGGGACAGGCTCACCCTGCAAGTAACGACCACGTCCCCTACCGGATCCACCACGGCCACCACTTGTGGCTCTTCCACCTTTGCCACCCTTACGGAATCCTCGCCTCCCAGCCATGGCACTGATGTTAATGTGTGTATGGGAGTGGCTGTAAAATATTGTCCTGGGCAATTGGGGGTCAAAGGGGTTGGGTACCAGGTGGTAATTGTACCCTAGTGCTCTTGCAAGGCTGATTGTAACCCCTGGGGAAAGATGACGGGTCACGCTACGCACAGGAGCCCCAAAAAAGGGAGATGACGTGCACGCAACCCCTCCTAGACCACGTGTGCAGAAAGAAAAACCTGCACTACGCTGTGGCACCCAGTAACACAAGAATGAACGTATGCGTGTCACACGCAGCCTAGAATAACCTCTGAAGGGGTAGGCTACACACGGGGCAAGCACAGATGTTAGATACGTGCGTGACTCACCGTCTGCCAGGTAAAAGAGCGTGAAAAAGGAGCGCGTTTGGTTGGCAACACCCCCGCCAAAAGAAGATTTGTACGCTGTCTGAGGAGACAGGACAACAGTAGAAGGGAACACTGTTTGAGGGAACAGGCCCAGGTAAACCAGTAAAAGAGAAAAAAGAGAAAAAGCTGTCAGAGGTAACAGGGAATACGAACTTGAAACGCCGTGAAGTAAATCGCGTGTGAAACGACAAGAAGTACAGAATTCACCCACTCGCTCTCCACGAAAAGCACGTACAAGGAAATGGTGTTCTACGCGTACCTTTTATACAGGCCCACACGTCCAGCGTCACTTACGCGGCGTGTACGCGCTAGGGCCATTTCCACCAATTACACGCTTTGTCACTTATGCGTGTAGGGCCATTTCCACCAATTACACGCTTTGTCACTTATGCGTGTATGGCCATTTCCACCAATTACACGCTTTGTCACTTCTGCGTGTAGGGCCATTTCCACCAATCACACACCATGACACTCTGACGTGTAGTCTTTCCACGTGTGCTCTGTCATCACGTGCTGTGTGGGAAACACCCGTGCGGGTCACGTCACAGACGCGCTTACGCGCTGAGGGCCTTTGGTCCAATAGAATCGCGTATGCGTGCTGACGCGCTTACGCGCTAAGGGCCTTTCCTCGGTTTTCACGCTGACGTGCAGGATTTTCACGTGCCAAATCACTCTGTACCAAGCTGGCCACGCGTAAGCACACGGAAGACCACCCTCCTGCCCAGAAGGCCGAACTACTGCCCCCCAGAGCCCCGAGCACGCTCCCACCTGCCATCTGCTGCTGCCTGACTGCCTGCTGCCCACGTGCACTGCCATTGCTGCCTGCACATCAGCCAGGGGTGCTGTTGCTGTGACCACCCCTGCTGGAACCGAAGACTCCCGACTGGAATTCCATCGCTCTACAGCCCAGCCCCAGGACCCAGTTGCCCACCCACTCCTGCCTCTGGGGTTGTCATGTCGGGGCAAACACCATCTGTGACCACTGACAACCCCCAGCCAGAGAGGCAGAGGGGCACCAGCTTCAGTGCCACCGAAGTTGGTGTCCTGGTGGAGCAAGTCCTGGGGCAGTATGATGCCCTCTTCGGAAGTTCCCGCGCCGACAAGGAAGGACGGACTCGGATCTGGACTGACAGCGTGACTGCCATCAACGCGGAGGGGGTGGCAGTCCGGGACTTACAACATGTCAGGAATCGCTGGGAGGACTTCAGGTCCAGGACCCTGAACAAGGCCCGGCGCCTCTTGAAGGCAGCGGATGCCAAGGGGCGCCGGGGCCACTTGTCGGAAGAACAGATGGGGGTCCTGGAACGCATATCCCCAGCGCTCCACGTCCAGGTCCTAGAGAAGCAGACCCGTCTGGAGTCGAGCGGTGAGTGTACATGCATCCTGATTGTGAGCAGTGCGTGTGGTGATTATTCGGCATTGTGCCGGTTGCACATCTGTTTGTATGGGGTCGAGTATGGGTGGGGGTGTACAGGGCCGTGGGGCTGACACATGCGAGGGCTGTAATGTGTGAGACATGGATGGTGCTTGTGTGTGTGGGCTTGCATGGCAAATGCAGTTGTGCGTGCACACATGTTTGGATGAATGTGTATGTAAGTAGACATGTCCGTCATGTCAGGCATGTATGTTGTTTTCGGCTGCATGTATGAGCACTGTGTACATGTGCATGTGTGTGTATTTGACAAGGGTGCAACAGTGATGCAACATGGATGCATGTGACAGCGGTATGTGGAAGCCTGATTGGCAGATGTGACATGGATGCCCGTCTGAACAATGCAACACTTGGCAGAGGTGTAGACATGCATGCAAGTGTGGTGGTGTGTGTACATGTGTGGTGCACTTCCTGTGTTGCATGTGATGTCTGGCTCCCCTTTGGCTGCTGATGCTGTTGTATGTGTATGGATGGCGGTGGCAGTTGCGATATGGCTGTGGTATGGCTCATGTGTGCGAGTTGCAATGACATGTGTGTTGGGGATTGTGATGACATGTCTGAGGTTTGCCAATGCCACTCATGTGCAACTGTCATGCGTGTATGTGTCCATTGTACAGTGCCCTGATGCCTGTGTTTTGTTTCTCCCTGTCTGCAGCGTCAACTGATGAAGAGGGCGGAGAAGGTGCTGTGGAGCACAGTGGCGGGGATCCGACCGCCAGCCGGAGACGCAAGGCCCGGCTCCCCTCCCGTGTTGTCATCTCGTCGGGGAGTGAGGAGTCCGGTGCCGCGTCCCAGGCCGCAGCTGCCGGGGGGAGGTCCAAGAGGCGGAGGTTGCAGTTGGACTCCTCGGCAGCAGAAGGTGCAGCTGGGACCCCACAGGGCCCAACAGGGGAAGATGGCACGGAGTCATCCAGGTTGGTGGGGGGTTTGGTGGAGGAGGAGGCCGTACAAGCACCAGAGACGGGGTCTGGAGGTGGGGATCCCACTGGTGCTAGTGGTGCAGTGCAGGACCAGGGACAGGAGGCAGCACAGGCAGCCGCGGAGGTGCCTGTGTGCAATCCTGTCCCCGATCCTGTCCCTGCATCATCTTGCACCAGCAGGGATGCCTACGTCCAGACCCGTTTTCAGGCAGGGGATGAGCTGACGTCAACTGGCCTTCCTCTGCCTGCGGACGTGGCCATCCAGGTCCGGGTTGAGCCTGTCCTGGCTGGTGTGGCGTTGCGTCAACGGGCCATGCGAGGTGACCTGCAGTCTTTTCATGGAGAGACTGCACGTCATCTCGAATGGCTCGTTGACCACGTCAGCCTGCTGGGACAGGTCACCCAGGCCGGATTCCGCTGTCTGATGGGGCTTGCTTCGACCCCCTCCTCAACTGGACCCCCTACGCGCCAGTCGTCCTCTGTGCCATCTTCCCACCCATCAGTCACCTGGGTGCACTGTGGAGCTGCCTCTGACGGTGCGGCCAGGCTGGTGGAGGAGGCATCCCTGCCACAGTCGGGAGTCGGAGGTCCAGCAGGGGTGGCCACATCAACAACTGCACCCCAGCCGGCGGAGGATGTGCAGGCAGCAGGAGGCAGTGCACGGGCAGAGGCAGAGCAGCAGCAGCAGCAACATGGTGGGAGACATGAAGGCTCGGGGCTTTCGACATCGGAGGGGCAGGCATCGGCCGGAGGGCAGGGGGACCCAGGACAGAGAGTGTCTTCCGTGTGGCAGCGGTTGGGCCACGCCATAGGTGCGGAGCGGCGGCGGGCGGAAGAGGCGCGGCTCACAATGGTCAGGGCGGAGAACTCCATGCGGAGGGCCCTGAGGCGGGCCGAGTGCCTCGAGGCAATCCGCAGGGGGTTGGAGGAGGACACGGCGTCGTCCCTGCGGACCCTCGGGGCCATGGAACTGGACCGCCTCCGGGACATCGAACAGGAGTTCCGATGATGCCCTGGCCCGGGACACCACGGAGTGAGCCGCTGGACTTGCCCGCCGCCTTTGTATATAGTTCTTTAGTTTTAGGTTTCCTTTCTTTCTTATTATGATTTGGAGTCGACGGACACTGCTCCACTTTTTGTATATAGTTGATTTTTAGGTAGGTTTTTTAGTAGGTTTCCTTTGTTCAGTTGGGCTCATGGACCCTTGGTAGTTTTGTACATAGTTCTTTATTGCATGGAGATTTTTTTACATTTGACTTTGGACAAAATTTTTTTGGATTCGGATTTCCAGTTTTGTGTTTTTATACGGACATGCAGCTTTTTTTTTCTCATTCACATTGTAGTTTGTTTTCTTTCTTTAGCCTTCTTTAATTTTTTCCAATACAATTTTGTTTCCATACTTCACTGTGTGGTATCATCTCATTGGTTTCATGCATGTCATGTTGTGTGTTTTCCCATTCAATTGCAACCATTGTGTGTGACGGACATGGGTTCATTAGCTTCATGAACATTGGGGGTGTAACATGTGATTTCCATTTCCATGTGGGTGAATGGGTTACTTGGTAGGGCTTTTTGGCTGTGGAGGCTGACCATTACGCACATGATTGGGGATTGTGAGGACCTGGTGGGGGCTGCCCATGGTGGCAGGGGGGTGGGGGTGGTGGGAGACATGGGTGGGGGCCTGGTGGAGGGTGACCCTGCACTGCTGGGGGGTGGGGGTGGTGGGAGTCATGAGTGGGGGCCTGGTGGAGGGTGACCCTGGATGCTGGGGGGTGGTGGTGGTGGGAGACATGAGTGGGGGCCTGGTGGAGGGTGACCCTGGATGCTGGGGGGTGGGGGTGGTGGGAGACATGAGTGGGTGCCTGGTGGAGGCTGCCCCTGCACTGCTGGGGGGTGGGGGTGGTGGGAGACATGAGTGGCGGCCTGGTGGAGGCTGCCCCTGCACTGCTGGGGGGTGGGGGTGGTGGGAGACATGGGTGGGGGCCTGGTGGGGGCTGCCCCTGGTGGCTGGGGGGAGGGGGTGGTGGGAGACATGGGTGGGGGCCTGGTGGAGGGTGACCCTGCACTGCTGGGGGGTGGGGGTGGTGGGAGACATGAGTGGGGGCCTGGTGGAGGGTGACCCTGGATGCTGGGGGGTGGGGGTGGTGGGAGACATGAGTGGGGGCCTGGTGGAGGGTGACCCTGGATGCTGGGGGTGGGGGTGGTGGGAGACATGAGTGGGGGCCTGGTGGAGGGTGACCCTGGATGCTGGGGGGTGGGGGTGGTGGGAGACATGAGTGGGGGCCTGGTGGAGGGTGACCCTAGATGCTGGGGGGTGGGGCTGGTGGGAGACATGAGTGGGTGCCTGGTGGAGGCTGCCCCTGCACTGCTGGGGGGTGGGGGTGGTGGGAGACATGAGTGGGGGCCTGGTGGAGGCTGCCCCTGCACTGCTGGGGGGTGGGGGTGGTGGGAGACATGGGTGGGGGCCTGGTGGGGGCTGCCCCTGGTGGCTGGGGGGTGGGGGTGGTGGGAGACATGAGTGGGGGCCTGGTGGAGGCTGCCCCTGCACTGCTGGGGGGTGGGGGTGGTGGGAGACATGGGTGGGGGCCTGGTGGGGGCTGCCCGTGGTGGCTGGGGGGTGGGGGTGGTGGGAGACATGGGTGGGGGCCTGGTGGGGGCTGCCCCTGGTGGCTGGGGGGTGGGGGTGGTGGGAGACATGAGTGGGTGCCTGGTGGAGGGTGACCCTGGATGCTGGGGGGTGGGGGTGGTGGGAGACATGAGTGGGGGCCTGGTGGAGGGTGACCCTGGATGCTGGGGGGTGGGGGTGGTGGGAGACATGAGTGGGTGCCTGGTGGAGGCTGCCCCTGCACTGCTGGGGGGTGGGGTGGTGGGAGACATGAGTGGGGGCCTGGTGGAGGCTGCCCCTGGTGGCTGGGGGGTGGGGTGGTGGGAGACATGAGTGGGGGCCTGGTGGAGGCTGCCCCTGGTGGCTGGGGGGTGGGGGTGGTGGGAGACATGAGTGGGGGCCTGGTGGAGGCTGCCCCTGCACTGCTGGGGGGTGGGGGTGGTGGGAGACATGAGTGGGGGCCTGGTGGAGGCTGCCCCTGCACTGCTGGGGCGTGGGGGTGGTGGGAGACATGAGTGGGGGCCTGGTGGATGGTGACCCTGGATGCTGGGGTGTGGTGGGAGACATGAGTGGGGGCCTGGTGGAGGGTGACCCTGGATGCTGGGGGGTGGGGGTGGTGGGAGACATGAGTGGGGGCCTGGTGGAGGGTGACCCTGGATGCTGGGGGTGGGGGTGGTGGGAGACATGAGTGGGGGCCTGGTGGAGGGTGACCCTGGATGCTGGTGGGTGGGGGTGGTGGGAGACATGAGTGGGGGCCTGGTGGAGGGTGACCCTGGATGCTGGGGGGTGGGGGTGGTGGGAGACATGAGTGGGTGCCTGGTGGAGGCTGCCCCTGCACTGCTGGGGGGTGGGGGTGGTGGGAGACATGAGTGGGGGCCTGGTGGAGGCTGCCCCTGCACTGCTGGGGGGTGGGGTGGTGGGAGACATGGGTGGGGGCCTGGTGGGGGCTGCCCCTGGTGGCTGGGGGGTGGGGGTGGTGGGAGACATGAGTGGGGGCCTGGTGGAGGCTGCCCCTGCACTGCTGGGGGGTGGGGTGGTGGGAGACATGGGTGGGGGCCTGGTGGGGGCTGCCCCTGGTGGCTGGGGGGTGGGGGTGGTGGGAGACATGAGTGGGGGCCTGGTGGAGGCTGCCCCTGCACTGCTGGGGGGTGGGGGTGGTGGGAGACATGAGTGGGGGCCTGGTGGAGGCTGCCCCTGCACTGCTGGGGGGTGGGGGTGGTGGGAGACATGGGTGGGGGCCTGGTGGGGGCTGCCCCTGGTGGCTGGGGGTGGTGGGAGACATGAGTGGGGGCCTGGTGGAGGGTGACCCTGGATGCTGGGGGGTGGGGGTGGTGGGAGACATGGGTGGGGGCCTGGTGGAGGGTGACCCTGGATGCTGGAGGGTGGGGGTGGTGGGAGACATGGGTGGGGGCCTGGTGGAGGGTGACCCTGCACTGCTGGGGGTGGGGGTGGTGGGAGTCATGAGTGGGGGCCTGGTGGAGGGTGACCCTGGATGCTGGGGGGTGGTGGTGGTGGGAGACATGAGTGGGGGCCTGGTGGAGGGTGACCCTGGATGCTGGGGGGTGGGGGTGGTGGGAGACATGAGTGGGTGCCTGGTGGAGGCTGCCCCTGCACTGCTGGGGGGTGGGGGTGGTGGGAGACATGAGTGGGGGCCTGGTGGAGGCTGCCCCTGCACTGCTGGGGGGTGGGGGTGGTGGGAGACATGGGTGGGGGCCTGGTGGGGGCTGCCCCTGGTGGCTGGGGGGTGGGGGTGGTGGGAGACATGAGTGGGGGCCTGGTGGAGGCTGCCCCTGCACTGCTGGGGGGTGGGGGTGGTGGGAGACATGGGTGGGGGCCTGGTGGGGGCTGCCCCTGGTGGCTGGGGGGAGGGGGTGGTGGGAGACATGGGTGGGGGCCTGGTGGAGGGTGACCCTGCACTGCTGGGGGGTGGGGGTGGTGGGAGACATGAGTGGGGGCCTGGTGGAGGGTGACCCTGGATGCTGGGGGGTGGGGGTGGTGGGAGACATGAGTGGGGGCCTGGTGGAGGGTGACCCTGGATGCTGGGGGTGGGGGTGGTGGGAGACATGAGTGGGGGCCTGGTGGAGGGTGACCCTGGATGCTGGGGGGTGGGGGTGGTGGGAGACATGAGTGGGGGCCTGGTGGAGGGTGACCCTAGATGCTGGGGGGTGGGGCTGGTGGGAGACATGAGTGGGTGCCTGGTGGAGGCTGCCCCTGCACTGCTGGGGGGTGGGGGTGGTGGGAGACATGAGTGGGGGCCTGGTGGAGGCTGCCCCTGCACTGCTGGGGGGTGGGGGTGGTGGGAGACATGGGTGGGGGCCTGGTGGGGGCTGCCCCTGGTGGCTGGGGGGTGGGGGTGGTGGGAGACATGAGTGGGGGCCTGGTGGAGGCTGCCCCTGCACTGCTGGGGGGTGGGGGTGGTGGGAGACATGGGTGGGGGCCTGGTGGGGGCTGCCCGTGGTGGCTGGGGGGTGGGGGTGGTGGGAGACATGGGTGGGGGCCTGGTGGGGGCTGCCCCTGGTGGCTGGGGGGTGGGGGTGGTGGGAGACATGAGTGGGTGCCTGGTGGAGGGTGACCCTGGATGCTGGGGGGTGGGGGTGGTGGGAGACATGAGTGGGGGCCTGGTGGAGGGTGACCCTGGATGCTGGGGGGTGGGGGTGGTGGGAGACATGAGTGGGTGCCTGGTGGAGGCTGCCCCTGCACTGCTGGGGGGTGGGGTGGTGGGAGACATGAGTGGGGGCCTGGTGGAGGCTGCCCCTGGTGGCTGGGGGGTGGGGTGGTGGGAGACATGAGTGGGGGCCTGGTGGAGGGTGACCCTGGATGCTGGGGGGTGGGGGTGGTGGGAGACATGAGTGGGTGCCTGGTGGAGGCTGCCCCTGCACTGCTGGGGGGTGGGGTGGTGGGAGACATGAGTGGGGGCCTGGTGGAGGCTGCCTCTGGTGGCTGGGGGGTGGGGTGGTGGGAGACATGAGTGGGGGCCTGGTGGAGGCTGCCCCTGGTGGCTGGGGGGTGGGGGTGGTGGGAGACATGAGTGGGGGCCTGGTGGAGGCTGCCCCTGCACTGCTGGGGGGTGGGGGTGGTGGGAGACATGAGTGGGGGCCTGGTGGAGGCTGCCCCTGCACTGCTGGGGCGTGGGGGTGGTGGGAGACATGAGTGGGGGCCTGGTGGATGGTGACCCTGGATGCTGGGGTGTGGTGGGAGACATGAGTGGGGGCCTGGTGGAGGGTGACCCTGGATGCTGGGGGGTGGGGGTGGTGGGAGACATGAGTGGGGGCCTGGTGGAGGGTGACCCTGGATGCTGGGGGTGGGGGTGGTGGGAGACATGAGTGGGGGCCTGGTGGAGGGTGACCCTGGATGCTGGGGGGTGGGGGTGGTGGGAGACATGAGTGGGGGCCTGGTGGAGGGTGACCCTGGATGCTGGGGGGTGGGGGTGGTGGGAGACATGAGTGGGTGCCTGGTGGAGGCTGCCCCTGCACTGCTGGGGGGTGGGGGTGGTGGGAGACATGAGTGGGGGCCTGGTGGAGGCTGCCCCTGCACTGCTGGGGGGTGGGGTGGTGGGAGACATGGGTGGGGGTCTGGTGGGGGCTGCCCCTGGTGGCTGAGGGGTGGGGGTGGTGGGAGACATGAGTGGGGGCCTGGTGGAGGCTGCCCCTGCACTGCTGGGGGGTGGGGGTGATGGGAGACATGGGTGGGGGCCTGGTGGGGGCTGCCCGTGGTGGCTGGGGGGTGGGGGTGGTGGGAGACATGGGTGGGGGCCTGGTGGGGGCTGCCCCTGGTGGCTGGGGGGTGGGGGTGGTGGGAGACATGAGTGGGGGCCTGGTGGAGGCTGCCCCTGCACTGCTGGGGGGTGGGGGTGGTGGGAGACATGAGTGGGGGCCTGGTGGAGGCTGCCCCTGCACTGCTGGGGGGTGGGGGTGGTGGGAGACATGAGTGGGGGCCTGGTGGAGGGTGACCCTGGATGCTGGGGGGGTGGGGGTGGTGGGAGACATGAGTGGGGGCCTGGTGGAGGGTGACCCTGGATGCTGGGGGGTGGGGGTGGTGGGAGACATGAGTGGGGGCCTGGTGGAGGGTGACCCTGGATGCTGGGGGGTGGGGGTGGTGGGAGACATGAGTGGGGGCCTGGTGGAGGGTGACTCTGGATGCTGGGGGGTGGGGGTGGTGGGAGACATGAGTGGGTGCCTGGTGGAGGCTGCCCCTGCACTGCTGGGGGGTGGGGGTGGTGGGAGACATGAGTGGGGGCCTGGTGGAGGCTGCCCCTGCACTGCTGGGGGGTGGGGGTGGTGGGAGACATGGGTGGGGCCTGGTGGGGGCTGCCCCTGGTGGCTGGGGGTGGTGGGAGACATGAGTGGGGGCCTGGTGGAGGGTGACCCTGGATGCTGGGGGGTGGGGGTGGTGGGAGACATGGGTGGGGGCCTGGTGGAGGGTGACCCTGGATGCTGGGGGGTGGGGGTGGTGGGAGACATGAGTGGGGGCCTGGTGGAGGGTGACCCTGGATGCTGGGGGGTGGGGGTGGTGGGAGACATGAGTGGGGGCCTGGTGGAGGGTGACCCTGGATGCTGGGGGGTGGGGGGGGTGGGAGACATGAGTGGGGGCCTGGTGGAGGGTGACCCTGGATGCTGGGGGGTGGGGGTGGTGGGAGACATGAGTGGGGGCCTGGTGGAGGGTGACCCTGGATGCTGGGGGGTGGGGGTGGTGGGAGACATGGGTGGGGGCCTGGTGGGGGCTGCCCCTGGTGGCTGGGGGGTGGGGGTGGTGGGAGACATGAGTGGGGGCCTGGTGGAGGCTGCCCCTGCACTGCTGGGGGGTGGGGGTGGTGGGAGACATGGGTGGGGGCCTGGTGGAGGCTGCCCCTGGTGGCTGGGGGGTGGGGGTGGTGGGAGACATGAGTGGGTGCCTGGTGGAGGGTGACCCTGGATGCTGGGGGGTGGGGGTGGTGGGAGACATGAGTGGGGGCCTGGTGGAGGCTGCCCCTGGTGGCTGGGGGGTGGGGGTGGTGGGAGACATGGGTGGGGGCCTGCTGGCAGGTGCCCCACAGTGCTGGGGGGTGGGGGGGGGTGGGAGACATGCATTGTTGATCAGTAGTGCAAGGTGACATGTGGGTTGGCTGGGGGGCATGCCCATGGTGGATGGGCTGCCTGCGGGACATGAGCAGGGGTGCAGGGTAGTCCCCCGTGGTGTGGGCTGCCTGCAGGGGCCGTGGAGGTTGTGGAGCGTACACCTGGGAGGACCCACACGGCCAATTCACGTGTAGTACTCCCCAGAACCCCTGAAATACACATTCCCTGCTGGTATCGCGTGTGCAACTTCCCGCGCACCCCTGAAATACACGTACCCTGCTCGCACTGGGACAATCGCGTGTGGAACTTCCCGCGCACCCCTGAAATACACGTAGCCTGCTCGCACTGGGACTATCGAGTGTGGAACTTCCCGCGCACCCCTGAAATACACGTACCCTGCTCACACTGGGCCAATCGCGTGTGGAACTTCCCGCGCACCCCTGAAATACACGTACCCTGATGAAATCGCGCGTGGAACTTCCCGCGCACCCGCACCCATGGAATACACGTACCCTGCTCGCACTGGCCCATTCGCGTGTGGAACTTCCCGCGCACCCCTGAAATGCACGTACCCTGCAGAAATCGCGTGTGGAACTTGCCGCGCACCCCTGAAATACACGTACCCTGCTGAAATCGCGTGTGCAACTTCCCGCGCACCCCTGAAATTCACGTACCCTGCTTGCACGGGGCCAGTCGCGTGTGGAACTTCCTGCGCACCCCTGCAATACACGTTCCCCGCTTGGCGTTTGCTGTTTGCCAGCCCGGTGAACTGGTCCAGGGTTAGCGCAGCCCTTTGCGATGATTTCGCGATTTTGATGGCTTTTCCTTGCGCGAGGGCGTTCATGGGGGCGTTACTGGCGCTGCTGCAGGGTCGCTGCGATTCTCTGCGCCACGGCTGGTTTGGAAGCCTGAAATCCATGAATACGCTGTGCGCGGAAATCGGTTTTAGCGCACGTGCCTGGCGCAGTCAATCGCACGCGGACACTCTGCGCCAGCCGCTTGCGACACTTTTCTGCGAAATTCTATGAATTACCCTGTAAGTGTCTAGACTGACTTACTTTGTACAGCCTGGTTGGATTGATTTTCGTATTGCGGCATGGCATTTTTAAAGGCAAAGTCAACAGGAGTATGTCCTGGCAGAAGGATACTAAGCTTGAAGATTTTGACTGGGTTAGAATTGCACAGTCTTCTGGAAGGACCTTTTGAGAATGTCTCATATATAGAGATAGTAATTTGTTATACCTTTGAGGCTTTTACAATATTTTCATTAAATGTACAAAATAAAGATATTAATTCTTCATTAAAAAAAATGAACCATTTATTGTTAAGACATAGCCATTCCTTCAGGGACCAATTTTCTGCAAAAGATAACCAAGTATAATGGTAATTGCTTAGGAATGTAAATATAGTATCACATTGAGGTATTTCTTACATTGTTTGTATTTACCTGCCTGTGTTTCTAATGCTCCCGGGAATGCTTCATATATGATGAATTTCTAGCACTGATGCGCTGTCCTATGATCTGTTGTCTAGATCTCTTCAGTTCCAGTGGAATCCTTCGAATCTGAAAATACAGGTATTGCTGTCTGGTTCTGGATTCTTTTACAGACTTCTCTGAGTTTCTAGTGATGTTTAAGGTATCATTAATATCACATATCTTATGGTAGCAGGGTCTAGACCCACATCTCCTGTGTTTTCCTGTTGTCTGATCTGTCTACTGGGATGAAAAAAGCTAATCAGTATCCTTACTGCTAAGAGATTCACCATTTGACTATCATTAAATGATAAATGTTGGCAGGTCTAATCTTGGTACTTACCTTACTTTTATTTTCAGAGTACCGCTGCCTATGGTCAACAGGATCCGCTGTGGGTGGACCTCTGTGACCAGAGGACAGCGTTTAATGGGAAAAATGGACCAGCATTAGCATGCACGATAATGTCATCGTGTTAATGATGTCATCACGCGCCGGCCACCATTTTGTTTGTTTTGGTGCTTCGGGATGCATGTAGAAAATTAGATGTGCGTATGGGGTAAACAAAAGATAAAAAGCCTATAATAGTTGTACCTTTTTTGGGGTATACCTGAAGGTAGTTATGTGCTATGCACAAGCACATCTATATTATCAGGATATGATTGGAACATGGTTGCAAAGAATTAAGTTGTGTTTGCCTCATTACAATTTTTGCTATTAAGTTTTATACAGTCCAAGAGATTGATCAACGGTGGATCTGTCCATATTCTTGGAACATGGATGAGGCATAGTTGTAAACATAAGGATGAGAATGCATCATTACAATACTTGAAATCATGATTACAGAAGGATACTGCCATATATTGGCAGAGCCAGCGTGAACATGTTTTCTTATAATATCATGATGCATGAATCTGCCTCCCCATTCAATGGAAATGTTTAGCTTACTATCATCCACAAACCAATGGACCTGTGGAGAGGTGTAATAGAGTTGTTGTTGAAGCTGTGGAACAGGCCATCAGAAACAACATGTCAGTAGAAAAGGCAATACAGGAAAAATGATGGACCGTTAGGACATCTGTTCGGGCTGACTCTGGGAAGTCTAAATTTTTGTTGATGAGAGGCAGAGAACCCAACTCAACCTTGAATCCTGTATGGGTGAATGTGAGGAAGATGAGGAGAGAGCAGAGTGCCAGGAGAAACCTAAGTGCCAATTTCTGTGAGGAAATGAGTGGCGGTTTTGGACAGGCTCGAGTAGTGCCTGGTGATTTAGTGAGGATAAAGAAGGGAAGGTTGGTGAGAAAGGGAGAATCTAAGTATTCCAGGCCTTTGAGAGTAAAGGAAGTGTTTCACAATGCTGTCAGGATGCAGGATGGTTCCATTTGGAACATTAATCGGGTAAGTAGATGAAGATGGGAAGGCATGTGAGCGTTGTGAAGAATTTGACAGTGAAGTGAATGATAGAAATGGGTTGTGTGATGTGGATGTTGCAAAGGAGGCTAACAGGATTGTAGACGAGAGAGTTACCAGTTTGAGAGATGAGCAAGAGATTTTTTACAACCAGCCAAGGCATTGAGTCGAGAGGAAGGATGAGGAAACCTCCGGTGTGGTCCGAAAACTACATGATGAACTGAGGAGCTAGGAACTTTTCCATGAGATTTCGCAGAAACACTGTGGTTTCTTTTTAGTTTACATCAATGTAAATTGTGTTCATGATTTGTGTTCTGATCATATTGTTCTAAGCTTGTTTTTTTGTTGGGGAAAGGGTTGTGTGTAGTGCTCTCATCTGTGCTCCCTCCCGCGTGAGTGGTGGTTGGAATGGTGAGTGCGTAGTGTTGTGGAATGTATGATGCCTGGTGTGAAATGGGTGTCAGTAGTGAGAGATGGTTGAGAGTGTACGTCGGATGTCGAAGGGAGCACAGGGTCATTGTTTAAGTAGAATAAAGTACCATACTGCTTACCAAGAAGTTCCAGCTTCTTTATTCTGACACAACACCAAGATTAGCTGGGGCAGAGCCGTGGCTGTCTCCAAAAAGTACTCCCGAGCCAGGGCCTTGCTGGGCTACCCCCACTGCCAAGCAATTTTGCCTAACCACCACCGCCACTTAGGCCACGCAACCTTAACTAAGCACCCCTCAAATCATCCTCCCACTGAAAGCACTGGTTAATGCTGAATTAGAGGAGTTGCTTCCATTCACAAAAGAACAAGAGCTGCCCTTTCAATGTGCAGAGCCATTTTAAGTGATTTGCTGGTCTACGTCTAAAACCGCAGACATAAGACTGACTTTGCAGAAGGCAGCCGTGAAGGCCTACCCCAGCAGGGTCAGTCTTATGCACTCTCCCTTCCACCTGTCTATTTTGGGGCTGGTGTCCCCTGCCACGCAACCCCTCTCCCATTGCTCACCTTGCCTCCACACTCCCCACACCCTCTCCACCTAACCTCGCAGGGTTTCATGGACATGGTCTGGAGAATGTAAACAGGATTTGCATGGCTGCGATACTAGCTTTGGGGGAAGTGGCTTTACGGAAAATCAACATTCCCCTATTCACGGTTTTAGAAGTCAGTAGGTACTGCAAGGCCTCTAGGAGAGCGAGGCCCAAGGCAGCCGCCTACCACTAGACCTGCTCTCCTCGTTTCTTTCTCTGCAGGGGATCCAGAGCCTGTGATATCTATGGCTTTGGAAATCCAGGCAGAACGTTACAATATTGTGTGTTTTCCAGCAGCAGGGTCGTCATGAGGCAGGCGCAGGGGGAGCAAACTACTTTTTTCTATTCTCTGGAACGTGCACAAAACGAATCAAGGGGAAGTCAGCAGAAAGAGGAAAACTACTGATTAAGAAAATCATGAATAGATGTTTGTGTCCCTCACCACACCCACTAACCTGTGGCCCTGATACTGCTTGCACAGTGGTAGCCATAAAATAAACCCACAATTTACACTTTCTTTTTAAATATACCTGTGCCTGTTGTTAAGACGGATTTCTGAACTCTGTCCTGGTGGCGCAGAAGTTCAGAAGGCCAACCTAATTACTTGGAACAGGGTAACCTCTGGACGAGCCAGACCAATCAAGGTAGCGATCGCGGCGGTCAAGACTAGGTCTCAAGAGGGGTGAGGGTGACTGAAAGCCCGCAATGAGCACACAAAGCAAGATCACTTACAAACTACTCCAAACAGTTGTTATATTAAAAATATATACACATTTATTTCAAGGCCTTTAAAACAATGACCGTAGCGAGAAAATCACAATATAACGATAGTAAACCAACACATACCATATCAACACAATATATATACAAATACAACAAGTCTCAAGCGTTATATGCACGAAATGTGTAGTCCACCTAAAAGGGAGGGAAAACAGGCAGTGCGCAATAATGCTTAGACCCACTTCGCCTTCAGAGGCACCTAACTAGATGGAAGTCCGAGCCCTGCGAAGAGTGGAGCCTTGTGCTCAAAAGTACCTGCACGCGCTGGTGCCAACGGGCAAAAGGAGAAGCTCTTTGAGGGAAATCAGGCAGTTCAGTTTAGTGCACAAAAGAAGAAGAACAAGTTCCGCGACTCAAGCGCAGCCTCCACAGTGGGCAGAAGCAGAGCGCGAGTACGGAAAAGGGTGCTGTTTGACACAGCGGGGAAAAGCAATGGGCTCCTGCAGGAGGGCGATCAGATCCTAGCTATGCTACTCACCGGTCCCCGATGCAAGCAGACCCAGGCTTCTCCGCGTCAGTTTCAGCAGCTGGTAGGTTCAGAAGAGCAGGGAACGCCTCGTCGTCGTGTTGAGTAAAAAGACGTCCCAATCGAAGAAACCCGCACAGTTTGTTACCACAGCAGGGCAACGGAGCGGCCATGTGTATCTGAGCCAAATGTACACTACTCACTTCAGACCTGGGAACGCCAAGTGTACGAAGCGTGTGAGAGTGACAAGGACTCGAAATACTACACAACCTGGCGGCGGTTACAGAGCAAGACTCCCGTGTAAGCTGGTCAGTCAGCTGGATGGCCCAGAGACGCTTCCGAAGGCTTACTGGCAGGAGATGGTGAAGATGCCGAGAATAGCTGTTCCCGCTATTCCAAGGGTCGAAGTACCAGTACAGGCCTTCTGGTTCGATCAAAGGTGAAAAGGGTTTCACAAGGCGACAGCAGTGCAGAGGAGAAGTCCTTCAGCGGGTCACCAGCGATTCCTCGGTCCAGCCTCTTGGTTGCAGGATACTTGGCTCCTGTATTCCTTTGTTCGTGAGAACTCAGGAGATCGACATGGTAGTGGTGTTTCCAGCCCCCTCTTATCCACGGTTCCCTTCGCTCCAAAACGGAGGGGACCCAATGGGAGATCCGCTCATCAACACTCACACCATTCGTGGACCAATCACGGACCACGGTGGTCCCAGGCATTCACACCACCCTAGACTCTCTGGCACCCAGGATGTGTATTGGGACCAGACATCCCAGCCCACATCCTGGAGGCACACACAAGACATGTAGAAGCCCGCGAAAGCATCCGTGTTTCGCGGGAAAGTACATGCCCAAATAAGGAAGGCCCCGGGTAGGCTCGACCTGGGGAAGGTGAAGGGAGCAAGACGGTCAGCGGATAGGACAAAGGAGCCTTGTGGTCTCGCCATTTTGGGAGCCAGGCCACCATTTTGGGTTAAGCGCGAAAAACGCGCTTAGAACGCCAAAAGGAGCTCAAAACACAAGAAAGGATCGTTGCCACCATTCCCGTACCTGAATCACTTGCACCGATCAGATACAATCCTAAACGAGTATCTAGGGCCTGTAGAAGGCTAGAGACCCAAGAGAGCTGTAACTTAGCTTACAGTGCCCTCTTGTGTCATGTTGCACGAAAGCCGCAACATGATAAAAGAAACTACAGGAAACATCGTTCCCCGGTACTGACAGTCTTAAGGGCATGTCAGTTTCCCCGTAAGAAAGGAGCGAAAGCCCAGAGGAGTGCGGCAGAAGGCTGCACTTCTCTGGCAAAGTCAAGAACAAGGTGAAAAACAACAGCAAAAAGTTTAGGGGTTGCCACATGGAAGGAAAATTACCTACAATTACGAAATCTTTCCTAACACTCGCCCCTCCCAGACTATGGACAGGGGTACTAATCCACCCCTGGATGAGTCTCTTGTTCAGGTCGGCTAAACATTCTGGACAACCCATCAGCATTGCTATGTTGGACACCTGGCCTATGCTCAATAGTGAAGTCGAAGCCTTGTAGACTTATGGACCACCTAAGCAACTTTGGATTCTCCCCCTTCATGTTCATTAGCCACTTTAAGGGCTTATGGTCAGTTTGCACAGTGTAGGGGGTCCCATAGAGGTAGGGCCTCAGCTTCCTTAGGGCCCACACAACAGAGAAACATTCTTTCTCTACCGTGGACCATCTGAGCTCTCTGTCCTTAAGCTGGCGGCTAATAAAACCAATAGGGTGTTCCTTACCCTTCTCATCTACTTGTGATAGTACAGCTCCTATCCCAGTGTCAGAGGCGTCCGTCTGCACGATAAAAGGTCTTTGATAATCAGGGGCCCTGAGGACAGGGGCCTGGCACAAGGAGTCTTTTAAGCCATTGAAGGCCTTCTCACACTCATCGGTCCAAGTTACCTTCTTGGGTTTCTTCGGAGTTGTGAGGGCAGTCAGAGGGGCAGCTATGGTGCCATAGTCTGCCTCGATCTTAATATAAGACCGTACTTTGTCTGACATCCTGTATCCCCTACTTTTGGTAGGTACACTGTCTCCTGTGTCTATGTTATGTTTGCACCAAGGTGTCAAACCAGGCGACTGTGAAAACAGGGGGGAAAACTGCCTAAGCAAACTTTTCACCTCAGCCTGCTGATCAGAAGTCAGGTGAGGGGCCACTCGGACACCCTCAAAGGAGCTATCTCAAGGACCGCTTTGGAACAGGTCGGGGAGAGGTTCAGACTCCTCTTCCTCAACATCTGAAGCCAGTAGCAGTGCTGCGATTTTGACTCTTGGGACGAAAGCCTTCAGCCTATTCACGTGAAACACTTTTGGAGCCTGTCCAGGCCTTCCAAGGTCCACTAAATAGTTAACCTCACCCAGGGGCTCCACCACTGTGTAAGGGCCTGACCATTTGTCCTGTAAAGCTAGAGGCCTTATGGGATTCATGTTCAGGACTTGCTGACCAGGTGTAAAGTTGATGAGGGAAGCTTTCTGGTCGTACCAATGTTTCACCAGCGCTTGTCCTGCCTTCAATTTATCACTAGCCAAGCCCATCAGAAGTACCATCTGTTTTCTGAGCCCTAGCACATAATCAACTACGTTGGTAGTAACAGGGGGAGTGGGCATCTCCCATCCCTCTTTGACGATGGCTAAGGGTCCCCGTAAGGGATGACCGAACAGAAGTTCGAAGGGGCTGAAGCCAACACCCTCCTGTGGTACCTCTCGGTAGGCAAACAGTAAGCATGGTAAAAGAAGATCCCATTTTCTTCTCTGAGGTTCCTCCAGAGCCCCAATCATGCTCTTTAACGTTCTGTTGAAACGTTCCACCAGACCATTGGTCTGGGGGTGGTATGCAGAAGAGAACTTGTAGGTGACCCCACATTCTTTCCACATAGCCTGCATATACTTCGACATAAAGTTGCTGCCACGATCCGACACAACTTCTTTAGGGAAGCCAACCCTAGTAAATATGCCAAGTAAAGCTTTTGCAACTGACTTGGCAGTTACAGTTTTCAATGGGATGGCCTCAGGATATCTGGTTGCATGGTCGACCAGCACCAGGATAAACCTATTGCCCGAGGATGTTTGCGGGTCAAGGGGACCAACGATGTCGATCCCTACCCTTTCAAATGGTACCCCCACAACTGGGAGCGGTACCAACGGAGCTTGGATTGTCGCGCCAACCTTACCAGACAACTGGCAGGAGGCACAACTCCTGCAGTGACTTTCTACTTGCACCCCCATCTTGGGCCAGTAGAAGTGCATGGATAACCTTTGCTTGGTCCTCTTCATACCAAGGTGACCAGCAAGGGGAACTTCATGCGCCAACTGCAGGAGGAAGGGCCTAACAGCAAGGGGAACCACCAACCTCCTATGGTCTCCTTCTGTAGACTCTGTGGGCTCACTATACAGGAGTCCACCTTCCCAATAAATCCTGTGCGTCCCAGGAGGTTCACCCTCAAGCTGGGAGCAGGCCTGTCTCCTTAGGCCTTGCAGAGATGGGCACTCACGTTGGCCTTTACTGAATTCGTCCCTATCAGGACCTCCTTCAACTAACAAGTCTTTTAGTTCAGGATGATCGTTGGGGTCAAATACTTCAGGCATCGCCACCTCCTCGTCAGGCCCGGGCGATTGACCAACTTCCTCCACCGCAGTAGTAGGCGAGCTCGGGGGAATATTCTCTTTCCCTCGTCTTGACTTGTCGACTCCTTTCGCCTTGGGTTTCCCCTTCGGCTGGGGCAGCGTATTGGTCTTGGCCAATGCTGCCCGTGCTTGAGACTGTGTGTAGGGTCTTTCGGCAGTGTCTCCTACGAGCCCTAAAGCTCTGAGATCATTACCTAACAAGACCTTTCCCGGGACGTTTCTCTGAATGCTCACTGGAATCCTGACTGCTGTACCATTTAAAGTAAGATTTACAGGTATTACTGGGAACATACGGAGTGGGCCGTCAGCCAATTTAGTGGGCATCAGAGTAGCTCTGGCAACTTCCTCTGAGTCTACCAAGGTAGAACCCACCACAGTGCGACTGCACCCACTATCCCTAAGAGCTGGAGTATCTACTCCATTGATCAGCACACTGTCTTTAAAGTAGTGCTTGGTATTATCCGGAATCCTAGCATAAGCCTCTGCGACTTTAGGCTCCCAGGAACCCAGGGACACTAAAACTACCTCAGCCTCCATCCCGCTGGGAAATGAGTCTGAGGAGAAGGATGCTCCTGTAATCTCTTCTTCCTCGTAGGAGGAGAAGGCCAGATTAGCGGAGTGGACCCCCAAAGGTCTAACCTTACACCGGGGATCCCCCTTCATGTGGTCAGTTGCTCCACAAGCAAAACAAGATCCATTGGGTCTGTTTACATAGGGAGGCTTATTGTAACCAGAGTTCTGTTTCGGAGGCTGACCTCCACTACCCTGTGAGTTCTCTTGTGTCTTACCCTTATTTTTCTTTTTGTGGCCCTTATGAGAAGAAGATTTATCAGATTCTCCACCCTCCTTATCTTTGGACTTTTTCCCTTCCTCCTGCTTACCAGGATGAGTTTTGTCCTTATGGGACTGTCGGGGGGGGAATTCTGCCGGGGTCGGCCGGGCCGTCCGCAGACCTCCGGGCAGGGAGGCCCCAACTCCTCCCGTATATCCCAAAAGAGATAGAGTATGAGACACACGCAAGAAGCAAGGTGACTCTGCTGTTTATTAGACAAAAACGGCAGGGATGGGTCAAGGATCGTACGCGTCCGACCTGACACACACACAATCGTGGGGCTCGCAGGCCCTTTTTACCTTAGTATGACGCGCTACTTGCGTCACCTTGGAAAGTTAGCAAAAAACCTATCGCCACTCTTAATTGGTTGCTCGAGTGATAGGGTTAGTATAGCATACGTATAGAGAACAATATTAGTGGACAAGGGTTAGTCAGGTGATATATCTGGGTTGTCCCTACAATTAGATACATGAGAATTGTTACATGAAGACCCCTGATGATTGGTTAATGTTAATGGCGTCAGTGATAAGAGCCCCATGTTCTGATTGGTGCGCCCGCGAGCTTCCCAGTCTGGGACCATCGCTGTTCCCAGCTCTCGGTGTACCTGTCATTTGCAACAATGTTTCACTATGAGTACGTGCAGACAATGTGAGGACTTATTCGTAAGCTGGAAGGCCGACTACTCCCACTGTCACAGATGTCCATTGAGCCTTTTAATTGTATCTGCCTTGTGTCTTGTAACGGGGGATCCAGACGCCTTCTTCCTCCTGGGCTTGGCATCCTGTCAGGTTCGGCTTGGTCACGTGATGTGGGACCGTGTTTGAGGCAGAATTCTGCACAATTAATATTGTTTTTCCACTGTGTGCCTGGTTTAATTTGCAGGTGTGACTTTAACGTTGGTGTGCGGCGTGCGAGGTTGCAACATCGTGCCCTTGATGGTCTGCTCTCGGAATGTGGGTTTGCAACATTGCGACCTTGGCTGTTTGCTTTCGCCGGGCTCATTCTGCAGGATCAACAACCTGACTCTTGTTCTTTTAACGTCCATGGAAGCTCTTGCGTGCGGCCTACTTAGGCCTGGTGTATAGGTGGAACCGTTTGGTGCACAGGCGCTTTAGGTTATAGTATCATATTGTCTTATGACCATTATCGTGTCTTCGTTATATTTCTCATTATGGCACCTGGTTTTAGGAGAAGCGTAAGCAAGCTTTTTAGATGAGTTCATGATGCGTCTTGCGTTTCTGCATTTTGAGAGCCTATGTGGAAAATAATAAAGATGCACGTCCGTGAGTATGTCTGTCGCCTAGGTCATAGCACTGAGTATATTCTTCGTGTAGATTGGTGCGGGAGTGTCCGGTGTGTATATTTGCACAGGTGTGCTGACCGTTGGCTAGGTCGTCATGGCATCTCTAACGATGTGTAGGTTTTAGTCTAGTTGATCCATGCCGCAGGTGTCGGCATGGACAGGGCGGGCTGCTGGGCAGGCAGATGGACACATCCGTATGTTCCTGTACCAGGGTATTTGGTCGTCTGGTAGATGGGCAAACTCTTCTCGTGGCGGGTGCCTGGGCCGTGACCCTTTAGGCCAGGCGCGAGAGGGGAAGGACGGGAGCCTGGTCTTCCATTCTCCCACTTCAGTCCCCACTCTGGTCGACTTGTTGACGACAAACATATACTTTTCGTTATCTCCTCTTACTCTCCATATCTTAGTTATTCCTCCTAAATGTCCATAGTGGTTAACATGATCTTCAAATGACCAATACATATATTCACAGGTTCCTCCAGGAGTACAGTATACCCATTTCCCTATGTAACTCCTGGGGTTTCTTGGGTTCTCGATCTTCACCGATGGTGGGTCCAGGTGGTTGGTGATTATCTGGTTGCGCAACTTCTCTCTCTCTTGTATGATTATGCCTGTGTGTTGGCCGTCATCTGCTGGCATCAAGGAGTGCATACCGACCATTTCAAGCAACTCGTCAGTGGTGCGTGCCTTCCGGGCCTTCCAAAATCTTATTATGATCAGTGTAGCTCCAGCCAAAATAGTACAACCAACTATAATTTTCAGTCCATCAGACAGCCAAGATGGCATCCATGACCATAATAGTGAAAACCAGCTCTCATCCTTTTTCACACCTTTGATTTCATCCATCATTTTGGAGTGCATCTGGGCCAATTGTGAAACTGCTTCTGTCAGTGTACCATTGTCAGCATCGTTGGCAGGAATGAACGTGCAGCATGATTGTCCTATCTTTGCGCATACTCCTCCTTCCATGGCTGTGAGGAGGTCCAATACATATCTGTTCTGAAGTGCTACCATCCTTATAGCTCGCAGCTCCTCTTTTATTGCGTTAAATCCATTTACTGTAGAATTGATGGTCATCATTAGTTCCCATCTAGTTATCTGGAGCCATTTTGCGTTTGCGTAAGCCTGCAGTCCCGGATGTATTATTGAGGAGAAGAACATTGCTGCTCTGCTGAATAGTCTGTGTTCTGGCGGAATTGAAGTGAGTGCCGTTTCCGACCTTCCCCATAGGTAATTTCCTGTCAGAGGTTCTCCTTGTCTTTTCCTTCTATTTAGGAAAGTATTATTGCCGTTGGTCCTGTTCCCTGGCTCCTCCTGAGGTGGTGCAGATCTCTTCTTCCTCTTGTCCCCTTCATCCATTTTGGGAAAGTTCGCCACATTCACATGCTTCTGGGGTACCACTAGTGATGGTACATTGACGTGCACCATCGTGCATACACCATTCCACAGAGGGGGCAGTGTGTGGTATGCCTTTTCTCCACAGGCCCAGTAATGGTCCATTATCACTGCTGTTCCTGCTCCCCCCCTCAGGTAACTCCATCACGCTTGCACAGTTGGTGTTGTATCCTACGTCCACCTCTCCTTTATGTTGGTAGCATACCTTAGGCGCAGTCAGCGGCAGTATTGTTATTGGGTCTTCATCCGTCTCTATCCACGTGAGCATGGGCACGTACTTGATCCAAGTCGTCCAACATCTGTGGTTGTGTGCATCGATAGTTGAAATAGTTTCTTTTGTTACCATGTTGCTGCCAATCACTCCTATCTCCCATTTGTTGTCCAGGTACACCTTCCCCGTTATCGTCACCAGTGGCCTCTCCCAGCATCCTGGTTTACCAGGAACTTCAGTGGCGTACCAATCACATGGTAAATACTGCAGTGTTACTTTCTTTGTTTCCCCTTTTTCAGGACCACTTGTTATGTATCTGAATGCTTCAGCATGTAAACTGCTCTTGTGGTAACTCAAATAGGTCTTGAGGAAGTTGTTTTCGTATGGGTATGAGTCTCGTGTTTTCCACACCATATGCACCACTGTCCCTTGAAATCTTCCTTTCGTTTGGAACAGTGCCAAGTATATTATGCATTGTGCTGTCTTTACATCTATTTCTGTGGCAACGAATGTTCGAGAAGCGCTCATGGCGTATGGTATTAATGAGCAAACGTAGCAGCTGTCCTCTGTTGTCTGCTTACCGATGCGGGTCATGTGTTGGTACCATATGTTGTTTGAGACGTGTGCTGAATCTTGTATATAATTGTCAATACCTTTATTATCTGAGTATATGCTGCGTTGAACTCTATTTTGCTTGTGTGCAATTTTACTAGTATCACCTGACGTAACACCTGTTGCAGCTGGGGATGGGGGTGGATTAGGTTTGGGTACAGCAATAATATTGATAGCATAGCTGTACTGCCATACAGAGGCAGCCAAGAACCCGGTGATCATCAAAATCCCTATTATTTTTATTACACATGCTAATTTCACCGGCATTTTGCTCTTACCTTACTGCAGTCCGGCAGCGTATTCTTGCGACGTTAAAGTTGCCGCCTGAAAATTCTCAATATGCTGGTTATTAAATGTTAGTTGTTGTTTTTTAAGCTCTCCCTATCAAATAGTCATTCAGTGCCCAGGCGAAGAGCTGTTCCCACGCTAATCTAAGCGATCTATCTCTTAGTACAGGCAAGTATGGGTGTAGGTGGGGCATTGAGTATTCTATGGCCAAGAGGAATGCTGTGTAGTAGACACGTACGCTTCTCCTTTTCAGGTACGTTGGCCTTTTTATTTCATATACAAATTGGTGTGACAATTCTTCTGGGTAGTTATCGTCTGAGGGTACCATCTACTCCTGGGCAGTGAATTTGTTAGTTATTTATTTTCTTAGCAGTACAATAATACGCAGTTCCTGCATGTGCGAGAGAAAAGAAAAGAGAGCATTCACGTGTTTACATGTGTACGTGTGCAAGACAATGTCCTTCAGTTCAGTTATTAATGCAGTGGGGGTAGGGGTCAATGGGCAGGGGGTTTGGGGCTCAATCTGGCGGAAGTATCTTTACTCTTTGAGCGTGTGACCATGGGGTGGGCAGTATGGGGATCACCCCTTTCTTCTTCAGTTATTGTCTCTGGGGAATCTGGGGAGTGACAGGGTATGGGAACACTTAGGCCGTTAGCTGTGGTAGAACTCTCTTCCTCCGTTGGTGATGTTGTTGTTGTTCTCCCAATGGACCTGTCGGTGGCGCTGGGGCGGGTCTGGAGTTTGTAGATCTTTACATCGTGTAGGTGGTTCCAGGCACGCTTGTCCTGTAGCTTTACTGCTCTCGTTGATACCTCCTCTACCAGATGAGGGCCAGTGAATCGTGGACTATTCCACTTCCTGTTGAAATTGCGAAGTAGTAGGTGGTCACCTTTAGCAATTTTACACAGTCTTTCCTTTTCCAATTCTTTATCCGCGTCTTCTTGTTGATTGCTGTTAGACCCGCCCCGTGTGCGCTCGAGCTGTTGAGACACAAACACTACACTAGTAATCAAAGAAGACACATATTGGTACATTTCATCACCAAGAACACTCGCTGTACTCTCGTGGTCGGTAAATGCTCTTGATGTTGGCGTTAGGGGAAGGCGCATTTGACGTCCGGTAACCACCTCGTGAGGGGTGAGGTGGTCGTCGGACCCTGGTCTATTCCTTAGCTCAAATAGGGCTAATGGAAGGCAATATAACCAACTCTTCTTTGTTGTTTGCTGTATCTTTGCAATTGCCTCCTTTAATAGGCCATTCAGGCGTTCACAAAAACCGTTGGCCTGTGGGTGGTATGCACATGCAAATTTATGCTTGATGTTCAGCAAGGATGTGATGTGCTGGAACATTTCGTTTGCGAAATGTGGGCCATTGTCTGACCTTAACACCTCGCACACTCCCCACCTGGGGAAGACCTCCCTCACTAGGAATTTAGCTGCTCTAACTGCATCTGGGTGTTAACAGGGCCCTGCTTCAATCCACCTCGAGAATGGGCATACTACTACAATCATATACCTATTTCCTTGACATATGTTGATCATATCAACATAGTCAATATGGAGATGCCGGAAGGGTCCCTCTGGCCGGGGTATAGTACCTCTTATCACCTTTAGAGTATGGCCGGCCGTAAACTGTTGACATGTGAGACAATTGCTGATAAAATTTGACACATGAGAATTTAACTCGGGGCAGAACCAGTCTTGCCTAATTCGTGCTGCAATTACTTCCTTGCCTGTGTGGGCTGGATGATGTAGTTGGCTCAGGGCGGTGTTCAGAAGTGCCAATGGTATTACATCCTTTCCAGTGCCACCCTGGCGCCATAGTGCGTCGGTAGGTGACATTGTGCATCCTCTTTTTACCCATATTTCATTTTCGGCCATTGGTGCAGCCGCTTGTAGCTCCATAATCTGTGTGGCTGGGAGATGGGTGTACCCTTCTCTTATCAACATCTCCTTAGCCATTCCCCTCCCTCTCCCTCTCTGTGACTCTGGGGGGTTCCATATCTCACCAAAGTATGCAGCATACTTCGCATGTGCGTCTGCTGCTGCATTCCCCTTTAAGACGTGGTCTTCACCATTGGTGTGTGCGGTGCATTTTACTAAAGCTAATTCTTGGGGGTCATTTATTACTTCAATTAGTTCAGCCAATAAGAGGGCATGTTGCACTGGAGTGCCATCAGCTCTCCTAAACCCTCTTCTTCTCCATTTCGACAGCCCTGAGTGGACAGTGGATGTAACATATGCGCTGTCGGAGTATATAGTCACTCGTTTGTCAAAGCTTTCCTTCAACGCCAAGATCAGTGCAACTAATTCCGCTGCTTGAGCGGAGTAATGCTGTGGTAATTGTACACATTTCATTGCCACACACACTGGTACCTCCATCATTTTTACCACTGCTGCCCCAGTCCTCCTTATACCATCCCTTTGATCGATAGTTGATGACCCATCAATAAACAGGAGCTCACCTCCCTCGAGTGCATTTTCTTCAACCTTTCTAGTACATGAGTACATTTCAGTTATTTGCGTACAGTCGTGGGCATAATCTCCGTCCTCAATTACTTCTGCTAGGAACCTTGCAGGGTTGACCGTGCTACATCTAACAATTGATAGTTCAGCTCTGGATAAAATGATCTCATAACCTGATGCTCTTTGCGTGGTTAGGGTGGACTTAGGTTTATTCAATATCGCAAATAGTGCATGTTCCACAAACAGTGTAGTTGGGCACCCCATGGTGATTGCTGACGCTTTCTCTACCGCAAAAGCAGCTGCGGCGAGACCTTGTTCGCAAGGGAAGTGACCTAACATCACAGGATCTAAGTGGCCGCTGTAAAATGCTACTGGTTTGTGGCCCATGCTTGTTTTTTGAGCCAACACTGCTTTCATTACTGCTGAGTCGCAATGTGAAAATATAAAAAATTGTCGCTCATAGTCTGGGGATGCTAGTACCGGAGCAGTTGATATCGCATCTTTTAGTTAATCAAAAGCCTCTTTCATTTCCATCGTCCACCCCAGCTTTTTCTCCCCTTTATTAGCTTCCCTTAACGCCTCAAGCAGGGGTCCTATGTACGAACTGTAATCAAATACCCATGCTCTACAGTAGTTGCACAGCCCCAGGAACTGCTGCAGTTCCCTCACTGTTTGTGGCATTGGGGTGTTTGAAATGGCCTGTGCTCTTTGTGGTGCAATCTTTCTTCCATGTTGGGATATAAGCTGACCAATGTAAAGTACCTGTTCTTGACAGTACTGTATCTTTTCCATGTCTACCTTGTAACCTTTTTCAGCCAATATTGTCAACATCTTTAAGGAATCCTCTCTGCATGTTCTTTCGTTTGTACTGCAAATTATTATGTCATCCACATACTGCAACACTGTGCTTTCCACTTCAATGTTACCCAAATCCATCTGTATTACTCTATTGAAAATTGAGGGTGATTCGCAATACCCTTGTGGCAATCTGGTGTGCTTCCACTTTGTGTTTCTGTAAGTGAAGCTTGTCAGATCTTGTGAGTCTGGGTGCAATGGTATTGAGAAAAAAGCATTTTTAAGGTCGATCACTGTAAATCGTGATGCTTCTGCTGGAATGCCACACAATATTGTGGCCGGGTTTGCTGCAACAAGATATTCTGCTTCTACTATGTTGTTCAAGGGCCTGAGATCCTGTATGAAGCGCCAAGACCCCCCTTTAGCCTTGCGCACTGGGTACACAGCCGTGTTACATGGTGATTCTGAGGGGACCAATATGCCATTATTTATAAGGGCCGTTATGGTTTCATATATGCCCTCATCTGCCTCTTTTGATAGTGGGTACTGTTTCACTCTGGGGAGTATTGCGCCTTTTTACAATTTTATCCTTACTCCTCCTGTACTTTTTATGCACCCCACGTCATAGGGGCTAGTAGTCCACAATGATTTGGGTACCTTTGACATATCCTCCTTAAAGAAGGGGACTGGGGTGCATGCGGGTGCCTCAAGTGCCATTGCAATTTTCTGTGCCACTTGTTTGTAAGCCACTCTTAGCCATATTTCCACACTCATCATAAACACCATTTCACCTTCCTCCTTTTCTTCTGAGAACAGCTCCTCATCTGACACCTGGGTGAGTCTACATCCTTCTGCTAATGCTATCACTGCCCTCCATGCTCTTCCTTCTCTGTCTTGGGCATGTACAGCAATGTAATCAGCTGTTGCAATAATGCTCTCAATGTCCATTAGAACCACCTTTCCTTCTGGTTCATTAACAGGTGTTTCTGGTCTGAACAGATAGGCTGCTGGCCTCCTCCATATTTTCCCTTCTATCCCTGGCATCCATGCAAATGCCATATCTGTTCCATACTGGAATAGTTCGCCATCTACTGGCTCCGCCCTAATCGCTGTCTGTCCGCAGTATGCTTGCATAATCTGTCGTGCTGTGAGCATGTTAATCCCTGGAGTAGAGCAAATTATGCCGTCCTCAGTAAAGGAGATCGTCATATTCAACCTGTTCATTATGTCTCTCCCCAGTATATTTACTGGTGAGGCACTATAATATAGAAGTGGAACTGACAAGTCATAATCTCCAATAGATAAGGGAACGTTATCAGTAAAGGGAACCAACCCTCTAGCCCCAGAGAATCCTTGGGTGTTCATGGCTTCGCTGACATCTTAAATTTACCTTCCTTTATGCAAGACCGGGTCGCCCCGGTGTCAACAAGGAATGATAATTTTTTGTCACCTATCGTTACCTCTATGCGTGGTTCCTCCGCACTATTAGGTGTTACTGACAGGATGGGACACACCAAGGCCGTCTGTGGGCTGTCCTATTGAGGGTACAACGATTGGCCATTTCCTGTGTAAGGGTTGTGTCCCAAGACCGTCACCCTACCCAGTTGTGTTTGTTGTGCTTGGGGTTGTTGTGTCATCGCTACTTGTTGTTGTGGCAGTGAATATGTCTGTGGCTGTTGTTGTGTTATTTGTTGTTGTTGTTCACTTCCCTGTTGCAACGTCTGCTGTTGCTGTAGGCCCTGCTGTTCCTGTGAGGGCCTTGGTTGTCCCTGTTCACTCCATGATGGTGTTCCTGGTCTAACTCTACACGTGCGTGACATGTGCCCTAATAGTCCACAACTCCAACACACCGGTGGTTTCCTATTCTGCCATGGGAAGCTCCCTGTGTTGTCCTGGTATACTGGTTGTCCTGTGGGGTAGGAATTTCTAAGTCCTCCCACCTGCTGTTGGGTGTTATATCCGTATCCTCTCCCTCTCATAATTCCTCCTCTCCCCCTGTTATAATTATAATACCCAGCTCCTCGCATTGGGTGTCCTCCTCCCATGTTGGTCGTGTATGGTTGGAGTGGCGGCGCCTGTTGTGTTATAGTCTGTGAAGGTGGTATTTGGGAGGAATCTTGTGCAGCCACTACTTGTGTGGGGCTTTGGGTCATTGTTGTAGGCGTAGTTATTAGTGCCCCTTCCATTGTGTATTTAGTAAGCTTTTTCTGTACTAGTTTAGCCTCTTCCGTTTTCCTGTCCTCTTCCTTTTGTTTCATTTTTCCTTGCCATGTCCTGCAATGATGCACTATAGTCAGTTGTATTTCTGGCCATGGGTTTGCTTCCATCCCCACTACTTTCTTTAGTTGTTTCTGAACTCCTTCTGGGAGCCCTTGTACTAGTATATGGTAAAATATTGCTGGTGTTTTATCCCATTGTTCTCTAGTTTCCATGCGCCACTTCTCTTGGATTTCCTGGATATAATCAACAGGATCTTCGTTCTCACGCATCTTGCGGGAGGTAATTGCACCTATGTCTGATGTGTCTGGGTACTGTACCCTCAGTGCCTGCCATAGTGCATGTCTGCAGTTTGCGAATGGTGCCCCATCATGCGATGTGTTTGTTATTGTTACCCCATGGAATCCCGCTCTCTTCCAAATGTCGTCCGCTCTATCCCCTAATATTGATATTAAAAGGCCCTTTACATCTCCTACTGCCAGTTTCTGTCCTGCGGTGTGTTTTTCCATTTCATATATCCACTTACCCGCACCTCCACTTAATGATGGGAGCCTGCATTTTATATTTTCTTTATCTGTATGCTTCCAAGGGACATACTGTGGTCTAACCCCTCCTCTCTCCAAAAGTGGCATTAAGTTATGTCTCGTTTTACCCTTTGTGTTCCATAATATCGAGTCCTCACACCCTTCCTCCTCTTCCCTTTCTTCTACATCTTCAATTTCGTCCGTATTTCCCCTGCTCGTAACTCTTTCTTCTCCATCTTTTCCCCTTCTTCCATCATTTCCTGTATTTAATGTGGGCATGTGTATTCGTCTTTCCTGCCTGCGACTAGGGAGGTCTCTAAGCCGACATGCATAGGGTGTCAGTTCGTCTGTGAAGGGCGCGAGTTTTATTTTGCGTAACAAGCGTGAGGTGGTTGAGCATGTAGGGTGCGATGGGGGAGGGCGTGATGGGGATGGGGATGGTGCGGCCTCATGTGTCTGTCTTTCTGCTATTCCTTGCTCTCCCTCCTCACTTCTCTCCAGCTCATCCTTTCTCCTACTGATCCATGGTGAGTCTGTGTTGGTCCGGGTGAGGTATAGTTTATCTAAGCTTTCCCTTTCACTGTTTCTTCCTTCCTTCTCCACTCCTTCTTCTTCCTCACTACAAAAGTCAGTCATAAACGGCACCCCCCACTCGGTCTTTTTCCCCTTGATTGTTACTGTTTGTAAGTCTATTAGGTCCAGTTCTCCTTTTTCTCCTTTATCAACCGCTCCCCCTTGTGCTGATGTTGTTGCTACTTCTGTGTTTCTATATACATCCCCCATACTTCACTCTCCCTTCTCCTATCTTCTCTTTCTCCTTCATTTCTCTCCTCCATCTCCCTACTATTTTCCTCCCTTTTCCTTTTTAATTCCTCCATCACTTCACTGCTCATCTGTTCCAATATTCTTTCATCCTCTTTCTTCCTTTCCCATTTCACCCTTTCCCTTTCTACTATACTCTCTATCACCCTCCCTTCTTTGTATTTCTTAGTCGTTTCTGATAGTAATCTCCTCTTCCACATTGCCATTTCTTTTTCTTTTTCTTCTTCTTCCCTTTTCTTTTCTCGCAGCACTACTCTTGATACCCTTTCTGCTGCTGCTTTTACCCTTTCAGCTTCTCTCCTTTGCTCCTCCTTTCGTTCCCTTATTTTTTCCAATTCGTTCTTACCTTCTTTCCTTTTCCTCGCTCTCTCTCTCTCCTCCCTCTCGAGCTGCTTGATCAATTCATTCTGCTCATCCCTTAGCTTTGCTAGTCGTTCCTCCAAAATCTCTTCCTTTTGTCGTAACAGCTCTTCCCCCCTCATTTCACTCTCCCTGATATTATCCTCGTCTGTTTTCTTTACTACCTCCTTCTCTTCTCCTGTTAATGAACCTCGTAATTTTAATAATATCTGTGCAGCTACCCACTCATCATTTCCTATTTCCACAGTTTGTTCTTCTCCAGTCCTCCCCTCCCCTGCTGGCATCTTCCTATGAGCCACATATGGTGGAGGGCTGTATGCCGGGTTCGAGTATCCCTCAGCCGCCCTTAACTGTCCTCTTTCTATTTCTCCTAATTCTCTTAAAGGGTACAACCCCCCTCCCTCTGTTTTCACTCCCTTTGCTGGGGGTATATCGTTGCTCGGTTCCTTTTTTATGTCATCTGATGTATTACTCTTTTCTCCTCCCTCTCCTCCGTTCCCCGTGTTCTTTGGGTCTGCACTCCCCTTTTTCCCATCCTCTCCTTCCTCCTTAATCTCTTTTTCTTCCGGTATTTCCCCCATAGTGAACATTCCATTTGGTCCTGGTCGGGACCCTTGGAACATCCTCCATAAGTTAAACACCTCCACGTGGTTTGCCAACTTCTTCCCTTTATATGTATTGTGCAGATGGTTTAATAGTGAATGTTGGGCATATGGATCGAAGCTACCATTAGGCGGCCACGGTGTTAGCATTTTGTTATCCGTCCCCTGGGTCCATTCTATGCTATACTTAATCAGTTTCTCCCTGTGGGGTGGCAGTGTTGTACATATGTGTTGTAGTGGGGTAGTGAGTGTGTTCCCCCACCCTCCCGATCTTGTCCCGTATGACATAGTAGCGCTCCACTTGTTACCCTTCCCCTGTCTGGTAGTGGTTATCTCACTAGCAGTGTACAATATACAACCTTATATCGTTACCTGGCCCCGTAAGTTTGGGGATTTACGATAGTCCGCTAAGGAAAATTATAAAAAATATAGTATTTTACATTTGTATATTTTCTTCTGTCTTTCTTTCTTTATACAACACCCTTACGGCCCCCTGCGGCCGAGGCGCACGTAGCCCCCTGCGGCTGCGTACCCCTTATGACGTTCTTATACAGTCGTCCTATTTTCACGTGCTCCTCCCCCTTCTACACTTGCCGTGGCCGGCGTTCTCCGTGCGCAGCCACGTCCCCCGTTTCCCCTTTCCCCGATCAACTCATTTACCGTTTATCTCCGTTTCCACTCCCTTACCACAGTTCTCTTCCCCACCACTCTTAAAACGAAGATGCCTTGTGCTCGCGATATCCTATGAAAGCCCTACTGGTGACGTCACCGATCTCTTCGAGCTACTGGTAAGTTCTTCATATATTCTTTAAGTTCAAAATACACTTGCAATCTACCCCCGTTAACCTTACAGCTGTCTTCCTGTCACTCCTGGAACAAGGTAATCAAATCAATAATATAATCGGACTGCGCACACTGCGTCGCCTCGCGTGTGATACGCCCCTCGACAGGAGGGCTTAACCAGCCAACTATCTTCCGTATTGGGCAACTAACTAGCTACCGCCTACAGGGAAACGTCATCTACCTATCGAGTTTCTTGCTCGAACAATAGGGATCCTCATCTACTCATTGATCAATAAATGCCAAATCGTAGGAAACCACACACACCCACCTTTACACGTAGTCGCGACCTAGGCCAATCAGTGTCTACGAGCGGCCGCACGTGATGTTTTCGTGCTCCGCCCCCCTCTTTCGCGTACCGTAGCCGACTGCTCTCGCACTTGTTCGGCTACCATTCATTCCATTTCCAACACTAAATTGTCAAACCTTCGCCGCGCACCTGTGCAACACCTCCCCCCTCCCGTATTTAATTCCTCCCCCCTCCCTCACAATTTCACGTTGCTTGTTGTGCGTGGCATGCTCACCAAGTTCTCTTGATGCGGGGCCGCTCGACTGCGTGCACCCCTCCAAGCGGCTCGTCACCTCCCCTCGTCTGGACCACGTCTGGACACTCGCCAACCGCGGGCGGGATACTTCTCAACCGGCTCCCGAGGGCCAATATCCGGATTGCGCTGTCCGGTCTTCTCGCAGCTCCGCGATGGTCCTGTAGTCCTCAGAAGGTGGCAACGGCAGAGGGGGCCGCGCCGCCGGGCCTCCTCGCAACGGGAGTGCCTGGAAAAAGTAAAAATAAAAAAGCGGATCTTGAACAGATCTCAGCAGTGCCTCCAACTTGTCGGGGGGGGAATTCTGCCGGGGTCGGCCGGGCCGTCCGCAGACCTCCGGGCAGGGAGGCCCCAACTCCTCCCGTATATCCAAAAAGAGATAGAGTATGAGACACACGCAAGAAGCAAGGTGACTCTGCTGTTTATTAGACAAAAACGGCAGGGATGGGTCAAGGATCGTACGCGTCCGACCTGACACACACACAATCGTGGGGCTCGCAGGCCCTTTTTACCTTAGTATGACGCGCTACTTGCGTCACCTTGGAAAGTTAGCAAGAAACCTATCGCCACTCTTAATTGGTTGCTCGAGTGGTAGGGTTAGTATAGCATACGTATAGAGAACAATATTAGTGGACAAGGGTTAGTCAGGTGATATATCTGGGTTGTCTCTACAATTAGATACATGAGAATTGTTACATGAAGACCCCTGATGATTGGTTAATGTTAATGGCGTCAGTGATAAGAGCCCCATTTTCTGATTGGTGCGCCCGCGAGCTTCCCAGTCTGGGACCATCGCTGTTCCCAGCTCTCGGTGTACCTGTCATTTGCAACAATGTTTCACTATGAGTACGTGCAGACAATGTGAGGACTTATTCGTAAACTGGAAGGCCGACTACTCCCACTGTCGCAGATGTCCATTGAGCCTTTTAATTGTATCTGCCTTGTGTCTTGTAACGGGGGATCCAGACGCCTTCTTCCTCCTGGGCTTGGCATCCTGTCAGGTTCGGCTTGGTCACGTGATGTGGGACCGTGTTTGAGGCAGAATTCTGCACAATTAATATTGTTTTTCCACTGTGTGCCTGGTTTAATTTGCAGGTGTGACTTTAACGTTGGTGTGCGGCGTGCGAGGTTGCAACATCGTGCCCTTGATGGTCTGCTCTCGGAATGTGGGTTTGCAACATTGCGACCTTGGCTGTTTGCTTTCACCGGGCTCATTCTGCAGGATCAGCAACCTGACTCTTGTTCTTTTAACGTCCATGGAAGCTCTTGCGTGCGGCCTACTTAGGCCTGGTGTATAGGTGGAACCGTTTGGTGCACAGGCGCTTTAGGTTATAGTATCATATTGTCTTATGACCAGTATCGTGTCTTCGTTATATTTCTCATTATGGCACCTGGTTTTAGGAGAAGCGTAAGCAAGCTTTTTAGATGAGTTCATGATGCGTCTTGCGTTTCTGCATTTTGAGAGCCTATGTGGAAAATAATAAAGATGCACGTCCGTGAGTATGTCTGTCGCCTAGGTCATAGCACTGAGTATATTCTTCATGTAGATTGGTGCGGGAGTGTCCGGTGTGTATATTTGCACAGGTGTGCTGACCGTTGGCTAGGTCGTCATGGCATCTCTAACGACGTGTAGGTTTTAGTCTAGTTGATCCGTGCCGCAGGTGTCGGCATGGACAGGGCGGGCTGCTGGGCAGGCAGATGGACACATCCGTATGTTCCTGTACCAGGGTATTTGGTCGTCTGGTAGATGGGCAAACTCTTCTCGTGGCAGGTGCCTGGGCCGTGACCCTTTAGGCCAGGCGCGAGAGGGGAAGGACTGGAGCCTGGTCTTCCATTCTCCCACTTCAGGACACTCGATGTGACACCCATAAGTCGGCTGCAATGGCCAGCTTCTTAGGATCTATCTCCTTCGAATCGGCCAAATGCTGCTTAAACTCCGGGGAAGAAGATGCAAAAATGTGTTCCAGCATGACAAGATTTATCATGCCTTCGAAGGTAGAAACCTTATAACCTTCGACCCAGCCAGTTAAGTTTTTCAAGGACTCAGTGACATAAGATACCCAAGTACCACCTTCCTTTTTCTTATACTCTCTGAAACGTTTCAAATATTGGGCCGGAGTCTTCCCAAACTTTAAAATGAGAGTTTGCTTTAACATTGCGAAATCAGCTCGCTCAGCCTTCGACATTTCCATAATGGCACTACAGCCAGAATGGGGCAGTCTGCTGAGTAACCAGGCAATCTTATCAGCATTGTCAACTTGTTGAACTTCGCATGCATACTCAAACGCATTCAGCCAGTCCATAATGTCATCCCTTTCCTCATACACACTGAGCAGATCTTTCGGAAACCGTGGATGAGAGGAGGCCCCAGACCCATGTACAGGATCCTTGGACCAATTTGCAACCTGAAGCTTGGCCAGTTCCAACTGGTGATCCCTGTCTTTTTGTTTTTCTGCCTGTTCGATTTTTAGTTTGGCTATGCTGAATTCAAGCTCCTGCTGCCTAAACCGCAGCTCTTGCTTCTTGAATTCAAGCATAGCCTCCCCATCAGCACTGGCAGAGGAAACATTAGACATCTCGTCCTCCCTGTCCTCGTGGTCGCGATGGATCAGTGCAGCGGCAGAATCGTCGGTTCTACCAGTGAGAGCAGCCCCACCACCTTCCGCACTGTCCTCAGAAGTTATAGTGTCAAGCTGCGCTTCTTGCCACACCATGATTCTTTGGATCATTTACAATTTCGTGCCTTGAGAGGAAACACCTCTCTCCGCACACATCTTTTTCAATGTTTCTGATTTGGAAGCATTTAAAGTTAACAAGGTATTTGTTTCCATACTGTTAGATAGGACTATGGCCTTTTTAAAGTTATACTACAACAATTCACTACGTGTCCTGGTTGGAATAACCTGAAATGCCTTAGTTCGTGCGCAACACTGGATACCTTCAGTCGTATCCCACCGCTGTACACCAATTTGTTAAGACGGATTTCTGAATTCTGTCCTGGTGGCGCAGAAGTTCAGAAGGCCAACCTAATTACTTGGAACAGGGTAACCTCTGGACGAGCCAGACCAATCAAGGTAGCGATCGCGGTGGTCAAGACTAGGTCTCAAGAGGGGTGAGGGTGACTGAAAGCCCGCAATGAGCACACAAAGCAAGATCACTTACAAACTACTCCAAACAGTTGTTATATTAAAAATATATACACATTTATTTCAAGGCCTTTAAAACAATGACCGTAGCGAGAAAATCACAATATACGATAGTAAACCAACACATACCATATCAACACAATATATATACAAATACAACAAGTCTCAAGCGTTATATGCACGAAATGTGTAGTCCACCTAAAAGGGAGGGAAAACAGGCAGTGCGCAATAATGCTTAGACCCAGTTCGCCTTCAGAGGCACCTAACTAGATGGAAGTCCGAGCCCTGCGAAGAGTGGAGCCTTGTGCTCAAAAGTACCTGCACGCGCTGGTGCCAACGGGAAAAAGGAGAAGCTCTTTGAGGGAAATCAGGCAGTTCAGTTTAGTGCACAAAAGAAGAAGAACAAGTTCCGCGACTCAAGCGCAGCCTCCACAGTGGGCAGAAGCAGAGCGCGAGTACGGAAAAGGGTGCTGTTTGACACAGCGGGGAAAAGCAATGGGCTCCTGCAGGAGGGCGACCAGATCCTAGCTATGCTACTCACCGGTCCCCGATGCAAGCAGACCCAGGCTTCTCCGAGTCAGTTTCAGCAGCTGGCAGGTTCAGAAGAGCAGGGAACGCCTCGTCGTCGTGTTGAGTAAAAAGACGTCCCAATCGAAGAAACCCGCACAGTTTGTTACCACAGCAGGGCAACGGAGCGGCCGTGTGTATCTGAGCCAAATGTACACTACTCACTTCAGACCTGGGAACGCCAAGTGTACGAAGCGTGTGAGAGTGACAAGGACTCGAAATACTACACAACCTGGCGGCGGTTACAGAGCAAGACTCCCGTGTAAGCTGGTCAGTCAGCTGGATGGCCCAGAGACGCTTCCGAAGGCTTACTGGCAGGAGATGGTGAAGATGCCGAGAATAGCTGTTCCCGCTATTCCAAGGGTCGAAGTACCAGTACAGGCCTTCTGGTTCGATCAAAGGTGAAAAGGGTTTCACAAGGCGACAGCAGTGCAGAGGAGAAGTCCTTCAGCGGGTCACCAGCGATTCCTCGGTCCAGCCTCTTGGTTGCAGGATACTTGGCTCCTGTATTCCTTCGTTCGTGAGAACTCAGGAGATCGACATGGTAGTGGTGTTTCCAGCCCCCTCTTATCCATGGTTCCCTTCGCGCCAAAACGGAGGGGACCCAATGGGAGATCCGCTCATCAACACTCACACCATTCGTGGACCAATCACGGACCACGGTGGTCCCAGGCATTCACACCACCCTAGACTCTCTGGCACCCAGGATGTGTATTGGGACCAGACATCCCAGCCCACATCCTGGAGGCACACACAAGACATGTAGAAGCCCGCGAAAGCATCCGTGTTTCGCGGGAAAGTACATGCCCAAATAAGGAAGGCCCCGGGTCGGCTCGACCTGGGGAAGGTGAAGGGAGCAAGACGGTCAGCGGACAGGACAAAGGAGCCTCGTGGTCTGGCCATTTTGGGAGCCAGGCCACCATTTTGGGTTAAGCGCGAAAAACGCGCTTAGAACGCCAAAAGGAGCTCAAAACACAAGAAAGGATCGCTGCCACCATTCCCGTACCTGAATCACTTGCACCGATCAGATACAATCCTAAACGAGTATCTAGGGCCTGTAGAAGGCTAGAGACCCAAGAGAGCTGTAACTTAGCTTACAGTGCCCTCTTGTGTCATGTTGCACGAAAGCCGCAACATGATAAAAGAAACTACGGGAAACATCGTTCCCCGGTACTGACAGTCTTAAGGGCATGTCAGTTTCCCCGTAAGAAAGGAGCGAAAGCCCAGAGGAGTGCGGCAGAAGGCTGCACTTCTCTGGCAAAGTCAAGAACAAGGTGAAAAACAACAGCAAAAAGTTTAGGGGTTGCCACATGGAAGGAAAATTACCTACAATTACGAAATCTTTCCTAACACCTGTCACTAGCAAAATCATGACAAGATGCAAAGCTAAGGGTGTATGGTGTCTCAATGTATAGCTCTGAGATCTGCAAATATCTGATTAGCCAATTAAATGGAAAAGGCAGGAAATTAGATTGTGCAGGTATCCACTACTAAAGATATGGTCGGCAAATCTGAGCTACTACAAGTAGTCAGAGAAGAAAGGTCCTTTATATTTGTCTCCAGAGAGCTGTGTACAGGTGCCATCACCTCTTTAACAATGCATTCAAAAACCATTTTAATGCAGCTTCACAGATGCCGATATAAATAAGATCAACACATATCTCAAGGAAGCAACGAAATACTTGGTTGTGAAATACTTACATGGCAACTGAAATTAATACTTTTTTGTTGACCTCAGAAGAATTAAAGTTTGAGTAAACCTGGCCAGGATTCAAACCTGTGCAGATCATACATAGATTCCAGCAGTGAACACTAAACCCTCTGAGCTATTTTACCAGCAAATTATCCTTCAATGTGACATGATATGATAGTTTATTTATATAGCGCCTATAGACAATGTGTTTCAAAGCGCTTCAAGGAAAGGGAGGGAACAAGGGAAAATCCAATGACTTTCTTACAGGCCATGAACAGTAAGGATGTGAAATTAACTATCGTGCTCGGCCTGACGGCATTTCAGATAGTGCAAGAGCTAAGACATATATAAGGAAGGAAGGGGGGAGTGGTAAGGAAACGGAAACAGACAGGCGACTGCAATACTAGGCCTGACGACATTCCTGGTAGAGCTGGAGAAAACAAAAGGTGAGGGAGAGGGGTGCAGAAAGGTAGGGGAGGAACAAAACAAGCGACTATCGTACTAGGCCTGAAAATATGCTTTGCAAAGTAGAGCATGCGGTAATGCATTGGATCTGGGTCCATTTCTTATTCATATAACACTTAATACAGTGCTTAGAAGCAGGAGGAATATGTCATGGGCCACTACTAGACATGACAATAGTATGGTTATATTATTTTTAATAAAAGCACTTGAAGGACAGCAGATGCTAGTGGGCAAGTATCCTAATATATGTTTCTTTTTAACTGCACAGTTGATTTAAACAGTATACTTGTCACAGCTCAGCAAGGTAAAAAACCAACTCAGACATGTGCCTACCTGGAATTTCAAAGTTCACATTTCAGCAGGGCTATATCAGCCCTTCATCCTTCTGAGGTTAATAAATTAAGTACTATTACATTTTGTGGTAACACCAACTATGTTTAGAGCAGCAGGGTCCCACATAAAGCACTATACATAAAAATGTTAAAATAAATATTATACCTGGATACAGGAACATTTAGGCCACAGGGATATCAAAATGTGAAGTATGTTTGCACAAAATGAGTTTGTACAACACAAATGAAAGGTATGGGAGAGCACAGGTTTTGAAGCTCCACCTTTACTACTTATTTAAAGCCTTCGCACATGGAATGTACAGATAGACACAGCAAGGCCCCAACATCAATAGGCTCATCAGAGCCCCCTTTCGCGGCCGAAACACCAGGTGTAGACACCCTCTCCCTCAAAGCACAGTGTTATCAACTTTGACTGTTGAATGCAAACGCATGTACTAGAGACTTGCTTTCTTACTTGTCCACCTAATTTTGACCCCTGTCGCACCCCTTCTGGGAGCGCGACAGTAGCTTGTGTATTATTGTCTACTGTATTCGAATGGTTGAACAAGAATACTAACTTGTTCGTTGTCTGTTTGCCTCATGACACAAACTGTTGTTGTTTATGTTCCTTGTAAACGAATGATGTTCAGCATTATGTCAAAACTATAGAAAGACATCAAAAACTATTTATAAAATGCTCTTTGTTTTTGAAACCGAGGTGTCTGTTTTTCTGTGTCTATCTGTACATTCCATGTACGAAGGCTTTACATAAGTAGTAAAGGTGGAGCTCCAAAACTTTTGCTCTCCCAACCCTTTCATTTGTGTTGTACAAACTAATTCCCCCCTGGGTAGAATGGGATTGATCCTCCAGGAGCCCTCTTCTTAAACTCTGTTTGCACTAAATGACAGGCATCAGAAACATAAACCAATCAATTTGACTCTCAATAAGGTCTGGATCTTGGAATCCAGTCTGACTGGCATTCAGAGAAAAACGCTGCACTCCAGTTGTACCTTTGTGAATATAGCAAATAAGCCAAGGCCAAAAACTCATATGAAATTTGGAATGCTTCTTGCAGGGATGGTGGAAATGCCATACTGAAGCTCACATTAGCAGTGATGTGCACAGAGTTCATGTGACTAGATGGTACATGTAGACTCATGGTTCATGACCCTCCATACTGGTGGAAGGTGACATATGTTGGGCGACTGTGACATGATCTTTGCAAGATTTTCAGTGTGTTTATTCTCGAGATTTACCTTAGAAATCGCTTTGATTGTAAGTGCAATTGATCAACAGAAAGATTTTAGTTTAGCCCAGCAGCATCCAGAAGCTCATCATCATAGCTATGCCCTCCACACAAACTCAATGGGATAGTATTCACGTTTCCTATTGGTGGTGCCGCTGCTGACAGTGCAAAAAAATTGCAAGAGGGCCTCACAAAAACCTGTGACAGCCCTGTTCAGCAGAACGTTTGGTATAATGAAACCTTATGTGGGAGCACGAGTCTTACATGTGCAAAGAATACAGCATAGAAATGCAGAATTGTGAAGTGTGCAATAGGTGTACATTTTGAGACCAGAAAGCATAAATAAAAATTTCCCCTGGAGATGCCGGGGATTGAGCCCGGGGCCTCATACATGCAAAGCATGCGCTCTACCACTGAGCTACATCCCCTAGACACATAACAATGCATGACTATAGAACTGATATACGGTTCCAAGGTATTGTACATCAGTGTGATTGGTGTATACTTTTGTGATTAGGTCATGGAGCACTCTGTGTCATAGCTCTCAACTCTCACGCTTTTGGCGGGTGTCACCCGCCTTGTAAACAGCTGACTCACCCGCCAAGCCTCCAGCACGCCCATTCATTTCAATGGGCGTCTCACCCGCCAAAACTAAAATCGGGTGTTTTCACCCGCCTTCGCGACCCAAATGGTTGAGAGCTATGCTGTGTATAATCCATTTAGGATATAAAAAAAATTGCTTAGAGGCTGGGACTTCTCACAGTACAATACATCAATCTCCTACAACGAACGTTCTAATTATTGTACCAGTTAGGATCGCCTGTCTGAATCTCACTTCAGTCAGTCCAGTCCTTAAATGCACAGGGCTGCGTGATGATGGTGGACCAGGTAGCCACGCCGTACCGTGTTTTATTCCAGGAGAAGGTGCGTGAATGCGGACTAATAATGAAAGTTCTTCACCTCAGAGCTGTGTCTTCAGCATTTCAAAGCCCAGAGTCAGCGCAGAAAACAGTTTTTTTCTGTGTACGAATAAATCAGGCTCGGCAGTAAGACACATTTTGACAGGGTTAATAATTATCTCAAAAATGAAAATTGACATTAGCTTTCAAAGAATACGAATACAAAATAACGTGTGTGATTTGTATTTCCAGGATCAAGCCTGGGTTATCGATAGCGCCAGCTGTTTTGTACACCTGCGTTTGTTACGGACAGAGTTCCATTGAGTAGAAATAATACACCCCATTCTAAGATGGCGGCCAGGTTCGAATGCGGATACTTATCCCTCTTCGGGTTCTCTCACTACCCGACCATCACTTCCCCTAGTCACAATTCACGGCAATTTATTTACATCCGTGTCTATCTCTACAAGCTTTTGACGATGCTTCGATCTCTTATGGCCCATAAAAGATCTCGTATGGCTCACCCTGCCACCCGCAGTAGCTCAAGCTCATGCCACAATACTGCGCAGACCGGGCAGGGGTTGGAAGTACAATTGCTCCCATGAGTTTGAATATCATCCATGTTTAAAATGTAGTAAAAAAGAAAAAAGTACAAAATGTCCTTCGAGCCGGATTTGAACCAGCGACCTAAGGATATCTGGATTCCCACTACAGTCCTCCGCTCTACCAACTGAGCTATCGAAGGCCCTAGGGCTCAGGATATCCTCACAGAATGCTCTCAGTCAGCGATCATTATTTATTCTGTAGCAAATGTTGTATATCATAAACCCATTCAGCACTAAGCAAGGTAGTGAAATGGACCTTGCTATTATGGGTGTGTGAATACAAATGCATTTTTATGCTACAGTGAAATGTGGTTTAAAACAAGTAAGAGTGCAGTTTCTGCTTGCTGTTAAATGCATTTGGCAGCATGGATTCTTTAAACTTCCTAAATCATGCATTGTGAACAAAATAGAAGAAATATTTATGCATGCATATTTTCCTTTACGATTTACTTGTGCAAACTGACAAGGCAGCCTTATTCACTACATTCCGAATGTTCCCTATTAACACTCGCAATTAAGGGCTAGACAGGGGAGGCTCGTCCATAATGGGCGATGGGGCGCTGACCTGCCCATACTGTCAGCCATCATGAAGGAGCCGAGCCAGTCAGTGAAAAAACAGAGCGCTCCCTCAGATGCTTGTTGCAGCTCAGGGAGCGCTCCTGGGTCGGCTTGAACTGTCAAAGCGAAATGTGTTTTACCGTTGATATTTCATACCACAGTGCACAAGTTCAATGGGCCATGCAAGACTGCAGCATTTTGCTTCCCCAGCCTTTAATGGCCCATTGGGGATGCAGTCACTGGTACCGCATGTTTGAAATTGCGAGGGGCCGGACCTGCGTCTCTTTGCACATCCAAACGGACCAGAGCGCTCTCAATGGAGGTCTTCAGCTCCTGCGTGCATGTGCAGGAATTAGGAAGTGCTCTTTGCTTCCTGGTTCATGTTTGTGCTGCACAGAAGCCAGAGGGCTTTCTGGAGGCAGCAGCAGAGCGTAGCCCAGACCAGGGCTTTGAGCGGGTAAGATTTACATTCATTATGAATTATAAAATGAGTGTGTGAATGAGTGAGTTTACTATGATGTATGGGTGCACTTGTGAATGAGTAAGTGAATGCTGTGTGTGAAAGTTAGTGAATGCAGGGTACGGCAATAACAGCATTTCTTTCATGGCACCTATCATAGACACCCAGTAAAGAATCTGGTTGTCAAAATAAAGGATGATCTGTTATTACGTGGCTAGACTGCCATTTCTTGGCAGCAGGTCTATCCATTTCTTACTGTGGCATGTCATTTTATTCTGGGAATCAGGGGTAAATCAAACATAAGTGTTATTAAGTGTCTAGACTGGCTTACATTGTACAGCCTGTTTGGATTGATGTTCGCATTGCGGCATGGCATTTTTAAAGGCAAAGTCAACAGGAGTATGTCCTGGCAGAAGGATACTAAGCTTGAAGATTTTGACTGGGTTAGAATTGCACAGTCTTCTGGAAGGACCTTTTGAGAATGTCTGATATATAGAGATAGTAATTTGTTATACCTTTGAAGCTTTTACAATATTTTCATTAAAAGTACAAAATAAAGATATTAATTCTTCATTGAAAAAATGAAGCATTTATTGTTAAGACATAGCCATTCCTTCAGGGACCAATTTTCTGCAAAAGATAGCCAAATATAATGGTAATTGCTTAGGAATGTAAATATAGTATCACATTGAGGTATTTCTTACATTGTTTGTATTTACCTGCCTGTGTTTCTAATGCTCCCGTGAATGCTTCATATATGATGAATTTCTAGCACTGATGCGCTGTCCTATGATCTGCTGTCTAGATCTCTTCAGTTCCAGTGGAATCCTCGAATCTGAAAATACAGGTATTGCTGTCTGGTTCTGGATTCTTTTACAGACTTTTCTGAGTTTCTAGTGATGTTTAAGGTATCATTAATATCACATATCTTATGGTAGCAGGGTCTAGACCCACATCTCCTGTGTTTTCCTGTTGTCTGATTTGTCTACTGGGATGAAAAAAGCTAATCAGTATCCTTACTGCTAAGAGATTCACCATTTGACTATCATTAAAAGATAAATGTTGGCAGGTCTAATCTTGGTACTTACCTTACTTTTATTTTCGGAGTACCGCTGCCTATGGTCAACAGGATCCGCTGTGGGTGGACCTCTGTGACCAGAGGACAGCGTTTAATGGGGAAAATGGCACCAGCATTAGCATGCACGATAATGTCATCGTGTTAATGATGCCATCACGCGCCGGCCACCATTTTGTTTGTTTTGGTGCTTCGGGATGCATGTAGAAAATTAGATGTGCATATGGGGTAAACAAAAGATAAAAAGCCTATAATAGTTGTACCTTTTTTGGGGTATACCTGAAGGTAGTTATGTGCTATGCACAAGCACATCTATATTATCAGGATATGATAGGAACATGGTTGCAAAGAATTAAGTTGCGTTTACCTCATTACAATTTTTGCTATTATGTTTTATACAGTCCAAGAGATTGATCAATGGTGGACCTGTCCATATTGTTGGAACATGGATGAGACATAGTTGTAAACATAAGGATGAGAATGCATCATTACAATACTTGAAATCATGATTACAGAAGGATACTGCCATATATTGGCAGAGCCAGCGTGAACATGTTTTCTTATAATATCATGATACATGAATGTGCCTCCCCATTCAATGGAAATGTTCAGCTTACTATCATCCACAAACCAATGGGCCTGTGGAGAGGTGTAATAGAGTTGTTGTTGAAACTGTGGAACAGGCCATCAGAAACAACATGTCAGTAGAAAAGGCAATACAGGAAAAATGATTGACCGTTAGGACATCTGTTCGGGCTGACTCTGGGAAGTCTAAAATTTTGTTGATGAGAGGCAGAGAACCCAACTCAACCTTGAATCCTGTATGGGTGAATGTGAGGAAGATGAGGAGAGAGCAGAGTGCCAGGAGAAACCTAAGTGCCAATTTCTGTGAGGAAATGAGTGGCTGTTTTGGACAGGCTCGAGTAGTGCCTGTTGATTTAGTGAGGATAACGAAGGGAAGATTGGTGAGAAAGGGAGAATCTAAGTATTCCAGGCCTTTGAGAGTAAAGGAAGTGTTTCACAATGCTGTCAGGATGCAGGATGGTTCCATTTGGAACATTAATCGGGTAAGTAGATGAAGATGGCAAGGCATGTGAGGGTTGTGAAGAATTTGACAGTGAAGTGAATGATAGAAATGGGTTGTGTGATGTGGATGTTGCAAAGGAGGCTAACAGGATTGCAGACGAGAGAGTTACCAATTCGAGAGATGAGCAAGAGATTTTTTACGACCAGCCAAGGCATTGAGTCGAGAGGAAGAATGAGGAAACCTCCGGTGTGGTCCGAAAACTACGTGATGAACTGAGGAGCTAGGAACTTTTCCATGAGATTTCGCAGAAACACTGTCGTTTCTTTTTAGTTTACAACAATGTAAATTGTGTTCATGTTTTGTGTGTTCTGATCATATTGTTCTAAGCTTGTTTTTTGTTGGGGAAAGGGTTGTGTGTAGTGCTCTCATCTGTGCTCCCTCCCGCGTGAGTGGTGGTTGGAATGGTGAGTGCGTAGTGTTGTGGAATGTATGATGCCTGGTGTAAAATGGGTGTGAGTAGTGAGAGACGGTTGAGAGTGTACGTCAGATGTCGAAGGGAGCACAGGGTCATTGTTTAAGTAGAATAAAGTACCGTACTGCTTACCAAGAAGTTCCAGCTTCTTTATTCTGATACACCACCAAGATTAGCTGGGGCAGAGCCGTGGCTGTCTCCAAAAAGTACTCCCGAGCCAGGGCCTTGCTGGGTACCCCCACTGCCAAGCAAGTTTGCCTAACCACCACCGCCACTTAGGCCACGCAACCTTAACTGAGCCCCCCTCAAATCATCCTCCCACTGAAAGCACTGGTTAATGCTGAATTAGAGGAGTTGCTTCCTTTCACAAAAGAACAAGAGCTGCCCTTTCAATGTGCAGAGACATTTTAAGTGATTTGCTGGTCTACGTCTAAAACCGTAGACATAAGACTGACTTTGCAGAAGGCAGCCGTGAAGGCCTACCCCAGCAGGGTCAGTCTTATGCACTCTCCCTTCCACCTGTCTATTTTGGGGCTGGTGTCCCCTTCCACGCAACCCGTCTCCCATTGCGCACCTTGCCTCCACACTCCCCACACCCTCTCCACCTAACCTGTCTCACAGGGTTTCATGGACATGGTCTGGAGAATGTAAACAGGATTTGCATGGCTGCGATACAAGCTTTGGGGGAAGTGGCTTTACGGAAAATCAACATTCCCCTATTCACGATTTTAGAAGTCAGTAGGTACTGCAAGGCCTCTAGGAGAGCGAGGCCCAAGGCAGCCGCCTACCACTAGACCTGCTCTCCTCGTTTCTTTCTCTCCAGGGGATCCAGAGCCTGTGATATCTATGGCCTTGGAAATCCAGGTAGAACGTTACAATATTGTGTGTTTTCCAGCAGCAGGGTCGTCATGAGGCAGGCGCAGGGGGAGCAAACTACTTTTTTCTATTCTCGGGAACGTGCACAAAACGAATCAAGGGGAAGTCAGCAGAAAGAGGAAAACTACTGATTAAGAAAATCATGAATAGATGTTTGTGTCCCTCACCACACCCACTAACCTGTGGCCCTGATACAGCTTGCACAGTGGTAGCCATAAAATAAACCCACAATTTACACTTTCTTTTTAAATATACTTGTGCCTGTTGTTAAGACGGATTTCTGAACTCTGTCCTGGTGGCGCAGAAGTTCAGAAGGCCAACCTAATTACTTGGAACAGGGTAACCTCTGGACGAGCCAGACCAATCAAGGTAGCGATCGCGGCGGTCAAGACTAGGTCTCAAGAGGGGTGAGGGTGACTGAAAGCCCGCAATGAGCACACAAAGCAAGATCACTTACAAACTACTCCAAACAGTTGTTATATTAAAAATATATACACATTTATTTCAAGGCCTTTAAAACAATGACCGTAGCGGGAAAATCACAATATAACGATAGTAAACCAACACATACCATATCAACACAATATATATACAAATACAACAAGTCTCAAGCGTTATATGCACGAAATGTGTAGTCCACCTAAAAGGGAGGGAAAACAGGCAGTGCGCAATAATGCTTAGACCCAGTTCGCCTTCAGAGGCACCTAACTAGATGGAAGTCTGAGCCCTGCGAAGAGTGGAGCCTTGTGCTCAAAAGTACCTGCACGCGCTGGTGCCAACGGGCAAAAGGAGAAGCTCTTTGAGGGAAATCAGGCAGTTCAGTTTAGTGCACAAAAGAAGAAGAACAAGTTCCGCGACTCAAGCGCAGCCTCCACAGTGGGCAGAAGCAGAGCGCGAGTACGGAAAAGGGTGCTGTTTGACACAGCGGGGAAAAGCAATGGGCTCCTGCAGGAGGGCGACCAGATCCTAGCTATGCTACTCACCGGTCCCCGATGCAAGCAGACCCAGGCTTCTCCGAGTCAGTTTCAGCAGCTGGCAGGTTCAGAAGAGCAGGGAACGCCTCGTCGTCGTGTTGAGTAAAAAGACGTCCCAATCGAAAGAAACCCGCACAGTTTGTTACCACAGCAGGGCAACGGAGCGGCCGTGTGTATCTGAGCCAAATGTACACTACTCACTTCAGACCTGGGAACGCCAAGTGTACGAAGCGTGTGAGAGTGACAAGGACTCGAAATACTACACAACCTGGCGGCGGTTACAGAGCAAGACTCCCGTGTAAACTGGTCAGTCAGCTGGATGGCCCAGAGACACTTCCGAAGGCTTACTGGCAGGAGATGGTGAAGATGCTGAGAATAGCTGTTCCCGCTATTCCAAGGGTCGAAGTACCAGTACAGGCCTTCTGGTTCGATCAAAGGTGAAAAGGGTTTCACAAGGCGAAAGCAGTGCAGAGGAGAAGTCCTTCAGCGGGTCACCAGCGATTCCTCGGTCCAGCCTCTTGGTTGCAGGATACTTGGCTCCTGTATTCCTTCGTTCGTGAGAACTCAGGAGATCGACATGGTAGTGGTGTTTCCAGCCCCCTCTTATCCACGGTTCCCTTCGCGCCAAAACGGAGGGGACCCAATGGGAGATCCGCTCATCAACACTCACACCATTCGTGGACCAATCACGGACCACGGTGGTCCCAGGCATTCACACCACCCTAGACTCTCTGGCACCCAGGATGTGTATTGGGACCAGACATCCCAGCCCACATCCTGGAGGCACACACAAGACATGTAGAAGCCCGCGAAAGCATCCGTGTTTTGCGGGAAAGTACATGCCCAAATAAGGAAGGCCCCGGGTCGGCTCGACCTGGGGAAGGTGAAGGGAGCAAGACGGTCAGCGGACAGGACAAAGGAGCCTCGTGGTCTGGCCATTTTGGGAGCCAGGCCACCATTTTGGGTTAAGCGCAAAAAACGCGCTTAGAACGCCAAAAGGAGCTCAAAACACAAGAAAGGATCGCTGCCACCATTCCCGTACCTGAATCACTTGCACCGATCAGATACAATCCTAAACGAGTATCTAGGGCCTGTAGAAGGCTAGAGACCCAAGAGACTGTAACTTAGCTTACAGTGCCCTCTTGTGTCATGTTGCACGAAAGCCGCAACATGATAAAAGAAACTACGGGAAACATCGTTCCCCGGTACTGACAGTCTTAAGGGCATGTCAGTTTCCCCGTAAGAAAGGAGCGAAAGCCCAGAGGAGTGCGGCAGAAGGCTGCACTTCTCTGGCAAAGTCAAGAACAAGGTGAAAAACAACAGCAAAAAGTTTAGGGGTTGCCACATGGAAGGAAAATTACCTACAATTACGAAATCTTTCCTAACACTCGCCCCTCCCAGACTATGGACAGGGGTACTAATCCACCCCTGGATGAGTCTCTTGTTCAGGTCGGCTAAACATTCTGGACAACCCATCAGCATTGCTATGTTGGACACCTGGCCTATGCTCAATAGTGAAGTCGAAGCCTTGTAGACTAATGGACCACGTAAGCAACTTTGGATTCTCCCCCTTCATGTTCATTAGCCACTTTAAGGGCTTATGGTCAGTTTGCACAGTGAAGGGGATCCCATAGAGGTAGGGCCTCAGCTTCCTTAGGGCCCACACAACAGAGAAACATTCTTTCTCTACCGTGGACCATCTGAGCTCTCTGTCCTTAAGCTGGCGGCTAATAAAACCAATAGGGTGTTCCTTACCCTTCTCATCTACTTGTGATAGTACAGCTCCTATCCCAGTGTCAGAGGCGTCCGTCTGCACGATAAAAGGTCTTTGATAATCAGGGGCCCTGAGGACAGGGGCCTGGCACAAGGAGTCTTTTAAGCCATTGAAGGCCTTCTCACACTCATCGGTCCAAGTTACCTTCTTGGGTTTCTTCGGAGTTGTGAGGGCAGTCAGAGGGGCAGCTATGGTGCCATAGTCTGCCTCGATCTTAATATAAGACCGTACTTTGTCTGACATCCTGTATCCCCTACTTTTGGTAGGTACACTGTCTCCTGTGTCTATGTTATGTTTGCACCAAGGTGTCAAACCAGGCGACTGTGAAAACAGGGGGGAAAACTGCCTAAGCAAACTTTTCACCTCAGCCTGCTGATCAGAAGTCAGGTGAGGGGCCACTCGGACACCCTCAAAGGAGCTATCTGAAGGACCGCTTTGGAACAGGTCGGGGAGAGGTTCAGACTCCTCTTCCTCAACATCTGAAGCCAGTAGAAGTGCTGCGATTTTGACTCTTGGGACGGAAGCCTTCAGCCTATTCACGTGAAACACTTTTGGAGCCTGTCCAGGCCTTCCAAGGTCCACTAAATAGTTAACCTCACCCAGGGGCTCCACCACTGTGTAAGGGCCTGACCATTTGTCCTGTAAAGCTCGAGGCCTTATGGGATTCATGATCAGGACTTGCTGACCAGGTGTAAAGTTGATGAGGGAAGCTTTCTGGTCGTACCAATGTTTCACCAGCGCTTGTCCTGCCTTCAATTTATCACTAGCCAAGCCCATCAGAAGTACCATCCGTTTTCTGAGCCCTAGCACATAATCAACTACGTTGGTAGTAACAGGGGGAGTGGGCATCTCCCATCCCTCTTTGACGATGGCTAAGGGTCCCCGTAAGGGATGACCGAACAGAAGTTCGAAGGGGCTGAAGCCAACACCCTCCTGTGGTACCTCTCGGTAGGCAAACAGTAAGCATGGTAAAAGAAGATCCCATTTTCTTCTCTGAGGTTCCTCCAGAGCCCCAATCATGCTCTTTAACGTTCTGTTGAAACAGGGGTCTGCAACCTTTGGCTCCCAGATGTGTTTGGACTACCATTCCCATGATCTCCTGACATTGACTATGCTGTACAGGCCGGATGGGAATGGTAGTCCAAACACATCTGGGAGCCAAAGGTTGCAGACCCCTGCACCAGACCATTGGTCTGGGGGTGGTATGCAGAAGAGAACTTGTAGGTGACCCCACATTCTTTCCACATAGCCTGCATATACTTCGACATAAAGTTGCTGCCACGATCCGACACAACTTCTTTAGGGAAGCCAACCCTAGTAAATATGCCAAGTAAAGCTTTTGCAACTGACTTGGCAGTTACAGTTTTCAATGGGATGGCCTCAGGATATCTGGTTGCATGGTCGACCAGCACCAGGATAAACCTATTGCCCGAGGATGTTTGCGGGTCAAGGGGACCAACGATGTCGATCCCTACCCTTTCAAATGGTACCCCCACAACTGGGAGCGGTACCAACGGAGCTTGGATTGTCGCGCCAACCTTACCAGACAACTGGCAGGAGGCACAACTCCTGCAGTGACTTTCTACTTGCACCCCCATCTTGGGCCAGTAGAAGTGCATGGATAACCTTTGCTTGGTCCTCTTCATACCAAGGTGACCAGCAAGGGGAACTTCATGCGCCAACTGCAGGAGGAAGGGCCTAACAGCAAGGGGAACCACCAACCTCCTATGGTCTCCTTCTGTAGACTCTGTGGGCTCACTATACAGGAGTCCACCTTCCCAATAAATCCTGTGCGTCCCAGGAGGTTCACCCTCAAGCTGGGAGCAGGCCTGTCTCCTTAGGCCTTCCAGAGATGGGCACTCACGTTGGCCTTTACTGAATTCGTCCCTATCAGGACCTCCTTCAACTAACAAGTCTTTTAGTTCAGGATGATCGTTGGGGTCAAATACTTCAGGCATCGCCACCTCCTCGTCAGGCCCGGGCGATTGACCAACTTCCTCCACCGCAGTGGTAGGCGAGCTCGGGGGAATATTCTCTTTCCCTCGTCTTGACTTGTCGACTCCTTTCGCCTTGGGTTTCCCCTTCGGCTGGGGCAGCGTATTGGTCTTGGCCAATGCTGCCCGTGCTTGAGACCGTGTGTAGGGTCTTTCGGCAGTGTCTCCTACGAGCCCTAAAGCTCTGAGATCATTACCTAACAAGACCTTTCCCGGGACGTTTCTCTGAATGCTCACTGGAATCCTGACTGCTGTACCATTTAAAGTAAGATTTACAGGTATTACTGGGAACATACGGAGTGGGCCGTCAGCCAACTTAGTGGGCATCAGAGTAGCTCTGGCAACTTCCTCTGAGTCTACCAAGGTAGAATCCACTACAGTGCGACTGCACCCACTATCCCTAAGAGCTGGAGTATCTACTCCATTGATCAGCACACTGTCTTTAAAGTAGTGCTTGGTATTATCCGGAATCCTAGCATAAGCCTCTGCGACTTTAGGCTCCCAGGAACCCAGGGACACTAAAACTACCTCAGCCTCTATCCCGCTGGGAAATGAGTCTGAGCAGAAGGATGCTCCTGTGATCTCTTCTTCCTCGTAGGAGGAGAAGGCCAGATTAGCGGAGTGGACCCCCAAAGGTCTAACCTTACACCGGGGATCCCCCTTCATGTGGTCAGTTGCTCCACAAGCAAAACAAGATCCATTCGGTCTGTTTACATAGGGAGGCTTATTGTAACCAGAGTTCTGTTTCGGAGGCTGACCTCCACTACCCTGTGAGTTCTCTTGTGTCTTACCCTTATTTTTCTTTTTGTGGCCCTTATGAGAAGAAGATTTATCAGATTCTCCACCCTCCTTATCTTTGGACTTTTTCCCTTCCTCCTGCTTACCAGGATGAGTTTTGTCCTTATGGGACACTCGATGTGACACCATAAGTCGGCTGCAATGGCCAGCTTCTTAGGATCTATCTCCTTCGAATCGGCCAAATGCTGCTTAAGCTCCGGGGAAGAAGATGCAAAAATGTGTTCCAGCATGACAAGATTTATCATGCCTTCGAAGGTAGAAACCTTATAACCTTCGACCCAGCCAGTTAAGTTTTTCAAGGACTCAGTGACATAAGATACCCAAGTACCACCTTCCTTTTTCTTATACTCTCTGAAACGTTTCAAATATTGGGCCGGAGTCTTCCCAAACTTTAAAATGAGAGTTTGCTTTAACATTGCGAAATCAGCTCGCTCAGCCTTCGACATTTCCATAATGGCACTACAGCCAGAATGGGGCAGTCTGCTGAGTAACCAGGCAATCTTATCAGCATTGTCAACTTGTTGAACTTCGCATGCATACTCAAACGCATTCAGCCAGTCCATAATGTCATTCCTTTCCTCATACACACTGAGCAGATCTTTCGGAAACCGTGGATGAGAGGAGGCCCCAGACCCATGTACAGGACCCTTGGACCCATTTGCAACCTGAAGCTTGGCCAGTTCCAACTGGTGATCCCTGTCTTTTTGTTTTTCTGCCTGTTCGATTTTTAGTTTGGCTATGCTGAATTCAAGCTCCTGCTGCCTAAACCGCAGCTCTTGCTTCTTGAATTCAAGCATAGCCTCCCCATCAGCACTGGCAGAGGAAACATTAGACATCTCGTCCTCCCTGTCCTCGTGGTCGCGATGGATCAGTGCAGCGGCAGAACCTTCGGTTCTACCAGTGAGAGCAGCCCCACCACCTTCCGCACTGTCCTCAGAAGTTATAGCGTCAAGCTGCGCTTCTTGCCACACCATGATTCTTTGGATCATTTCCAATTTCGTGCCTTGAGAGGAAACACCTCTCTCCGCACACATCTTTTTCAATGTTTCTGATTTGGAAGCATTTAAAGTTAACAAGGTATTTGTTGCCATACTGTTAGATAGGACTATGGCCTTTTTAAAGTTATACTACAACCATTCACTACGTGTCCTGGTTGGAATAACCTGAAATGCCTTAGTTCGTGCGCAACACTGGATACCTTCAGTCGTATCCCACCGCTGTACACCAATTTGTTAAGACGGATTTCTGAACTCTGTTCTGGTGGCGCAGAAGTTCAGAAGGCCAACCTAATTACTTGGAACAGGGTAACCTCTGGACGAGCCAGACCAATCAAGGTAGCGATCGCGGCGGTCAAGACTAGGTCTCAAGAGGGGTGAGGGTGACTGAAAGCCCGCAATGAGCACACAAAGCAAGATCACTTACAAACTACTCCAAACAGTTGTTATATTAAAAATATATACACATTTATTTCAAGGCCTTTAAAACAATGACCGTAGCGAGAAAATCACAATATAACGATAGTAAACCAACACATACCATATCAACACAATATATATACAAATACAACAAGTCTCAAGCGTTATATGCACGAAATGTGTAGTCCACCTAAAAGGGAGGGAAAACAGGCAGTGCGCAATAATGCTTAGACCCACTTCGCCTTCAGAGGCACCTAACTAGATGGAAGTCCGAGCCCTGCGAAGAGTGGAGCCTTGTGCTCAAAAGTACCTGCACGCGCTGGTGCCAACGGGCAAAAGGAGAAGCTCTTTGAGGGAAATCAGGCAGTTCAGTTTAGTGCACAAAAGAAGAAGAACAAGTTCCGCGACTCAAGCGCAGCCTCCACAGTGGGCAGAAGCAGAGCGCGAGTACGGAAAAGGGTGCTGTTTGACACAGCGGGGAAAAGCAATGGGCTCCTGCAGGAGGGCGACCAGATCCTAGCTATGCTACTCACCGGTCCCCGATGCAAGCAGACCCAGGCTTCTCCGCGTCAGTTTCAGCAGCTGGTAGGTTCAGAAGAGCAGGGACGCCTCGTCGTCGTGTTGAGTAAAAAGACGTCCCAATCGAAGAAACCCGCACAGTTTGTTACCACAGCAGGGCAACGGAGCGGCCGTGTGTATCTGAGCCAAATGTACACTACTCACTTCAGACCTGGGAACGCCAAGTGTACGAAGCGTGTGAGAGTGACAAGGACTCGAAATACTACACAACCTGGCGGCGGTTACAGAGCAAGACTCCCGTGTAAGCTGGTCAGTCAGCTGGATGGCCCAGAGACGCTTCCGAAGGCTTACTGGCAGGAGATGGTGAAGATGCAGAGAATAGCTGTTCCCGCTATTCCAAGGGTCGAAGTACCAGTACAGGCCTTCTGGTTCGATCAAAGGTGAAAAGGGTTTCACAAGGTGACAGCAGTGCAGAGGAGAAGTCCTTCAGCGGGTCACCAGCGATTCCTCGGTCCAGCCTCTTGGTTGCAGGATACTTGGCTCCTGTATTCCTTCGTTCGTGAGAACTCAGGAGATCGACATGGTAGTGGTGTTTCCAGCCCCCTCTTATCCACGGTTCCCTTCGCGCCAAAACGGAGGGGACCCAATGGGAGATCCGCTCATCAACACTCACACCATTCGTGGACCAATCACGGACCACGGTGGTCCCAGGCATTCACACCACCCTCGACTCTCTGGCACCCAGGATGTGTATTGGGACCAGACATCCCAGCCCACATCCTGGAGGCACACACAAGACATGTAGAAGCCCGCAAAAGCATCCGTGTTTCGCGGGAAAGTACATGCCCAAATAAGGAAGGCCCCGGGTCGGCTCGACCTGGGGAAGGTGAAGGGAGCAAGACGGTCAGCGGACAGGACAAAGGAGCCTCGTGGTCTGGCCATTTTGGGAGCCAGGCCACCATTTTGGGATAAGCGCGAAAAACGCGCTTAGAACGCCAAAAGGAGCTCAAAACACAAGAAAGGATCGCTGCCACCATTCCCGTACCTGAATCACTTGCACCGATCAGATACAATCCTAAACGAGTATCTAGGGCCTGTAGAAGGCTAGAGACCCAAGAGAGCTGTAACTTAGCTTACAGTGCCCTCTTGTGTCATGTTGCACGAAAGCCGCAACATGATAAAAGAAACTACGGGAAACATCGTTCCCCGGTACTGACAGTCTTAAGGGCATGTCAGTTTCCCCGTAAGAAAGGAGCGAAAGCCCAGAGGAGTGCGGCAGAAGGCTGCACTTCTCTGGCAAAGTCAAGAACAAGGTGAAAAACAACAGCAAAAAGTTTAGGGGTTGCCACATGGAAGGAAAATTACCTACAATTACGAAATCTTTCCTAACACCTGTCACTAGCAAAATCATGACAAGATGCAAAGCTAAGGGTGTATGGTGTCTCAATGTATAGCTCTGAGATCTGCAAATATCTGATTAGCCAATTAAATGGAAAAGGCAGGAAATTAGATTGTGCAGTTATCCACTACTAAAGATATGGTCGGCAAATCTGAGCTACTACAAGTAGTCAGAGAAGAAAGGTCCTTTATATTTGTCTCCAGAGAGCTGTGTACAGGTGCCATCACCTCTTTAACAATGCATTCAAAAACCATTTTAATGCAGCTTCACAGATGCCGATATAAATAAGATCAACACATATCTCAAGGAAGCAACGAAATACTCGGTTGTGAAATACTTACATGGCAACTGAAATTAATACTTTTTTGTTGACCTCAGAAGAATTAAAGTTTGAGTAAACCTGGCCAGGATTCAAACCTGTGCAGATCATACATAGATTCCAGCAGTGAGCACTAAACCCTCTGAGCTATTTTACCAGCAAATTATCCTTCAATGTGACATGATATGATAGTTTATTTATATAGCGCCTATAAACAATGTGTTTCAAAGCGCTTCAAGGAAAGGGAGGGAACAAGGGACAATCCAATGACTTTCTTACAGGCCATGAACAGTAAGGATGTGAAATTAACTATCGTACTCGGCCTGACGGCATTTCAGATAGTGCAAGAGCTAAGACATATATAAGGAAGGGGGGAGTGGTAAGGAAACGGAAACAGACAGGCGACTGCAATACTAGGCCTGACGACATTCCTGGTAGAGCTGGAGAAAACAAAAGGTGAGGGAGAGGGGTGCAGAAAGGTAGGGGAAGAACAAAACAAGCGACTATCGTACTAGGCCTGAAAATATGCTTTGCAAAGTAGAACATGCGGTAATGCATTGGATCTGGGTCCATTTCTTATTCATATAACACTTAATACAGTGCTTAGAAGCAGGAGGAATATGTCATGGGCCACTACTAGACATGACAATAGTATGGTTATATTATTTTTAATAAAAGCACTTGAAGGACAGCAGATGCTAGTGGGCAAGTATCCTAATATATGTTTCTTTTTAACTGCACAGTTGATTTAAACAGTATACTTGTCACAGCTCAGCAAGGTAAAAACCCAACTCAGACATGTGCCAACCTGGAATTTCAAAGTTCACATTTCAGCAGGGCTATATCAGCCCTTCATCCTTCTGAGGTTAATAAATTAAGTACTATTACATTTTGTGGTAACACCAACTATGTTTAGAGCAGCAGGTCCCACATAAAGCACTATACATAAAAATGTTAAAATAAATATTATACCTGGATACAGGAACATTTAGGCCACAGGGATATCAAAATGTGAAGTATGTTTGCACAAAATGAGTTTGTACAACACAAATGAAAGGTATGGGAGAGCACAAGTTTTGAAGCTCCACCTTTACTACTTATTTAAAGCCTTCGCACATGGAATGTACAGATAGACACAGCAAGGCCCCAACATCAATGGGCTCATCAGAGCCCCCTTTCGCGGCCGGAACACCAGGTGTAGACACCCTCTCCCTCAAAGCACAGTGTTATCAACTTTGACTGTTGAATGCAAACGCATGTACTAGAGACTTGCTTTCTTACTTGCCCACCTAATTTTGACCCCTGTCGCACCCCTTCTGGGAGCGCGACAGTAGCTTGTGTATTATTGTCTACTGTTTTCGAATGGTTGAACAAGAATACTAACTTGTTCGTTGTCTGTTTGCCTCATGACACAAACTGTTGTTGTTTATGTTCCTTGTAAACGAATGATGTTCAGTATTATGTCAAAACTATAGAAAGACATCAAAAACTATTTATAAAATGCTCTTTGTTTTTGAAACCGAGGTGTCTGTTTTTCTGTGTCTATCTGTACATTCCATGTGCGAAGGCTTTAAATAAGTAGTAAAGGTGGAGCTCCAAAACTTTTGCTCTCCCAATCCTTTCATTTGTGTTGTACAAACTAATTCCCCCCTGGGTAGAATGGGATTGATCCTCCAGGAGCCCTCTTCTTAAACTCTGTTTGCACTAAATGACAGGCATCAGAAACATAAACCAATCAATTTGACTCTCAATAAGGTCTGGATCTTGGAATCCAGTCTGACTGGCATTCAGAGAAAAACGCTGCACTCCAGTTGTACCTTTGTGAATATAGCAAATAAGCCAAGGCCAAAAACACATATGAAATTTGGAATGCTTCTTGCAGGGGTGGTGGAAATGCCATACTGAAGCTCACATTAGCAGTGATGTGCACAGAGTTCATGTGACTAGATGGTACAGGTAGACTCATGGTTCATGACCCTCCATACTGGTGGAAGGTGACATATGTTGGGCGACTGTGACATGATCTTTGCAAGATTTTCAGTGTGTTTATTCTCGAGATTTACCTTAGAAATCGCTTTGATTGTAAGTGCAATTGATCAACAGAAAGATTTTAGTTTAGCCCAGCAGCATCCAGAAGCTCATCATCATAGCTATGCCCTCCACACAAACTCAATGGGATAGTATTCACGTTTCCTATTGGTGGTGCCGCTGCTGACAGTGCAAAAAAATTGCAAGAGGGCCTCACAAAAACCTGTGACAGCCCTGTTCAGCAGAAAGTTTGGTATAATGAAACCTTATGTGGGAGCACGAGTCTTACATGTGCAAAGAATACAGCATAGAAATGTAGAATTGTGAAGTGTGCAATAGGTGTACATTTTGAGACCAGAAAGCATAAATAAAAATTTCCCCTGGAGATGCCGGGGATTGAACCCGGGGCCTCATACATGCAAAGCATGCGCTCTACCACTGAGCTACATCCCCTAGATACATTACAATGCATGACTATAGAACTGATATACGGTTCCAAGGTATCGTACATCAGTGTGATTGGTGTATACTTTTGTGATTAGGTCATGGAGCACTCTGTGTATAATCCATTTAGGATATAAAAAAAATTGCTTAGAGGCTGGGACTTCTCACAGTACAATACATCAATCTCCTACAACGAACGTTCTTATTATTGTACCAGTTAGGATCGCCTGTCTGAATCTCACTTCAGTCAGTCCAGTCCTTAAATGCACAGGGCTGCGTGATGATGGTGGACCAGGTAGCCACGCCGTACCGTGTTTTATTCCAGGAGAAGGTGCGTGAATGCGGACTAATAATGAAAGTTCTTCACCTCAGAGCTGTGTCTTCAGCATTTCAAAGCCCAGAGTCAGCGCAGAAAACAGTTTGTTTCTGTGTACGAATAAATCAGGCTCGGCAGTAAGACACATTTTGACAGGGTTAATAATTATCTCAAAAATGAAAATTGACATTAGCTTTCAAAGAATACGAATACAAAATAACGTGTGTGATTTGTATTTCCAGGATCAAGCCTGGGTTATCGATAGCGCCAGCTGTTTTGTACTCCTGCGTGTGTTACGGACAGAGTTCCATTGAGTAGAAATAATACACCCCATTCTAAGATGGCGGCCAGGTTCGAATGCGGATACTTATCCCTCTTCGGGTTCTCTCACTACCCGACCATCACTTCCCCTAGTCACAATTCACGGCAATTTATTTACATCCGTGTCTATCTCTACAAGCTTTTGACGATGCTTCGATCTCTTATGGCCCATAAAAGATCTCGTATGGCTCACCCTGCCACCCGCAGTAGCTCAAGCTCATGCCACAATACTGCGCAGACCGGGCAGCGGTTGGAAGTACAATTGCTCCCATGAGTTTGAATATCATCCATGTTTAAAATGTAGTAAAAAAGAAAAAAGTACAAAATGTCCTTCGAGCCGGATTTGAACCAGCGACCTAAGGATATCTGGATTCCCACTACAGTCCTCCGCTCTACCAACTGAGCTATCGAAGGCCCTAGGGCTCCAGATATCCTCACAGAATGCTCTTAGTCAGCGATCATTATTTATTCTGTAGCAAATGTTGTATATCATAAACCCATTCAGCACTAAGCAAGGTAGTGAAATGGACCTTGCTATTATGGATGTGTGAAAACAAATGCATTTTTATGCTACAGTGAAATGTGGTTTAAAACAAGTAAGAGTGCAGTTTCTGCTTGCTGTTAAATGCATTTGGCAGCATGGATTCTTTAAACTTCCTGAATCATGCATTGTGAACAAAATAGAAGAAATATTTATGCATGCATATTTTCCTTTACGATTTACTTGTGCAAAGTGATAACTGACAAGGCAGCCTTATTCACTACATTCCGAATGTTCCCTATTAACACTCGCAATTAAGGGCTAGACAGGGGAGGCTCGTCCATAATGGGCGATGGGGCGCTGACCTGCCCATACTGTCAGCCATCATGAAGGAGCCGAGCCAGTCAGTGAAAAAACAGAGCGCTCCCTCAGATGCTTGTTGCAGCTCAGGGAGCGCTCCTGGGTCGGCTTGAACTGTCAAAGCGAAATGTGTTTTACCGTTGATATTTCATACCACAGTGCACAAGTTCAATGGGCCATGCAAGACTGCAGCATTTTGCTTCCCCAGCCTTTAATGGCCCATTGGGGATGCAGTCACTGGTACCGCATGTTTGAAATTGCGAGGGGCCGGACCTGCGTCTCTCTGCACATCCAAACGGACCAGAGCGCTCTCAATGGAGGTCTTCAGCTCCTGCGTGCATGTGCAGGAATTAGGAAGTGCTCTTTGCTTCCTGGTTCATGTTTGTGCTGCACAGAAGCCAGAGGACTTTCTGGAGGCAGCAGCAGAGCGGAGCCCAGACCGGGGCTTTGAGCGGGTAAGATTTACATTCATTATGAATTATAAAATGAGTGTGTGAATGAGTGAGTTTACTATGATGTATGGGTGCACTTGTGAATGAGTAAGTGAATGCTGTGTGTGAAAGTTAGTGAATGCAGGGTACGGCAATAACAGCATTTCTTTCATGGCACCTATCATAGACACCCAGTAAAGAATCTGGTTGTCAAAATAAAGGATGATCTGTTATTACGTGGCTAGACTGCCATTTCTTGGCAGCAGGTCTATCCATTTCTTACTGTGGCATGTCATTTTATTCTGGGATTCAGGGGTAAATCAAACATAAGTGTTATTAAGTGTCTAGACTGGCTTACATTGTACAGCCTGTTTGGATTGATGTTCGCATTGCGGCATGGCATTTTTAAAGGCAAAGTCAACAGGAGTATGCCCTGGCAGAAGGATACTAAGCTTGAAGATTTTGACTGGGTTAGAATTGCACAGTCTTCTGGAAGGACCTTTTGAGAATGTCTGATATATAGAGATAGTAATTTGTTATACCTTTGAGGCTTTTACAATATTTTCATTAAAATTACAAAATAAAGATATTAATTCTTCATTGAAAAAATGAAGCATTTATTGTTAAGACATAGCCATTCCTTCAGGGACCAATTTTCTGCAAAAGATAACCAAGTATAATGGTAATTGTTAGGAATGTAAATATAGTATCACATTGAGGTATTTCTTACATTGTTTGTATTTACCTGCCTGTGTTTCTAATGCTCCCGTGAATGCTTCATATATGATGAATTTCTAGCACTGATGCGCTGTCCTATGATCTGTTGTCTAGATCTCTTCAGTTCCAGTGGAATCCTCGAATCTGAAAATACAGGTATTGCTGTCTGGTTCTGGATTCTTTTACAGACTTTTCTGAGTTTCTAGTGATGTTTAAGGTATCATTAATATCACATATCTTATGGTAGCAGGGTCTAGACCCACATCTCCTGTGTTTTCCTGTTGTCTGATTTGTCTACTGGGATGAAAAAAGCTAATCAGTATCCTTACTGCTAAGAGATTCACCATTTGACTATCATTAAAAGATAAATGTTGGCAGGTCTAATCTTGGTACTTACCTTACTTTTATTTTCGGAGTACCGCTGCCTATGGTCAACAGGATCCACTGTGGGTGGACCTCTGTGACCAGAGGACAGCGTTTAATGGGGAAAATGGCACCAGCATTAGCATGCACGATAATGTCATCGTGTTAATGATGCCATCACGCGCCGGCCACCATTTTGTTTGTTTTGGTGCTTCGGGATGCATGTAGAAAATTAGATGTGCATATGGGGTAAACAAAAGATAAAAAGCCTATAATAGTTGTACCTTTTTTGGGGTATACCTGAAGGTAGTTATGTGCTATGCACAAGCACATCTATATTATCAGGATATGATTGGAACATGGTTGCAAAGAATTAAGTTGCGTTTACCTCAGTACAATTTTTGCTATTATGTTTTATACAGTCCAAGAGATTGATCAATGGTGGACCTGTCCATATTGTTGGAACATGGATGAGGCATAGTTGTAAACATAAGGATGAGAATGCATCATTACAATACTTGAAATCATGATTACAGAAGGATACTGCCATATATTGGCAGAGCCAGCGTGAACATGTTTTCTTATAATATCATGATACATGAATCTGCCTCCCCATTCAATGGAAATGTTCAGCTTACTATCATCCACAAACCAATGGGCCTGTGGAGAGGTGTAATAGAGTTGTTGTTGAAACTGTGGAACAGGCCATCAGAAACAACATGCCAGTAGAAAAGGCAATACAGGAAAAATGATTGACCGTTAGGACATCTGTTCGGGCTGACTCTGGGAAGTCTAAATTTTTGTTGATGAGAGGCAGAGAACCCAACTCAACCTTGAATCCTGTATGGGTGAATGTGAGGAAGATGAGGAGAGAGCAGAGTGCCAGGAGAAACCTAAGTGCCAATTTCTGTGAGGAAATGAGTGGCGGTTTTGGACAGGCTCGAGTAGTGCCTGGTGATTTAGTGAGGATAAAGAAGGGAAGGTTGGTGAGAAAGGGAGAATCTAAGTATTCCAGGCCTTTGAGAGTAAAGGAAGTGTTTCACAATGCTGTCAGGATGCAGGATGGTTCCATTTGGAACATTAATCGGGTAAGTAGATGAAGATGGGAAGGCATGTGAGCGTTGTGAAGAATTTGACAGTGAAGTGAATGATAGAAATGGGTTGTGTGATGTGGATGTTGCAAAGGAGGCTAACAGGATTGCAGACGAGAGAGTTACCAATTCGAGAGATGAGCAAGAGATTTTTTACGACCAGCCAAGGCATTGAGTCGAGAGGAAGAATGAGGAAACCTCCGGTGTGGTCCGAAAACTACGTGATGAACTGAGGAGCTAGGAACTTTTCCATGAGATTTCGCAGAAACACTGTCGTTTCTTTTTAGTTTACAACAATGTAAATTGTGTTCATGTTTTGTGTGTTCTGATCATATTGTTCTAAGCTTGTTTTTTGTTGGGGAAAGGGTTGTGTGTAGTGCTCTCATCTGTGCTCCCTCCCGCGTGAGTGGTGGTTGGAATGGTGAGTGCGTAGTGTTGTGGAATGTATGATGCCTGGTGTAAAATGGGTGTGAGTAGTGAGAGACGGTTGAGAGTGTACGTCAGATGTCGAAGGGAGCACAGGGTCATTGTTTAAGTAGAATAAAGTACCGTACTGCTTACCAAGAAGTTCCAGCTTCTTTATTCTGATACACCACCAAGATTAGCTGGGGCAGAGCCGTGGCTGTCGCCAAAAAGTACTCCCGAGCCAGGGCCTTGCTGGGTACCCCCACTGCCAAGCAATTTTGCCTCCCCGCCACTTAGGCCACGCAACCTTAACTGAGCCCCCCTCAAATCATCCTCCTACTGAAAGCACTGGTTAATGCTGAATTAGAGGAGTTGCTTCCTTTCACAAAAGAACAAGAGCTGCCCTTTCAATGTGCAGAGCCATTTTAAGTGATTTGCTGGTCTACGTCTAAAACCGCAGACATAAGACTGACTTTGCAGAAGGCAGCCGTGAAGGCCTACCCCAGCAGGGTCAGTCTTATGCACTCTCCCTTCCACCTGTCTATTTTGGGGCTGGTGTCCCCTTCCACGCAACCCGTCTCCCATTGCGCACCTTGCCTCCACACTCCCCACACCCTCTCCACCTAACCTGTCTCACAGGGTTTCATGGACATGGTCTGGAGAATGTAAACAGGATTTGCATGGCTGCGATACAAGCTTTGGGGGAAGTGGCTTTACGGAAAATCAACATTCCCCTATTCACGGTTTTAGAAGTCAGTAGGTACTGCAAGGCCTCTAGGAGAGCGAGGCCCAAGGCAGACGCCTACCACTAGACCTGCTCTCCTCGTTTCTTTCTCTCCAGAAGGAGATCCAGAATCTGTGATATCTACGGCTTTGGAAATCCGACGGTCTGCCTAACTATGACCAACTAGCCCCGGGCAGAGCGTTCCAATATTGTGTGTTTTCCAGCAGCAGGGTCGTCATGAGGCAGGCGCAGGGGGAGCAAACTAATTTTTTCTATCTTCGGGAACGTGTACAAAACGAATCAAGGGGAAGTCAGCAGAAAGAGGAAAACTACTGATTAAGAAAATCATGACTAGATGTTTGAGTCCCTCACCACACCCACTAATCTGTGGCCCTGATACAGCTTGCACAGGGGTAGCCATAAAATAAACCCACAATTTACACTTTCTTTTTAAATATACCTGTGCCTGTCACTAGCAAAATCATGACAAGATGCAAAGCTAAGGGTGTATGGTGTCTCAATGTATAGCTCTGAGATCTGCAAATATCTGATTAGCCAATTAAATGGAAAAGGCAGGAAATTAGATTGTGCAGGTATCCACTACTAAAGATATGGTCGGCAAATCTGAGCTACTGCAAGTAGTCAGAGAAGAAAGGTCCTTTATATTTGTCTCCAGCGAGCTGTGTGCAGGTGCCATCACCTCTTTAACAATGCATTCAAAACCCATTTTAATGCAGCTTCACATATGCCGATATAAATAAGATCAACACATATCTCAAGGAAGCAACGAAACACTTGGTTGTGAAATACTTACATGGCAACTGAAATTAATACTTTTTTGTTGACCTCAGAAGAATTAAAGTTTGAGTAATCCTGGCCAGGATTCAAACCTGTGCAGATCATACATAGATTCCAGCAGTGAGCACTAAACCCTCTGAGCTATTTTACCAGAAAATGATCCTTCAATGTGACATGATATGATAGTTTATTTATATAGCGCCTACAGACAATGTGTTTCAAAGCGCTTCAAGGAAAGGGAGGGAACAAGGGAAAATCCAATGACTTTCTTACAGGCCATGAACAGTAAGGATGTGAAATTAACTATCGTACTCGGCCTGACGGCATTTCAGATAGTGCAAGAGCTGAAACATAGATAAGGAAGGAAGTGGGGAGTGGTAAGGAAACGGAAACAGACAGGCTACTGCAATACTAGGCCTGACGACATTCCTGGTAGAGCTGGAGAAAACAAAAGGTGACGGAGAGGGGTGCAGAAAGGTAGGGGAGGAACAAAAAAAGCGACTATCGTACTAGGCCTGACAATATGCTTTGCAAAGTAGAGCATGCGGTAATGCATTGGATCTGGGTCCATTTCTTATTCATATAACACTTAATACAGTGCTTAGAAGCAGGTGGAATATGTCATGGGCCACTACTAGACATGACAATAGTATGATTATATTATTTTTAATAAAAGCACTTGAAGGACAGCAGATGCTAGTGGGCAAGTATCCTAATATATGTTTCTTTTTAACTGCACAGTTGATTTAAACAGTATACTTGTCACAGCTCAGCAAGGTAAAAACCCAATTCAGACATGTGCCAACCTGGAATTTCAAAGTTCACATTTCAGCAGGGCTATATCAGCCCTTCATCCTTCTGAGGTTAATAAATTAAGTACTATTACATTTTGTGGTAACACCAACTATGTTTAGAGCAGCGGGGTCCCACATAAAGCACTATACATAAAAATGTTAAAATAAATATTATACCTGGATACAGGAACATTTAGGCCACAGGGATATCAAAATGTGAAGTATGTTTGCACAAAATTAGTTTGTACAACACAAATGAAAGGTATGGGAGAGCACAAGTTTTGGAGCTCCACCTTTACTACTTATTTAAAGCCTCTGCACATGGAATGTACAGATAGACACAGCAAGGCCCCAACATCAATAGGCTCATCAGAGCCCCCTTTCGCGGCCGAAACACCAGGTGTAGACACCCTCTCCCTCAAAGCACAGTGTTATCAACTTTGACTGTTGAATGCAAACGCATGTACTAGAGACTTGCTTTCTTACTTGTCCACCTAATTTTGACCCCTGTCGCACCCCTTCTGGGAGCGCGACAGTAGCTTGTGTATTATTGTCTACTGTTTTCGAATGGTTGAACAAGAATACTAACTTGTTCGTTGTCTGTTTGCCTCATGACACAAACTGTTGTTGTTTATGTTCCTTGTAAACGAATGATGTTCAGCATTATGTCAAAACTATAGAAAGACATCAAAAACTATTTATAAAATGCTCTTTGTTTTTGAAACCGAGGTGTCTGTTTTTCTGTGTCTATCTGTACATTCCATGTACGAAGGCTTTACATAAGTAGTAAAGGTGGAGCTCCAAAACTTTTGCTCTCCCAACCCTTTCATTTGTGTTGTACAAACTAATTCCCCCCTGGGTAGAATGGGATTGATCCTCCAGGAGCCCTCTTCTTAAACTCTGTTTGCACTAAATGACAGGCATCAGAAACATAAACCAATCAATTTGACTCTCAATAAGGTCTGGATCTTGGAATCCAGTCTGACTGGCATTCAGAGAAAAACGCTGCACTCCAGTTGTACCTTTGTGAATATAGCAAATAAGCCAAGGCCAAAAACACATATGAAATTTGGAATGCTTCTTGCAGGGATGGTGGAAATGCCATACTGAAGCTCACATTAGCAGTGATGTGCACAGAGTTCATGTGACTAGATGGTACATGTAGACTCATGGTTCATGACCCTCCATACTGGTGGAAGGTGACATATGTTGGGCGACTGTGACATGATCTTTGCAAGATTTTCAGTGTGTTTATTCTCGAGATTTACCTTAGAAATCGCTTTGATTGTAAGTGCAATTGATCAACAGAAAGATTTTAGTTTAGCCCAGCAGCATCCAGAAGCTCATCATCATAGCTATGCCCTCCACACATACTCAATGGGATAGTATTCACGTTTCCTATTGGTGGTGCCGCTGCTGACAGTGCAAAAAAATTGCAAGAGGGCCTCACAAAAACCTGTGACAGCCCTGTTCAGCAGAACGTTTGGTATAATGAAACCTTATGTGGGAGCACGAGTCTTACATGTGCAAAGAATACAGCATAGAAATGCCGAATTGTGAAGTGTGCAATAGGTGTACATTTTGAGACCAGAAAGCATAAATAAAAATTTCCCCTGGAGATGCCGGGGTTTGAACCCGCCTCATACATGCAAAGCATGCGCTCTACCACTGAGCTACATCCCCTACATACATAACAATCAATGACTATAGAACTGATATACGGTTCCAAGGTATCCCAAGTCAAAAAGGAAGATCATCCTGGAATCATTCTGGAGTCATCCGATGACTCCATTCTAGAGTCATCCATGGATAGTTCAGGAAGATCATCCGAAGTATTCCAACAGGCCAAAATATGTAATGAGATGATGACTCTAGAGTTATCACAGAAACTACTACAGGATGAGTTTGGATTACTTCCAGTGATGATCTTGGATTACTCCAGGATGACTCCATGACAACTTCAGGATGAGTGGGGATTACTCCTGGATGACTTTGGATGACTCTAGGATGACTCCATGACAACTTCAGGATGAGTTGGGATTACTCCAGGATGACTTCCGATTACTCTAGGATGACTCCATGACAACTTCAGGATGGGTGGGGATCTTCAGGATGGGTGGGGATTACTCCACGATGATTTTGGATTACTCTAGGATGACTCCATGACAACTTCAGGATGGGTGGGGATTACTTCAGGATGGTTGCATGAGAACTTTAGGATGGGTTTTGAATCGTGAATGATTCTTGCAGACCACTCCATGATGAGTTTAAAAGATTTCAAGATGCTTCCAAAACATTTAGGAAAAGGGGTTTGATTACCCAAGGATGTATTCCTTTTGAGTAAGATTGGTGGCATTACTTTAGAATGACTCGTTAGACTTATGGATAGTTTACTGGAAATAAATCTAATGAATTTTGCAGCTGTCACTGTCCATCTTTGCTAGAGCACCCAAATGTTGTTAACCAAGTTCACCGATTTAGTGCACAAAACTACAACCGCCCCCTCCCATGTCACGAACCAACCTGTAAACTCCCTAATTTCAATTCTCACCTCTAGCCAACAGGGCCTCACACCCAAAATTACAAAGCACTGCATTGAAACACACACTTCCAGTGACCTAAACAGAATCTGTTAAAGGTCTACCTGCATGGCAGACTGCCGCCAGTCACTTCACCCAATATCACTGAGAGCAGCCAACATTATTATGATAGTAAAATACTGCAGCTATACATTGTTGATATTTTATTATAGTATTGCTGTGGCTATAAGATGTCTTCAATCAAACATAGGCTCAGAAAGTGTTCAAAAAATGTTTTATTTAACAAATGCAGTTTAACGGCATAGCTGTATTCTATAAGAATAAATCAGTTTGCAAAAATACAAACGAATAATCATTGATCCTGCATTTCGAAAGGCGGTGTCTTCTTTAGGCCTCTTCTGGCATTGCAGATTTTGGTGGCAAGCTTCCTTCTCATCACCTGGCCGTCCATAGTAGGCCAACTGTTAGCCTTGCAGACAGATCTCAAAAATTCTACAAAAACAAGAAAGGATATATGAATATAAATGGACATCAGAAGAGGCATTGTTAAATTACTTATTGTAGAATAAATACAGGATTAACAAATGTTAAAATGTCAACCTACAAATGTGTCACTACATTTAAATGCATTTGTACACAACGGTTGAAACAGGCTTAAAAGAGATTTGAACTGAAAATGAATCATGGTTTTCTATGGCTGCATTCAGAAGATTTATGGTCTTTAATGGTCAAAGGGGTTAATATGTCTTTGAGGAGATGTTGAGCCAGGCACTGAGTCGGTGGGGATGGGAGACAGGACAATCATGCAGAAACAAGATTGACAGATTCATTGTGTAGATACAACAGTTTGACTTTTAAATTAGAAACTATCACACAGTTAGAAATAGAAAGCATAAGTGGATGTGGGGAAATAGTCGTTTAAACCCTTTGCTAATTAACATAACTAGAAGGTCCGGAAACACATGACCCCAGATATACCAAAGCACACCTTGCTTACATGGGTGACCCAACGCCTCCTGCCTGAAAACCATGCATCACTGATTTGTTACATACTCGAATGGACTAACAAATATACAACTCTCCAAAGATAATACCCACTCCCTGCCTTTAATTACCCCTATTATGCGTGGAAACCAGGAATGGCCAATGTGCAATGAATGTGAGGGACAGGTTTTAAAATGTATTAGAAACAAATGACTTATAAGTCTAGAATAGAATTTGTTCATGCAGTAGCGAATTGATACACCAACAGCTCTCGCGTAACGGCCACCATCTATATATGGTGTCCATTCAATGCGGAAAAGGTACTCTCAAAAATAAGTTAACTACAGTTTTTAAATTGGGAATGGTTCTGTTATGAGGGGAATATCACCTTCTGTTGTGTGGATGATCCAGTGTCCATTCCCAACGACTTCTCCACTGATTCTGGTAATGAATCGGTCCTGGTAAGCGCCGCCAGTGATGCCTGCAAATGATGTATTGCCAACTGATTGTGTCTTTGTGTGGCTTGTAACTGTTCTACAATTTTAAAAAAAAACAAAAGTTAAAGGCACCTACTTTCTGGCCATCATACTAACTAACAGCGTAGACAAGAACAATTAGGCAAATTGCGCAGGATATCACACTGCGGTAACAGTGGGAGAAGACACAATTACAACTTGGTCCACTGCCCCTACCAGTGAGCAATGGTGTCAGGTGGAGATCCAGCCCAGGGAGTAACAGGGAAGGAGAACCTGAGAACCAGCCAGGAAGTCGGATGGGCGCCCTGACCCTGCCCAGAGAGTCAGTTGAGGGCTATCGGGTGTCACTGAAACTATTGGAATAGAGTACAGCTAGGGGGGAATGTCATAAAAGGAGGGACACAAAGCATGCAGATGTTTGGTTATTTGCCCACTTATTGACTGGCCATGGCCATGCTAATCCCCATAGCCATTTACACCCAGATCCTGCGCTTGCCCCAAAATACCTTCTCATGGGAACTCTTTGAGCTCGTATTAATCAAGCCATCCCAACAAACGGTGCATTTTTTTTCAAAGCAGTCTTCTGAGCGTTAATAACTTAATTGGAGTAGTAAACCCACTACTGGTGTAATAGAAATGTCTTAACCAGGTCTGCCTTCAGCCACTCGATTTAGAACTGGTGCAGCAAACTTGCTGCTTCAGCTAGTTCACACTGAGACAAGTTGTGAGGTGAATAGCCAGTGCTGTGACCAGTGTAGTGCGGAACAGAGCTCCAACACTGGGCTCTTCGCTTATGTCTTGCTAGTCTCAGTTGGCAAGAGTGAACCCCCATGTGTCAGTGCGCTCTCACCGTTCCTGCCCTTGCCATTACGCTCACAGTACTCCAATCCCAACAGGCCCAACTCACCTTCACAATATATATGAGATGATTGTAGCAGTTTTCCAGGAGGTTGAAGAAAAGTTTCTCGAGAAAGAGCCGGACGTTCAGTGCAGAGTGCCTTTCTCTCGTCGTCGCCTTGGCCTCTTGCTTTTTCTTTGGGGCCCTTTGAACATCCATCTCATGGCTGTAGTTCTTAAACTGAATGACCCAGATTCAGAAAAACAGTAATCTTCAGTTTTGAAAACAGTGATCAGACATTCTAATCCCTCGAGACCAAAGTAAAACTTCCGCTTTTCGGTGCCTTCCTGTTAAGGACAGACAGCCCTGAGGAATGAGCAATCCCCCGAAAAAGCCACTAGGACAATCTTCTTGTGCTCGTAACACCATTAAAAGAGATGTCCTTTGCCAAGAAAATGTTTTTAATCAGTGTATATGTGTATTTTAGCACCATACGCCCCCCCCCCCTTTGTGTGGTGAATGAGTAACTGTATTAAAATATGTATTAAAATATTTAAGTGCTGCACTCATTCCCAGCAACAATAAAAGCATCAAGCCTGTGTGTGTACTACATATTGGCTTGTTTATTTGAGCGGTTTTACTCCACACTAGTTGACCTAAGATGGAAGTTCAAATTGAATAGCCCTCCCCCTCAAGGACTCCCCACACTTAGCCCTCCTTCCCCTAAAGCCTCTGCCCAGCCTCTTCTCTCAAAAGACTTTGACTGCATTAACCCACCTACCCTCCAATGACACCCCAAACCTTAACGCCCCCCCATGTCTCTCCTGCCCTTAAACATCCCCAAACGCACGCCTGCCCCTATCCACACCCAAACTACTCCTGTGCCCTTAACCCCAAGACTCCCCCACCACCCACGTTTTGTTATACCCGTTCTACCCGTGAACCCCCTCTTAATCCTGTCACAATTCTTCCAAACTCTTAACCCGCAACCCAAAAGACACCCTCCCCATGTTTAACCCTCTCCGCTCCAAAGACTTCCACCCAGCTCTTATGCCCCAGACCCCAAAGATTTCCACTGAACATGTCCCCACCAAAGACTTACACCAAACTCTTAATACCCCACACCAAGCACTTCTACCCACTCATAACCATCACCCCAAGGTCTCCCCTCACGCCCTTATCCCTTAGTCAAAGAATTCACTCCCCTTTAATAGAACCGCCCTTGGACTTACCACCTTAACCCCATACCCAAGGTCTGTTTCCCCACACTCAGCCTCAGGTGCACCCCCAACCACCCCACCCAGCCCAAAGGACGGTTGCCCCCTCGCTACACTTGGCCCCAAGGATGCCCCCATCACTACACTGTACCCCAAGGATGCCCACCATCACTACACTCAGCCCAAGGACACCCCCCAACACTACACTCGGCCCAAGGACACCCCCCATCACCACAATCAGCCCCAAGGATGCCCCCTCACTATACACTTGGCCCCAAGGATGCCCCCCCATCTGTGCGCAATTTCAGTAACAGAGCGGGCTGCTTCCTACGGGATGGCCGCATTGTCACGGCCGCGGCAAAACAAAGAAAACACACTTCCGGCGAACTGCATGCCCGGCAGGGCAGCAGGCAGCGCATGGAATGCTGGGGGCTGCAGGCAGCGCATTGAATTATGGGGGCTGTAGGCAGCTATTCTGCAATCTAATTATATATATTTTTAATGTAAAAAATGTACCCAGGACTGCTTGCGTTCCAGCACCCCTTCTACTAACTTTGTTTAGAACCCCTGCTACTCAGCAACACAGAACCACAACGTCCAATTTATCCCCAGCAAGTCAATTACCCAGACGCACCACACAACCTCATGGGCCGGGAGGATAGCTCAGGGGCGAAGCGTTCGTTTTGGAAACAAGACACTTACCGCTATCTGCAATTCTTCTACCACTGCCTTGCTACCTAATGATGCAAATGCCACTTTATCTGTGTCTATGACCCCAGAAAACATGCCCCCCACTGGTTTGAATGAAATTACCGCTATCTGCAATTCTTCTACCACTGCCTTGCTACCTAATGATGCAAATGCCACTTTATCTGTGTCTATGACCCCAGAAAACATGCCCCCCACTGGTTTGAATGAAATTACCGCTATCTGCAATTCTTCTACCACTGCCTTGCTACCTAATGATGCAAATGCCACTTTATCTGTGTCTATGACCCCAGAAAACATGCCCCCCACTGGTTTGAATGTAATTACCGCTATCTGTAATTCTTCTACCACTGCCTTGCTACCTAATGATGCAAATGCCACTTTATCTGTGTCTATGACCCCAGAAAACATGCCCCCCACTGGTTTGAATGAAATTACCGCTATCTGCAATTCTTCTACCACTGCCTTGCTACCTAATGATGCAAATGCCACTTTATCTGTGTCTATGACCCCAGAAAACATGCCCCCACTGGTTTGAATGAAATTACCGCTATCTGCAATTCTTCTACCACTGCCTTGCTACCTAATGATGCAAATGCCACTTTATCTGTGTCTATGACCCCAGAAAACATGCCCCCCACTGGTTTGAATGAAATTACCGCTATTTGCAATTCTTCTACCACTGCCTTGCTACTTAATGATGCAAATGCCACTTTATCTGTGTCTATGACCCCAGAAAACATGCCACCCACTGGTTTGAATGAAATTACCGCTATCTGCAATTCTTCTACCACTGCCTTGCTACCTAATGATGCAAATGCCACTTTATCTGTGTCTATGACCCCAGAAAACATGCCCCCCACTGGTTTGAATGAAATTACCGCTATCTGCAATTCTTCTACCACTGCCTTGCTACCTAATGATGCAAATGCCACTTTATCTGTGTCTATGACCCCAGAAAACATGCCCCCCACTGGTTTGAATGAAATTACCGCTATCTGCAATTCTTCTACCACTGCCTTGCTACCTAATGATGCAAATGCCACTTTATCTGTGTCTATGACCCCAGAAAACATGCCCCCCACTGGTTTGAATGAAATTACCGCTATCTGTAATTCTTCTACCACTGCCTTGCTACCTAATGATGCAAATGCCACTTTATCTGTGTCTATGACCCCAGAAAACATGCCCCCCACTGGTTTGAATGAAATTACCGCTATTTGCAATTCTTCTACCACTGCCTTGCTACCTAATGATGCAAATGCCACTTTATCTGTGTCTATGACCCCAGAAAACATGCCTCCCACCGGTTCGGATATGCCACCCTCGACCATCAATGTCACCCCTGAACCGCACCTCAAATGTGCCCTCATCAACGCCCGCTCCATCAATGCGCATGCACTAGACATCCACGACCTTATTACCACCCTAGATCTAGATCTTCTAATGGTCACCGAAACTTGGCTACATGAAGCCTCAGGCCCCGCCCTATCCCTCGCTCTCCCACCTGGCTATGCCATCACGAGAAAAGATCGCATGACCACTGGAGGCGGTGTCGCACTCATAGCCAAAGACTCAATCACCATCAGAAAGGCTGACAAAACTATCAACAATAACAGCGACTACCTTCAATTAAAACTCACCATCTCGCACCAATGCACCATCACCCTACACCTCATCTATCGACCACCAGGCCCCCTAGGAGACTTCCAGGACTCCATCACCCACCTCTTGGCGGACAACCTCAAAAAGTCATCCAAAGCCATTCTCCTTGGAGACATCAACCTTGGCCTGAATGACGCCAAAGACCCTACAGCCAAAGCACTTGACACAGCTCTAGCCACCCTAGGATTCGTCAACACCATCAATAACCCTACACACGCCCTAGGCAGATCACTAGACTGGATCGCCCACCACAATTGCCCCATCACAGACACAGGCAACACCCCCACCCCATGGTCCGACCACCACACCATCACCTTTAACATCCCCACCACTACAACCACATCACACCCCCCTCCTCCCTTGCCTCCTGCCCTTACAAGGAGTGCCCGTCAACTGACCAAAGAAAGACTCCTACCCTTCTTACAGGGACCTGCCTTCACAGCCCCATTCTCCAACGACCCAGAAACTCTGGCAAAAAATTATGATACGGCCATCACAGCAGCAATCAATACCATCGCCCCACTTAAACCTCGGAAAACCAAACCCACTAGACACGCTAATGCGTGGTTCACCCAAGACCTTCTAAAACTACGCTCCGACAAACGGGCAGAAGACCCACTAGATCACCCTATGCCAGCATGCTCTCAGTACCCAGGGTAAAAAGGACCAGAGCAGGGGGCTCCAGTTTCCCGTACCTCGCTGCCGTACACTGGAACACCCTCCCTAGCTCCCTGCGCTCTGAACCCTCACTGACCGCCTTTCGGAAAACCCTGAAAACGACCCTGTTCATCTAACAATTACATGGCCTAGCCCTCATAATTGTATTGTATGATGTATTATGTGGTATATCTGATCACAGGTCACTGCCTCACTGTAACCCAAGGCACAACCTGCACACATTGTAACTAAGTCTTCCTTGCAAATAACAGTGCCACAATGCCCATGGGCTGCCTGCGCGCTATATAAATTTAATAAATAAATAAATAAATAAATAAATGCTATGTTTAGGCCTCATGGCTTCCATTTTAGCCCAACATAGTCTCAAGCGTTCCCCTTGCCACAATGGGGATTTTGAGGGTGCTGGGTGCCTGTTTTTGACTGGGATGGCAAAGGATTCTCACCCAGGCGGTGCATGCTATGCTTAGGCCTCATGGCTTCCATTTTAGCCCAACATAGTCTCAAGCTTTACCCTTGCCACGATGGGGATTTTGAGGGTGCTGGGTGCCTGTTTTTGACTGGGATGGCAAAGGATTCTCACCCAGGGGGTGCATGCTATGTTTAGGCCTCATGGCTTCCATTTTGGCCCAACATAGTCTCAAGCTTTACCCTTGCCACAATGGGGATTTTGAGGGTGCTGGGTGCTTGTTTTTGACTGGGATGCCAAAGGATTCTCACCCAGGGGGTGCATGCTATGTTTAGGCCTCATGGCTTCCATTTTAGCCCAACATTTTAGACGGCTAAAAATGCACCTTGGTATCCATGAATACGCAGGGCACCCCTTTTGCCACCTGTATTCTGTTCTGTTATCTTAATTATTTGACTAACTTTTAATTGCTTGTATAATCTGGTTAGGGTATTTCTGTCAACCAACACAGCCATACAAATGGAAATGGATGAAAGGCCCCCTCGAGGAAAAGGAAAGAAACGAGGACCTTACAAAAAATGGATTGCACTGGTAAAATATATTAACGTTTATCTGAAGATGAATATGTAGCAGTGACTCGGATTGCCCAAATCACTGACTCTGGCGTTGTATCATGTAACAAGATATTTATGGAGAAAAATAATCTTCTTGTTTACAGTTCAAATTACACTCGTATTCAGAGGAGAGATCAAAGTGTGATCAAATATGTGAACGAGGGTGGATTGCATGCCTATGGTAGGGTCAGTAGATTCATACAGTGTAGAGAAGCAAATGCGTTCACCAATTTGGCACTCGTTATTCCACTTGTGTGTCAGTCTTATGATATGAAAGACCCAGTTCATTTGGTAGTCGAAGAGAAAAGCACATTAGCCATCCACATACCAGTAATACAAAAGGTATGTTTTTTCATCAAAGTTGAAAATGAAACTTTTATATCTGAAATGCCAAATTGTTTTGAATTGGATTGAACATAACTGGTTTCCTACATTCAAACACATGCTGGAAGTGCATCTTTTAGGCTTCAAGGAAGCCCCGAGAAACACTTTGCTTACTTTTGTAGCTAGAGGGGGCTACTTTTAGAAATGTTTATACAACCCCAATGGGCCCATTGCTAGCAACTTGAATCCATAACCCTAAACTGGGAATTCCTAAACAGCTGTCTAAACTCACCTGTGGGATGGGTTCTCTAGTTTAGCTGGTCATTCACCACTCAACCCCTTCTTCCATTAAGTGCTGCTAGTATTTTTACTGTGTGTTTCCCTTACTTGTTCCCTAGGGCCAAATATGTGTTGGGGACATGTGTGACCAGCTTTTGGGGGCCGGTGAATCCATCTTAAATTTCCTTTGTCACCTTTTGAGTGTGGTCTGCATACCTGTCTTTTCCTTCCATGTGTAAGGGAAGGGCCTGGTAGACTAATTGCACCTTTCTGTTGAGATGTTATGGTTAGTGGTCTATATCATTAAGTGGCAGACCTGGTGAACCAGGTCTGGTAAGTGCATATTTTCTGGAGACCCTGTGTTAGCTCCTATACATAATGGGGTGTTCATATGAAATAATGTACTCACCTGTAATGTTGAGATTAATTTATATCTAAACGTTTATATAAAGACTATATTTTTAACCAAACTATATTGTGTGGGCAATCTTTTCTTTTGTACTTGTGGTGGTTGACATTTGGTGAGTCAGTTTAACTTGAGAGACTTTGCTTGTGGTTACCAGCAGAATGGAGGACACACTTTATCTACATACCAGGAGCTTTGATGTACTTTCTGTATGTACATAGACAGGGCAGTATGAATGTGGATTGGGCAATATGACAAAGTGAGTCTATTATCATTCATATATGATAAGCTTGACTTTTTATGTCCAGTGAAAACATTTCACATAACTTGTACTGAAGTAATTGAATTTTTGGCAGAAGTGAAAGAATAGCGCTATATATGCAATTTTTCTTTTTTGGAAAAATTTTGGTTGGACATGATTTCATTTTGGAATCATTGAAGTAATCCTGTTTCAGTCGCTTATCTTGCCAGCTCACATTGTCTTCGGGAAGTGTATAGACTGCCAGTCGAAGCCTTATTCAAACATATGATTGGGATCACTCCAAGTTTGTAGTAGTGTGGGGCCTGAGTAATCATTTTAGACCGTACTCCTCGCTGTACTCATGCAGAACAGTAGTCATTGCGTGATAGGCACCAATGTAAAATGAGTGCACTGATTACTGTCTAACAAATGTTAAGGTTGGATAATTGTGGCTTAATTTGGGCTCCATGGCAAGTTCTACCAATATGTGTCTTGAATCACATGGATTTGGTTTGGAAGGGTGCATGATGACTAATTAAAATGACTATTTTTGACTATAGAATGTACTTAGCGGTGAATTCCCATACTTATGCGTTAGTCACTTATTACTGCAAGAAAACTATTTCTGTGGCATGTATGCTTTTTAAGTGTGATTCCTGGTCAATGGTTCAGCACTTTTACATTGGGTGTTGCAATTTAAATGATCATATCCATATTATGCTTTTTACATGCAATTAAAACTAATGCCAAACAGATGTGCTTAGCAAAGCATTAAAAAATCATTCAGCACAAGTGCAATTAAGCAAAAGCTGAAAGACTATCCGTATTAGACCGCAAATCATCCTACAAACTCTGTGATTAATCAGTAAGCCATCCCCAAATCATCAAGAACAAACATGTTTCATGACGATGCTCTTGACAGTAGGTCATCCCAGAATCATCCCCAAATCATCAGGGACAAACATGCTTGTCAAGTAATCAGCAGGTCATCCCAGAATCACCGGGGCAAACCTGTCGATGCTCTTGAAGTAATCGGCAGGTCATCCCAGAATCATCCCCAAATCATCATGGTGATGCTCTTGAAGTAATCGGCAAGTCATCCTAAAATCATCAGGAACAAAGAGTTTTCTAAAATAGGGATGATGTTAGCATCATCAGCAAGTCATCCTAAACTCATCCCCAAATCATCATGGTGATGCTCTTGAAGTAATCGGCAAGTCATCCTAAAATCATCAGGAACAAAGAGTTTGCTAAAATAGGGATGATGTTAGCATCATCAGCAAGTCATCCTAAGCTCATCCCCAAATCATCACCCACCATTCTGAGACATTTGCTGATGACTTTAACAGCATGATGACTTCTGATGATGTGGGAATGACTTCTAATGTAGTTCGATGATCATCGGATGACTCCAGGATGGTCTCTAAAGTCATCCTTTTTGACCTGGGATTGTACATCAGTGTGATTGGTGTATACTTTTGTGATTAGGTCATGGAGCACTCTATAATCCATTTAGGATATAAAAAAAATTGCTTAGAGGCTGGGACTTCTCACAGTACAATACATCAATCTCCTACAACGAACGTTCTTATTATTGTACCAGTTAGGATCGCCTGTCTGAATCTCACTTCAGTCAGTCCAGTCCTTAAATGCACATGGCTGCGTGATGATGGTGGACCAGGTAGCCACGCCGTACCGTGTTTTATTCCAGGAGAAGGTGCGTGAATGCGGACTAATAATGAAAGTTCTTCACCTCAGAGCTGTGTCTTCAGCATTTCAAAGCCCAGAGTCAGCGCAGAAAACAGTTTTTTTCTGTGTACGAATAAATCAGGCTCGGCAGTAAGACACATTTTGACAGGGTTAATAATAATCTCAAAAATGAAAATTGACATTAGCTTTCAAAGAATACGAATACAAAATAACGTGTGTGATTTGTATTTCCAGGATCAAGCCTGGGTTATCGATAGCACCAGCTGTTTTGTACACCTGCGTGTGTTACAGACAGAGTTCCATTGAGTAGAAATAATACACCCCATTCTAAGATGGCGGCCAGGTTCGAATGCGGATACTTATCCCTCTTCGGGTTCTCTCACTACCCGACCATCACTTCCCCTAGTCACAATTCACGGCAATTTATTTACATCCGTGTCTATCTCTACAAGCTTTTGACGATGCTTCGATCTCTTATGGCCCATAAAAGATCTCGTATGGCTCAACCTGCCACCCGCAGTAGCTCAAGCTCATGCCACAATACTGCGCAGACCGGGCAGGGGTTGGAAGTACAATTGCTCCCATGAGTTTGAATATCATCCATGTTTAAAATGTAGTAAAAAAGAAAAATGTACAAAATGTCCTTCGAGCCGGATTTGAACCAGCGACCTAAGGATATCTGGATTCCCACTACAGTCCTCCGCTCTACCAACTGAGCTATCGAAGGCCCTAGGGCTCAAGATATCCTCACAGAATGCTCTTAGTCAGCGATCATTATTTATTCTGTAGCAAATGTATATCATAAACCCATTCAGCACTAAGCAAGGTAGTGAAATGGACCTTGCTATTATGGATGTGTGAATACAAATGCATTTTTATGCTACAGTGAAATGTGGTTTAAAACAAGTAAGAGTGCAGTTTCTGCTTGCTGTTAAATGCATTTGGCAGCATGGATTCTTTAAACTTCCTAAATCATGCATTGTGAACAAAATAGAAGAAATATTTATGCATGCATATTTTCCTTTACGATTTACTTGTGCAAAGTGATAACTGACAAGGCAGCCTTATTCACTACATTCCGAATGTTCCCTATTAACACTCGCAATTAAGGGCTAGACAGGGGAGGCTCGTCCATAATGGGCGATGGGGCGCTGACCTGCCCATACTGTCAGCCATCATGAAGGAGCCGAGCCAGTCAGTGAAAAAACAGAGCGCTCCCTCAGATGCTTGTTGCAGCTCAGGGAGCGCTCCTGGGTCGGCTTGAACTGTCAAAGCGAAATGTGTTTTACCGTTGATATTTCATACCACAGTGCACAAGTTCAATGGGCCATGCAAGACTGCAGCATTTTGCTTCCCCAGCCTTTAATGGCCCATTGGGGATGCAGTCACTGGTACCGCATGTTTGAAATTGCGAGGGGCCGGACCTGCGTCTCTTTGCACATCCAAACGGACCAGAGCGCTCTCAATGGAGGTCTTCAGCTCCTGCGTGCATGTGCAGGAATTAGGAAGTGCTCTTTGCTTCCTGGTTCATGTTTGTGCTGCACAGAAGCCAGAGGGCTTTCTGGAGGCAGCAGCAGAGCGGAGCCCAGACCAGGGCTTTGAGCGGGTAAGATTTACATTCATTATGAATTATAAAATGAGTGTGTGAATGAGTGAGTTTACTATGATGTATGGGTGCACTTGTGAATGAGTAAGTGAATGCTGTGTGTGAAAGTTAGTGAATGCAGGGTACGGCAATAACAGCATTTCTTTCATGGCACCTATCATAGACACCCAGTAAAGAATCTGGTTGTCAAAATAAAGGATGATCTGTTATTACGTGGCTAGACTGCCATTTCTTGGCAGCAGGTCTATCCATTTCTTACTGTGGCATGTCATTTTATTCTGGGAATCAGGGGTAAATCAAACATAAGTGTTATTAAGTGTCTAGACTGGCTTACATTGTACAGCCTGTTTGGATTGATGTTCGCATTGCGGCATGGCATTTTTAAAGGCAAAGTCAACAGGAGTATGTCCTGGCAGAAGGATACTAAGCTTGAAGATTTTGACTGGGTTAGAATTGCACAGTCTTCTGGAAGGACCTTTTGAGAATGTCTGATATATAGAGATAGTAATTTGTTATACCTTTGAAGCTTTTACAATATTTTCATTAAAAGTACAAAATAAAGATATTAATTCTTCATTGAAAAAATGAAGCATTTATTGTTAAGACATAGCCATTCCTTCAGGGACCAATTTTCTGCAAAAGATAACCAAGTATAATGGTAATTGCTTAGGAATGTAAATATAGTATCACATTGAGGTATTTCTTACATTGTTTGTATTTACCTGCCTGTGTTTCTAATGCTCCCGTGAATGCTTCATATATGATGAATTTCTAGCACTGATGCGCTGTCCTATGATCTGTTGTCTAGATCTCTTCAGTTCCAGTGGAATCCTCGAATCTGAAAATACAGGTATTGCTGTCTGGTTCTGGATTCTTTTACAGACTTTTCTGAGTTTCTAGTGATGTTTAAGGTATCATTAATATCACATATCTTATGGTAGCAGGGTCTAGACCCACATCTCCTGTGTTTTCCTGTTGTCTGATTTGTCTACTGGGATGAAAAAAGCTAATCAGTATCCTTACTGCTAAGAGATTCACCATTTGACTATCATTAAAAGATAAATGTTGGCAGGTCTAATCTTGGTACTTACCTTACTTTTATTTTCGGAGTACCGCTGCCTATGGTCAACAGGATCCGCTGTGGGTGGACCTCTGTGACCAGAGGACAGCGTTTAATGGGGAAAATGGCACCAGCATTAGCATGTACGATAATGTCATCGTGTTAATGATGCCATCACGCGCCGGCCACCATTTTGTTTGTTTTGGTGCTTCGGGATGCATGTAGAAAATTAGATGTGCATATGGGGTAAACAAAAGATAAAAAGCCTATAATAGTTGTACCTTTTTTGGGGTATACCTGAAGGTAGTTATGTGCTATGCACAAGCACATCTATATTATCAGGATATGATTGGAACATGGTTGCAAAGAATTAAGTTGCGTTTACCTCATTACAATTTTTGCTATTATGTTTTATACAGTCCAAGAGATTGATCAATGGTGGACCTGTCCATATTGTTGGAACATGGATGAGACATAGTTGTAAACATAAGGATGAGAATGCATCATTACAATACTTGAAATCATGATTACAGAAGGATACTGCCATATATTGGCAGAGCCAGCGTGAACATGTTTTCTTATAATATCATGATACATGAATCTGCCTCCCCATTCAATGGAAATGTTCAGCTTACTATCATCCACAAACCAATGGGCCTGTGGAGAGGTGTAATAGAGTTGTTGTTGAAACTGTGGAACAGGCCATCAGAAACAACATGTCAGTAGAAAAGGCAATACAGGAAAAATGATTGACCGTTAGGACATCTGTTCGGGCTGACTCTGGGAAGTCTAAATTTTTGTTGATGAGAGGCAGAGAACCCAACTCAACCTTGAATCCTGTATGGGTGAATGTGAGGAAGATGAGGAGAGAGCAGAGTGCCAGGAGAAACCTAAGTGCCAATTTCTGTGAGGAAATGAGTGGCGGTTTTGGACAGGCTCGAGTAGTGCCTGTTGATTTAGTGAGGATAACGAAGGGAAGTTTGGTGAGAAAGGGAGAATCTAAGTATTCCAGGCCTTTTAGAGTAAAGGAAGTGTTTCACAATGCTGTCAGGATGCAGGATGGTTCCATTTGGAACATTAATCGGGTAAGTAGATGAAGATGGCAAGGCATGTGAGGGTTGTGAAGAATTTGACAGTGAAGTGAATGATAGAAATGGGTTGTGTGATGTGGATGTTGCAAAGGAGGCTAACAGGATTGCAGACGAGAGAGTTACCAATTCGAGAGATGAGCAAGAGATTTTTTACGACCAGCCAAGGCATTGAGTCGAGAGGAAGAATGAGGAAACATCCGGTGTGGTCCGAAAACTACGTGATGAACTGAGGAGCTAGGAACTTTTCCATGAGATTTCGCAGAAACACTGTCGTTTCTTTTTAGTTTACAACAATGTAAATTGTGTTCATGTTTTGTGTGTTCTGATCATATTGTTCTAAGCTTGTTTTTTGTTGGGGAAAGGGTTGTGTGTAGTGCTCTCATCTGTGCTCCCTCCCGCGTGAGTGGTGGTTGGAATGGTGAGTGCGTAGTGTTGTGGAATGTATTATGCCTGGTGTGAAATGGGTGTGAGTAGTGAGAGACGGTTGAGAGTGTACGTCGGATGTCGAAGGGAGCACAGGGTCATTGTTTAAGTAGAATAAAGTACCGTACTGCTTACCAAGAAGTTCCAGCTTCTTTATTCTGATACACCACCAAGATTAGCTGGGGCAGAGCCGTGGCTGTCTCCAAAAAGTACTCCCGAGCCAGGGCCTTGCTGGGTACCCCCACTGCCAAGCAATTTTGCCTCCCCGCCACTTAGGCCACGCAACCTTAACTGAGCCCCCCTCAAATCATCCTCCCACTGAAAGCACTGGTTAATGCTGAATTAGAGGAGTTGCTTCCTTTCACAAAAGAACAAGAGCTGCCCTTTCAATGTGCAGAGACATTTTAAGTGATTTGCTGGTCTACGTCTAAAACCGTAGACATAAGACTGACTTTGCAGAAGGCAGGCGTGAAGGCCTACCCCAGCAGGGTCAGTCTTATGCACTCTCCCTTCCACCTGTCTATTTTGGGGCTGGTGTCCCCTTCCACGCAACCCGTCTCCCATTGCGCACCTTGCCTCCACACTCCCCACACCCTCTCCACCTAACCTGTCTCACAGGGTTTCATGGACATGGTCTGGAGAATGTAAACAGGATTTGCATGGCTGCGATACAAGCTTTGGGGGAAGTGGCTTTACGGAAAATCAACATTCCCCTATTCACGGTTTTAGAAGTCAGTAGGTACTGCAAGGCCTCTAGGAGAGCGAGGCCCAAGGCAGCCGCCTACCACTAGACCTGCTCTCCTCGTTTCTTTCTCTCCAGGGGATCCAGAGCCTGTGATATCTATGGCCTTGGAAATCCAGGCAGAACGTTACAATATTGTGTGTTTTCCAGCAGCAGGGTCGTCATGAGGCAGGCGCAGGGGGAGCAAACTACTTTTTTCTATTCTCGGGAACGTGCACAAAACGAATCAAGGGGAAGTCAGCAGAAAGAGGAAAACTACTGATTAAGAAAATCATGAATAGATGTTTGTGTCCCTCACCACACCCACTAACCTGTGGCCCTGATACAGCTTGCACAGTGGTAGCCATAAAATAAACCCACAATTTACACTTTCTTTTTAAATATACTTGTGCCTGTTGTTAAGACGGATTTCTGAACTCTGTCCTGGTGGCGCAGATGTTCAGAAGGCCAACCGAATTACTTGGAACAGGGTAACCTCTGGACGAGCCAGACCAATCAAGGTAGCGATCGCGGCGGTCAAGACTAGGTCTCAAGAGGGGTGAGGGTGACTGAAAGCCCGCAATGAGCACACAAAGCAAGATCACTTACAAACTACTCCAAACAGTTGTTATATTAAAAATATATACACATTTATTTCAAGGCCTTTAAAACAATGACCGTAGCGGGAAAATCACAATATAACGATAGTAAACCAACACGTACCATATCAACACAATATATATACAAATACAACAAGTCTCAAGCGTTATATGCACGAAATGTGTAGTCCACCTAAAAGGGAGGGAAAACAGGCAGTGCGCAATAATGCTTAGACCCAGTTCGCCTTCAGAGGCACCTAACTAGATGGAAGTCCGAGCCCTGCGAAGAGTGGAGCCTTGTGCTCAAAAGTACCTGCACGCGCTGGTGCCAACGGGCAAAAGGAGAAGCTCTTTGAGGGAAATCAGGCAGTTCAGTTTAGTGCACAAAAGAAGAAGAACAAGTTCCGCGACTCAAGCGCAGCCTCCACAGTGGGCAGAAGCAGAGCGCGAGTACGGAAAAGGGTGCTGTTTGACACAGCGGGGAAAAGCAATGGGCTCCTGCAGGAGGGCGACCAGATCCTAGCTATGCTTCTCACCGGTCCCCGATGCAAGCAGACCCAGGCTTCTCCGAGTCAGTTTCAGCAGCTGGCAGGTTCAGAAGAGCAGGGAACGCCTCGTCGTCGTGTTGAGTAAAAAGACGTCCCAATCGAAGAAACCCGCACAGTTTGTTACCACAGCAGGGCAACGGAGCGGCCGTGTGTATCTGAGCCAAATGTACACTACTCACTTCAGACCTGGGAACGCCAAGTGTACGAAGCGTGTGAGAGTGACAAGGACTCGAAATACTACACAACCTGGCGGCGGTTACAGAGCAAGACTCCCGTGTAAGCTGGTCAGTCAGCTGGATGGCCCAGAGACGCTTCCGAAGGCTTACTGGCAGGAGATGGTGAAGATGCTGAGAATAGCTGTTCCCGCTATTCCAAGGGTCGAAGTATCAGTACAGGCCTTCTGGTTCGATCAAAGGTGAAAAGGGTTTCACAAGGCGAAAGCAGTGCAGAGGAGAAGTCCTTCAGCGGGTCACCAGCGATTCCTCGGTCCAGCCTCTTGGTTGCAGGATACTTGGCTCCTGTATTCCTTCGTTCGTGAGAACTCAGGAGATCGACATGGTAGTGGTGTTTCCAGCCCCCTCTTATCCACGGTTCCCTTCGCGCCAAAACGGAGGGGACCCAATGGGAGATCCGCTCATCAACACTCACACCATTCGTGGACCAATCACGGACCACGGTGGTCCCAGGCATTCACACCACCCTAGACTCTCTGGCACCCAGGATGTGTATTGGGACCAGACATCCCAGCCCACATCCTGGAGGCACACACAAGACATGTAGAAGCCTGCGAAAGCATCCGTGTTTCGCGGGAAAGTACATGCCCAAATAAGGAAGGCCCCGGGTCGGCTCGACCTGGGGAAGGTGAAGGGAGCAAGACGGTCAGCGGACAGGACAAAGGAGCCTCGTGGTCTGGCCATTTTGGGAGCCAGGCCACCATTTTGGGTTAAGCGCGAAAAACGCGCTTAGAACGCCAAAAGGAGCTCAAAACACAAGAAAGGATCGCTGCCACCATTCCCGTACCTGAATCACTTGCACCGATCAGATACAATCCTAAACAAGTATCTAGGGCCTGTAGAAGGCTAGAGACCCAAGAGAGCTGTAACTTAGCTTACAGTGCCCTCTTGTGTCATGTTGCACGAAAGCCGCAACATGATAAAAGAAACTACGGGAAACATCGTTCCCCGGTACTGACAGTCTTAAGGGCATGTCAGTTTCCCCGTAAGAAAGGAGCGAAAGCCCAGAGGAGTGCGGCAGAAGGCTGCACTTCTCTGGCAAAGTCAAGAACAAGGTGAAAAACAACAGCAAAAAGTTTAGGGGTTGCCACATGGAAGGAAAATTACCTACAATTACGAAATCTTTCCTAACACTCGCCCCTCCCAGACTATGGACAGGGGTACTAATCCACCCCTGGATGAGTCTCTTGTTCAGGTCGGCTAAACATTCTGGACAACCCATTAGCATTGCTATGTTGGACACCTGGCCTATGCTCAATAGTGAAGTCAAAGCCTTGTAGACTAATGGACCACCTAAGCAACTTTGGATTCTCCCCCTTCATGTTCATTAGCCACTTTAAGGGCTTATGGTCAGTTTGCACAGTGAAGGGGATCCCATAGAGGTAGGGCCTCAGCTTCCTTAGGGCCCACACAACAGAGAAACATTCTTTCTCTACCGTGGACCATCTGAGCTCTCTGTCCTTAAGCTGGCGGCTAATAAAACCAATAGGGTATTCCTTACCCTTCTCATCTACTTGTGATAGTACAGCTCCTATCCCAGTGTCAGAGGCATCCGTCTGCACGATAAAAGGTCTTTGATAATCAGGGGCCCTGAGGACAGGGGCCTGGCACAAGGAGTCTTTTAAGCCATTGAAGGCCTTCTCACACTCATCGGTCCAAGTTACCTTCTTGGGTTTCTTCGGAGTTGTGAGGGCAGTCAGAGGGGCAGCTATGGTGCCATAGTCTGCCTCGATCTTAATATAAGACCGTACTTTGTCTGACATCCTGTATCCCCTACTTTTGGTAGGTACACTGTCTCCTGTGTCTATGTTATGTTTGCACCAAGGTGTCAAACCAGGCGACTGTGAAAACAGGGGGGAAAACTGCCTAAGCAAACTTTTCACCTCAGCCTGCTGATCAGAAGTCAGGTGAGGGGCCACTCGGACACCCTCAAAGGAGCTATCTGAAGGACCGCTTTGGAACAGGTCGGGGAGAGGTTCAGACTCCTCTTCCTCAACATCTGAAGCCAGTAGCAGTGCTGCGATTTTGACTCTTGGGACGGAAGCCTTCAGCCTATTCACGTGAAACACTTTTGGAGCCTGTCCAGGCCTTCCAAGGTCCACTAAATAGTTAACCTCACCCAGGGGCTCCACCACTGTGTAAGGGCCTGACCATTTGTCCTGTAAAGCTCGAGGCCTTATGGGATTCATGATCAGGACTTGCTGACCAGGTGTAAAGTTGATGAGGGAAGCTTTCTGGTCGTACCAATGTTTCACCAGCGCTTGTCCTGCCTTCAATTTATCACTAGCCAAGCCCATCAGAAGTACCATCCGTTTTCTGAGCCCTAGCACATAATCAACTACGTTGGTAGTAACAGGGGGAGTGGGCATCTCCCATCCCTCTTTGACGATGGCTAAGGGTCCCCGTAAGGGATGACCGAACAGAAGTTCGAAGGGGCTGAAGCCAACACCCTCCTGTGGTACCTCTCGGTAGGCAAACAGTAAGCATGGTAAAAGAAGATCCCATTTTCTTCTCTGAGGTTCCTCCAGAGCCCCAATCATGCTCTTTAACGTTCTGTTGAAACGTTCCACCAGACCATTGGTCTGGGGGTGGTATGCAGAAGAGAACTTGTAGGTGACCCCACATTCTTTCCACATAGCCTGCATATACTTCGACATAAAGTTGCTGCCACGATCCGACACAACTTCTTTAGGGAAGCCAACCCTAGTAAATATGCCAAGTAAAGCTTTTGCAACTGACTTGGCAGTTACAGTTTTCAATGGGATGGCCTCAGGATATCTGGTTGCATGGTCGACCAGCACCAGGATAAACCTATTGCCCGAGGATGTTTGCGGGTCAAGGGGACCAACGATGTCGATCCCTACCCTTTCAAATGGTACCCCCACAACTGGGAGCGGTACCAACGGAGCTTGGATTGTCGCGCCAACCTTACCAGACAACTGGCAGGAGGCACAACTCCTGCAGTGACTTTCTACTTGCACCCCCATCTTGGGCCAGTAGAAGTGCATGGATAACCTTTGCTTGGTCCTCTTCATACCAAGGTGACCAGCAAGGGGAACTTCATGCGCCAACTGCAGGAGGAAGGGCCTAACAGCAAGGGGAACCACCAACCTCCTATGGTCTCCTTCTGTAGACTCTGTGGGCTCACTATACAGGAGTCCACCTTCCCAATAAATCCTGTGCGTCCCAGGAGGTTCACCCTCAAGCTGGGAGCAGGCCTGTCTCCTTAGGCCTTCCAGAGATGGGCACTCACGTTGGCCTTTACTGAATTCGTCCCTATCAGGACCTCCTTCAACTAACAAGTCTTTTAGTTCAGGATGATCGTTGGGGTCAAATACTTCAGGCATCGCCACCTCCTCGTCAGGCCCGGGCGATTGACCAACTTCCTCCACCGCAGTGGTAGGCGAGCTCGGGGGAATATTCTCTTTCCCTCGTCTTGACTTGTCGACTACTTTCGCCTTGGGTTTCCCCTTCGGCTGGGGCAGCGTATTGGTCTTGGCCAATGCTGCTCGTGCTTGAGACCGTGTGTAGGGTCTTTCGGCAGTGTCTCCTACGAGCCCTAAAGCTCTGAGATCATTACCTAACAAGACCTTTCCCGGGACGTTTCTCTGAATGCTCACTGGAATCCTGACTGCTGTACCATTTAAAGTAAGATTTACAGGTATTACTGGGAACATACGGAGTGGGCCGTCAGCCAACTTAGTGGGCATCAGAGTAGCTCTGGCAACTTCCTCTGAGTCTACCAAGGTAGAATCCACTACAGTGCGACTGCACCCACTATCCCTAAGAGCTGGAGTATCTACTCCATTGATCAGCACACTGTCTTTAAAGTAGTGCTTGGTATTATCCGGAATCCTAGCATAAGCCTCTGCGACTTTAGGCTCCCAGGAACCCAGGGACACTAAAACTACCTCAGCCTCTATCCCGCTGGGAAATGAGTCTGAGCAGAAGGATGCTCCTGTGATCTCTTCTTCCTCATAGGAGGATAAGGCCAGATTAGCGGAGTGGACCCCCAAAGGTCTAACCTTACACCGGGGATCCCCCTTCATGTGGTCAGTTGCTCCACAAGCAAAACAAGATCCATTCGGTCTGTTTACATAGGGAGGCTTATTGTAACCAGAATTCTGTTTCGGAGGCTGACCTCCACTACCCTGTGAGTTCTCTTGTGTCTTACCCTTATTTTTCTTTTTGTGGCCCTTATGAGAAGAAGATTTATCAGATTCTCCACCCTCCTTATCTTTGGACTTTTTCCCTTCCTCCTGCTTACCAGGATGAGTTTTGTCCTTATGGGACACTCGATGTGACATGATAAGTCGGCTGCAATGGCCAGCATCTTAGGATCTATCTCCTTCGAATCGGCCAAATGCTGCTTAAGCTCCGGGGAAGAAGATGCAAAAATGTGTTCCAGCATGACAAGATTTATCATGCCTTCGAAGGTAGAAACCTTATAACCTTCGACCCAGCCAGTTAAGTTTTTCAAGGACTCAGTGACATAAGATACCCAAGTACCACCTTCCTTTTTCTTATACTCTCTGAAACGTTTCAAATATTGGGCCGGAGTCTTCCCAAACTTTAAAATGAGAGTTTGCTTTAACATTGCGAAATCAGCTCGCTCAGCCTTCGACATTTCCATAATGGCACTACAGCCAGAATGGGGCAGTCTGCTGAGTAACCAGGCAATCTTATCAGCATTGTCAACTTGTTGAACTTCGCATGCATACTCAAACGCATTCAGCCAGTCCATAATGTTATTCCTTTCCTCATACACACTGAGCAGATCTTTCGGAAACCGTGGATGAGAGGAGGCCCCAGACCCATGTACAGGACCCTTGGACCCATTTGCAACCTGAAGCTTGGCCAGTTCCAACTGGTGATCCCTGTCTTTTTGTTTTTCTGCCTGTTCGATTTTTAGTTTGGCTATGCTGAATTCAAGCTCCTGCTGCCTAAACCGCAGCTCTTGCTTCTTGAATTCAAGCATAGCCTCCCCATCAGCACTGGCAGAGGAAACATTAGACATCTCGTCCTCCCTGTCCTCGTGGTCGCGATGGATCAGTGCAGCGGCAGAACCGTCGGTTCTACCAGTGAGAGCAGCCCCACCACCTTCCGCACTGTCCTCAGAAGTTATAGCGTCAAGCTGCGCTTCTTGCCACACCATGATTCTTTGGATCATTTCCAATTTCGTGCCTTGAGAGGAAACACCTCTCTCCGCACACATCTTTTTCAATGTTTCTGATTTGGAAGCATTTAAAGTTAACAAGGTATTTGTTTCCATACTGTTAGATAGGACTATGGCCTTTTTAAAGTTATACTACAACCATTCACTACGTGTCCTGGTTGGAATAACCTGAAATGCCTTAGTTCGTGCGCAACACTGGATACCTTCAGTCGTATCCCACCGCTGTACACCAATTTGTTAAGACGGATTTCTGAACTCTGTTCTGGTGGCGCAGAAGTTCAGAAGGCCAACCTAATTACTTGGAACAGGGTAACCTCTGGACGAGCCAGACCAATCAAGGTAGCGATCGCGGCGGTCAAGACTAGGTCTCAAGAGGGGTGAGGGTGACTGAAAGCCCGCAATGAGCACACAAAGCAAGATCACTTACAAACTACTCCAAACAGTTGTTATATTAAAAATATATACACATTTATTTCAAGGCCTTTAAAACAATGACCGTAGCGAGAAAATCACAATATAACGATAGTAAACCAACACATACCATATCAACACAATATATATACAAATACAACAAGTCTCAAGCGTTATATGCACGAAATGTGTAGTCCACCTAAAAGGGAGGGAAAACAGGCAGTGCGCAATAATGCTTAGACCCACTTCGCCTTCAGAGGCACCTAACTAGATGGAAGTCCGAGCCCTGCGAAGAGTGGAGCCTTGTGCTCAAAAGTACCTGCGCGCGCTGGTGCCAACGGGCAAAAGGAGAAGCTCTTTGAGGGAAATCAGGCAGTTCAGTTTAGTGCACAAAAGAAGAAGAACAAGTTCCGCGACTCAAGCGCAGCCTCCACAGTGGGCAGAAGCAGAGCGCGAGTACGGAAAAGGGTGCTGTTTGACACAGCGGGGAAAAGCAATGGGCTCCTGCAGGAGGGCGACCAGATCCTAGCTATGCTACTCACCGGTCCCCGATGCAAGCAGACCCAGGCTTCTCCGCGTCAGTTTCAGCAGCTGGTAGGTTCAGAAGAGCAGGGAACGCCTCGTCGTCGTGTTGAGTAAAAAGACGTCCCAATCGAAGAAACCCGCACAGTTTGTTACCACAGCAGGGCAACGGAGCGGCCGTGTGTATCTGAGCCAAATGTACACTACTCACTTCAGACCTGGGAACGCCAAGTGTACGAAGCGTGTGAGAGTGACATGGACTCGAAATACTACACAACCTGGCGGCGGTTACAGAGCAAGACTCCCGTGTAAGCTGGTCAGTCAGCTGGATGGCCCAGAGACGCTTCCGAAGGCTTACTGGCAGGAGATGGTGAAGATGCAGAGAATAGCTGTTCCCGCTATTCCAAGGGTCGAAGTACCAGTACAGGCCTTCTGGTTCGATCAAAGGTGAAAAGGGTTTCACAAGGCGACAGCAGTGCAGAGGAGAAGTCCTTCAGCGGGTCACCAGCGATTCCTCGGTCCAGCCTCTTGGTTGCAGGATACTTGGCTCCTGTATTCCTTCGTTCGTGAGAACTCAGGAGATCGACATGGTAGTGGTGTTTCCAGCCCCCTCTTATCCACGGTTCCCTTCGCGCCAAAACGGAGGGGACCCAATGGGAGATCCGCTCATCAACACTCACACCATTCGTGGACCAATCACGGACCACGGTGGTCCCAGGCATTCACACCACCCTCGACTCTCTGGCACCCAGGATGTGTATTGGGACCAGACATCCCAGCCCACATCCTGGAGGCACACACAAGACATGTAGAAGCCCGCAAAAGCATCCGTGTTTTGCGGGAAAGTACATGCCCAAATAAGGAAGGCCCCGGGTCGGCTCGACCTGGGGAAGGTGAAGGGAGCAAGACGGTCAGCGGACAGGATAAAGGAGCCTCGTGGTCTGGCCATTTTGGGAGCCAGGCCACCATTTTGGGTTAAGCGCGAAAAACGCGCTTAGAACGCCAAAAGGAGCTCAAAACACAAGAAAGGATCGCTGCCACCATTCCCGTACCTGAATCACTTGCACCGATCAGATACAATCCTAAACGAGTATCTAGGGCCTGTAGAAGGCTAGAGACCCAAGAGAGCTGTAACTTAGCTTACAGTGCCCTCTTGTGTCATGTTGCACGAAAGCCGCAACATGATAAAAGAAACTACGGGAAACATCGTTCCCCGGTACTGACAGTCTTAAGGGCATGTCAGTTTCCCCGTATGAAAGGAGCGAAAGCCCAGAGGAGTGCGGCAGAAGGCTGCACTTCTCTGGCAAAGTCAAGAACAAGGGGAAAAACAACAGCAAAAAGTTTAGGGGTTGCCACATGGAAGGAAAATTACCTACAATTACGAAATCTTTCCTAACACCTGTCACTAGCAAAATCATGACAAGATGCAAAGCTAAGGGTGTATGGTGTCTCAATGTATAGCTCTGAGATCTGCAAATATCTGATTAGCCAATTAAATGGAAAAGGCAGGAAATTAGATTGTGCAGGTATCCACTACTAAAGATATGGTCGGCAAATCTGAGCTACTACAAGTAGTCAGAGAAGAAAGGTCCTTTATATTTGTCTCCAGAGAGCTGTGTACAGGTGCCATCACCTCTTTAACAATGCATTCAAAAACCATTTTAATGCAGCTTCACAGATGCCGATATAAATAAGATCAACACATATCTCAAGGAAGCAACGAAACACTTGGTTGTGAAATACTTACATGGCAACTGAAATTAATACTTTTTTGTTGACCTCAGAAGAATTAAAGTTTGAGTAAACCTGGCCAGGATTCAAACCTGTGCAGATCATACATAGATTCCAGCAGTGAGCACTAAACCCTCTGAGCTATTTTACCAGCAAATTATCCTTCAATGTGACATGATATGATAGTTTATTTATATAGCGCCTATAAACAATGTGTTTCAAAGCGCTTCAAGGAAAGGGAGGGAACAAGGGACAATCCAATGACTTTCTTACAGGCCATGAACAGTAAGGATGTGAAATTAACTATCGTACTCGGCCTGACGGCATTTCAGATAGTGCAAGAGCTAAGACATATATAAGGAAGGAAGGGGGGAGTGGTAAGGAAACGGAAACAGACAGGCGACTGCAATACTAGGCCTGACGACATTCCTGGTAGAGCTGGAGAAAACAAAAGGTGAGGGAGAGGGGTGCAGAAAGGTAGGGGAAGAACAAAACAAGCGACTATCGTACTAGGCCTGAAAATATGCTTTGCAAAGTAGAACATGCGGTAATGCATTGGATCTGGGTCCATTTCTTATTCATATAACACTTAATACAGTGCTTAGAAGCAGGAGGAATATGTCATGGGCCACTACTAGACATGACAATAGTATGGTTATATTATTTTTAATAAAAGCACTTGAAGGACAGCAGATGCTAGTGGGCAAGTATCCTAATATATGTTTCTTTTTAACTGCACAGTTGATTTAAACAGTATACTTGTCACAGCTCAGCAAGGTAAAAACCCAACTCAGACATGTGCCAACCTGGAATTTCAAAGTTCACATTTCAGCAGGGCTATATCAGCCCTTCATCCTTCTGAGGTTAATAAATTAAGTACTATTACATTTTGTGGTAACACCAACTATGTTTAGAGCAGCAGGGTCCCACATAAAGCACTATACATAAAAATGTTAAAATAAATATTATACCTGGATACAGGAACATTTAGGCCACAGGGATATCAAAATGTGAAGTATGTTTGCACAAAATGAGTTTGTACAACACAAATGAAAGGTATGGGAGAGCACAAGTTTTGAAGCTCCACCTTTACTACTTATTTAAAGCCTTCGCACATGGAATGTACAGATAGACACAGCAAGGCCCCAACATCAATGGGCTCATCAGAGCCCCCTTTCGCGGCCGAAACACCAGGTGTAGACACCCTCTCCCTCAAAGCACAGTGTTATCAACTTTGACTGTTGAATGCAAACGCATGTACTAGAGACTTGCTTTCTTACTTGCCCACCTAATTTTGACCCCTGTCGCACCCCTTCTGGGAGCGCGACAGTAGCTTGTGTATTATTGTCTACTGTTTTCGAATGGTTGAACAAGAATACTAACTTGTTCGTTGTCTGTTTGCCTCATGACACAAACTGTTGTTGTTTATGTTCCTTGTAAACAAATGATGTTCAGTATTATGTCAAAACTATAGAAAGACATCAAAAACTATTTATAAAATGCTCTTTGTTTTTGAAACCGAGGTGTCTGTTTTTCTGTGTCTATCTGTACATTCCATGTGCGAAGGCTTTAAATAAGTAGTAAAGGTGGAGCTCCAAAACTTTTGCTCTCCCAATCCTTTCATTTGTGTTGTACAAACTAATTCCCCCCTGGGTAGAATGGGATTGATCCTCCAGGAGCCCTCTTCTTAAACTCTGTTTGCACTAAATGACAGGCATCAGAAACATAAACCAATCAATTTGACTCTCAATAAGGTCTGGATCTTGGAATCCAGTCTGACTGGCATTCAGAGAAAAACGCTGCACTCCAGTTGTACCTTTGTGAATATAGCAAATAAGCCAAGGCCAAAAACACATATGAAATTTGGAATGCTTCTTGCAGGGGTGGTGGAAATGCCATACTGAAGCTCACATTAGCAGTGATGTGCACAGAGTTCATGTGACTAGATGGTACATGTAGACTCATGGTTCATGACCCTCCATACTGGTGGAAGGTGACATATGTTGGGCGACTGTGACATGATCTTTGCAAGATTTTCAGTGTGTTTATTCTCGAGATTTACCTTAGAAATCGCTTTGATTGTAAGTGCAATTGATCAACAGAAAGATTTTAGTTTAGCCCAGCAGCATCCAGAAGCTCATCATCATAGCTATGCCCTCCACACAAACTCAATGGGATAGTATTCACGTTTCCTATTGGTGGTGCTGCTGCTGACAGTGCAAAAAAATTGCAAGAGGGCCTCACAAAAACCTGTGACAGCCCTGTTCAGCAGAAAGTTTGGTATAATAAAACCTTATGTGGGAGCACGAGTCTTACATGTGCAAAGAATACAGCATAGAAATGTAGAATTGTGCAGTGTGCAATAGGTGTACATTTTGAGACCAGAAAGCATAAATAAAAATTTCCCCTGGAGATGCCGGGGATTGAACCCGGGGCCTCATACATGCAAAGCATGCGCTCTACCACTGAGCTACATCCCCTAGACACATTGCGATCCATGACTATAGAACTGATATACGGTTCCAAGGTAATGTACATCAGTGTGATTGGTGTATACTTTTGTGATTAGGTCATGGAGCACTCTGTGTATAATCCATTTAGGATATAAAAAAAATTGCTTAGAGGCTGGGACTTCTCACAGTACAATACATCAATCTCCTACAACGAACGTTCTTATTATTGTACCAGTTACGATCGCCTGTCTGAATCTGACTTCAGTCAGTCCAGTCCTTAAATGCACAGGGCTGCGTGATGATGGTGGACCAGGTAGCCACGCCGTACCGTGTTGTATTCCAGGAGAAGGTGCGTGAATGCGGACTAATAATGAAAGTTCTTCACCTCAGAGCTGTGTCTTCAGCATTTCAAAGCCCAGAGTCAGCGCAGAAAACAGTTTGTTTCTGTGTACGAATAAATCAGGCTCGGCAGTAAGACACATTTTGACAGGGTTAATAATTATCTCAAAAATGAAAATTGACATTAGCTTTCAAAGAATACGAATACAAAATAACGTGTGTGATTTGTATTTCCAGGATCAAGCCTGGGTTATCGATAGCGCCAGCTGTTTTGTACTCCTGCGTGTGTTACAGACAGAGTTCCATTGAGTAGAAATAATACACCCCATTCTAAGATGGCGGCCAGGTTCGAATGCGGATACTTATCCCTCTTCGGGTTCTCTCACTACCCGACCATCACTTCCCCTAGTCACAATTCACGGCAATTTATTTGCATCCGTGTCTATCTCTACAAGCTTTTGACGATGCTTCGATCTCTTATGGCCCATAAAAGATCTCGTATGGCTCACCCTGCCACCCGCAGTAGCTCAAGCTCATGCCACAATACTGCGCAGACCGGGCAGGGGTCGGAAGTACAATTGCTCCCATGAGTTTGAATATCATCCATGTTTAAAATGTAGTAAAAAAGAAAAAAGTACAAAATGTCCTTCGAGCCGGATTTGAACCAGCGACCTAAGGATAACTGAATTTCCACTACAGTCCTCCGCTCTACCAACTGAGCTATCGAAGGCCCTATGGCTGAAGTGATTCTAAATCCTCACAGAATGCTCTTAGTCAGCGATCATCATGTATTCTGTAGCAAATGTTGTATATCATAAACCCATTCAGCACTAAGCAAGGTAGTGAAATGGACCTTGCTATTATGGATGTGTGAAAACAAATGCATTTTTATGCTACTGTGAAATGTGGTTTAAAACAAGTAAGAGTGCAGTTTCTGCTTGCTGTTAAATGCATTTGGCAGCATGGATTCTTTAAACTTCCTGAATCATGCATTGTGAACAAAATAGAAGAAATATTTATGCATGCATATTTTCCTTTACGATTTACTTGTGCAAAGTGATAACTGACAAGGCAGCCTTATTCACTACATTCCGAATGTTCCCTATTAACACTCGCAATTAAGGGCTAGACAGGGTAGGCTCGTCCATAATGGGCGATGGGGCGCTGACCTGCCCATACTGTCAGCCATCATGAAGGAGCCGAGCCAGTCAGTGAAAAAACAGAGCGCTCCCTCAGATGCTTGTTGCAGCTCAGGGAGCGCTCCTGGGTCGGCTTGAACTGTCAAAGCGAAATGTGTTTTACCGTTGATATTTCATACCACAGTGCACAAGTTCAATGGGCCATGCAAGACTGCAGCATTTTGCTTCCCCAGCCTTTAATAGCCCATTGGGGATGCAGTCACTGGTACCGCATGTTTGAAATTGCGAGGGGCCGGACCTGCGTCTCTCTGCACATCCAAACGGACCAGAGCGCTCTCAATGGAGGTCTTCAGCTCCTGCGTGCATGTGCAGGAATTAGGAAGTGCTCTTTGCTTCCTGGTTCATGTTTGTGCTGCACAGAAGCCAGAGGACTTTCTGGAGGCAGCAGCAGAGCGGAGCCCAGACCGGGGCTTTGAGCGCGTAAGATTTACATTCATTATGAATTATAAAATGAGTGTGTGAATGAGTGAGTTTACTATGATGTATGGGTGCACTTGTGAATGAGTAAGTGAATGCTGTGTGTGAAAGTTTGTGAATCCAGGGTACGGCAATAACAGCATTTCTTTCATGGCACCTATCATAGACACCCAGTAAAGAATCTGGTTGTCAAAATAAAGGATGATCTGTTATTACGTGGCTAGACTGCCATTTCTTGGCAGCAGGTCTATCCATTTCTTACTGTGGCATGTCATTTTATTCTGGGATTCAGGGGTAAATCAAACATAAGTGTTATTAAGTGTCTAGACTGGCTTACATTGTACAGCCTGTTTGGATTGATGTTCGCATTGCGGCATGGCATTTTTAAAGGCAAAGTCAACAGGAGTATGTCCTGGCAGAAGGATACTAAGCTTGAAGATTTTGACTGGGTTAGAATTGCACAGTCTTCTGGAAGGACCTTTTGAGAATGTCTGATATATAGAGATAGTAATTTGTTATACCTTTGAGGCTTTTACAATATTTTCATTAAAAGTACAAAATAAAGATATTAATTCTTCATTGAAAAAATGAAGCATTTATTGTTAAGACATAGCCATTCCTTCAGGGACCAATTTTCTGCAAAAGATAACCAAGTATAATGGTAATTGCTTAGGAATGTAAATATAGTATCACATTGAGGTATTTCTTACATTGTTTGTATTTACCTGCCTGTGTTTCTAATGCTCCCGTGAATGCTTCATATATGTTGAATTTCTAGCACTGATGCGCTGTCCTATGATCTGTTGTCTAGATCTCTTCAGTTCCAGTGGAATCCTCGAATCTGAAAATACAGGTATTGCTGTCTGGTTCTGGATTCTTTTACAGACTTTTCTGAGTTTCTAGTGATGTTTAAGGTATCATTAATATCACATATCTTATGGTAGCAGGGTCTAGACCCACATCTCCTGTGTTTTCCTGTTGTCTGATTTGTCTACTGGGATGAAAAAAGCTAATCAGTATCCTTACTGCTAAGAGATTCACCATTTGACTATCATTAAAAGATAAATGTTGGCAGGTCTAATCTTGGTACTTACCTTACTTTTATTTTCGGAGTACCGCTGCCTATGGTCAACAGGATCCGCTGTGGGTGGACCTCTGTGACCAGAGGACAGCGTTTAATGGGGAAAATGGCACCAGCATTAGCATGCACGATAATGTCATCGTGTTAATGATGCCATCACGCGCCGGCCACCATTTTGTTTGTTTTGGTGCTTCGGGATGCATGTAGAAAATTAGATGTGCATATGGGGTAAACAAAAGATAAAAAGCCTATAATAGTTGTACCCTTTTTGGGGTATACCTGAAGGTAGTTATGTGCTATGCACAAGCACATCTATATTATCAGGATATGATTGGAACATGGTTGCAAAGAATTAAGTTGCGTTTACCTCATTACAATTTTTGCTATTATGTTTTATACAGTCCAAGAGATTGATCAATGGTGGACCTGTCCATATTGTTGGAACATGGATGAGGCATAGTTGTAAACATAAGGATGAGAATGCATCATTACAATACTTGAAATCATGATTACAGAAGGATACTGCCATATATTGGCAGAGCCAGCGTGAACATGTTTTCTTATAATATCATGATACATGAATCTGCCTCCCCATTCAATGGAAATGTTCAGTTTACTATCATCCACAAACCAATGGGCCTGTGGAGAGGTGTAATAGAGTTGTTGTTGAAACTGTGGAACAGGCCATCAGAAACAACATGTCAGTAGAAAAGGCAATACAGGAAAAATGATTGACCGTTAGGACATCTGTTCGGGCTGACTCTGGGAAGTCTAAATTTTTGTTGATGAGAGGCAGAGAACCCAACTCAACCTTGAATCCTGTATGGGTGAATGTGAGGAAGATGAGGAGAGAGCAGAGTGCCAGGAGAAACCTAAGTGCCAATTTCTGTGAGGAAATGAGTGGCGGTTTTGGACAGGCTTGAGTAGTGCCTGGTGATTTAGTGAGGATAAAGAAGGGAAGGTTGGTGAGAAAGGGAGAATCTAAGTATTCCAGGCCTTTGAGAGTAAAGGAAGTGTTTCACAATGCTGTCAGGATGCAGGATGGTTCCATTTGGAACATTAATCGGGTAAGTAGATGAAGATGGGAAGGCATGTGAGCGTTGTGAAGAATTTGACAGTGAAGTGAATGATAGAAATGGGTTGTGTGATGTGGATGTTGCAAAGGAGGCTAACAGGATTGCAGACGAGAGAGTTACCAATTCGAGAGATGAGCAAGAGATTTTTTACGACCAGCCAAGGCATTGAGTCGAGAGGAAGAATGAGGAAACCTCCGGTGTGGTCCGAAAACTACGTGATGAACTGAGGAGCTAGGAACTTTTCCATGAGATTTCGCAGAAACACTGTCGTTTCTTTTTAGTTTACAACAATGTAAATTGTGTTCATGTTTTGTGTGTTCTGATCATATTGTTCTAAGCTTGTTTTTTGTTGGGGAAAGGGTTGTGTGTAGTGCTCTCATCTGTGCTCCCTCCCGCGTGAGTGGTGGTTGGAATGGTGAGTGCGTAGTGTTGTGGAATGTATGATGCCTGGTGTAAAATGGGTGTGAGTAGTGAGAGACGGTTGAGAGTGTACGTCAGATGTCGAAGGGAGCACAGGGTCATTGTTTAAGTAGAATAAAGTACCGTACTGCTTACCAAGAAGTTCCAGCTTCTTTATTCTGATACACCACCAAGATTAGCTGGGGCAGAGCCGTGGCTGTCTCCAAAAAGTACTCCCGAGCCAGGGCCTTGCTGGGTACCCCCACTGCCAAGCAATTTTGCCTCCCCGCCACTTAGGCCACGCAACCTTAACTGAGCCCCCCTCAAATCATCCTCCCACTGAAAGCACTGGTTAATGCTGAATTAAAGGAGTTGCTTCCTTTCACAAAAGAACAAGAGCTGCCCTTTCAATGTGCAGAGACATTTTAAGTGATTTGCTGGTCTACGTCTAAAACCGTAGACATAAGACTGACTTTGCAGAAGGCAGCCGTGAAGGCCTACCCCAGCAGGGTCAGTCTTATGCACTCTCCCTTCCACCTGTCTATTTTGGGGCTGGTGTCCCCTTCCACGCAACCCGTCTCCCATTGCGCACCTTGCCTCCACACTCCCCACACCCTCTCCACCTAACCTGTCTCACAGGGTTTCATGGACATGGTCTGGAGAATGTAAACAGGATTTGCATGGCTGCGATACAAGCTTTGGGGGAAGTGGCTTTACGGAAAATCAACATTCCCCTATTCACGGTTTTAGAAGTCAGTAGGTACTGCAAGGCCTCTAGGAGAGCGAGGCCCAAGGCAGCCGCCTACCACTAGACCTGCTCTCCTCGTTTCTTTCTCTGCAGGGGATCCAGAGCCTGTGATATCTATGGCTTTGGAAATCCAGGCAGAACGTTACAATATTGTGTGTTTTCCAGCAGCAGGGTCGGCATGAGGCAGGCGCAGGGGGAGCAAACTACTTTTTTCTATTCTCTGGAACGTGCACAAAACGAATCAAGGGGAAGTCAGTAGAAAGAGGAAAACTACTGATTAAGAAAATCATGAATAGATGTTTGTGTCCCTCACCACACCCACTAACCTGTGGCCCTGATACAGCTTGCACAGTGGTAGTCATAAAATAAACCCACAATTTACACTTTCTTTTTAAATATACCTGTGCCTGTTGTTAAGACGGATTTCTGAACTCTGTCCTGGTGGCGCAGAAGTTCAGAAGGCCAACCTAATTACTTGGAACAGGGTAACCTCTGGACGAGCCAGACCAATCAAGGTAGCGATCGCGGCGGTCAAGACTAGGTCTCAAGAGGGGTGAGGGTGACTGAAAGCCCGCAATGAGCACACAAAGCAAGATCACTTACAAACTACTCCAAACAGTTGTTATATTAAAAATATATACACATTTATTTCAAGGCCTTTCAAACAATGACCGTAGCGAGAAAATCACAATATAACGATAGTAAACCAACACATACCATATCAACACAATATATATACAAATACAACAAGTCTCAAGCGTTATATGCACGAAATGTGTAGTCCACCTAAAAGGGAGGGAAAACAGGCAGTGCGCAATAATGCTTAGACCCACTTCGCCTTCAGAGGCACCTAACTAGATGGAAGTCCAAGCCCTGCGAAGAGTGGAGCCTTGTGCTCAAAAGTACCTGCACGCGCTGGTGCCAACGGGCAAAAGGAGAAGCTCTTTGAGGGAAATCAGGCAGTTCAGTTTAGTGCACAAAAGAAGAAGAACAAGTTCCGCGACTCAAGCGCAGCCTCCACAGTGGGCAGAAGCAGAGCGCGAGTACGGAAAAGGGTGCTGTTTGACACAGCGGGGAAAAGCAATGGGCTCCTGCAGGAGGGCGACCAGATTCTAGCTATGCTACTCACCGGTCCCCTATGCAAGCAGACCCAGGCTTCTCCGCGTCAGTTTCAGCAGCTGGTAGGTTCAGAAGAGCAGGGAACGCCTCGTCGTCGTGTTGAGTAAAAAGACGTCCCAATCGAAGAAACCCGCACAGTTTGTTACCACAGCAGGGCAACGGAGCGGCCGTGTGTATATGAGCCAAATGTACACTACTCACTTCAGACCTGGGAACGCCAAGTGTACGAAGCGTGTGAGAGTGACAAGGACTCGAAATACTACACAACCTGGCGGCGGTTACAGAGCAAGACTCCCGTGTAAGCTGGTCAGTCAGCTGGATGGCCCAGAGACGCTTCCGAAGGCTTACTGGCAGGAGATGGTGAAGATGCCGAGAATAGCTGTTCCCGCTATTCCAAGGGTCGAAGTACCAGTACAGGTCTTCTGGTTCGATCAAAGGTGAAAAGGGTTTCACAAGGCGACAGCAGTTCAGAGGAGAAGTCCTTCAGCGGGTCACCAGCGATTCCTCGGTCCAGCCTCTTGGTTGCAGGATACTTGGCTCCTGTATTCCTTTGTTCGTGAGAACTCAGGAGATCGACATGGTAGTGGTGTTTTCAGCCCCCTCTTATCCACGGTTCCCTTCGCTCCAAAACGGAGGGGACCCAATGGGAGATCCGCTCATCAACACTCACACCATTCGTGGACCAATCACGGACCACGGTGGTCCCAGGCATTCACACCACCCTAGACTCTCTGGCACCCAGGATGTGTATTGGGACCAGACATCCCAGCCCACATCCTGGAGGCACACACAAGACATGTAGAAGCCCGCGAAAGCATCCGTGTTTCGCGGGAAAGTACATGCCCAAATAAGGAAGGCCCCGGGTAGGCTCGACCTGGGGAAGGTGAAGGGAGCAAGACGGTCAGCGGATAGGACAAAGGAGCCTTGTGGTCTCGCCATTTTGGGAGCCAGGCCACCATTTTGGGTTAAGCGCGAAAAACGCGCTTAGAACGCCAAAAGGAGCTCAAAACACAAGAAAGGATCGCTGCCACCATTCCCGTACCTGAATCACTTGCACCGATCAGATACAATCCTAAACGAGTATCTAGGGCCTGTAGAAGGCTAGAGACCCAAGAGAGCTGTAACTTAGCTTACAGTGCCCTCTTGTGTCATGTTGCACGAAAGCCGCAACATGATAAAAGAAACTACAGGAAACATCGTTCCCCGGTACTGACAGTCTTAAGGGCATGTCAGTTTCCCCGTAAGAAAGGAGCGAAAGCCCAGAGGAGTGCGGCAGAAGGCTGCACTTCTCTGGCAAAGTCAAGAACAAGGTGAAAAACAACAGCAACAAGTTTAGGGGTTGCCACATGGAAGGAAAATTACCTACAATTACGAAATCTTTCCTAACACTCGCCCCTCCCAGACTATGGACAGGGGTACTAATCCACCGCTGGATGAGTCTCTTGTTCAGGTCGGCTAAACATTCTGGACAACCCATCAGCATTGCTATGTTGGACACCTGGCCTATGCTCAATAGTGAAGTCGAAGCCTTGTAGACTTATGGACCACCTAAGCAACTTTGGATTCTCCCCCTTCATGTTCATTAGCCACTTTAAGGGCTTATGGTCAGTTTGCACAGTGAAGGGGGTCCCATAGAGGTAGGGCCTCAGCTTCCTTAGGGCCCACACAACAGAGAAACATTCTTTCTCTACCGTGGACCATCTGAGCTCTCTGTCCTTAAACTGGCGGCTAATAAAACCAATAGGGTGTTCCTTACCCTTCTCATCTACTTGTGATAGTACAGCTCCTATCCCAGTGTCAGAGGCGTCCGTCTGCACGATAAAAGGTCTTTGATAATCAGGGGCCCTGAGGACAGGGGCCTGGCACAAGGAGTCTTTTAAGCCATTGAAGGCCTTCTCACACTCATCGGTCCAAGTTACCTTCTTGGGTTTCTTCGGAGTTGTGAGGGCAGTCAGAGGGGCAGCTATGGTGCCATAGTCTGCCTCGATCTTAATATAAGACCGTACTTTGTCTGACATCCTGTATCCCCTACTTTTGGTAGGTACACTGTCTCCTGTGTCTATGTTATGTTTGCACCAAGGTGTCAAACCAGGCGACTGTGAAAACAGGGGGAAAACTACCTAAGCAAACTTTTCACCTCAGCCTGCTGATCAGAAGTCAGGTGAGGGGCCACTCGGACACCCTCAAAGGAGCTATCTGAAGGACCGCTTTGGAACAGGTCGGGGAGAGGTTCAGACTCCTCTTCCTCAACATCTGAAGCCAGTAGCAGTGCTGCGATTTTGACTCTTGGGACGAAAGCCTTCAGCCTATTCACGTGAAACACTTTTGGAGCCTGTCCAGGCCTTCCAAGGTCCACTAAATAGTTAACCTCACCCAGGGGCTCCACCACTGTGTAAGGGCCTGACCATTTGTCCTGTAAAGCTAGAGGCCTTATGGGATTCATGATCAGGACTTGCTGACCAGGTGTAAAGTTGATGAGGGAAGCTTTCTGGTCGTACCAATGTTTCACCAGCGCTTGTCCTGCCTTCAATTTATCACTAGCCAAGCCCATCAGAAGTACCATCCGTTTTCTGAGCCCTAGCACATAATCAACTACGTTGGTAGTAACAGGGGGAGTGGGCATCTCCCATCCCTCTTTGACGATGGCTAAGGGTCCCCGTAAGGGATGACCGAACAGAAGTTCGAAGGGGCTGAAGCCAACACCCTCCTGTGGTACCTCTCGGTAGGCAAACAGTAAGCATGGTAAAAGAAGATCCCATTTTCTTCTCTGAGGTTCCTCCAGAGCCCCAATCATGCTGTTTAACGTTCTGTTGAAACGTTCCACCAGACCATTGGTCTGGGGGTGGTATGCAGAAGAGAACTTGTAGGTGACCCCACATTCTTTCCACATAGCCTGCATATACTTCGACATAAAGTTGCTGCCACGATCCGACACAACTTCTTTAGGGAAGCCAACCCTAGTAAATATGCCAAGTAAAGCTTTTGCAACTGACTTGGCAGTTACAGTTTTCAATGGGATGGCCTCAGGATATCTGGTTGCATGGTCGACCAGCACCAGGATAAACCTATTGCCCGAGGATGTTTGCGGGTCAAGGGGACCAACGATGTCGATCCCTACCCTTTCAAATGGTACCCCCACAACTGGGAGCGGTACCAACAGAGCTTGGATTGTCGCGCCAACCTTACCAGACAACTGGCAGGAGGCACAACTCCTGCAGTGACTTTCTACTTGCACCCCCATCTTGGGCCAGTAGAAGTGCATGGATAACCTTTGCTTGGTCCTCTTCATACCAAGGTGACCAGCAAGGGGAACTTCATGCGCCAACTGCAGGAGGAAGGGCCTAACAGCAAGGGGAACCACCAACCTCCTATGGTCTCCTTCTGTAGACTCTGTGGGCTCACTATACAGGAGTCCACCTTCCCAATAAATCCTGTGCGTCCCAGGAGGTTCACCCTCAAGCTGGGAGCAGGCCTGTCTCCTTAGGCCTTGCAGAGATGGGCACTCACGTTGGCCTTTACTGAATTCGTCCCTATCAGGACCTCCTTCAACTAACAAGTCTTTTAGTTCAGGATGATCGTTGGGGTCAAATACTTCAGGCATCGCCACCTCCTCGTCAGGCCCGGGCGATTGACCAACTTCCTCCACCGCAGTAGTAGGCGAGCTCGGGGGAATATTCTCTTTCCCTCGTCTTGACTTGTCGACTCCTTTCGCCTTGGGTTTCCCCTTCGGCTGGGGCAGCGTATTGGTCTTGGCCAATGCTGCCCGTGCTTGAGACTGTGTGTAGGGTCTTTCGGCAGTGTCTCCTACGAGCCCTAAAGCTCTGAGATCATTACCTAACAAGACCTTTCCCGGGACGTTTCTCTGAATGCTCACTGGAATCCTGACTGCTGTACCATTTAAAGTAAGATTTACAGGTATTACTGGGAACATACGGAGTGGGCCGTCAGCCAATTTAGTGGGCATCAGAGTAGCTCTGGCAACTTCCTCTGAGTCTACCAAGGTAGAATCCACTACAGTGCGACTGCACCCACTATCCCTAAGAGCTGGAGTATCTACTCCATTGATCAGCACACTGTCTTTAAAGTAGTGCTTGGTATTATCCGGAATCCTAGCATAAGCCTCTGCGACTTTAGGCTCCCAGGAACCCAGGGACACTAAAACTACCTCAGCCTCTATCCCGCTGGGAAATGAGTCTGAGTAGAAGGATGCTCCTGTAATCTCTTCTTCCTCGTAGGAGGAGAAGGCCAGATTAGCGGAGTGGACCCCCAAAGGTCTAACCTTACACCTGGGATCCCCCTTCATGTGGTCAGTTGCTCCACAAGCAAAACAAGATCCATTGGGTCTGTTTACATAGGGAGGCTTATTGTAACCAGAGTTCTGTTTCGGAGGCTGACCTCCACTACCCTGTGAGTTCTCTTGTGTCTTACCCTTATTTTTCTTTTTGTGGCCCTTATGAGAAGAAGATTTATCAGATTCTCCACCCTCCTTATCTTTGGACTTTTTCCCTTCCTCCTGCTTACCAGGATGAGTTTTGTCCTTATGGGACTGTCGGGGGGGGAATTCTGCCGGGGTCGGCCGGGCCGTCCGCAGACCTCCGGGCAGGGAGGCCCCAACTCCTCCCGTATATCCCAAAAGAGATAGAGTATGAGACACACGCAAGAAGCAAGGTGACTCTGCTGTTTATTAGACAAAAACGGCAGGGATGGGTCAAGGATCGTACGCGTCCGACCTGACACACACACAATCGTGGGGCTCGCAGGCCCTTTTTACCTTAGTATGACGCGCTACTTGCGTCACCTTGGAAAGTTAGCAAAAAACCTATCGCCACTCTTAATTGGTTGCTCGAGTGATAGGGTTAATATAGCATACGTATAGAGAACAATATTAGTGGACAAGGGTTAGTCAGGTGATATATCTGGGTTGTCCCTACAATTAGATACATGAGAATTGTTACATGAAGACCCCTGATGATTGGTTAATGTTAATGGCGTCAGTGATAAGAGCCCCATGTTCTGATTGGTGCGCCCGCGAGCTTCCCAGTCTGGGACCATCGCTGTTCCCAGCTCTCGGTGTACCTGTCATTTGCAACAATGTTTCACTATGAGTACGTGCAGACAATGTGAGGACTTATTCGTAAGCTGGAAGGCCGACTACTCCCACTGTCGCAGATGTCCATTGAGCCTTTTAATTGTATCTGCCTTGTGTCTTGTAACGGGGGATCCAGACGCCTTCTTCCTCCTGGGCTTGGCATCCTGTCAGGTTCGGCTTGGTCACGTGATGTGGGACCGTGTTTGAGGCAGAATTCTGCACAATTAATATTGTTTTTCCACTGTGTGCCTGGTTTAATTTGCAGGTGTGACTTTAACGTTGGTGTGCGGCGTGCGAGGTTGCAACATCGTGCCCTTGATGGTCTGCTCTCGGAATGTGGGTTTGCAACATTGCGACCTTGGCTGTTTGCTTTCGCCGGGCTCATTCTACAGGATCAGCAACCTGACTCTTGTTCTTTTAACGTCCATGGAAGCTCTTGCGTGCGGCCTACTTAGGCCTGGTGTATAGGTGGAACCGTTTGGTGCACAGGCGCTTTAGGTTATAGTATCATATTGTCTTATGACCATTATCGTGTCTTCGTTATATTTCTCATTATGGCACCTGGTTTTAGGAGAAGCGTAAGCAAGCTTTTTAGATGAGTTCATGATGCGTCTTGCGTTTCTGCATTTTGAGAGCCTATGTGGAAAATAATAAAGATGCACGTCCGTGAGTATGTCTGTCGCCTAGGTCATAGCACTGAGTATATTCTTCGTGTAGATTGGTGCGGGAGTGTCCGGTGTGTATATTTGCACAGGTGTGCTGACCGTTGGCTAGGTCGTCATGGCATCTCTAACGACGTGTAGGTTTTAGTCTAGTTGATCCATGCCGCAGGTGTCGGCATGGACAGGGCGGGCTGCTGGGCAGGCAGATGGACACATCCGTATGTTCCTGTACCAGGGTATTTGGTCGTCTGGTAGATGGGCAAACTCTTCTCGTGGCGGGTGCCTGGGCCGTGACCCTTTAGGCCAGGCGCGAGAGGGGAAGGACGGGAGCCTGGTCTTCCATTCTCCCACTTCAGTCCCCACTCTGGTCGACTTGTTGACGACAAACATATACTTTTCGTTATCTCCTCTTACTCTCCATATCTTAGTTATTCCTCCTAAATGTCCATAGTGGTTAACATGATCTTCAAATGACCAATACATATATTCACAGGTTCCTCCAGGAGTACAGTATACCCATTTCCCTATGTAACTCCTGGGGTTTCTTGGGTTCTCGATCTTCACCGATGGTGGGTCCAGGTGGTTGGTGATTATCTGGTTGCGCAACTTCTCTCTCTCTTGTATGATTATGCCTGTGTGTTGGCCGTCATCTGCTGGCATCAAGGGGTGCATACCGACCATTTCAAGCAACTCGTCAGTGGTGCGTGCCTTCCGGGCCTTCCAAAATCTTATTATGATCAGTGTAGCTCCAGCCAAAATAGTACAACCAACTATAATTTTCAGTCCATCAGACAGCCAAGATGGCATCCATGACCATAATAGTGAAAACCAGCTCTCATCCTTTTTCACACCTTTGCTTTCATCCATCATTTTGGAGTGCATCTGGGCCAATTGTGAAACTGCTTCTGTCAGTGTACCATTGTCAGCATCGTTGGCAGGAATGAACGTGCAGCATGATTGTCCTATCTTTGCGCATACTCCTCCTTCCATGGCTGTGAGGAGGTCCAATACATATCTGTTCTGAAGTGCTACCATCCTTATAGCTCACAGCTCCTCTTTTATTGCGTTAAATCCATTTACTGTAGAATTGATGGTCATCATTAGTTCCCATCTAGTTATCTGGAGCCATTTTGCGTTTGCGTAAGCCTGCAGTCCCGGATGTATTATTGAGGAGAAGAACATTGCTGCTCTGCTGAATAGTCTGTGTTCTGGCGGAATTGAAGTGAGTGCCGTTTCCGACCTTCCCCATAGGTAATTTCCTGTCAGAGGTTCTCCTTGTCTTTTCCTTCTATTTAGGAAAGTATTATTGCCGTTGGTCCTGTTCCCTGGCTCCTCCTGAGGTGGTGCAGATCTCTTCTTCCTCTTGTCCCCTTCATCCATTTTGGGAAAGTTCGCCACATTCACATGCTTCTGGGGTACCACTAGTGATGGTACATTGACGTGCACCATCGTGCATACACCATTCCACAGAGGGGGCAGTGTGTGGTATGCCTTTTCTCCACAGGCCCAGTAATGGTCCATTATCACTGCTGTTCCTGCTCCCCCCTCAGGTAACTCCATCACGCTTGCACAGTTGGTGTTGTATCCTACGTCCACCTCTCCTTTATGTTGGTAGCATACCTTAGGCGCAGTCAGCGGCAGTATTGTTATTGGGTCTTCATCCGTCTCTATCCACGTGAGCATGGGCACGTACTTGATCCAAGTCGTCCAACATCTGTGGTTGTGTGCATCGATAGTTGAAATAGTTTCTTTTGTTACCATGTTGCTGCCAATCACTCCTATCTCCCATTTGTTGTCCAGGTACACCTTCCCCGTTATCGTCACCAGTGGCCTCTCCCAGCATCTTGGTTTACCAGGAACTTCAGTGGCGTACCAATCACATGGTAAATACTGCAGTGTTACTTTCTTTGTTTCCCCTTTTTCAGGACCACTTGTTATGTATCTGAATGCTTCAGCATGTAAACTGCTCTTGTGGTAACTCAAATAGGTCTTGAGGAAGTTGTTTTCGTATGGGTATGAGTCTCGTGTTTTCCACACCATATGCACCACTGTCCCTTGAAATCTTCCTTTCGTTTGGAACAGTGCCAAGTATATTATGCATTGTGCTGTCTTTACATCTATTTCTGTGGCAACGAATGTTCGAGAAGCGCTCATGGCGTATGGTATTAATGAGCAAACATAGCAGCTGTCCTCTATTGTCTGCTTACCGATGCGGGTCATGTGTTGGTACCATATGTTGTTTGAGACGTGTGCTGAATCTTGTATATAATTGTCAATACCTTTATTATCTGAGTATATGCTGCGTTGAACTCTATTTTGCTTGTGTGCAATTTTACTAGTATCACCTGACGTAACACCTGTTGCAGCTGGGGATGGGGTGGATTAGGTTTGGGTACAGCAATAATATTGATAGCATAGCTGTACTGCCATACAGAGGCAGCCAAGAACCCGGTGATCATCAAAATCCCTATTATTTTTATTACACATGCTAATTTCACCGGCATTTTGCTCTTACCTTACTGCAGTCCGGCAGCGTATTCTTGCAACGTTAAAGTTGCCCGCCTGAAAATTCTCAATATGCTGGTTATTAAATGTTAGTTGTTGTTTTTTAAGCTCTCCCTATCAAATAGTCATTCAGTGCCCAGGCGAAGAGCTGTTCCCACGCTAATCTAAGCGATCTATCTCTTAGTACAGGCAAGTATGGGTGTAGGTGGGGCATTGAGTATTCTATGGCCAAGAGGAATGCTGTGTAGTAGACACGTACGCTTCTCCTTTTCAGGTACGTTGGCCTTTTTATTTCATATACAAATTGGTGTGACAATTCTTCTGGGTAGTTATCGTCTGAGGGTACCATCTACTCCTGGGCAGTGAATTTGTTAGTTATTTATTTTCTTAGCAGTACAATAATACGCAGTTCCTGCATGTGCGAGAGAAAAGAAAAGAGAGCATTCACGTGTTTACATGTGTACGTGTGCAAGACAATGTCCTTCAGTTCAGTTATTACTGCAGTGGGGGTAGTGGTCAGTGGGCAGGAGGTTTGGGGCTCAATCTGGCGGAAGTATCTTTACTCTTTGAGCGTGTGACCATGGGGTGGGCAGTATGGGGATCACCCCTTTCTTCTTCAGTTATTGTCTCTGGGGAATCTGGGGAGTGACAGGGTATGGGAACACTTAGGCCGTTAGCTGTGGTAGAACTCTCTTCCTCCGTTGGTGATGTTGTTGTTGTTCTCCCAATGGACCTGTCGGTGGCGCTGGGGCGGGTCTGGAGTTTGTAGATCTTTACATCGTGTAGGTGGTTCCAGGCACGCTTGTCCTGTAGCTTTACTGCTCTCGTTGATACCTCCTCTACCAGATGAGGGCCAGTGAATCGTGGACTATTCCACTTCCTGTTGAAATTGCGAAGTAGTAGGTGGTCACCTTTAGCAATTTTACACAGTCTTTCCTTTTCCAATTCTTTATCCGCGTCTTCTTGTTGATTGCTGTTAGACCCGCCCCGTGTGCGCTCGAGTTGTTGAGACACAAACACTACACTAGTAATCAAAGAAGACACATATTGGTACATTTCATCACCAAGAACACTCGCTGTACTCTCGTGGTCGGTAAATGCTCTTGATGTTGGCGTTAGGGGAAGGCGCATTTGACGTCCGGTAACCACCTCGTGAGGGGTGAGGTGGTCGTCGGACCCTGGTCTATTCCTTAGCTCAAATAGGGCTAATGGAAGGCAATATAACCAACTCTTCTTTGTTGTTTGCTGTATCTTTGCAATTGCCTCCTTTAATAGGCCATTCAGGCGTTCACATACACCGTTGGCCTGTGGGTGGTATGCACATGCAAATTTATGCTCGATGTTCAGCAAGGATGTGATGTGCTGGAACATTTCGTTTGCGAAATGTGGGCCATTGTCTGACCTTAACACCTCGCACACTCCCCACCTGGGGAAGACCTCCCTCACTAGGAATTTAGCTGCTCTAACTGCATCTGGGTGTGAACAGGGCCCTGCTTCAATCCACCTCGAGAATGGGCATACTACTACAATCATATACCTATTTCCTTGACATATGTTGATCATATCAACATAGTCAATATGGAGATGCCGGAAGGGTCCCTCTGGCCGGGCTATAGTACCTCTTATCACCTTTAGAGTATGGCCGGCCGTAAACTGTTGACATGTGAGACAATTGCTGATAAAATTTGACACATGAGAATTTAACTCGGGGCAGAACCAGTCTTGCCTAATTCGTGCTGCAATTACTTCCTTGCCTGTGTGGGCTGGATGATGTAGTTGGCTCAGGGCGGTGTTCAGAAGTGCCAATGGTATTACAACCTTTCCACTGCCACCCTGGCGCCATAGTGCGTCGGTAGGTGACATTGTGCATCCTCTTTTTACCCATATTTCTTTTTCGGCCATTGGTGCAGCCGCTTGTAGCTCCATAATCTGTGTGGCTGGGAGATGGGTGTACCCTTCTCTTATCAACATCTCCTTAGCCATTCCCCTCCCTCTCCCTCTCTGTGACTCTGGGGGGTTCCATATCTCACCAAAGTATGCAGCATACTTCGCATGTGCGTCTGCTGCTGCATTCCCCTTTGAGACGTGGTCTTCACCATTGGTGTGTGCGGTGCATTTTACTAAAGCTAATTCTTGGGGGTCATTTATTACTTCAATTAGTTCAGCCAATAAGAGGGCATGTTGCACTGGAGTGCCATCAGCTCTCCTAAACCCTCTTCTTCTCCATTTCGACAGCCCTGAGTGGACAGTGGATGTAACATATGCGCTGTCGGAGTATATAGTCACTCGTTTGTCAAAGCTTTCCTTCAACGCCAAGATCAGTGCAACTAATTCCGCTGCTTGAGCGGAGTAATGCTGTGGTAATTGTACACATTTAATTGCCACACACACTGGTACCTCCATCATTTTTACCACTGCTGCCCCAGTCCTCCTTATACCATCCCTTTGATCGATAGTTGATGACCCATCAATAAACAGGAGCTCACCTCCCTCTAGTGCGTTTTCTTCAACCTTTCTAGTACATGAGTACATTTCAGTTATTTGCGTACAGTCGTGGGCATAATCTCCCTCCTCAATTACTTCTGCTAGGAACCTTGCAGGGTTGACCGTGCTACATCTAACAATTGATAGTTCAGCTCTGGATAAAATGATCTCATAACCTGATGCTCTTTGCGTGGTTAGGGTGGACTTAGGTTTATTCAATATCGCAAATAGTGCATGTTCCACAAACAGTGTAGTTGGGCACCCCATGGTGATTGCTGACGCTTTCTCTACCGCAAAAGCAGCTGCGGCGAGACCTTGTTTGCAAGGGAAGTGACCTAACATCACAGGATCTAAGTGGCCGCTGTAAAATGCTACTGGTTTGTGGCCCATGCTTGTTTTTTGAGCCAACACTGCTTTCATTACTGCTGAGTCGCAATGTGAAAATATAAAAAATTGTCGCTCATAGTCTGGGGATGCCAGTACCGGAGCAGTTGATATCGCATCTTTTAGTTCATCAAAAGCCTCTTTCATTTCCATCGTCCACCCCAGCTTTTTCTCCCCTTTATTAGCTTCCCTTAACGCCTCAAGCAGGGGTCCTATGTACGAACTGTAATCAAATACCCATGCTCTACAGTAGTTGCACAGCCCCAGGAACTGCTGCAGTTCCCTCACTGTTTGTGGCATTGGGGTGTTTGAAATGGCCTGTGCTCTTTGTGGTGCAATCTTTCTTCCATGTTGGGATATAAGCTGACCAATGTAAAGTACCTGTTCTTGACAGTACTGTATCTTTTCCATGTCTACCTTGTAACCTTTTTCAGCCAATATTGTCAACATCTTTAAGGAATCCTCTCTGCATGTTCTTTCGTTTGTACTGCAAATTATTATGTCATCCACATACTGCAACACTGTGCTTTCCACTTCAATGTTACCCAAATCCATCTGTATTACTCTATTGAAAATTGAGGGTGATTCGCAATACCCTTGTGGCAATCTGGTGTGCTTCCACTTTGTGTTTCTGTAAGTGAAGCTCGTCAGATCTTGTGAGTCTGGGTGCAATGGTATTGAGAAAAAAGCATTTTTAAGGTCGATCACTGTAAATCGTGATGCTTCTGCTGGAATGCCACACAATATTGTGGCCGGGTTTGCTGCAACGGGATATTCTGCTTCTACTATGTTGTTCAAGGGCCTGAGATCCTGTATGAAGCGCCAAGACCCCCCTTTAGCCTTGCGCACTGGGTACACAGCCGTGTTACATGGTGATTCTGAGGGGACCAATATGCCATTATTTATAAGGGCCGTTATGGTTTCATATATGCCCTCATCTGCCTCTTTTGATAGTGGGTACTGTTTCACTCTGGGGAGTATTGCGCCTTTTTTCAATTTTATCCTTACTCCCCCTATACTTTTTATGCACCCCACGTCATAGGGGCTAGTAGTCCACAATGATTTGGGTACCTTTGACATATCCTCCTTAAAGAAGGGGACTGGGGTGCATGCGGGTGCCTCAAGTGCCATTGCAATTTTCTGTGCCACTTGTTTGTAAGCCACTCTTAGCCATATTTCCACACTCATCATAAACACCATTTCACCTTCCTCCTTTTCTTCTGAGAACAGCTCCTCATCTGACACCTGGGTGAGTCTACATCCTTCTGCTAATGCTATCACTGCCCTCCATGCTCTTCCTTCTCTGTCTTGGGCATGTACAGCAATGTAATCAGCTGTTGCAATAATGCTCTCAATGTCCATTAGAACCACCTTTCCTTCTGGTTCATTAACAGGTGTTTCTGGTCTGAACAGATAGGCTGCTGGCCTCCTCCATATTTTCCCTTCTATCCCTGGCACCCATGCAAATGCCATATCTGTTCCATACTGGAATAGTTCGCCATCTACTGGCTCCGCCCTAATCGCTGTCTGTCCGCAGTATGCTTGCATAATCTGTCGTGCTGTGAGCATGTTAATCCCTGGAGTAGAGCAAATTATGCCGTCCTCAGTAAAGGAGATCGTCATATTCAACCTGTTCATTATGTCTCTCCCCAGTATATTTACTGGTGAGGCACTATAATATAGAAGTGGAACTGACAAGTCATAATCTCCAATAGATAAGGGAACGTTATCAGTAAAGGGAACCAACCCTCTAGCCCCAGAGAATCCTTGGGTGTTCATGGCTTCGCCTGACATCTTAAATTTACCTTCCCTTATGCAAGACCGGGTCGCCCCGGTGTCAACAAGGAATGATAATTTTTTGTCACCTATCGTTACCTCTATGCGTGGTTCCTCCGCACTATTAGGTGTTACTGACAGGATGGGACACACCAAGGCCGTCTGTGGGCTGTCCTATTGAGGGTACAACGATTGGCCATTTCCTGTGTAAGGGTTGTGTCCCAAGACCGTCACCCTACCCAGTTGTGTTTGTTGTGCTTGGGGTTGTTGTGTCATCGCTACCTGTTGTTGTGGCAGTGAATATGTCTGTGGCTGTTGTTGTGTTATTTGTTGTTGTTGTTCACTTCCCTGTTGCAACGTCTGCTGTTGCTGTAGGCCCTGCTGTTCCTGTGAGGGCCTTGGTTGTCCCTGTTCACTCCATGATGGTGTTCCTGGTCTAACTCTACACGTGCGTGACATGTGCCCTAATAGTCCACAACTCCAACACACCGGTGGTTCCCTATTCTGCCATGGGAAGCTCCCTGTGTTGTCCTGGTATACTGGTTGTCCTGTGGGGTAGGAATTTCTAAGTCCTCCCACCTGCTGTTGGGTGTTATATCCGTATCCTCTCCCTCTCATAATTCCTCCTCTCCCCCTGTTATAATTATAATACCCAGCTCCTCGCATTGGGTGTCCTCCTCCCATGTTGGTCGTGTATGGTTGGAGTGGCGGCGCCTGTTGTGTTATAGTCTGTGAAGGTGGTATTTGGGAGGAATCTTGTGCAGCCACTACTTGTGTGGGGCTTTGGGTCATTGTTGTAGGCGTAGTTATTAGTGCCCCTTCCATTGTGTATTTAGTAAGCTTTTTCTGTACTAGTTTAGCCTCTTCCGTTTTCCTGTCCTCTTCCTTTTGTTTCATTTTTCCTTGCCAGTCCTGCAATGATGCACTATAGTCAGTTGTATTTCTGGCCATGGGTTTGCTTCCATCCCCACTACTTTCTTTAGTTGTTTCTGAACTCCTTCTGGGAGCCCTTGTACTAGTATATGGTAAAATATTGCTGGTGTTTTATCCCATTGTTCTCTAGTTTCCATGCGCCACTTCTCTTGGATTTCCTGGATATAATCAACAGGATCTTCGTTCTCACGCATCTTGCGGGAGGTAATTGCACCTATGTCTGATGTGTCTGGGTACTGTACCCTCAGTGCCTGCCATAGTGCATGTCTGCAGTTTGCGAATGGTGCCCCATCATGCGATGTGTTTGTTATTGTTACCCCATGGAATCCCGCTCTCTTCCAAATGTCGTCCGCTCTATCCCCTAATATTGATATTAAAAGGCCCTTTACATCTCCTACTGCCAGTTTCTGTCCTGCGGTGTGTTTTTCCATTTCATATATCCACTTACCCGCACCTCCACTTAATGATGGGAGCCTGCATTTTATATTTTCTTTATCTGTATGCTTCCAAGGGACATACTGTGGTCTAACCCCTCCTCTCTCCAAAAGTGGCATTAAGTTATGTCTCGTTTTACCCTTTGTGTTCCATAATATCGAGTCCTCACACCCTTCCTCCTCTTCCCTTTCTTCTACATCTTCAATTTCGTCCGTATTTCCCCTGCTCGTAACTCTTTCTTCTCCATCTTTTCCCCTTCTTCCATCATTTCCTGTATTTAATGTGGGCATGTGTATTCGTCTTTCCTGCCTGCGACTAGGGAGGTCTCTAAGCCGACATGCATAGGGTGTCAGTTCGTCTGTGAAGGGCGCGAGTTTTATTTTGCGTAACAAGCGTGAGGTGGTTGAGCATGTAGGGTGCGATGGGGGAGGGCGTGATGGGGATGGGGATGGTGCGGCCTCATGTGTCTGTCTTTCTGCTATTCCTTGCTCTCCCTCCTCACTTCTCTCCAGCTCATCCTTTCTCCTACTGATCCATGGTGAGTCTGTGTTGGTCCGGGTGAGGTATAGTTTATCTAAGCTTTCCCTTTCACTGTTTCTTCCTTCCTTCTCCACTCCTTCTTCTTCCTCACTACAAAAGTCAGTCATAAACGGCACCCCCCACTCGGTCTTTTTCCCCTTGATTGTTACTGTTTGTAAGTCTATTAGGTCCAGTTCTCCTTTTTCTCCTTTATCAACCGCTCCCCCTTGTGCTGATGTTGTTGCTACTTCTGTGTTTCTATATACATCCCCCCATACTTCACTCTCCCTTCTCCTATCTTCTCTTTCTCCTTCATTTCTCTCCTCCATCTCCCTACTATTTTCCTCCCTTTTCCTTTTTAATTCCTCCATCACTTCACTGCTCATCTGTTCCAATATTCTTTCATCCTCTTTCTTCCTTTCCCATTTCACCCTTTCCCTTTCTACTATACTCTCTATCACCCTCCCTTCTTCGTATTTCTTATTCGTTTCTGATAGTAATCTCCTCTTCCACATTGCCATTTCTTTTTCTTTTTCTTCTTCTTCCCTTTTCTTTTCTCGCAGCACTACTCTTGATACCCTTTCTGCTGCTGCTTTTACCCTTTCAGCTTCTCTCCTTTGCTCCTCATTTCGTTCCCTTATTTTTTCCAATTCGTTCTTACCTTCTTTCCTTTTCCTCGCTCTCTCTCTCTCCTCCCTCTCGAGCTGCTTGATCAATTCATTCTGCTCATCCCTTAGCTTTGCTAGTCGTTCCTCCAAAATCTCTTCCTTTTGTCGTAACAGCTCTTCCCCCCTCATTTCACTCTCCCTGATATTATCCTCGTCTGTTTTCTTTACTACCTCCTTCTCTTCTCCTGTTAATGAACCTCGTAATTTTAATAATATCTGTGCAGCTACCCACTCATCATTTCCTATTTCCACAGTTTGTTCTTCTCCAGTCCTCCCCTCCCCTGCTGGCATCTTCCTATGAGCCACATATGGTGGAGGGCTGTATGCCGGGTTCGAGTATCCCTCAGCCGCCCTTAACTGTCCTCTTTCTATTTCTCCTAATTCTCTTAAAGGGTACAACCCCCCTCCCTCTGTTTTCACTCCCTTTGCTGGGGGTATATCGTTGCTCGGTTCCTTTTTTATGTCATCTGATGTATTACTCTTTTCTCCTCCCTCTCCTCCGTTCCCCGTGTTCTTTGGGTCTGCACTCCCCTTTTTCCCATCCTCTCCTTCCTCCTTAATCTCTTTTTCTTCCGGTATTTCCCCCATAGTGAACATTCCATTTGGTCCTGGTCGGGACCCTTGGAACATCCTCCATAAGTTAAACACCTCCACGTGGTTTGCCAACTTCTTCCCTTTATATGTATTGTGCAGATGGTTTAATAGTGAATGTTGGGCATATGGATCGAAGCTACCATTAGGCGGCCACGGTGTTAGCATTTTGTTATCCGTCCCCTGGGTCCATTCTATGCTATACTTAATCAGTTTCTCCCTGTGGGGTGGCAGTGTTCTACATATGTGTTGTAGTGGGGTAGTGAGTGTGTTCCCCCACCCTCCCGATCTTGTCCCGTATGACATAGTAGCGCTCCACTTGTTACCCTTCCCCTGTCTGGTAGTGGTTATCTCACTAGCAGTGTACAATATACAACCTTATATCGTTACCTGGCCCCGTAAGTTTGGGGACTTACGATAGTCCGCTAAGGAAAATTATAAAAAATATAGTATTTTACATTTGTATATTTTCTTCTGTCTTTCTTTCTTTATACAACACCCTTACGGCCCCCTGCGGCCGAGGCGCACGTAGCCCCCTGCGGCTGCGTACCCCTTATGACGTTCTTATACAGTCGTCCTATTTTCACGTGCTCCTCCCCCTTCTACACTTGCCGTGGCCGGCGTTCTCCGTGCGCAGCCACGTCCCCCGTTTCCCCTTTCCCCGATCAACTCATTTACCGTTTATCTCCGTTTCCACTCCCTTACCACAGTTCTCTTCCCCACCACTCTTAAAACGAAGATGCCTTGTGCTCGCGATATCCTATGAAAGCCCTACTGGTGACGTCACCGATCTCTTCGAGCTACTGGTAAGTTCTTCATATATTCTTTAAGTTCAAAATACACTTGCAATCTACCCCCGTTAACCTTACAGCTGTCTTCCTGTCACTCCTGGAACAAGGTAATCAAATCAATAATATAATTGGACTGCGCACACTGCGTCGCCTCGCGTGTGATACGCCCCTCGACAGGAGGGCTTAACCAGCCAACTATCTTCCGTATTGGGCAACTAACTAGCTACCGCCTACAGGGAAACGTCATCTACCTATCGAGTTTCTTGCTCGAACAATAGGGATCCTCATCTACTCATTGATCAATAAATGCCAAATCGTAGGAAACCACACACACCCACCTTTACACGTAGTCGCGACCTAGGCCAATCAGTGTCTACGAGCGGCCGCACGTGATGTTTTCGTGCTCCGCCCCCCTCTTTCGCGTACCGTAGCCGACTGCTCTCGCACTTGTTCGGCTACCATTCATTCCATTTCCAACACTAAATTGTCAAACCTTTGCCGCGCACCTGTGCAACACCTCCCCCCTCCCGTATTTAATTCCTCCCCCCTCCCTCACAATTTCACATTGCTTGTTGTGCGTGGCATGCTCACCAAGTTCTCTTGATGCGGGGCCGCTCGACTGCGTGCACCCCTCCAAGCGGCTCGTCACCTCCCCTCGTCTGGACCACGTCTGGACACTCGCCAACCGCGGGCGGGATACTTCTCAACCGGCTCCCGAGGGCCAATATCCGGATTGCGCTGTCCGGTCTTCTCGCAGCTCCGCGATGGTCCTGTAGTCCTCAGAAGGTGGCAACGGCAGAGGGGGCCGCGCCGCCGGGCCTCCTCGCAACGGGAGTGCCTGGAAAAAGTAAAAATAAAAAAGCGGATCTTGAACAGATCTCAGCAGTGCCTCCAACTTGTCGGGGGGGGGGAATTCTGCCGGGGTCGGCCGGGCCGTCCGCAGACCTCCGGGCAGGGAGGCCCCAACTCCTCCCGTATATCCCAAAAGAGATAGAGTATGAGACACACGCAAGAAGCAAGGTGACTCTGCTGTTTATTAGACAAAAACGGCAGGGATGGGTCAAGGATCGTACGCATTCGACCTGACACACACACAATCGTGGGGCTCGCAGGCCCTTTTTACCTTAGTATGACGCGCTACTTGCGTCACCTTGGAAAGTTAGCAAGAAACCTATCGCCACTCTTAATTGGTTGCTCGAGTGGTAGGGTTAGTATAGCATACGTATAGAGAACAATATTAGTGGACAAGGGTTAGTCAGGTGATATATCTGGGTTGTCCCTACAATTAGATACATGAGAATTGTTGCATGAAGACGCCTGATAATTGGTTAATGTTAATGGCGTCAGTGATAAGAGCCCCATTTTCTGATTGGTGCGCCCGCGAGCTTCCCAGTCTGGGACCATCGCTGTTCCCAGCTCTCGGTGTACCTGTCATTTGCAACAATGTTTCACTATGAGTACGTGCAGACAATGTGAGGACTTATTCGTAAGCTGGAAGGCCGACTACTCCCACTGTCGCAGATGTCCATTGAGCCTTTTAATTGTATCTGCCTTGTGTCTTGTAACGGGGGATCCAGACGCCTTCTTCCTCCTGGGCTTGGCATCCTGTCAGGTTCGGCTTGGTCACGTGATGTGGGACCGTGTTTGAGGCAGAATTCTGCACAATTAATATTGTTTTTCCACTGTGTGCCTGGTTTAATTTGCAGGTGTGACTTTAACGTTGGTGTGCGGCGTGCGAGGTTGCAACATCGTGCCCTTGATGGTCTGCTCTCGGAATGTGGGTTTGCAACATTGCGACCTTGGCTGTTTGCTTTCGCCGGGCTCATTCTGCAGGATCAGCAACCTGACTCTTGTTCTTTTAACGTCCATGGAAGCTCTTGCGTGCGGCCTACTTAGGCCTGGTGTATAGGTGGAACCGTTTGGTGCACAGGCGCTTTAGGTTATAGTATTATATTGTCTTATGACCAGTATCGTGTCTTCGTTATATTTCTCATTATGGCACCTGGTTTTAGGAGAAGCGTAAGCAAGCTTTTTAGATGAGTTCATGATGCGTCTTGCGTTTCTGCATTTTGAGAGCCTATGTGGAAAATAATAAAGATGCACGTCCGTGAGTATGTCTGTCGCCTAGGTCATAGCACTGAGTATATTCTTCATGTAGATTGGTGCGGGAGTGTCCCGTGTGTATATTTGCACAGGTGTGCTGACCGTTGGCTAGGTCGTCATGGCATCTCTAACGACGTGTAGGTTTTAGTCTAGTTGATCCGTGCCGCAGGTGTCGGCATGGACAGGGCGGGCTGCTGGGCAGGCAGATGGACACATCCGTATGTTCCTGTACCAGGGTATTTGGTCGTCTGGTAGATGGGCAAACTCTTCTCGTGGCGGGTGCCTGGGCCGTGACCCTTTAGGCCAGGCGCGAGAGGGGAAGGACGGGAGCCTGGTCTTCCATTCTCCCACTTCAGGACACTCGATGTGACACCCATAAGTCGGCTGCAATGGCCAGCTTCTTAGGATCTATCTCCTTCGAATCGGCCAAATGCTGCTTAAGCTCCGGGGAAGAAGATGCAAAAATGTGTTCCAGCATGACAAGATTTATCATGCCTTCGAAGGTAGAAACCTTATAACCTTCGACCCAGCCAGTTAAGTTTTTCAAGGACTCAGTGACATAAGATACCCAAGTACCACCTTCCTTTTTCTTATACTCTCTGAAACGTTTCAAATATTGGGCCGGAGTCTTCCCAAACTTTAAAATGAGAGTTTGCTTTAACATTGCGAAATCAGCTCGCTCAGCCTTCGACATTTCCATAATGGCACTACAGCCAGAATGGGGCAGTCTGCTGAGTAACCAGGCAATCTTATCAGCATTGTCAACTTGTTGAACTTCGCATGCATACTCAAACGCATTCAGCCAGTCCATAATGTCATTCCTTTCCTCATACACACTGAGCAGATCTTTCGGAAACCGTGGATGAGAGGAGGCCCCAGACCCATGTACAGGACCCTTGGACCCATTTGCAACCTGAAGCTTGGCCAGTTCCAACTGGTGATCCCTGTCTTTTTGTTTTTCTGCCTGTTCGATTTTTAGTTTGGCTATGCTGAATTCAAGCTCCTGCTGCCTAAACCGCAGCTCTTGCTTCTTGAATTCAAGCATAGCCTCCCCATCAGCACTGGCAGAGGAAACATTAGACATCTCGTCCTCCCTGTCCTCGTGGTCGCGATGGATCAGTGCAGCGGCAGAATCGTCGGTTCTACCAGTGAGAGCAGCCCCACCACCTTCCGCACTGTCCTCAGAAGTTATAGTGTCAAGCTGCGCTTCTTGCCACACCATGATTCTTTGGATCATTTACAATTTCGTGCCTTGAGAGGAAACACCTCTCTCCGCACACATCTTTTTCAATGTTTCTGATTTGGAAGCATTTAAAGTTAACAAGGTATTTGTTTCCATACTGTTAGATAGGACTATGGCCTTTTTAAAGTTATACTACAACAATTCACTACGTGTCCTGGTTGGAATAACCTGAAATGCCTTAGTTCGTGCGCAACACTGGATACCTTCAGTCGTATCCCACCGCTGTACACCAATTTGTTAAGACGGATTTCTGAATTCTGTCCTGGTGGCGCAGAAGTTCAGAAGGCCAACCTAATTACTTGGAACAGGGTAACCTCTGGACGAGCCAGACCAATCAAGGTAGCGATCGCGGCGGTCAAGACTAGGTCTCAAGAGGGGTGAGGGTGACTGAAAGCCCGCAATGAGCACACAAAGCAAGATCACTTACAAACTACTCCAAACAGTTGTTATATTAAAAATATATACACATTTATTTCAAGGCCTTTAAAACAATGACAGTAGCGAGAAAATCACAATATAACGATAGTAAACCAACACATACCATATCAACACAATATATATACAAATACAACAAGTCTCAAGCGTTATATGCACGAAATGTGTAGTCCACCTAAAAGGGAGGGAAAACAGGCAGTGCGCAATAATGCTTAGACCCAGTTCGCCTTCAGAGGCACCTAACTAGATGGAAGTCCGAGCCCTGCGAAGAGTGGAGCCTTGTGCTCAAAAGTACCTGCACGCGCTGGTGCCAACGGGCAAAAGGAGAAGCTCTTTGAGGGAAATCAGGCAGTTCAGTTTAGTGCACAAAAGAAGAAGAACAAGTTCCGCGACTCAAGCGCAGCCTCCACAGTGGGCAGAAGCAGAGCGCGAGTACGGAAAAGGGTGCTGTTTGACACAGCGGGGAAAAGCAATGGGCTCCTGCAGGAGGGCGACCAGATCCTAGCTATGCTACTCACCGTTCCCCGATGCAAGCAGACCCAGGCTTCTCCGAGTCAGTTTCAGCAGCTGGCAGGTTCAGAAGAGCAGGGAACGCCTCGTCGTCGTGTTGAGTAAAAAGACGTCCCAATCGAAGAAACCGGCACAGTTTGTTACCACAGCAGGGCAACGGAGCGGCCGTGTGTATCTGAGCCAAATGTACACTACTCACTTCAGACCTGGGAACGCCAAGTGTACGAAGCGTGTGAGAGTGACAAGGACTCGAAATACTACACAACCTGGCGGCGGTTACAGAGCAAGACTCCCGTGTAAGCTGGTCAGTCAGCTGGATGGCCCAGAGACGCTTCCGAAGGCTTACTGGCAGGAGATGGTGAAGATGCCGAGAATAGCTGTTCCCGCTATTCCAAGGGTCGAAGTACCAGTACAGGCCTTCTGGTTCGATCAAAGGTGAAAAGGCTAGAGACCCAAGAGAGCTGTAACTTAGCTTACAGTGCCCTCTTGTGTCATGTTGCACGAAAGCCGCAACATGATAAAAGAAACTACGGGAAACATCGTTCCCCGGTACTGACAGTCTTAAGGGCATGTCAGTTTCCCCGTAAGAAAGGAGCGAAAGCCCAGAGGAGTGCGGCAGAAGGCTGCACTTCTCTGGCAAAGTCAAGAACAAGGTGAAAAACAACAGCAAATGTTTAGGGGTTGCCACATGGAAGGAAAATTACCTACAATTACGAAATCTTTCCTAACACCTGTCACTAGCAAAATCATGACAAGATGCAAAGCTAAGGGTGTATGGTGTCTCAATGTATAGCTCTGAGATCTGCAAATATCTGATTAGCCAATTAAATGGAAAAGGCAGGAAATAAGATTGTGCAGGTATCCACTACTAAAGATATGGTCGGCAAATCTGAGCTACTACAAGTAGTCAGAGAAAAAAGGTCCTTTATATTTGTCTCCAGAGAGCTGTGTACAGGTGCCATCACCTCTTTAACAATGCATTCAAAAACCATTTTAATGCAGCTTCACAGATGCCGATATAAATAAGATCAACACATATCTCAAGGAAGCAACGAAATACTTGGTTGTGAAATACTTACATGGCAACTGAAATTAATACTTTTTTGTTGACCTCAGAAGAATTAAAGTTTGAGTAAACCTGGCCAGGATTCAAACCTGTGCAGATCATACATAGATTCCAGCAGTGAACACTAAACCCTCTGAGCTATTTTACCAGCAAATTATCCTTCAATGTGACATGATATGATAGTTTATTTATATAGCGCCTATAGACAATGTGTTTCAAAGCGCTTCAAGGAAAGGGAGGGAACAAAGGAAAATCCAATGACTTTCTTACAGGCCATGAACAGTAAGGATGTGAAATTAACTATCGTACTCGGCCTGACGGCATTTCAGATAGTGCAAGAGCTAAGACATATATAAGGAAGGAAGGGGGGAGTGGTAAGGAAACGGAAACAGACAGGCGACTGCAATACTAGGCCTGACGACATTCCTGGTAGAGCTGGAGAAAACAAAAGGTGAGGGAGAGGGGTGCAGAAAGGTAGGGGAAGAACAAAACAAGCGACTATCGTACTAGGCCTGAAAATATGCTTTGCAAAGTAGAACATGCGGTAATGCATTGGATCTGGGTCCATTTCTTATTCATATAACACTTAATACAGTGCTTAGAAGCAGGAGGAATATGTCATGGGCCACTACTAGACATGACAATAGTATGGTTATATTATTTTTAATAAAAGCACTTGAAGGACAGCAGATGCTAGTGGGCAAGTATCCTAATATATGTTTCTTTTTAACTGCACAGTTGATTTAAACAGTATACTTGTCACAGCTCAGCAAGGTAAAAACCCAACTCAGACATGTGCCAACCTGGAATTTCAAAGTTCACATTTCAGCAGGGCTATATCAGCCCTTCATCCTTCTGAGGTTAATAAATTAAGTACTATTACATTTTGTGGTAACACCAACTATGTTTAGAGCAGCAGGGTCCCACATAAAGCACTATACATAAAAATGTTAAAATAAATATTATACCTGGATACAGGAACATTTAGGCCACAGGGATATCAAAATGTGAAGTATGTTTGCACAAAATGAGTAATGTAAGGCTTTACATAAGTAGTAAAGGTAGAGCTCCAAAACTTTTGCTCTCCCAACCCTTTCATTTGTGTTGTACAAACTAATTCCCCCCTGGGTAGAATGGGATTGATCCTCCAGGAGCCCTCTTCTTAAACTCTGTTTGCACTAAATGACAGGCATCAGAAACATAAACCAATCAATTTGACTCTCAATAAGGTCTGGATCTTGGAATCCAGTCTGACTGGCATTCAGAGAAAAACGCTGCACTCCAGTTGTACCTTTGTGAATATAGCAAATAAGCCAAGGCCAAAAACACATATGAAATTTGGAATGCTTCTTGCAGGGATGGTGGAAATGCCATACTGAAGCTCACATTAGCAGTGATGTGCACAGAGTTCATGTGACTAGATGGTACATGTAGACTCATGGTTCATGACCCTCCATACTGGTGGAAGGTGACATATGTTGGGCGACTGTGACATGATCTTTGCAAGATTTTCAGTGTGTTTATTCTCGAGATTTACCTTAGAAATCGCTTTGATTGTAAGTGCAATTGATCAACAGAAAGATTTTAGTTTAGCCCAGCAGCATCCAGAAGCTCATCATCATAGCTATGCCCTCCACACAAACTCAATGGGATAGTATTCAAGTTTCCTATTGGTGGTGCCGCTGCTGACAGTGCAAAAAAATTGCAAGAGGGCCTCACAAAAACCTGTGACAGCCCTGTTCAGCAGAACGTTTGGTATAATGAAACCTTATGTGGGAGCACGAGTCTTACATGTGCAAAGAATACAGCATAGAAATGCAGAATTGTGAAGTGTGCAATAGGTGTACATTTTGAGACCAGAAAGCATAAATAAAAATTTCCCCTGGAGATTGAACCCGGGGCCTCATACATGCGCTCTACCACTGAGCTACATCCCCTAGATACATAACAATCAATGACTATAGAACTGATATACGGTTCCAAGGTATTGTACATCAGTGTGATTGGTGTATACTTTTGTGATTAGGTCATGGAGCACTCTGTATAATCCATTTAGGATATAAAAAAAATTGCTTAGAGGCTGGGACTTCTCACAGTACAATACATCAATCTCCTACAACGAACGTTCTTATTATTGTACCAGTTAGGATCGCCTGTCTGAATCTCACTTCAGTCAGTCCAGTCCTTAAATGCACAGGGCTGCGTGATGATGGTGGACCAGGTAGCCACGCCGTACCGTGTTTTATTCCAGGAGAAGGTGCGTGAATGCGGACTAATAATGAAAGTTCTTCACCTCAGAGCTGTGTCTTCAGCATTTCAAAGCCCAGAGTCAGCGCAGAAAACAGTTTTTTTCTGTGTACGAATAAATCAGGCTCGGCAGTAAGACACATTTTGACAGGGTTAATAATTATCTCAAAAATGAAAATTGACATTAGCTTTCAAAGAATACGAATACAAAATAACGTGTGTGATTTGTATTTCCAGGATCAAGCCTGGGTTATCGATAGCGCCAGCTGTTTTGTACACCTGCGTTTGTTACGGACAGAGTTCCATTGAGTAGAAATAATACACCCCATTCTAAGATGGCGGCCAGGTTCGAATGCGGATACTTATCCCTCTTCGGGTTCTCTCACTACCCGACCATCACTTCCCCTAGTCACAATTCACGGCAATTTATTTACATCCGTGTCTATCTCTACAAGCTTTTGACGATGCTTCGATCTCTTATGGCCCATAAAAGATCTCGTATGGCTCACCCTGCCACCCGCAGTAGCTCAAGCTCATGCCACAATACTGCGCAGACCGGGCAGGGGTTGGAAGTACAATTACTCCCATGAGTTTGAATATCATCCATGTTTAAAATGTAGTAAAAAAGAAAAAAGTACAAAATGTCCTTCGAGCCGGATTTGAACCAGCGACCTAAGGATATCTGGATTCCCACTACAGTCCTCCGCTCTACCAACTGAGCTATCGAAGGCCCTAGGGCTCAAGATATCCTCACAGAATGCTCTCAGTCAGCGATCATTATTTATTCTGTAGCAAATGTTGTATATCATGAACCCATTCAGCACTAAGCAAGGTAGTGAAATGGACCTTGCTATTATGGATGCGTGAATACAAATGCATTTTTATGCTACAGTGAAATGTGGTTTAAAACAAGTAAGAGTGCAGTTTCTGCTTGCTGTTAAATGCATTTGGCAGCATGGATTCTTTAAACTTCCTAAATCATGCATTGTGAACAAAATAGAAGAAATATTTATGCATGCATATTTTCCTTTACGATTTACTTGTGCAAACTGATAACTGACAAGGCAGCCTTATTCACTACGTTCCGATTGTTCCCTATTAACACTCGCAATTAAGGGCTAGACAGGGGAGGCTCGTCCATAATGGGCGATGGGGCGCTGACCTGCCCATACTGTCAGCCATCATGAAGGAGCCGAGCCAGTCAGTGAAAAAACAGAGCGCTCCCTCAGATGCTTGTTGCAGCTCAGGGAGCGCTCCTGGGTCGGCTTGAACTGTCAAAGCGAAATGTGTTTTACCGTTGATATTTCATACCACAGTGCACAAGTTCAATGGGCCATGCAAGACTGCAGCATTTTGCTTCCCCAGCCTTTAATGGCCCGTTGGGGATGCAGTCACTGGTACCGCATGTTTGAAATTGCGAGGGGCCGGACCTGCGTCTCTCTGCACATCCAAACGGACCAGAGCGCTCTCAATGGAGGTCTTCAGCTCCTGCGTGCATGTGCAGGAATTAGGAAGTGCTCTTTGCTTCCTGGTTCATGTTTGTGCTGCACAGAAGCCAGAGGGCTTTCTGGAGGCAGCAGCAGAGCGGAGCCCAGACCAGGGCTTTGAGCGGGTAAGATTTACATTCATTATGAATTATAAAATGAGTGTGTGAATGAGTGAGTTTACTATGATGTATGGGTGCACTTGTGAATGAGTAAGTGAATGCTGTGTGTGAAAGTTAGTGAATGCAGGGTACGGCAATAACAGCATTTCTTTCATGGCACCTATCATAGACACCCAGTAAAGAATCTGGTTGTCAAAATAAAGGATGATCTGTTATTACGTGGCTAGACTGCCATTTCTTGGCAGCAGGTCTATCCATTTCTTACTGTGGCATGTCATTTTATTCTGGGAATCAGGGGTAAATCAAACATAAGTGTTATTAAGTGTCTAGACTGGCTTACATTGTACAGCCTGTTTGGATTGATGTTCGCATTGCGGCATGGCATTTTTAAAGGCAAAGTCAACAGGAGTATGTCCTGGCAGAAGGATACTAAGCTTGAAGATTTTGACTGGGTTAGAATTGCACAGTCTTCTGGAAGGACCTTTTGAGAATGTCTGATATATAGAGATAGTAATTTGTTATACCTTTGAAGCTTTTACAATATTTTCATTAAAAGTACAAAATAAAGATATTAATTCTTCATTGAAAAAATGAAGCATTTATTGTTAAGACATAGCCATTCCTTCAGGGACCAATTTTCTGCAAAAGATAACCAAGTATAATGGTAATTGCTTAGGAATGTAAATATAGTATCACATTGAGGTATTTCTTACATTGTTTGTATTTACCTGCCTGTGTTTCTAATGCTCCCGTGAATGCTTCATATATGATGAATTTCTAGCACTGATGCGCTGTCCTATGATCTGTTGTCTAGATCTCTTCAGTTCCAGTGGAATCCTCGAATCTGAAAATACAGGTATTGCTGTCTGGTTCTGGATTCTTTTACAGACTTTTCTGAGTTTCTAGTGATGTTTAAGGTATCATTAATATCACATATCTTATGGTAGCAGGGTCTAGACCCACATCTCCTGTGTTTTCCTGTTGTCTGATTTGTCTACTGGGATGAAAAAAGCTAATCAGTATCCTTACTGCTAAGAGATTCACCATCTGACTATCATTAAAAGATAAATGTTGGCAGGTCTAATCTTGGTACTTACCTTACTTTTATTTTCGGAGTACCGCTGCCTATGGTCAACAGGATCCGCTGTGGGTGGACCTCTGTGACCAGAGGACAGCGTTTAATGGGGAAAATGGCACCAGCATTAGCATGCACGATAATGTCATCGTATTAATGATGCCATCACGCGCCGGCCACCATTTTGTTTGTTTTGGTGCTTCGGGATGCATGTAGAAAATTAGATGTGCATATGGGGTAAACAAAAGATAAAAAGCCTATAATAGTTGTACCTTTTTTGGGGTGTACCTGAAGGTAGTTATGTGCTATGCACAAGCACATCTATATTATCAGGATATGATTGGAACATGGTTGCAAAGAATTAAGTTGCGTTTACCTCATTACAATTTTTGCTATTATGTTTTATACAGTCCAAGAGATTGATCAATGGTGGACCTGTCCATATTGTTGGAACATGGATGAGACATAGTTGTAAACATAAGGATGAGAATGCATCATTACAATACTTGAAATCATGATTACAGAAGGATACTGCCATATATTGGCAGAGCCAGCGTGAACATGTTTTCCTATAATATCATGATAC